>NW_020824765.1:0-1207500 GCF_003285875.2 Drosophila novamexicana | reverse complement strand
AAGCGAGTGGCACCTACAGCAAATATCTTTGAGCGGCATAAATTCGTAAATGGCCGCGCTGGCAATTAAAATGCTGCCACAATCGTAACTCAAATGTTCCGGCGGTATCTGACAGATATTTACGGGCTGGTTGTACTGGCTAGGATGTGATGGAGGTGGCCGTAAAGATGGCCTGGCACGCATCTTGGGGCTGCACTTAATGGGCTCCCATTCGTAGATTTCGTCAACGTTCTCTGCACTTTATGACTTATTGGGCGTTCGCGTATGCAACACAAGCGTAAAAGAAATTCTCTAAAACGTTTTCACTTAATCAAAGAAACAAATGGGCCTTGTTTCGAATATGCATTATGATAATATTAATTACTTGCCATAACTTACAGGCCCAAAACGCTCTTCACTTACCACCCAGACGCAGGTGTTATGCCAGGTCCGTGGGATTTGTGAGGCCCGGCCAAACAAATTGCGCTGCAATCATTCAAAGCCAACGCACCCGCAAGTATTGTGCTCATTCGAAGCACCCCTCGTCGGGTTGAATAACTCAATGAGTGCGGCAGGGATTCGCTTTAAATGAAAGTGAATGCTTGCAGGGGTGGCGAATTGGGCCTTGTTGCTTGCCTCGGGCATGTTAATTATTTAGAGAGCAATGCAGATTTATTTACTAAACTGTTAAGCCTCTCTGTTGTGTCTCTTCTTTTTTGTTCTTGTCATTGTTTGCCCTTTTGTTGATGCATGTTTTGTTGTTCCAAGTATTCCGGTATACCCTTATAGGGGGTAGTTCAGTTTTTTCATGAAATGTGCATCTGAATGTTATACTTTCTGTGCATATTATAAGCACGCCCATTTTTAAAGCTTGTTTCAAAATGCAAACCAATTTAGTCATAAATGTATAATTTAATTAAAATTCTCTTTGCATTGAATCAATCAGTACCTTCTAATCTCTACCAACTGAAAGACTGTGAAAGATTGGTATATTTACAATGTTTTCTAGCATGTATGGTATTTACATATACAAAGTGGTAAGACAATGATAAGATCTAAATGATTCGCCTCATAGCAGCTTGTTTATTGAAGTGAGCAGATAAAAAATGTGAAATAACAAAATTTGGTGGCTTCGACTCATTTTCCTTTTTGATTACTATAACAAACAGTTAACACAGTTTTTGTGGTTTCCATTGACAGCTAGAGTGTTTCATCTTCGTTAGATTTTTTTGCATTTTGCACATTACAATGTTTTATCACTTTTTTTTTCTATTTTTCGAGCTGGTTTCAGCCTAAGGCAATGCGTCATGCTAGCTGAAGGATCTGCATGAAGGAACAATGTTAAAGACTGTTACACAGTAGTTGTCACAGATAATACAAATATTAAAGTAATTGCTAAGCGTAAAGAAATAATTGTATTAATTTTTTAAAAATCGAAATGACAAAAAACGTTTGAACGTGTTGGGCAGCATACCTTAAGTATACTTAGCTGTGAGAAACAGTTCGGACTGCTTCAAACAAAGTAACCAAGTAACCAAGTAACTCTGGATTCCGCCCTTGTTGTTGCCATATATAACTTACTTGTGTTTGCTGTGCCACATATCAGCTTATGCCCGCCTCTGCGCACTTGTTGTGTTTGCCTTACTCTCAGTGTGTGTGTGTGGGTGTTTGGTAGGCGTTTCAAGTTACTTTCTGTGTAGCACTTGTTTCGGTGCTAGATTTATGTCATTTCTCGTGCAGTTTATTTCTGTTTCTGAAAATTTTTCTGGTCACTTCTTCGACAAAACAAGTACTTTATTTGCTTAACATGGCTTTGTTTGCCTTTCTTTCAGCCACATTCTGAGTAAAGTTGTCGCAAATAATACTACAAATGAACAACAAAGGAGGCCAACCCGTAATTCCTTGTGATTTATTATGCACACATATTACTTGGGCCTTTCAATGGACAATTTGCTACAGCTGTATTACTTCTTATGTACTTTGAGCAGTTTACAACACTTTCGATTGCAATTAAGCACTCTGATTTAGCACTGTTTTTGCTGTACTCGAATATGTAGTCCAATCTTTAAGAGTTAAATTTATTTTAACAGAAACATTAGTGAGATATCCGAAACTGCTTTGGGAATTATTTGGATTTCGTCAATTACATAAATTAAATTTATAATGAAATGCAATTGAACATATTCGAACTAAAACTTGGTCTTATAACTAGATTCAAGACCCGAACCTGAGGGCGAGGTATTCGTCAACTATCGTAATTATTTTCAGAATAATAATAATCTTTTAAGGTATTTTAGCAAAAAAGGATATATATATATGTTTCTCAAAGCGCTTAAGAATTTATACCTTAAGAGCATTGACTGAATAATTTATTGCCAAAGACTGATTTCAATTATGGCCAATCCAAGGGAGTGGTTTTTGAGCTTTACGTGGAAGAACTCTAATGAGAACATCCTTATGGTGCTCTGCCCAGACTTAAGTCATATTTAGTTGCTGTGGAGAAGTAGAACATGAAAGAAAAACTCATGTAGCTATTGCATTTCTTAGCTTTTTTTAAATTTTTATTTTGCATCATCGTTTTCTTCAGTCTTCGTATAAGAAATAACATTTTGTTTGTATTTGTGTATGTGAATTTTGTTGTTGCCGCAATTTCCAGTGTCTATCATATATATAATTTAATTAAATACTTTAGCATATATTATTATTTAAACTTACGCATGTCTGCTATCGTTTTATACACACACATTTCATGGTTTTATTTATGTTTCAATTCTCCTTGCACTGAATCAAACAAATGCATTTTAGTTGCATTTGCTCAGCTCTTTGCTTTTGATTTACCTTAATTTATGGTTTTTCTATTTTATGTTGTTTATTTTTATATGCATTTGTTGATTTCAGATTGTTTTGTCTTTCTATTTATTCGGAACAATTTTTATGCAAATTGTAGTTCCAGTGGGGCTTCTATTTGCTTTGCTGTTCACGCATGCAATTATGAGTAAATTATGGTGCCAACAAATTTTGCAAGCTAAAGAACTGAAAATAACAAAAAATTGTGAATTCTTTTAACTTAATTGCTCAAAAAAATTGCTTTCATATGCGCATTCTTGTATTTTATTTTTGCTTCATAACTTGGCTTTTTCACTTTGTAATTTTATACAATTTTGCGTTTGACTAAGTTTAAATGTAAGAATAAATTATGTACAAAATGTATGCAAAATATGCTTAGTTTGTGCTTGAGTCGAGTTTTTCTTTATCTTTTTATTTTGTTTATATGTATTTACAAATCAATTTTGATTATGTGTTAGGCCAACTTTGAGTTAGAGCGCTGCTCAGCGCAGCTCCCCAAAAAATAAAATATACTAAATTGAATTTTGCTTAAGCTTACACTTTTTATATATTGTCATCTTATTTGTGTTTATTTTTTTAATATATATATTTTTTTAATTTCGAATATAATCTGCTAGAATTGAGTGCCGCATTAGCTGCTGCATGTAACTAAATTTCGTCTGGCATTTCTGGCATAATATTCATGTGCGTTTTGTTTCTGGATCGGAATATTGAAAAATGGACTGTTTTTGGTCCCCGTTTTGCACCAGTTGCCGATACTGAAATACATTCTATTTAGTTACTGGCACAACTAATGCTTTGTCAAGCTATGAAATTAAATTGGAACTTAAGAGTTTTATCAAAAATGTCGCATATACAATAAGAATTAAGAATAAATAGTTAACTAAGTTATTTGTTGCACTTTGCAATGCAATTGTCGTTCCTTACGCTCTCTATTTATGTTTATTAAATTCTGTTAAATGCGCCTAACAACTATATTCTATTTATCATTAGAATGCTGAATGCCTTTAACTATGAGTGGGCTTCTCCCTGTGGAGATTTCTTGCTTAGCTTTACTTTCGCTGTGGGAGAGTGAGAAATAGAGAGAATTTCAACTATCGCTAATATTAATATTTCTTTGAATTTGTATGTTAGCTTAGTACTTAATATGACATATCTGTTAGGTTTAGTTATTCAATATATATATATATATATATATATTTTAAATGCTAATAATATTATAGTATGCTGCTATACACGTAGATATATCCCTTGTTTCATTTGACGCTTGTTAAACTTTGTTGCGAGTTATCAAATTCACGTTTTCAACTCAAACTCGAACCTAAACTGAAAAATTAAGGACATCTAAACATAACCTCACTTAAACACAAAACCTAACCTCATTTTTGAGTGGTGCACACACGTATCCGCTGCGAATTTCCCTGTTTTCAAAAGTGAGCGCTGTCCTTGGTCTGGCACTGCGCATAGCTGCGATAGTTGTTGTTGGTCAGACCTAGGCCCACCAGTTCCATGCCCAGGTCCAGCTGCTTTTGTTGCTTCTGAACACCAGCACCGCCACGTCCACGTCATACGTAGACCACATGTGGCTTGGCGCCAGCGCCAGCGGCGGATGCGGCTGCCGCCACAGCGCTGCCTTGAAGCGCGGCCGCCTGCTTCAGCTTGGTCATGGTGTGTGTATCCGGGTACTCGTAGTGATCAAAGCGTTCGTATAGATGCTCCGGCTCATCGTCTGCCTCCTTGACGGGCAGTTCCCAGGGCTTGAGTGCTCGGTACTCGTTGGCAATGGTCTGTGCCGCCAGATAGCGCTCAAGCTCCAGCTTGTCCAGCTGTGGCAGCGTCGTCTGCTGATACTCGTGGTGCCCGCCCCCGGTATGCGCCTGCAGTGGCATCGCCTGATGGTAGTGATGATGCGCCTGGAGCGTTTGGGCATGATGCGGATAGTTCAGGGCCATGCCCAAGCCGCCAGGCCCGGAGCCGCCCAACGTCATGCTCATGCCCGCACCACTGCCCAGCGGCTGATGATGACCCTGCAGTATGCGGTCGTGCACATTGATGATGCTCTTGCTGGTCCGCAGCGGGCCACGCTCGTGCAGCAGCTTGCGCCGGCGCTTCACAAAGCGCATATAGTAGAGCACACTGACGCCGATCATGAGCACCAGGAGGCTGGTGATCACCGCACACACCACGGTCACAATGTGCGCCGGACAGGTGATTTCGCCCTCACTCATTGTCATCAGCTGGCGGCGCGTGCGGACTGTGTCTCGCCAGATGTCGCAGCCGATCTGCTGCTTATCCATGCGCAGGTAGCCTGAGCTGCTGCTCGAGCTGGAGCTAGCGGCCGCCTCCAAACGTTGTTCGTACGCACTCGGCTCGGTGGTTTGCAGCGCATTCGCAATGTGCTGCTCAGCTATATAGGCCGCCAGGACAGATACACCGTCATCCGACTTGAGCGTCGTGTCGTCCTCTTCTCTGACAAGCGATGCCTCTTTGGCCAGCGCGGCCACAGCTCCGCCTGGTGCATGCTCCAGCGGCGGCTCAGAGCCTTCAAAGTTGCCGGTGACGAGGCGCCACAACCAGAGCAGCGAGCAGTTGCACTGCAGCGGATTGTCGCCCAGGTATAGCTTCTGCAGCTGGTCCACCGGAAACTGGGCCGAGTAGAGTGTCTGCAAGCTGTTGCTCTGCATGTACACCTCCAGTATGTTGGGATTGCCTTGGAACAGGCGCATGGGTATGTCGCTCAGTTGGGGATTAAAGTTCAGGTGGAGCGTCTGCAGATGCGTGTTGTCCACGAAGGCTCTGCAAGAGAATAGTAAAAATACTCTGTAGTGGAAATAAATGCAATAAACTAAGCACACATTCTATGGCCACAACTTAATTACCCACGTGTCTTCTTATTTTATAGGTATACATAAACTATCTAGTGAGCACGAATGACAATTTTCCACAGTCTCGCTAAGAATTTGATCACTCTTTTTTTACAGCTTAGAAAATAAATTTGAAACCGATCGAAAGATCGAGCGTTGGATGTGATCTCCATTTTGCGCCCAGGAGAGTGGATTTATGTCTGTTAAGAATTTTAATGGAAACGAGTAAGAAACGGAAACTTTGCTCTGAAATCATTATTAGAAAGGTTTTGGAAACAAATTTCACGTTAAGCGAATAGTGAACAAAAAGTTTCATTTAACTGTTTTCCACCAATTTTCCTCAGTTGAGTGTGAAACTCCGCACGCCACAGCTTGTACTTACATAAAACTAGATAGCTAATATAAAGAAATACTGCATGTAAAATTTTAGTTTTTTGCATTAAAAAAGCTCGACTCAAAATAAACAATCCTGACGGTTTTAAAACAATTTAGCGACATGTACACACACACACACTCATACACATATATTAGCTTTTACCAAGGCGACACACAGTTGCGTGCGTCTGTGAGTGGAGCGATGTACTTTGTGGATATACGAGACTATTCTTGTTGGTTGTTCATTTTAATTATGCAGAATGCTATGCATCAACGTTAAACTTAAATGCCAGGCAATGAAATACATGAATAGACACACACACACACACGCAGCGCGGCAGTCTTGTTGGCCCTTTATCCACATGGCGTCGTCTTTAGCGACGTGGATTTATTTAGCCTGCGTCTATTTCAACCTAATAATAGAAAGAGTGAGAGAGAGAGAAAAAAAGAAACATACTCCCTTGCTGTATGTTCCACGTTGCAAGCTTCGTGTCGCAGCTGCATGAAGCGTTGCCGTAAATCCCTGCCAAGTTAAGTCAACGTCGCAAAGTCGCTGACTGCAGCACTTGCAGTTGCTGCAGCAGCTGCAGACAGTGCATTACCTATAACATACCCCCCACCAGTCGCTCGCAGTCTCAGCATGAAATAAGTGCAACGTGGCGTATGAGCAACTTACCAACTTCTGCCGCTGCCGCTGCCGCTGCTGTTGCTTCTGCTGCAGCAGGAACAGGCGACGACTCGCTGGCTGCTCCGCTGACACACTGCGAATTTGTCGCTTTTAAGCGATTTATATTTTTTCTTACACTACTCTACAGCATTGCATTTGATTTGATTTGATTCGAGCCCTTAAGTTGCATTTCGTGTTAAATGAACGCATTTATACGAGCTGCGCTCCCTGCTGAACTTTGCGGTGCAGCCCGTGCATTGGTTTGACAAGTAGCGCAGTTTCGTTGGCGCCTCTTAAACCCATTTGTATGCAGCAGTTAGTTTACGACTGATTGCTGCCAGTTGGACTTACATATTAGCTGTGATGTATTTGCCACCAGACGCGGTGTGCCGGCATTTTTGTGGTTGAAAGTGTGAAATCAAGGGCAGGAATTTGATAGAAAGGTATTTTTTAAGATCTTCATGAAATATTAAGAAATATATATTTCAACCTTGTCGGAGATTTAAATTTCAGTTAAATTTCCAGAAAATTTATTAACTCAATTGTCTTCAGCTCTGAATTTAACGTAAGGGAGTTTCATATATGTATGTGATGGGACATTCATATCCTCAAATCATATTTGACTGGTTATAATTTTGCTTTAAATCAAATTAAAATCTAGTTTGAATTGCGTATGGCAAGCTGTAATCAGACATTGCGAAAATAATATCATACTTTAAAGTCAACACATGAGTTTGAATAATAAACCCACACCAGACGGAACTTCCTAGACAAAACAAACGAATCTCTGCCACGCTGAACGTTCAATTTCATGGCAAGTTAAGCATTCAAAAACTTCAATTGCAGGCGCTTAAAAATTTTGCCATTATCTGCACAGTCAGAGACCAGACAAAACTTCCCCTTGCAGAAAAAAAGTTCACTCCAGTTTAGCGATTTAGCGTGCAGGGGCTAAGAATACAAATTCAATTATTTGTGCAAATATTATGCAAATAGTGCAGGGAGCCAAACACTTGGCCGCAAGAAACGTGACATTGGCGCGGATTTCATTTGGATCTGGCCGGGATACCTTTGCAGGCACCAGCCTGAGCCACCCGATGCTACAGGTCGCTACCTGCTGCTGAACGCTCTTTAAATGCCGCTTTGGCAACGCCCAAGGCACACGCAAAAGGGTGGCGACTACATGGCAAATTTTGCTGAAGGCTCAAGGGAGTGGGGCTTAGAGGGTTCGCCTCTTTGACTGCCAACAACAGCAACAGCCTTTTTGCTGTACTGCGCCCGGATTCAAACTTCATTTTGTGTAGCGTTCAATTTTTTTTTTAGTCTATGCGGGTGTCGCCATTTTTGAATACCCTACACATGGAAGATTTAATTATTGAGGCTTTTTGCTTGTTAAATTCTTGTGAGAGCGGCTGTAAAAGAAAGCCACAGATTGACACAGATTGACTCGTGGCTTATTCAAGCAACCATTTTATAGCCCATAATATATTAAGATGCTATACAGCTGCAAATATAAGTATATCATGCTTCTAATACAGGGTATTTGCCGTCGATAAGTCTAGACTGAAGTGTTCAACTTGTTTTCATATGTGTTGTTTCTGTTGCTTTTGCCAGCGTCAAGCGTGCGGAAACGGAAATGGTTGCCATGTGTGTGTGTGTGTGTGTGAGTGAGAGTGTGAGTGTGTATATTTGTGGGTGTATAAACAGTCGAAAATGTTGTTGTTCTCTTTTCTTACTTTTATTTTTCGGCCAGCTTATATGCAAATTGCTTTGTGAATGTGTGTGTGTGTGTGTGTGGGTGTGTGTTGCGTCAGAATTGGAATTGCTGGAAATCGGATTGAAATGTTTGCTGTCCATGTTCGTCGGGTTCAGTCACGTTTCCCGATTCCGGGCCTCAGACCAGAGACCAGTCAGAAAGTTCAGTCACACGACCAGCTATTACTGCAATAGTAAAGCAACTGATGAACAGTCAATCAGTCAGTCTGTCATATAGTTTGTCAGCCAGTCAGTCAGTCAATCAAAGGATATGTTGTATCCCGTTTCCATATAGTTTTTGAATCTTGCATGCGGCTATCTGCACCTTTGTGTTTGTGTGTCTGTGTCTGTGTGTGTGTGCGAGTGTGTGGGGAGTTTGTTGGAGTAAATCCGGTCTATTCAATTGATTGACATTTTTACTACAATAAATAGAGAGATATGACAGTCGATAGCCCCAAAGGGAAACCTATTTTGCCAACTGCATTGAGCCTTGATTTAGCTGTTGATTTATTGAGTTCTGCTGCGCTGACAGTTGAATAAAAAATGGAATTAAAGAGCCATTTGAAGCTTTAAAGACATTGCAGCATTTGCAATGACGCCCAAGCAATTATTAACTAATTGCCATAAACACACACAAACACATTCGCAATTTGTGGCGCTTAGCCCACGACAAATTATCATATGATATGCCTAAAGTATTTGTTAATGGCATTTTAAACGCTTTTAAATTGCGCATACGCCCCGTTTAACCTTTAATTTTCGTTCATGGGAAACGCGATGCCAACGCGAATAAAACGGCTGGCACAAAATGTTGTATTAGGTTCACGGTAAAGCCCACAATATGTGTATGCAAGGACCCAAATGAGGGACTGCCTACAGTTGTTATGGCTTGCAATTATAAATTATGCAGAAACACAAGCTAAACAGGTTTAAGTGCAGCGCAAATAATGTTGAAAATTATAGAAAATATATTGACATAAAAATAAATAATAATAAGATAAAGTGGGAGAGGTTTGAAAGAAGTAAAACACTTAAGGGCTTTAAGTTACTTTTACTAATTAAGAGGCTATTTAGGTAAAAGCCGATTTTTTTAAATACTTTAATTAAATAATTGTCCAAAGAAAGGTTGCTGGCGGAGCTGTTTTTAGCCTGTTGTTGCTTGCATAATTTATAAATGTCTTGAAATTCAAGTGCAATGCAGTGAGCGATGGCAATTACCCAGCGAGTGCTGCCCCCCTCCCTCTTGCTTGGGCATGCATATGCATAAATATAGAGGCTTAGACTTGGACTATCTCCCTCTCGCTCTCAGTCTCTCTCGCTCTTTTCAGTCTCTATAAGAATGCAAATACGCTTTTCGCATACACAAGCATGAGCATAAACACACGCATAATAGCTACTCACGAGGCTGCCTTGAAATATTTCCAGGCTCATAATTTATGGAAAAATTGCCGGCCTGACGGAGCGGTGGCAATGGCGACGTTTGCGGGGGCGGGGCAGTTAGGCAGGCAGCAGCATGCTTATGTTTTCCTGTTTCCGTAATTTCTTCCTGTTTTCATTTTGCAGCTGTTGTTGCTGCTGCCTTTTTTCTTGGCACTCTTCGCTCTCACTCACAAAATATGCTTATGAACATAAAATTATGCATTGCGTACTTTTGTGTGCTGCAGCTGCTTTGACGCCCCTTTTTGGGAAAGCAGGGGCGTGTGTGGTTAGGGTGTGTATGGGGTTCAAGTTTAGCTTTATTTGTTTACTTGCACTCATTTCTTGACACTCTTGTCGCTGTTGCACACCATGTGAGACGCTTTAAAAAAAAAAAAAAATAAATAACCAGCCACTACCTGTTGACTTATTAGAGTTGTGTGAAAAGATCAGCTTGTACCTTCAACGTAAATGAAATCAGCTCATTTTAGCAATGATAATGAACTCTTGTCAAATAACATAACAAGCTGCTTTATCTTATCGAGCTAAAGCTGAACCTGTTATTGACATGCACTACCGTCGGAAATGGTTATTTAACCCATAAATACCCTTAATTAATCGCTAACTTCTTGGAACTGATAGGTCAGTTGCATTTGGGTTTGTCAAGGTGCTGATAACAATAATTTTGACTTATAGAATTCTTATAAAAAGTGTGGATTCCATTTCGCTCGATTCAGTTGTTTTTTGGTCTCCGCTGTAGTCCAACATGAGGGCAGCAATTGCATTTCTGGCACTTATCGGTATCGTTCAGGCCATTTCCTACGCAGACGTGCTGGAGGCGGAGTGGGAAACCTTTAAGGTGGAGTACGAGAAGAGCTACGAAAGCGAAGACGAGGAGTTGCTGCGCAAATTAATTTTCTATGATAACAAGAAGACGGTCGATAAACATAATATACGTTAGGCAAGGAGGCCTACGAAATGGGCGTGAATCAGTTTACGGATATGCTGCCCAAGGAGTTTGAGGGCCTGATGCTAACTAGCATCAATTTAACGGATGCCACATCCGATATAGACATTATATATTCAGCACCTGAAAACACTGAAATACCCAGCTCTATCGACTGGCGCGTGAAGGGTGCAGTCACCTCAGTGAAGAATCAGGGCAAGTGCGGCTCCTGCTGGGCATTCTCCGCAGTGGGCACCTTGGAGGGTCAGCAATTCTTAAAGACTCGACAACTGAAGTCGCTGTCCACACAGAATTTGCTGGACTGCTCAAGTCGATATCCCTATAGCAATCAGGGCTGCAATGGCGGAATTCCACTAGAAGCTCTAATCTATGTTAAGGACAATGGTGGCATCGATATCGAAAGTTCCTATCCCTATGATAGTCGTCAGCTTTCGTGTCGTTTCGATCGACACAATGTTGGCGCCACAGTCAGCGCCGTCGTGAGATTGACGGAGGGCGATGAATCGAATTTGGCTGTTGCCACTGCAACCAAGGGTCCAATTTCGGTGCTCATCCATGTTGGCCAGACTTTTATGCAATATCATGGTGGCGTCTATAAGGACAACTCCTGCAACAAATACTTCAATCATGCCGTTCTGGTTGTGGGCTACGGTCATGACAGCCGCGAGGGCGATTATTGGCTGGTGAAAAACTCCTGGGGCAGCAAATGGGGTGAATCGGGCTATATACGTATGGCACGCAACAGAAACAACCAGTGCCGAATCGCCAGCTATGCCATTTTTCCTTTGGTCTAACGATTTGTAGATATTTATCATTATGTGGTTATCGCGTTCGTTTAAATAAAGAGGAAACTACCTACACTGTGTAATTAACTTTTCTATTCAACTTTAAATGCACTCGATATAAAAGTGAATTAGCACCAGATTTGGACCTGCAAATGGCGTGAGTGCCACTCGTTGCTGGACATTTTAAGTACTCGCTAAGCACTTGCACAAACAACACAGCCACAATGAAAAATAACGAACGAGAACATTAAACAATGAACACTTGTAATTTGCACATAATCATGTGTGTTGTTGTGATAAAATAAAACAAAACACCAAATTGTCAGCAAGTGTTGGTGTATGTGTGGGAATGTCGCCTAATTAAAATCGAGGCATTTAAAACTGTCTTTAAAAATTGTGTAAAAAAGTAAAAATGTTACAATCGGTCTAATATGCGTCTAATAACAGGTTGTCCTGAAACTTAAATTTTAAGAGACCACGTTTTTCCCCCGTGAGCGTAGTCAAAATAGTTTTGAATCTTTCTTAAGGTACGGTCTAATCGGTGAGTTTAGCTGTGGAAGATCTGATGCGAATATACTCGTGTATATATTCCAAATTTTAAGTTTCTAGCGTTAAGAGCAACGCAGAAAATTGTGAATATACGAACGGACCAATAGATGGGCCTTACACTTAGCACTACTTCATCACATTGAAGGTTTATTTTAAGTTATTTTTTTTTGAGTTGCCAGAAAATAACTTAAATAAAGTTGCTCATAAATACAAAAACAGCTTAATTTCCCTTAATGATTTGTTTGAAGACAAATATCTAATTCACTCGATTCGGTTACTTTTTGCACGTATTTTATATTCCTTGGAATAGTCATCTTTCAGCTACAAATTATTCATGATTGAGATGATCTGTCACATTCAATGCGATGTCCAAAATTGCATCACATTCCACACCATTAGACACAAAATCTATTTGCTCTAGGCCGTCCTGCAGTTCTTTCATAATTCAATTCAGAAAAGCAGCAACAGCCAACTCCGCTACGCCGGGATAAGCTGCCACAGACCCGGACTCCTCAGCAAATTACAACCCCAAAGCTGCCGCAGAACCAAATGCCCAAACTGCCGGCTCGCAATGCGAATCGCATTACAACTCCAAGCGGGCAAATGAAGTCAGCTTGTGCTCAGCTCGGCACGGAATGCATAAATTTTAAAACAATTAGTTTCAATTTTGGAACCCGCTATGACAAACCGTTCAAATGAGCTGGGCAACACCTTTCGGGTTATCCCTTTTGGGGCAGATACAAGTGTTAATGTAGCGAATGACTTTTAGCTATTAAGTCATACAGCGGATGCTGGCTGGGACTGGCACAGCCTCCGTTCGGTGTAAAAATGTTCACTTAATATTCCCTTTGATATGCTCAAGTGCTGCCAGCGGGCCGAGGGGAATGCTCCACCGCTGCTGCTACTGCTGGGGGAGGGCTGTTTGCTTTGGGGGAGGTGCGTGCCATTGCCTAATGAATTTTGTGAGCGCGCGTTGATTGTTCGGGTGTAAGGTTTTTATAATGAGACAACCTCAGCGCAACACATGTGTATCTCGCAGTTTGCGAAATGTATCTGCCATAAACTTTGCTATCAACATGTCGCCATCGTCGCACGTCGTGGCCCTTTCCTGGCCGTGCCCGCGTTCAGGTTTGGGGTGAGTTTCCATTAACGCATTTGCATAAATATTTACATACATGTGTAGAGACACAGCTCAGCCGAGGCATGTCTCGGCCTTTAATGCAGCGCCCGTCTAAACTTTAAAATGTTGCGCTATTTCCGTTCACTTTTTTAAAGGGTGTCTGACAATTTGTCTGGAACCCTTTTGCATAAGCCGCAGACTTGTTTGTGCTTCTGTCGAAAGCAGCCAGCCCCTCACATATATAGCTCCAGTCTTAAGTTAGTGAAATATAATTTCCTGCTTGTTGTGGAAATTTTTAATCTACGGAAGGAAATGGGAATAAAGTTTAACTATGTGCTGCCAACAGCAATGTCGGCAAGCGATTGATTCTGATGTTAAAGTTGGGCGAGGAGCGGGGACAAATCAGCTAAATTACATTTAAGATTTGCAGTCAATATATAAGCTGGATACATTATAGTTGGAACTTGGGTCCTCCTATGACTCATGCAGATGGAGTACTTTTTTCACTGAATTTCCATGAAATTAATAAGCATCGATTTGAAATATTGTTTTTGACCATATCTTAATTCCGGAAGTAGGCTCTATTAGAGTATTAAAAAATACAGTATTTTTAATTTTTTGGATACACGCCCTGCAGTACAGGATATCTCCTCATCAGGCATGCCCTAGCAACTTTAACTATTGGTAAGTTAACAAGGTGCCAGTAATAGCATCCTTGGATCCTTCACCTTGTTGAAGAAAGAAGCAAATCGCATAGACGTAGTCAACTCTTAAATATGCCAATTTTTGGAGCAACATTTCCTTGCATATAGATACACTTTTTAGTAGACTTAACGGAGTTTCGACCTGCCCTAGAAGTATGCACCAATATGCTCAATAGTCTTACCCTCCTCTAGCACTCACTCCATTTTCATTTTCTGCGCTGCCAACAAAGAGAATAAGGTTGAAAATTCAAATTTTGCTATATTAGCATAAGATTTTGTGGCGGCGGCAAAGATTTGCCGACGTTTGAATAGCCCCCGAAAAACCAGCGGAGACAAACGCAAAATCTAGTTTGCAAATAAGGAAACATGTGTGTGTGTGGGTGAGTGTGTGGGTGTGTGTGACAGTGTGCTTGTGTGTAAGTGTTATGTAAATTTCAGTTAAGCAACAATTTGTCAGACAGCGAACAATGGCGAGGGAAAAGTTTGCAACAGGACTGAAACAGAAATCAAGCAAAATCAAACAAAAAGCTAAAGCAATTACAAAAGGCAAAAACTGAGTAGGGGGAGTGCCAGCAGGGGGAGGGGCTGGGGTTTGCTCTAAGTCAGACAAGAGAATCAAACGAAATTAAACTGATTTAATGGCATCTCTCCGTCATCTATGGATCCATTTACATGATTCGGGCTGCGAACGTTTCCCATGTAACTCATGTTAATGTTATTGTAGAACGAATCATAAGTGGGGGAAGGGTGGGGTGTGTGTGTGGGAAGGGGGGACTGATTGACAACCAAGTCGAGACTTTCGCACAGACAGAGGCTCCTTCGATGATGATTTGATATGAAAATTGCCTGGAATTATTGAATTAACATATGCTCGAATTGAGCTCAAGCATTTCAATGTCTGCTCCAGAGCGGGGCACTTGGAACTTGGGGGACATCAATTTGACTTTGTGATTGGTTGTGCGAGTATGTGTGTTGGTGTGTGTGTGTGTGTGTGTGTGTGTGTGTGCGCTGGCATCTTATTACCAAAGCGTATTAGACATGATTGATTGCATTGAGCAATAATGATTTGTAGCCGAGGCATGTTTAAGTGTCTTTCTGTGTGTGTGTGTGTGTGTGTGTGAGTGGCTGGTAGGTCACGTGCAAGTGTGTGAAAGTGAATTGCATAAATAGCTACTTTTGGAAAGCATTCCTCAGCGCCGTGAGTTGCACAAAAGGGATTACAAATCCCATTGCACGCTCTGGGTTTGATCTGCCTATTGAGGCAGATGATTAGCCTTGCCAAAGTATTGCATACTTTACTGGGTTTTAAGGGAAAGCCTATTAGGGCAGCGGCGCTTAGAGAAAGTGATAGAGAACTGCAAGCTTAACAAGTTTCTCTCTCCTCTCAGCTCAACAGAATTTAATTATTAAGTTCTTGAATGGCCTGCTTGAAGCTCCCACACACTATTAAGTACATGCATTTAAGTTCTATACGGAACAATTAACAACAAATAAATGTGGCTGCAAGCCAAACCAATATGTTATAAATCATCTTACAAGCTGTTGCATTATTTTGAATTCAGTGTGTTTAATTTTTTAAATTATCATTTAAAGCTGAAGCCGGCCTTTGTCACGTTGTGGATTTCAAACCAATTTAAGAAAGTTAACCTTATAAATTTATTCGCACGGAAAAGCAAAAGAACTGGGACTTAAATATGGAAGCAATATTGTTGGATAACACTTAAGCATATTTTTCAATGTAGAATATTCCAGCTAAAGTAAAAAGAAAAGTTTCAAAGGAAAAAAAATAAAATAAACAAAAAGAAAATTCTTTAATTCTTTTCAAGCCATGAATGTCAAAAAAGTTGTATAGGACAACCTGAGCGGGATGGCTGTCATTTCTATTTTTTATTTTTTTTTGAGAGCCTCATTATTATGTGCTGCAAAGTTTTGTTGTTTCTCTGAATTACTCTCACTTTGAGCAAACTGTTTGCTGTTGTCCAGTTTGCTGATTTTCCGTTTGCAGTTTCTCGGCAACTATTTGCTGTGTCTACATTTCATGGCGCTGACCCAGTTACCATCCGAAAAAGACATATATATGCACTAGAGTTTGTTAAGTATCTCTGTAACTTTTCTCAACTAGGGGTGCTGGGGCTGCCGGAGCATTTGAACTTTCACTCGGCTCGATGGCAACTTACCTAGAATCGATGCGCTGCAAATAGTCCAGGCGGCTCAAGTGCAATTCGCGCAAATGAAACAAGTTTAAAAATGCGACGGCGGGCAAGTGTGCAAAGCGATTGCCGCCCAAGTTCAAATAAGTGAGATTTGAAAGTTTCGAGAGCTGCTGGGTGGGTACCATCTGCAAAGAGAAAGACAGAGAGAAAACGAGCAACATGAGAAAGAGTAGCAAAAAATCATTTAATTTCGAGCGTTTAAACAAACTGAGAGCCAAGTTTGGGGAAGCCGGGCTTATAAAATGTTAATACCATCCACTCAGCTTTAAAAGCGTTTTGCGGCTGCACTTGATAGTTGCCATTTAGTTGCCCTTCGCTGTCTGCCTCCCCCACCCCCTCCACTGCGCATCCTGTTTATCCCTTTTAGTCCACCGCCAGCTTATATTTGTTTCTAAAAGCGCTGGCATTCAAAATGCTTCAAGGGCCGCGAGGGGGCAGTTTTCAGTGCTGTTCAACAATAAAATGTGAAACACTTGAAAAGCGCAGCTTTTGTCGGCGGCCGCGGCGGCGGCGGCGGCTACGTCAGCGGAAACGGAAACGTCATGTACGTCATGTACATCCGTGCGCCATTTTGTGATGTCTGGCCAAATCGCTTTATTGTCCGTGTGTATGTGTGTGTTGTAAATACAATCAATCTTGCAACAAATTTGTTAGGGTCACAACAATAGCAACAAAAGCTAAGTAATGTCTCGAGCGTGTGGCAAAAGGTTTTCCTAACTGTTTTGGCTCAGCTTTTGGCTGTTTTTTTTTCGAATGGCTCATAAAAAACTGTAGCTGTATTCCTTGCCCGACGCGTACGGCAAACCACCTACCACATGCAGCTGCTGGCGTGTCGGAAGCTACGTGCCAAGCGTCCGGACACGAGAAGCGCCTGCGATAACGTAATGAACTGCGTGGCGGGGGCAGGCCGTCAAGGGGAGCTGCGGAGCGTTTAAAGCGACCAAAGTGACAAGGCAAGCGCAAAGCAAGGAACAAAAATGAAAAGCATTACGCATACGCAATGTAGGCCAAGCGCTGCAATTGTTTAACCTAATGGCAATTTTCAGCTCACATTTTAACCCTTCGTGGGATCGCGGGACCTGCGCTCAGTGTTTGTACTGCACTCAAACGGGGCGTGCGGGCGGTTGACTAATTAAAAGGCTCGGGCATATACACATACAGTGGGGGAAGAGGACGGGGCAGGCAGGCTGCTTCTTTGGTAAGTTCGTTTGCCAGCGCAGCGCAGCGTGAAAAAAAAGCGAGGGTGCAAAAGGAACGTGGCGAGAGAAATTTATGTGGTTAGGGCGAGGGAAAGTGTAGGGAAAGGTAAGGTAAGGGGCAGCAAGGCACAGGCACGAGTGGCATAAAAGAAAGCGAAATTATATTGACTTTGATTTTCCAAATTAATTTCCCTTTTTTCCACTTCTCTTTGAATTAATGATTGCCATGGGGTTTCCTTTGGATACCTTTGCTCCAATTTTTATTGGATAACTTATTGCATCGCGCAGAGAACTCAATGTTTAATGCGAAGTGTTGAAATAAGAATTAAAGGTTGAACAATTCTTATTTTTTATACGCTCCTTATATTATAGATTGTGCCAAACGTAGCACAGAAACAAAAGCAGAAAATATTTCTGTATTTGATAAATATTTTAACATATAGTTTATGTAAATTGTGAAATTTTTCAGAGTTGAATAAATTGATTATAAATTCCGACATTCATTCTCTCCTTTTTATGCGTGTGCAGATGTTTTCGCAATTATTAGTATGTGGAAAATGCAAAATCATAATTCACAACTAAAAGCACAATAAATCGAAAACAACAAAATACCACAAAGTCGTAAACAAATGCCGATACGAATGCGGACACCCATGCACGGACGAGAGTATTTTTGTTAAATTGGGATTATGTAAAATAATGCATATGTAAATTTTACGCATTTTTGCTGTTATTTTAATTGTGAGAGTATTGAAAATCAAATATGTGCTTTTATTTATTCAACGGCACAGAATGTTTGCATAGAGCCCAAAGCAATGAGTTTTTATAGAAACTTTCCTCTATATAGAAACTCCCCATTTGTTTTCTTGCACACTGCCCGAACGTGTACGTGTACTGGTAATTAGGTTGATGATCGAGGTGCGATTATTAATTTTTAATTTTTAACTTCAATTCGACTCGCAGATGGTTAATAAGCCTGTCATCAAGAACAATTACAAAGAGCTTGACCTGTACTCGAGAAAGCCCCAGTTCGCATATCTTATCCGATCAATTTTTGATCATGCCTGATCCCCATAATATTCGACTTATTCAGACAGAATTAAATGTGTGAGGAAGAAAATTTTGTTTTTTGCCTCCCATAGATTAAGCTATGATCCTGGTATTCGATTACAAACATACTCCAGCCGACTCCTTATAGTTTATCTTCCTTCATAAATTGTTGTAATCTTTATTCATAATTAATTACTGTCCCTACTAGACTAGCACATAGTCTAGTTTATGCTATGCCATATACAACAAACAATATATGAAACATAATAAATAAATAGCAAATTGTATGCAATCTTTCAATTACACTATGCTGAGGTGAAATGTGGTCTCCGTCTCAAAGAGCAACACGCTTGATGTCCCTGTGACCATAAACACATCGACATAAAATTGGCAAGCCATCAGTTAAAGGCATTCTAGTGGGTGGGTGAGGAAAGGCACATGCCTGACATGGGCAGCAGACGGTAAGTCCGGAACTACTGTGTACCGAGTATGGACTGCATAGCTGAATGCATTTTTATGCACCATGTAATCACAGAGCATTTGTTGTTGCAGCCGTTGCTGCTGTTGCTGTGGCTGCAGCTGTTGTTGTTTTTGTTTTATGCAAACTGGCAACAGAGCTTGAGATGGAAAACAGCAGCCAACATGGCCGCAACCTGACGAATACATTGCGCACCTTTATAGGTCCACGTCTAGATACCAGTCTGGCCTGCACGCACAAGCGCACACATAGATTCACATACACACATAGATATATTTATGGTCGTGAAAAAGGAATAAAGGACTACTGAGCGCTAAGCACCACATGCCTGCCGTGGCCGAGGCTAAGCAGGTGGAGCTGCGCGTAGTCAACGGCAACCGACAGAAGAATTTATGGCGCTTGGAATCAGTTCGAAACTACTTAAAATACCTTTTGGCATTTTGCAGTTGAAATATATGGTTTCTGGTCGTGTGCACTGTGTACAGGCAATACCTAATGCTACGACCGGGTGCAGCAAGCTATGCAACGTCGTGCACCTCGATGTTCTGCTGCCCCATCCACCTCACCCCACTACGTCTTACTCCGCTCCTCTGGTCCGAGAACGGAACAAAAAAATTCATTTGACTGCTTTTTGGAGCTGCTTATCTTCAGCTGCCTGGCGACTTTGTTTTTAGCCGTTGCAGCATGTTCTGGTATTTCCTAAACTGCATTCCATTGTTACTTCTTGTGCTGCCCCTTTCCCTTTCCCTTTCCCTTCTGCCATGGGCCAGCTTGTTTTATTATGCGCAGACATGGTGGCAGTTGTTATAATGCAGCCATAAGCATAGGTTCTATCCGAGTGTGCTCCTGATCCCTGTTATGTATTGCACATGTATGGAGAGTGCATGAAATTTTTGCCTGCATCGTCATAGTTCTCCTTGGAAAGGGGCATTAGCAAGATTACGTCTGTCTGGGCTGCTGATTTGGCATGCAACGGCTTCTGAACTACTTATTTACATATGTATATAGATATATGTAAATATATAAGTATTTATATATTGCATATATTTAAGATTACAAATAAGGTATACTGCTTCTAGCTACGGTTACGGAAATTTGAGCTTCATTCTTACAAAACCTAGATACGTAAGATCAATTGATAAAAAAAAAAAATACATATATTTCATGGAGACAGGGACAACTGCCTCAATGCGTTCCACATTCCAATGGAATATTTCTTGGGCCAGTTGTCTTCCGCTCATTTATCTATGAGATATCCTTAGTATGCTTTAATATTAATTGCCTATAAAAGACACTAGACAAGCTACATTGATGTCTTGTTCCTTTTCATTTTGTACACTTTTCAAAGTTGCACCAAATGTGGCATGCAACAAATACTTCACACTCAAGTATGCCCAAGTGTCTGTGCCATTTAAGCAGCTTGAAAACTGTTGAGTGACAAGGACAGCAAGCCTAAAGTGTTGCTGGACGAAAAAAAAGAATGTTGCAAGGGTAGAGTCGGGTAAAGGGAGCTAAGCGGAAGACAGAGGCAGCATTTAACGAACGGAAAATGTCGAGGAATAGGCAAAGTGTATACGCAACAGAAATCAGCACGGTACGGACATGTTTGCATGCATAAATAGTAAAAGGACATGGCCACAGGACTCACTATATACGACTGTCTGCCTGCATGTGAGTGTGCGTGAAGTTTTGAGGCATACACATACCCACACATACGCTAGCAACAACAACAAGTTATGGTTATTAATTTTGCGTATGCAGAAGGCAGCACAGGAAGGACGAACTTAAGCTGCCGTCCATGGCTGGCCAGGCCAGGACAAGGACGCCTGCAATCCGCTTTGCAAAGTGTTGGTCACAGGATTTACAACGAAAGCAACAGAGCAAAGTGTCTGATTTATGTATGTGTATGTGTGTGCGTGTGTGTGCTTGTGTGTCCGTGTAAGCGCCTAAAAGGCAGCCGCAATATTTTAGCTGTTGTGTGCAAGTAGATATGCCGTGTCCGACTGCCATCCGCCTGTTTCATGCTAAATAATTTTATCTAACAAGTATACGACATGTTGCTGCATGTTTATGCCTTTGGTTCCCACACTCACCGTCAAATTGTTATCCGATAGATCCAAATGCTTCAGCGAGATGAGTCCCTCAAAGGCGCCCACATCCAGCTCGCTCATTACGTTACCGCGCACGCTTAGGGCCAGCAGCTCTTTGAGGCCTTCAAAGCTATCGTTTCGCACGTACTCGACCAGATTATCGGACATGTCCAGGCTTTTGAGCGCATGCAGATGCCACAGATTGCTGGCGGGCACATCTAGCAGTCGATTGTTGCGAAAGACGAGCACCTCCAGCGACAACATGCCCTTGAAACAGTTGTCCTCCAGGCTGACAATATTGTTGTTGGTAAAGTCCAGTTCCACCAGTGCCGCCAGATCGCCCAGTGCCGTGGGATGCACTGTCTCAATACGATTATAGCTAAGATCCAGAAGCAGTATATTCGTTAGTCCCTTGAAGGCGTGCTTGTGCAGGGCGCTGACCAGATTTCTGCTCAAGTTCAGAGTGCGCAGCTCCGTCTGGTATTCAAAGTTCTTGGAGCCCAGCGTTTCGATGATGTTTTGCGAGAGATCCAGCACCTCCAACTTCATGTAGAAGGGCAGCGTGAACTCCAAATTGCGTATGCGATTCAGCGTGAGGTTTATGTACTTTGTTTCCGGATTCAACTGAATGGGCACATCCTCCAACGCCGCATCCACGCACAGGGCGCGACTATTCGCATCGCCGCCCAGGCATTGGCACTTCGAGGGGCAGAAGGCATTTGTGCGGCCAGGTAGCAGCAGCAGCAGAAGTAGCAGCGGGAGAAGGTGCACCGGCAGCCAGGACAACGCTGTCGGCCAGGGTGCCAGGGAAGGAGGTTTACTATCCTGTCGCCACTTTGTGTGTGAGTTGGTTGTGTTACTGCTGTTGTTTTTGTTGTTCCTGTGTGTGTCGGTTTCCATTTTGTTGGTTGGTTATGTGGACCTCAACGGCCGCCTCTGTTTCCTTGTTGCTGTTGTTGTTGCTGCTGTTGAGTTACTTATGGTTGATTTGAGGTGAGTGTGATGCAGTATCACCAGTTATTGGACGTCATTGCTGACAGAGTTCTAAATGCAGAGAGAAGAAGACCAAAACATAAGATTGAATAAGTTTTACAATATGAACTATGTTATATATGGAATTCATTTATCTCTATATACAAAACAATATTAATCTCGTTTTATAAGATTACAACAGCAACTAAATACTTTCACAGAAATTCTCGCTGTGAGCCGTGCGCTGCAGTAAAGCTTAAGGTTTAAATGTTTTATAATTTTAATTGACTTTCCAGAGCATCTCCCTTTTACTCCATTGCCATCGCAACGTAGGAGCATAGTCACTCAGTAGAGTTATGAAAGTGTACTCTTTAATTTTCCTTCGGCATAATTAATATATTAAACAAAATAGGAGAGACTAGAAGAAAGTTCCTTAAGCTCAAGCTTTTTATTAAAGCTGATTGTTAAGATTTTAAATCCTATTTAAACAGACTGTACGAATATATATGCATTTAAAAAATGATTTAAATTTTCCAGTCTTCGGCAGATTATGATCCTTAACTGGAGCTATTACACTGCGCTATGGAAAACTTTTTGGACGGCGCACATTAAGAGAAACTGCCGGCAAGCCTGGACTGCCTTTGCATCTAAACCATAAAATGCAGCAGAGCTAACTCAATATCATTTTCATTTCCTACTTAACTCACCGCTCGTCGTCTGGAAAGTCAGCAACTTTCTATGCGAGTTGTCAGCACTTTTCATCGACCTACGAGTTTTGACTTTTGCTTGGCTCTAGCTCTCTGAGTTTTCAGGTTGGTCTCGACTTTTATGAAATATTAGCGCGTAACTTATGCGCATAAATCTTGCGGCGTGTCTCTAAAAAGCGAGCGTGTTAAATAAACTGGCAGCAGCCGCAAAAGTTTTTTTATGAATTACGCACCCAAAAATGCTGGAAGCTCTAACCGCGAAAGAGGTGTTGCTGCAGCAGTACGAGGCTGATTTTCATATTAAATCTGTTTTTGAAATACTGAGTAGAATATAATTGTAAAGTATCCTAAGCATAAAAGGTTTGCTAATTGTCAGTTGAAAGCCTTAAACTTTTTATTGTAATTTAAAATTCTTAATTGCAAGTTTAAAAAAAAATTGCATACCTTTCGGGCAATCGCTTGAAACCAGCGCTCTCTTCTGGGCATTTGCCGTTGCCTACTTTCAGGATGACATTTAAATGAAATTGCTTATTTTGCATGTTGGAACTCAAACACGCCCATTAAAGATTTGTTTATCCCTTTAAGCTACTGTCTAAGGCATGCACTCGATTTAAATTAAATATTTGCCCTTTGGCCAACACTCAATTAGGTAATTAACAAATTACATGCATATCTTCCGGTGTCTTCGCCTCAGCCCGTTGAGTAATTTAAGGCACTTGTCTGGCTGTCTGTCTGACTGCCTGTCTGCCAGTTACTCTGCGATTTGCATATGACAAGCGCAAACAATGAGAAGACCTTTCAGAATCACCCCGCCACCTTCAACCTCTGAAACTCTTTCTCCGGTGCGCACGATGCAAATTTGAACAATGCTCTTAACTAGCTGTAAAACAAATAATAAAAGCGTAGCGCAAACTTTTGAGGTTTCATTCTGTCAACAAAAGTTGAAAGCTCACACACACACATGCAATCCACAATCTGCGCTTCACTCCCTCCACTTTCTCTCATTTTCTCTGCGTCTCTCTTTCTCCCTAAAGTTCTTTGCTCTGACATCGCAGCTTGGTCGCCAGGTCTTGGATCATATTTTCTGCCTCAATAAAATTGGTGAAAAACAAAAAACCAGCAGAGTCAACTAACCAACCAATTGTCCTTCCCCCAAACACACACTTGGTTCCTGCGTGGGCTGTTAACCCCCTCAACCCCTACTCAATCGCTTTCTCTATGGCAGCGGCAAAAAAGTGAAAATTGTGAAAAATTCACTCCTGTGTGAATTATTAAGTTTCGCATGGCCACTGTTGTTGTTGTTGTTTTTGCTCCTGTTGCTTTTGTAACAGTGCATGTGTTTGTGCTTTGTGTGTACGGTATGTGTGTATGTGCTTGTTTGTTTGCGAAAAAATAAAGCAAAACGCACACAAAGTTTTTAATAAACTTTCGCACGCCAGCCTCACTTGACTGTAGTCGAGTCCCAGCGACGGTTGCCTCTCTCTGTTCCCGCCTCCTTCAAAGTGTATGTACTCACTAAGTGGGGGCGTGGCACTGGCAAGGCACACAAATATGATTTCATTGTGGCAAATATTTTGATAGCACGCCGTCGCATGCGGTTGCTGCGTCAGAGGAGAGCAAGGCTGCAAGTTTGAGGCTAGAGTAGTCAAGAAGCGCCCGGGCCACCCAAATTGGAGCACCCTCGAAGGCGCCGTCAAAGGCCAACAAGTTGAAACTTGTTGTTTTTGTTGCACTTTTGGCACTTTTTTACTCCGTGGCAGTTTTAATGGGGCCACCATAATCGAAGTTGGGCCTTAATAGGCTTATAAAATGCTTAAATATGTACGCAAACTGAAGGTGCATGTAAGCCGCATAGTGAGTGCCAATCTGTGTGTGTTCAAAATGAAGGAGTGCTTAAGTCGACTTACTTCATAATTGAGCTGGAACGATGGAGTCTGAATGGGAAAATTAAGAATAGTTTCAAGTGGACTGGACCTACATACCTTATAAAGAGAAAATATTAAATAGACCTTTTGATGAAATCGTAGAGAATTCATCTCCTATTTTGTCTATCCCTGAGCTTATCTTTCTGTTTGGAAGCAAACCAATTTAAGCCGACGTGTTCATACTTTTTACAATTTTCCGGAAATCAAAGTGAACTGCATGAAGAACTTATTTGGAATCATTAAAGTTGTTCTAGCTCAAGCAAAGAGCTCATCAAATACGCATATTCCAATCCAGTTTTAATATTCATAGTCTTTACGGCAGTCTCTTGCCAATTATTGCCTCTTCAGTTTTTTATAAGGCTAATTTAATTATATTGACAGTGCCATGTTTTTCCGTCAGTTTATTTGAATACAAGCGTGACTGGGAGTACCTGAAACTGGAGAAGCCAAGTTAAAGGGCCTTGACATACAAGCCGAGAGTCTTAGTGGGAATGCTGGGAACGGGACGTGCCAGTTAAATGTCATAAAAATGGAAAATAATAGCGACTACCGAGAAGGCGCAGCATCAAATGCTGATAATGGAAAAGCGCCTCCACTTGGCGAATCTACAGCAGCAGCTCCCATTCCAGGACTTTGGCCACGCATAAAACTTTGCACATAAATTTAAAACCAGCCATTGAGAAAAAGTCTGGGAATGAGTGCTCAGTGGGGGGGGGGGGGGGGGGGGGGGCAGCGGAAGGAGCGAGGAGTGCGAGAGGAGACAGCGTTGACTGTAAGGCCACAAATGGTAAGCGGGTGAGGTCAGGGTTCAGGTTCAGGTTCAGGCTGCGGAAAAGCTAGGAAGCGAAGCAATCAAAGGTGAAAAACTTTGCAAACTATGCGAAAGCAAACAGGCAAAAAGTCAATATTAATATTCACTTAGCAAGGGTCTAACGGCTGGATGGGCGTGGAGGGGGGAGGGCCATGAGTGGGATATGCTGACAATGGCCAGGCAAATGCCAAGCAAATTGAAAATGCGACGAAAAACGTGAGACGCGCCAACTTTTCCACCTCAACGTGCCCGAGTGCGTTTATTTTTATCAAGATTAGCATTTGGCTCGCCTGCCGGTGCCCCACCCCACGCCCCCTTCTCAGTGCTCAGGTATTGAATAGGCAAACAGAAAAGGCAACGTCGTCGACATGGAACCCGGACAACGTTGCAGATTCCTAGCCCGATTCCCCGAGTCTCACTTTGAAGTGCGGCACGCACAAATTGTCCCTCTCATTCTCTGAGATTTCCCAGCCACGAGTGGACACCGAAGACCGAAGACGCCGTCAAAGATGAATCGTTGATGTCGTCGCTGTCAGCAGGCAGCAGTTTTCCATCTGCCGCTCCTGCCCGCATTGCTTGGACCATATAATTGAGTGTCTGCAAAACTTTCAAGTGCCTCCGCTGTGGCAATTTGGCAAAAGCCTTTGCCACAAAATGTTGCCGCACGCATAATTAATGCAATTGTTGGCACAGGCACAGCCACAGACACAGACACAGGCAGGTTTTTGTTTTGTTCTGCTTAGATCTGTTCAGTTGGTCAGCCAGGGGGCCAAAATGGTTGGGGGAATCAGTTTGTCTGACAGAACTAAATGCAAAATTGTGTTCTTTTGGCCATGCTGTTAGCGCGATGCATGTTTTAGCATTCCATCGAGATCACAATGCTTTTAATAACTTGTACTTCTGATTCAAATAATAAAGAAAATTTAGATGTTTTATTATTTGCATACGGAGAGAAGAAAGCAATCGGGAATAGAACAATGACTTCTAGATGGATTTTTTGTAATTTAAAAAAGTTATTAAATATGACAATAAAAATATGGCGAGATTAAATACGCTTGAAGAATTTTAGTTTGTAGAAGAATAGTGAATTGATAGTGAAGCTCATAATTAGTGAGCTCAGTGAAGATATTTTGTCATACCAAAACTGATTTTAATTAGCCAACTCTTCCTAAAGAGCTATATGATAAAGTACTCAGATGTTGATAAGAATTGGCAGACATGGAGAAGAAAGGTTGGTAAATAAAAAAGATGTTCATACAAGAATTTACTTTTTGAAGGATTCCTTTTTCGGTAGCGGCATATATAAAGTCTTCATAGTAGCAGACAGACGGAATATCGGACATGGATATATCGACTTGCCAGTTGAAGTTGATCAAGACTAAGACCTTTCTAGATGTAGGATATCTGCCATTTATCTTGTAACATTATTTAAAATAAGGTACCGCGGAGAATGCTGCTATAAATTTTGTTATATATGTGATTGTTTGTGCTCTAGATATAGAAAGCATTTCAGTAATCGTTTGTTTCTCTTGGAGCATCTGGCCAACTTCACACTTAAGCTGTCACGTTTTCTTTCTAGTACAAGTATTATCTTAACCCCCTTGCCATGCGATAAAATCTAAAACTTTATTTGACCATAACCTGGCACAATAAAAACCAGTTGAGCATCTTTTCCATTTTAAACATTTAGTACAGCACATCTCCAACCAAAGAAAAAACACAGCGGGAAAAGGCGAACGAATGAGCGACAAAAACGCCAAGCTGCATATAAAGATAAAATATTTCATTTGCCAGGCAGTCGCCAGTGCTCCACTCCTGGTTCTCCCTTTCCCCCCCGCATTCAGGCACTCTCCGCCGGTCGGTCATCCATCCATTGTGCACTTAATGCAATTGTCGCATTATTTTGGGCCCGGCCACCCGGCGACCCTCTTACTCCGCCCATGTCCGCGTATATACGGGAGAGAGAGCAAGATATATATTTTTAAATACCTAGTTCGCGTTTTTGTGTCTATTTTATAGCGTTTGGGTTTTTATTTTGCCGCATGGCGTCTGCTCCGCTTGTTGCCTGCTACTTGCTGCATGCTGCATGCTGCCTGTCTGCATCTGTCGCGTCTGCCACGGCGTCTGCAACTCCGAGACAGCTCTAGATATTCCTCTTGTTGTTGTCATCGTTGCTGTGGCTCGTGGCCGCTTATTAAGCCATTTGAAAAGGCGCTGCCGCATTTTCGCTACTTTTTTATTTTTATTTTTATTTTCTGTGCTGCAAATCAAGCGATGCGCACCACAAAGAAAAAAAAACACCAGACGAAATAAACGAACATAAAAAAATTAAATATAATTTTGTTCTTGGACTTTGGCACATGTGCGCAAAGTCTGCCATTTTCCCAGGCGGCTTTTTAAGCTTCAGTATTTGTTTTTTTATTTTTTCTTGCTAGTATCCAAGTATTTGTACTAAATCCTAAGTGGAGCATCGGCAAATAAAAATGTTTTACAATTGAAACGAGTTTCAAATAACAACGTTCAGTTTAAGAACTTTTACACATTTAGTAAAAATTAACTATTTAAAAAAAAATTTATTCTTTTTTATTAGTTATTAGTCTGCTCTCTTAGCAGCAGTTAAATAAACAATAGCACGTTTATAAACGAGCCTGGGATTCGGGATTCGAGACCGGCTCGCTTTTCCGAAAAAAATTAGACTAAAGTAAATGATTTAATAAACAAAGCAAACAATTCAAATTGTTTAGTTAATTAAGTTCATTTCATTCATTCATTTAATAAAGAATTTTTATTATATCTTCATAGTGCTTTATATTTTTTTTATTATTATGTAATTAATGTACACTCATTTAATATCGTACATCTAAATAATACACGTGGCTACGTTTAACTATGGCCAGCACATTAGCTAAAAATTCAAGCATAATAAACTTCGCCAAAGAGGCAGTGGCCTGTAGGCTACGTTTCCGCAGTGCCTCGTCACATTGCTCATACGACGGGTTGTTCACCAGTGAATAATATTGATTTTTACAGGCAGCCTTAAAAAGAGTCGAGTACAACGCACTTTGCGTTTTGGCTGCTGCTGCCAAATGGCAGCAACAGAAAAAAAGCGGAATAGAAGTCAGCCAGAGAGAAAAAACTTTGGGCCACTGGCACAATAATTTGGCACGCAAACCTTTTTTTCGGACGCCAAGGCAAGCATTTTCATGCAGCTGGAAGGGTTGACCGGGGCTGGCAGATGAATGTCGAAGTTCGGGGACTGTGCTTTTCGGGCAGCCGTAGGGCGCGTACATAAAAAATGAAGTGAAATACATTTCGTAGCTAGTGGCGCACATTAAAAATTCGCCAAAGCCAACACGGAGCCAGGGACTGGGACACAATGGCGCCGGGCGCGAAACTAAGGGCGACTCAGGCTTCACTTGAGATGAGGGGCTAGGGTTGGGGCAGGTCATGCGGCGTACTCATAGTTCATAGTGTCCGCCATGTTTGCTTTGCGGATAAACATATAACAATTAGAGTGCTCATTGTTCCTTTTTTGGGAAATCTCTAGGCTGCCATCCTGGGGGCTTAAGGTTGGGGCTGGAACTTGAATTTCATGTGTGAGCCAGTTAAATATTTAGCTGGATTTCCTTCTTAAATTATTTTAAAAGGGTTTTACAGCACCGACCACGAATCAGCGCCAGAATGCAAATGGGGCTGCAAAATGGGTCAAAGTTTAATGTGGGGGCGTGTTTCAACAGTTGGCACTGGGAAAACGGTCTACTTATTTATGGCCAACCTAGCGAGCGTTTGGATTATTGAAGTGTTTCCCCGAGCAACGTGTCCGGCATGCTAATATGAGGTGAGAAGGACAGATAGATCTACTGAGAGAAGGAACGTGGCGCAGGCATATGCAATAGTTTGCTCTCAGCTATAAAACACTTTGAATCAGAAAGCTGAAGATTTAATTCTGAAATTTTAATTTATATTTTTTAATTAACATACATTCACTTTTATTTTAATAGATATTATATAGACCTTCCTTTAATTCCCATTGTCTGGGCAATCTGAAGAGCTCGTTCTTACACACACTCATATCGAGTTCTTGCAAAATTTTTTTCAATTGACATAATCATACATGTTAAAATAAAAACATCAAAGGGTTGAAAGAAACACAATTTAAACTTTCGTTGTTTGGCAATGTCACAAAATATTTTGTAAGAATTTTATCGGACAGGAACATAAATTAATTTAACAAATGAACAAACCAAATGAAGCGGCACACAAATCCCAGGAATTTAACCTGGTCACATAAATTTCCGTCGAGAAGTGTAACAAATGCTCATTAATATGCCAGACACATATTGCGTGTGGCGTAAGGGAGAAATGAGGGAGGGGTGGGAAACAGCAGCAGCCTCCAGTGGAATGCGTTGAAATAACAAAAAAAAAGGAAAAAATACGGAGGAAAAACAAACGAGTCGCAACTGAATATAAAATTTATTAATTGGCAGCTAAATAAGTCGCAGGAATTTACACGTTAATAATTTTATTAGCAAGCTGCTGCAGGTGGTGGGTGGCAGGCGGACGGGCGGATGGGGGGCGTGTCTGCGACAGCTGCTCGTTTGGCGGCAGAAACAAAAATAAAACGGAGACATTTTCAAATTCCACTTTGTCATAAAATGTGGAAATAATGAAAAATGTGAAATGTGTTGCCAAAAGGGCGACAGCAGCTTTGGCTAATGTTCTGGCCATTGGTTAAAGGGTAGCTAGCATCAGGGGCGTGCGGAGGGGCTCAGAACTTTTGTTGAAAATTTAAATAAAATGTATAAAATGTATAAAATGCACATAAAACATGCACAAACTATTTTTAAACAGTCACAGTGCAGATGTTGCCCGCTGTCCGTGGAATCAATAAATTATAATCACTTCGAGGAGGAGACAGCTTTTGGAGTGGGGCAGTTGGCTTTGCTGCGCGAGGGGATCGCTAACGAAAATAATGCCGAAAATTGAAGAAATGTTCGTCTTTTTTCTTATTCTCCAAACTCTGCCGTTTATTTCCAGCTGTTGAACTCAATTTAAGTTAAGTGTTTTACTTTTAAGGCGAATGCCATACGCGACCAGACGCACGACCACGCCTACTTCAACCACTGAAACGCCCACACATTGGCAGGCCAGCAAAGTCAAAGGCGAGATAGAGCGAGGGAGGGAGGATAGAGAGATGGACACAGAGAGAGAGAGCAAAATTCATTGCCTTTTAATTGCAGTTGGCAGTTGATACGAACAATTTTCTACTGAATGTGTGTGTTGGCCAAGGGGTAGGAATGGGGCCATCCGAATCCAGAGTTTTCCCCATACATAAATTTTACTGTTAATTGAATGCAGGCACTTGAAAAATGGGCAGACTATTGGGGCTGACTGGGCCAATGGCAACCTGTTGAGTCCACTGAGTGATTTATGGACCTTTTACCAAAAAAATTGACAATGGAAGTCGGGGAGACTGTGCAGTCGAGAAAATTGTTCGTAATTTTGTGGAGCATTGCAATACAACGCTCAAATAATAAAGAAGCAGCTAATTAAGCAATACTGAGAAAATTGTATTTGTTGAAGATATAAATTCCCGTAGAAACTATTGCCAAAAGACAGATGGAGAAAAAAAAGAAAAGAGGAATTATCGATAGTCAGATTCGGGACGTTGAGCACAGCTGAGTAGGAGAAACCCGTTGGCTAAGCTAAAGTTAAAGATAAATTCCTTTAATCAAATCTCAGTTTCCTTACCAAATTTTGAAACGACATTTTCTTTCTACACCGTTTGTTGGCTGCTGTTAACACAATTTCCCGGGAACATTTTGATTCATAAATACCCAAGGACAAGCAAATCAATAAATAACCTACCCATCGTCATTGGGGAGGTGTGAGGCATACACAAAAAATACGTTTTTAAAAATAACACACACAAAATCAATGAAAATCATTGAAGTGCCGATAAAGTGTCCCCAGCCTGGATAAAGGAATCGACAGCCTCATTTTTGGCAGCTTTTTATTTTAAAAATGGCCAAAAGCGGCTGCCTAACAACGACCTCAACTCGTGTGCTGTTCGATAGGTGCCCAAAAAGCACGCACACACACACACACAAACGGGCAACCACCACAAACACCCACAACACGAACACACACACTCGCACTCGCACACATAGATTGTCACGGGGGATCGCAGTTCATGTATTTTTATTCTTGGTAATTGAATTATATTTACGCATAAAATTTATTTATTCATGATTTGCGTCAAGTTTGGGCAATGCGATGCCGAAGCACGTAAAAGTAATTTAAATTAATTTTGTCGCCTGGCGACCAGAGTTGCCGCACAGTAAAAAAAAACACAAAATACAAACATATTAGCTCAACTTTTGTGGTAAGAAGTCTGTCAGTCGTTTTGTCGGACTGCAACAATGCTGCAGTCAGAGCGGAGATAAATTCGTTTTTTCAGTGCAGCCAAATAACTACACAGTGAGAAAAATAGAGTACATTTACAACTCTTTTGTCTTATACAACAATTTCGATAAGAACTAGCCTGAAGCCAATAGGAGAATTAAATGACTAACTCAAAATTGAATGAAAAGCAAAGAAATAATAATTATATAAAACAAGCGTAATTTGGTAATTTTTGGCCTGTGTATATGTAATTAAATAAAATAAAAAACACCTCGTAAAATGAATGCCATGTGATGCTTACAGTTGTGTTTTAATTTCACTGTAAACAAGTTTGGGATTAATTTCAAAATTACTTAATAGAGAGCGAAGATCATTTTACAATAAAATACAGTTCGTCAATGTTTGTTATTAATATTACAATTAATATTAAATGAATGAGTTTTTTCGAAATTGATTTAATAACACACTAGAGTCAAATTTGTGAGAAATAAAATGAATTCCTCTTATGACCTTATGCTTATGATTTCACCGAAAAGATTAAAAAAATTGTGTAAGATAAAAATTTAATCTATATCTAACAAAATATTTTATAATGCGTAGCTTAAAGTCATGTTCATGGCAAGTTCGGCTATATTAAGATGTAAACGACGGCCAAAAGTTGAGTGAGCACATGTTGCTTTGTTATATCGCAAACAGAAACATATTCAACAACAGTGAAAAGTAATCAAAAAACAATAACAACAGGTTTCACATGTATGTTATTTGTAAGGTAAAAGTCAGTCTCAGTGGAAGTTGGTTGAAAACAATGCCGTGTTTTTACGAATTTTTTATTAGAGCATCAGAACTTGCCTTCTGATTTCTTGTACACATTCTCTATGGACGCGGCAACATTTCTAAGAGTTTTTGCTTTCGTTTTTGAACTTTGCGGAAATGAAAGAACATTTTGCAAATGGAATTCACCTGGTCTATGGTTCGTTGAGCGCATTTCCGTGCTGCATTAAAATCCTATCAGTTTTGGGGACAGGAAATTTGATGGCAATTGCTTTAAATTTGCCAAGCTCTGCAGCTCATCAAGTTACAAATTGGTTTTATGTGTGATTTCCGGATTCTAATTACATTATGCATGCTGTGGCTTATACAACAAATGCTACGGCATGGAATGCAAATGAAACGAATCTCACTCACCTTGTCCTTGTTCACTTGCTTAGCTAGGTGTCTGCTAGGAATCTATGGCATAGTTCTGTAAAAGAGGCAGAAGTGTGAGAAAACTAGGTTAGCTGGGTAAATCAAAAATATATATGTATGTGAGAGCATTACGCACTCGTATGTGAGAAATAAGTCTAAATTGAAAGCTTAAAGTAACAAGCTGAGCCGTAACTACTTTATGCTGAGTTGCAAGTAACTGTATTTGTATTTCCATGCGATATATTTGCAATGCGAATTGCCGGCTTGATGGCTGACAAGATTAATATCTATATGGTCTATGCCCATGACTGAGGTATATCAAAGGCCATCAGATGGCCGATTTTATGTTCCATTTTCCATGGCATGGTAAAACTAACTAACCATAAGTCTGCATGTTGGTAACTTACTTAGCAGCTACTTACTTTCAGTTTGGCCTGTCAGCAAAGTTTTCAGCGCTGTCAACTGAGGCAACAACTCAACTAGTGCGGCGAAAAGGGGCAGCTAACAAGTTGCATGTGCAACGTGCAACACGATGGCTGATAACCAACGCCAAGAAGCACCACACGCATATGGACATAGGGCTGCATGAGTGTCCGACGTGAATCAATTGAAAGTCTTTTGAACAAACTAGTTCGCAAGTTAAGGAACTAATTACGCACACATTGTGAGACAGCAAGGGTAATTACTATCTGAAAACAGGGGAACTGTGTAATTTCCGTGTATAAATTATTTCAATTCAAACGAATGAAAAGGAAACTGTTAAACATCGCGATTCTGCAAACTGAATGTTGTTGTGCCCAAATGAACTAGTTTAGTTGATTCTCTTTTTAGTGGAGCCCTCGCTGTGGCTTTCCATCAGTTCAATCTGAAGCCTCCTTCAACTTTTTCTTGACAAACTTTTCTATAAAAACGAAATTTGCAATTTCAATTCAAAAGCGCTTCAACAAGCGACGCTGCCACAAAATAGTGTGGGAATTAAACGCACACACACAGTGCGACTTGCCACGCACTAATCGGCGAATCAAATGTCAAGTAGCTGTCGGTAGTTTCTTCTAAGCAGAACATGACGCACGTGAACCTCAATGCATGTCGAAATCCATCTCCAGTTCAGGCTCCCGCTGCGCAGCACGAGTTTCAGCTCTTGAATATGCTGGCAGTTTGGTTTCCGTTTTAATTTGTTTGCGTGTGTCGAGGTCAAAGCGAGTATACGCAATATAAATTACTCATACGCCGTATTGCGATTAGAATCGCCTGCCGTTTGAGTTTCAGAGCTTCGTAAATGCATAAGTAAGGCAAAAGTATCAGCGAGTAGGCCACAAAATCACAGCTGAGCTGTGCTCAATGCAAACACAACTCCGGCCACAGGCTCGAGAGGGCAATGTTGCGTATACTTGATCTTGTTACACACAGATAAATGTCAATTTATTTGCCACACTCCAAAACACTAAGCCGCTGGTGGCCTTCAGCATGAGCTAAGCCCCCGACCCCACCTCGTCTGCCACCTACTCTCTCTGGTGGGTAAGTCTGTCTTCCTGCTTGTCTGTCTGCGTGGGCTTCTGACGCATGGCGAGATGTAATCGATAAGCAGCAAAGCTTGACGCAGCTTGACTGTCTGACTGTTTGGCGGACTGAGTGACTGACTGCCTCTTGGCAATTTCATTAAAATACGTTGCTTTCCTCTCCCATTCGCTGCCTTTTCCATGTCAGCAATCAAATAATGCTGAAATTTATGCGGCCCAGCAAGTTTTTAATGAGTATTATTCTAATTAATAATTGCCGCTTAAAGCAGAAATACAATTTTAAGAGTTGCTTATCCACATGACAGCCATCGGACCAGAGGATTCTTTTCATAAACTGAATTGCTGAATGATTGGTTTACTTGTTAATGAGGTACGTCTTAGTCTTCAGAAAATGTCAGTAAGACCATGTAAGTGTACGGATAAGTTAAAGCTTCCATTTATTAAATCTTAAATTTGAAATGTGCTATACATTCCCAGGGGCCATAAACGCCCTCAACAAGAAAGCTGCCAATATCAATAAATAGGACAAAAGATTTATTTTTGCCCCCCAATTGTTTACACCTTAACCCCATGCCAAATTGTCTGGGCATTGTCTGGTATTTCTAAAACACAGCTCAGGTGCATATTACACGCTTTTACGTATGGAAACGCGGAACCGTATAAAACCCAAGTAAATCCAAATGCTACATAATTTTCAGCTGGCCGCAAATAAAAGGCCAGCAAAAAAGGGCCATGAAAATTGAAAACGAAAGTTAAATTGCAAACAGAAAAGGGAATAGGGTAAAAACGAAAGCGTTGGCGAATATTACTTATTTTTATATTCCCCTTTTATTTGTATTTATTTTTGGAGGGGATATACGCTTACCGCAGACGACGTGCTCGTTCTGCTCCTGGTCACAGCTGGATCCTGGCCCCCGCCCGCAGCCTTCAATGGCACACAGTCAGTCAATAACGACGTAATAGACGGCAAATAAAAATCGCTTTTATAGGTGTGGACATTGGAGGTTCCTTTTTCGATTTGCGCTTTGTTTGCCGCTATATTGTTACCATTTTAGCCAATGTCTGCGGTGGTCAAAAGGGCTGCAAGTGAAACCAAACAAAGCGAAAGCTAAAAGCACCCACGCAGCAAAAATGCTGAGCAGCAGCCCCAAAAAATCCGAAGGTGGGCAAATGAGGAGAGAAAACCCAGCCAACTATTAATATTGAAACTGTGATTGCTGCTAAATCCTTTCACGCTTTTGTTTTTCTTTCAATTTCAATGCCAGTCACAGCTCTACCGGAAACGGAAATCGCTGCCCTAACAAGCAGCCCCACTCAAAGCCGTAACCAAAGCCAAAGTCAAAGTCAGTAGACAGTTTTTGATTGTTTGACGTCTGGTCTGGATTTCTCTGTTTCTGTTTCGGTCTCTGTTTGCTTGTTTTTTTTTTTTTTTCAGTTCTGCGGCATAGCCAATTATTTTAGACAAGTAATTGCTAGCACAGCAGCACGGAATTCGTAGAGCAGACAAATTGTTTGGGGAGCAGGTCCCTTAGCCTGTTAGGACTTGCAGAACTTTAGTCTCGCCAATTTCCCATCGGCTACTGCCAACTAATCTAAGAGCCATAACTCTGGCCCAATAAATTATTGCTCGCAGACCCGTGGGTAATATGAGATCCCCTCCATGGGCGCCAAAGTATTTGTTTACGCGGGACCCAAGAGCTTGACATGCAGAAGCCGCTTAAGCGCACTCCGCAACAATATCAACTGCGTATTGGGTTTCAGTCTTTTTAGGGGCACACAACTCTGCACTTCAACTGGGTAGCGGCTTATTGTCATGCGAGACACTTGAGAAAATCGTAACGCGGGGGCGAAACTTTAGAGCTTGGTGGCGAATAGTATCAGAAAAGGCGGAAGCAAAGGCCCAGCCAGCTGCACGAGCGACTCTTTTGTTGTGATTTACTTAAATGAAGCGAATGCTAAGAGGCTATTAAGTGGCCTCCATTAGTGGGTGCTGACAGCTAAGAGCTTACATGATAATTGCTTAAAGCAAGTAGGCTTCAGTTGCAGCCCCCATTCGCAGGATGCTCTGCTCCGCGTGTCAGCAGTATTTTTAGTTATATATCTCAAAGAGCACAGCGGATGTTTTGCATTAGATTATTTGACTCAAGCTTTGCTATTATAGATTATATTCTAAGAGTCAAAAAATTGTGATGTGTTCATTGATATATGAATGGAAGTGCAGATCAATGAACATTTTACCAAGGCTGAAACCAAAATAGTTATTTATGAAGCTGTTGAAAATATAAAACTTTTGAGGAAACCAACCATTATAGTTATCTAAGCAAAAGAACATGTAAATTTGGAGCTGAGATTAACTTTAATGAGCATCTCGTATAAGAAAATATGCATGGCTTGTTGGCATGGGAAAACTATAACAATTTTGAAATTGGATGTGTGAAGTCAACAGAAAGGAAAGAGTATAGTAACATTGATAATATACGTTTGGCTATACACTATATCTATAACAAGTCTTAGCTAATGGTAAACTATCTAATTTCATAGTTTCGCACCGTTCTCAAAGTTTTCTTATCATTTTAGCTTAAGTCAACGACGACTGTCTAATTTCCTTATTCTTATTAAATTTTGAGTAGATGTTTCATTCATTTTGCACATTTGCTCTCCTGTTCGTATAATTGTATTAAATCTAAACTTTTGATTCTTAAATTAGAGCAACTGTCTTTTCATTAGCCTACTAAACGAGACTCATTAGCGTAGTGTCCATTTTCCAAAAGATCCAATCAGTGGCCTACACACTACCCACCATTGTGTGTCATTTATAAGCCAATTGTAGCCAGGCTAATGAACTATTTATAAACGTGAAAAACTACAAAATAAAAAATCAAAGTGCAAACAAGTTTACAGTTCAGACTGTTCAGTTTGTTGCTCTGTTGCAGTTTTAATTTGGAGATGTGTCCACGACGGACGTTGAGTTTTAACAGCTCATTAACATTCGCTACACGGCAGGAGACATGACAGGTAGCGGGGCAGAGGGGTCTACAGATGGACGACGACATTTTTGACGTGGCCCGGGCGCGTCGCATCATTCAGAAGCTGCTTAAGAGCCCACTCCAAGAAATGTGCCCAAATGTATATATAAATACTTATGGGAGTAGTCGGAGGGGGGCAGAAAGAGGCAGCGCATTTAAAAGCCCAAAGTATCTGGCTGTCAGTCTGTCAGGCTGTCAGACAGCGCGGCACTTGCGCTCAATCAGCGCGCCGGCCACGTCAAAATGTTGTGGCAAACAAAGAGCAGAGCAGGCGGGCGGGCGGTAGGTGCTGCCCAGTGCCGCACTCTTGTGGGCGAGTGGCTTATCACAAAACTCAAATCGACAACGCAACAGCAGCAACAGCGGCAGCGGCAGCGGCAGCGGCAGCGGCAGCTGCAGCGGCACGGAACCTAATGAAGTGTCTCAAAGTAGCTGTTAATATGTATTCTGAAAGACAGATCGAGCGGGGGATGGAGAGAGAGTTGAAGAAGGGGCAATTGATGTTTTTTTGCTTTATGGCCCAGCATTAAAGTTTTTATGCCCTTGAAGCAAAAAACGCGTTAGACAAAATGCCAAAAGCTTGTTAGCAGGAAAAACGCTGCAGAAAAGCCATTTACATTTTGGCTGCCAACTGCCTCTCGACTCGCGACTGTCGACTGCAGTCGAGCCGAGCAGAGCACATCAATCAACGGCACTCGGCAGCATTAAAATGGTAATTTAAAACCGCGAGAGAGCAGCCCGAAAGTACTCCCGAACTCCCTCTCCAACTTCTCCGGCTTCAGTCAAACTGCAAACTCGGACGCAAACTCATCATGCCGACGTTTTAATGATTGGCCGCCGGCTGCCAGCAGCGCTGCAAATGCAAATGCAAATGCAAAAGCCCAGCTACCATCTCTCAGTCTATAATCTGGGGCCCAGAAATGCCGGCGGCCAAGTTCAGGCAGCGCCGTAAAAAGGTGCAACACCTAGCTCAAGCCCAAGCCCAAAGAGCTGGCAAGGGTGGAGCTGGTGGGGTATCGTAAAGTGTTTTGAGATATGTCACCCGTGGGGCGTTTTTGTCATTTCAAAAGTGTTCAATCAACTGTCAGCATCGTCAGCATCAAACATCTGGCAGCATGAAGAACGGGCACCCAATATATTCGTGGCGTGAGGCAGCCAGCATTAGCTTTGTGCTTCGTATCTGCCACAGATTGAATATCTCCACCGAAGTGGCCATCAGCTCAAAGGCTAAAAGTAATTCGAAACTCTGTGTGTAGAAGCTCAACATACAAATTGCCAGACAAATATGCAAGCGATTACTCAACTCAAAAACTGTGGATACTCCAGTATATCAACATTTAACGAGACGATCATCAAATATAGCATAACATACAACCGGGCTTAAATCGAACGACTCGAAAATTAAAATGGATAAAGCCCACATTTGCTAAAAAACAAAAAAAAATCACAGGTTTGAAATAAATCCCAGAAAATTTGTAAAACTCAGTCAGGATAGTTTATAATATGATATCATTTATATGATTCGTTTGAGCCTCCCACACTTTCACTTTCACGAATCTCTCCCAATTTGCGACCTTCTAGTTTGAGGCGACACATGTCGCCTTTAGGGGGCGCTTAAAGTTGACGATTCACTCGGCCAGGCATGCGAGCAAAAAGTTGTCACATTTGCCGCTTAAAGAATGTCTTCAGACCGCGGGCGTCCAAAAATTGCAGGCAGACACAAGGTTCCAGCTAGTGGGGCAACATACACTAAACGACAGCAGACAGCCCGAATGCATTTCCTGTATGCCTTACACTTACTTCCGTTTCTATTTTATGACGTCGTTGGCGTCGTTTCGTAGGTGTGAAGTGAAATTTCTGGAGGCGCTTGGCAAAATGTTGCTTCTACCGCCTGACTGCCTGCCAGCCTGCCAGCCTGCCTGCCTGCCCTCTGCCACTGCGGCATATAGAGCTTGCACCCTGCACCCTGCCGCTTGCCACTTGCCACTTGTCTTGTGGCGCCTGGCTGACAAGCGACAAGCGACAAGTACAACAACGTATTTTCATATTTCTTTTGGGCGTTGACATGATTGCTTATAAATGCAATTTTGTATATCATATCAACATCATCAGGGTAGGGTATAATGCAGCCTGTGCGGGCACAGAGACTGTCTGTCCGCCCATTCTGCCAGGCGTTGTTGCTTTAAGTATTTTTTATTGCTTTTGATTATTATTATTATTACAAACAGATTTGATTCTGAAGTGAATGCACTTTTGAATGTCATGTAAAATATTCCAAATGCAACTTTATTCGTTTATTTAATGCTGCGCCTCAGGCTAGAATGTGATTCGAGTGTCAAGTAAATGCAAACTTTTGTATATGGTAAATTGAAAATTGACATTAAGACTTATTATCTGGGATTGTAGCTTGAAAAGTTCTCACTGATATTCATTAAGTCATAGCTAAACTAATCTCACATTATCTGCTTTCAAACTATCGTTTAATTTCATTTTATTTTTTATGTTTTCTCCTCTTAAAGCCACATCTTAAATTTGCATTACGCTTGGGGGGCACCTTCTATATTATACTTTCGCCGGGGCTTTGGCGGCACACGCTTAAAATGCTAATGACCCACATAGTCATTAACTTTGCAGCGATAAGCGTTGGTAAAGACACGAAAAATAAAAAATATGAAGAAATTTTCCGTGTGTGCGCTCGCCAGAATTTCCCGGGGAATGGCACGCGAAACTGACTGGGCGAGAGTAAGAAATGGGCTACTGCGAAACGAACAGAAACATCATAACTTTGACGGCACGCAGAGGGCAAGCCGGCGTCAGGAGAAAAGTGAGAGGTGCGGGGGAGGGTTGGTGGGGGCAGCCAGGGGGGCACCAGCCAAGCCCTGGACGAACGTCTGACAGCCGCTCATCAAATTGCGAGCAGGCGTTGCAGGAAATTAAATAATTTCGTGTAATGTAAAAAAAAAGCAGCGAAATTTTAGGAGTGAGCTGCGTTAATGTTAATGCATTTTCTGACACTGGCTGGCACAGCGCATGCCAGCTGAAATATATAAATGGGAAAAAAAAGTAAAATGTAGACATGCACACACACACGCACACACAAAATGGGTGCGTTGAAAATGAGGCAAACACTCAAAATGATTGTTATCATCCCGTGCCAAATGGGTGTGCGTGTGAGTGTGTGTGTGTGTGCGAGTGTGGTTTAATTTTTTGTTGCGCTCTTGGCTTGCCAATTTCTTTGCCACGCCCCAGAAAGCACATAAAACAAGAAAATTATAGCATAAATTGAAGTGTGTGTTTGTGTACACAATATATACTATGTATTTTGTTTCTTTTTTGAATGTCCCCCCAGTGCAAATGTGCGCACATTTCAATTGAAATGGCAGACACGAATGTGACTCGCAGTTCTGTTGTATTTGCTGCTGTTGCAGACTCTCCAGTGTAGGTGGCATGTAGGTGAACTGCTGCGTCTGCCGCATATTTGATTTATATTGCCATTTACACTTGCTCGTTATTGTTATTGTCGGTAAACAACAAATAAACAACAACAAAAACCCACTTTGTTAACACGAGCTTGAGTTTATTTTGTACTGCAAAAATGCCTGGCCTTTAAGCCAAAACGCAAAACGATCTTCAAATGCAGGAAGTGATAAAAAGGAGTGGAGGAAATGTGATATCACGACAAGAAAGTCTCATAACTCCGCAAAGACCAAATGTGCTCCTCGACCTGGCGTAATAAATTACAAATTTAAATATAAACATTTTATACACTTAGAGAATTGGAATTAAAAGGAATTAAAGAACATATTTTAGTGGAATAGACATATGTTTAAGGAATTAAATTTAAATAATTTACACGTAATTAATTGCAAACTGAAATTAGTGCTTAACTACCCGTCGGGTGTGTCGTTATGCCCACTGGAATTGCCACCTAAAAATGAACTTTGACAGCATTTTAGCGCAAACAACACTCCAAGAGCCAACAAAAGGTGACCATGTGCAGGGCTCGGCACGCAGTGGCCCCAAATGATTTGAAAATAACAGTCGTAATTTGTTTGCCGACACAACAGACAAACACGAAAGGAGGCAAGAACTTGGATCGGGATGGAGTTGGAAAGGAAAATGAGTATCTGGCTGAGGCCACAGCTGGCAGTTCAGGGCTATGTGTGGATGTGCGGATGACAGGCCCCAGTCCAGAAGCGAACCACTAAAAAGGCGCAACATATGCGCACATTTTACATGCCATCCATGCCGCACTGACTTTGGGGAACCGTTTGGAGCCGGGAGCTGCATTATGATGGCCCCGTGGAAGCCGGCGACAATTAGACAAAAGCCCAGCGATGCCAACGACGGTGCACGGGTCGCTTCAATTGCATGTCATTGTCAGAGTGTCAGAGTGTCAGAGCGTCAGCGCAGCTTTGGGGTTTGAGCTCTTGCTGGTTTGTCGGGTTTTATTATTTTGAAATTAAAATGCTTGTCCTGCCCCCAGCCGAGCGCGCTCCACGTGCTGCTCCACCTTCTGCCTGCTTCTGTTTATGAGCTTTGTGTGTTTTGGCTGCACATGTGTGCAGTTTGGTGGCCATCCAACTGTCTGTGATGATTATGGGCGGTTGGAGGCATGCCTCCTCCTGCTCCTCTCGCTTTGGGGCCTGCTACGCACTTCGCATTCGTGTTGTTTGCATTTGGGGTCGGCTGGCAACAAATGTGCACGTACACATTTTTAATTGATTAAATATGAGACAAAAAAAAAAAAGAAGAAATATAAATGGAAGGATATATGTGGGCTGGAGGACGCAGATGTCAACTGTCGGTACAGGGTGCTAGGGTTAATGGAAGCTGAAATACGTCAGCTGTGATGAAAGTAAAAGGAGTTATATGAAAGCGAAAAAATAATGCTTCAGCTGAGTTGAAAGTAAAAGGTGTTATATGGAAACGAATAAGCAAAGAATTTTTTAATAAGCAAATGCTTTAACGTAGGGTTAAGGATGGGACTATATTTATTCTGTAATTATTATATTTTATTTTCAACTTTATATTTCTAGGGTTAATTTCTCTCAGATTGACACATCAACGTTGACAAATCGACACGTAGTTTGTTTTTGTTTATTTATCAAACATGAATCTAAATTGGAAAGAAACTGAAGGCCATACGCATCAGCCAGGGCACACACGTCCCCCCAAAGTATCCAACTATATTTTAGAAATATTTCGCTTTAAGTTGACCCCATTTTAAAGCCAATCCTTCAACGCAATTTCAGTGGGGCAGCGGAACAGCAAACGCTGAAAAAGTGCCTCGGCAACAAATGTGCCACATCAAATGTCAATTTCAACCGAAACGCAATTTGACAAATTTCCTAAAGCCGCAAAACAAACAAGAAAAATAGACACGAATGTAATCCAAGCAAAGTCAGGCTCCGAAAATATTGAACCAACAAATATGAGGCAACAACTATATTTACGGAATCAGCTATCGGGAAATTTAGCCAACAAATTTATTGTGCATATATCAAAGCGAGAAATTGTAATTCTGACTGCAAACGGACAAGACCCACAAAATTGACATTTCAAAAATAGCAAAGCTATATATTTAAAAAAAAGAGTTATACGGGGTGTCCGACTGGAAAATACCCTATATCAAGCGCCGGGATGCCGTCACAAGCTGTCGACGCCTTTTATGTAGATCCATTATTATTCCCGATTATTCCCTCAGCTCCATATTATTCAATTCTGTTTATAGTGTGATCTCTTTTAAACTTTAATGGCATTTTAAAAGTTACCAAAACTAAGTTTGTTAAAATTTTGAAGGACCTGAGTTCTAAATTTAAAATATTTAGCTTTTGTAGTCTCCGAGGTGGACGTACTTATATAGACAGTCAAGCTTGTCCTCTTCCTGTTTGTCGAATACACTTGCACACAACCATTAAACCCTTTATTTTTTATGCATTTTCAATGGACACAGGGTATAAAAACAAAATTGTATTCAGCTGGCGGTTGCAGTTAGCAGTGATTGACAAACTGACTGACTTTGACTTCCTGCGTGCCGTGATATTTTTTTGTGATTTCTTAGATTTTTTGTTCCTTTTGGTCTTTGCAGTGACAAATTTGCACTTAGCTGCGGCACTTGTTGAGAATCGTGAGCTGCATTTTTCTGGTATTGAATTTCAACAGCAGAAAATACAAAATTTATGGCCAGCCCTTAGCACGCTATAAATTTCTGATGCTTTTGGCAAGACAGCCGCCTATTTGGTGGCATTATTTATATACCTATTTTTTTTTCTGCTAGATTTATTTTATTTTGAGCTCGATTTCTTTTTGGCTTGAGTAAGAGTTTTGCGTTTCGCTAGTTTACACGAAAATGAATCGCATTAGTTCTGCCTGACTGATTTAGAAACTGTTCATCGGGGCGCGGTAGCCGGGGAGTTTCTCGGCAGCCTGTGTGTGAGTTTGTCTGGCAGGCAAATGTTGAGGTTTCTTTTAGCCAGCTCGGAAGTTTAAAGTGTCGCTAATTTCTGTGCAAATTACACCTGCGTGTGAGTGGGCGTGGTTGCAGCGAGATGAGGATGCGGGGGCGTGCGCCACAGTCTGGAGCTCTGTCTGCGGCTCTGACTGTGGCGTGTGCGCTTTGATTGAACTTAATTAAGTTGCGAGTTAAGTTCTTGCGGGCTTATGGAAGAGCCGACAAGGCAAAAAAGGCAAATGAAACTGAGTGCTGAAAAAGAGATTGGCAGACAGTTGTCTTTCGAGCTATTTTCAAGATGGTATGAGCGTCAGCTGAAGACTTAACCGACTACATATAATAATAATTTATAACGCATCCAGCGAATTTTAACTATTAAGGGACCACTTGAATGCATTTTCCACTCGAATAAAATTTCTCAGCTGTCAAACTATTCAAGCAGATAACAAATGCCACAATTTCGAAATTATAGCCTGTGCAGCATGTTGAGAATTGAGGGAAAATCAATTTAAACTAAATATTTGGCAAAACATTTAAGTGACCAACCGCACAGACCTCTAAAAAGTTGCTGGTCTACACAAAATGCAAACACAGCTGAACAAATTTAAAACCATTAACTGACCAACTTTATGCAAAATTTATGAGCAGCATTGACGTCTACACGTCCAAGCTCTGCGTGCTTGTGTGTGTCCCTTATTGTTGTCATTGGGCTCGACTTGTACAATGTTGAAAATATTGAGGCATTTTAAGGATTCAACGGGCGACCGCAAAGCGGCCGAACTTTGGGCTTGTTTGAATAAACAAAACACACAGAACACAACAACAGGATAGAAACTAACCAATAAACCAGGAAATGGTTAATAGGAGGTGCAGGGAGCTCTTGTCGACACGAGGCCTACAATTGATGCTAAACATAAACAGTCTGCGAATGGGCCACAATGCCCAGACTGACATTTTTCTGGCTAGTCTATGGGCTGTTGGGTTGTTGGGCTGCTGACCCATAGCTGACTTTGGGTCACAACAATAAAGTTGTTAATTTACACATGCACAAGCACGACTGGGATAGGGATGTGTAACAGTTCACATTGTTTGGTCAGGTTCTGGTTTCTGTTTCGACTACTGCCGAATGCCTTAAATATTTGATGATGGGAACAGTGGCAGTCAATGCGACTGTACGACTGTGCCTTTGGACATTTTCCAATAAACACATCCACAACTCGACAGCTGAACTGCGCCAGTGAATTGGCCCTTTAAAATAGAGTTGTTGTTGAGCAGGCATCAATTTGGCTATTTTGACATCGAATTATGTACATTTTAGAGCAGGAACTTTTCGCTGTTTGACAACTTGTCGGTTCGACTTTGGAGCCGGCTTGAGAAGTTGACGGGCACTCGGCTCACAAGTGGAGGCAAGCATGTTGAAAATGGAACAACGACTCGCTTTTCAGCTGCTGTTGAGCCATAGGCCATGCATATTAAGGCATTTCCCCCTAGGCGATACTCTTGCAAACTTGGTGACATAATGGTAACTACATATAATTTGATTTTAAGCCGGAATAGGTCATGAAAAAGTTTGCCTTTCTTTCAGTCGTTGTGTGCTAGTCAAATAGTTAAGCTTATGTAATAGCACTGAGTAATTGCTTTTAAGTTTTTCACTAATGTGATAATCTATTCAGGCAGTTCACATAGTTTTCACCATCTAACAATTCATGGAACATCTCTCTCTCTCTCTCTCTCTCTGGGACACGCAGTCCTCCCCCTCGTTTATCGATAGGTCACCAAATTAGCAGCTGAATGATGAGCAAAGGTCATCATGCAAAATGCAAACCAATCAAAAGTAAATCAACTAACTCCCCCAACCCAAACCCCTCTGCCATGTCGGAGAATGCAATGACTGTGCATGCGAAACGATTTGAATAAAAGCGGCCGCAAATAAATCGAACGCAGGTAAACCGAATGGGTTAGCCCATAGTTCAAAACATTTTGTGGTAAATGCAAATTTATTGCAACAAAAATTTGCGTACCAATCGAACTGCGAATCGAATGCGGACTCGCTGTAGTTGCAGTTGCATTTGCAGTTGCAGCCACAGCCACAATTCGCATGCATGTAAAATATGCTAAAAGTAAATCCAACTTGAATTAATGGACAGCAATCTTTGGCCAAATCTTATGCATTTTCAAATGCGCACACACACTCACACACACACGAACAGGAAGCTGGTAGCAAGAAGGGAGTCACAAAAAAAAATAAAACTGAATCCATTTGCATAAGAGCAGCAAGCGAGGAGCAGGCGAAGCCCGAACCGTACCGAACCGGACTGAAACAGAAACTGATGCGATCCATGGCACAATTTATGCAAATTCAATCGCAAAGTTTAGCCGCACTTTTGGTTGCGTTTTATGATGGCTTACAAGAGCTGCAAGTGTTGGCCCTGGGAATGAAATTGGGAATGGCAATAGATGGCAACACGTAATGGCCATTGCATTTGCTGTCAAATGATGGCCCCAGAGGCAGCTTTGCGTGTGCGCCAGTTTGTCATTGATAGCGAATTTTGTAGAGCAGTGTAAACTATCAGCTGTCAGCTGGTCAGCTGCTGAAATTTGTTAAAGCTTACATTTTTATATGTGAATTTCACATTTTGGCAGCAACAATTGTGATCGATTTCATATGTGGCTCAGTTCGTGACATGCCCAGAGAAAAATTCTGATTTCCATTGAAACTGTGCCTGGCCTGATTTCCTTTTGCTGGATAATAAAACTTATTTGGCTTACACTGATTAGACTTCAATGCCACTCGAATTTAATCCAATTTCAGACGCCTGGCTTAAAGTTCTACTTATGACACATTCTGTGGGCTGATTTCTTTGTGCCTCCGGGCTACAACTCGCCAGACCGCAAAAGTCTTTCACATGTTACTTAACATTCAATTGCCTTCAATTCACAGACTGAGACGCAGACGCTGGCGACAACAGCTCACAAATCAACACCCACACATAAGATTCGCATCACACAACAGAATCAGTGCTCCACATACGTACATAAAGAAATATGTACTTGAGAAACATATTTGTATGTAGGGAGTATATGGCACAACTTATACGGAGTCGCCGGGTGATAATCACAACTAATGCGGCTGCTTTTCCGACTGCCTTAGTTACTTTTTGTGTATCTGACGCAGCTTTTCACGGATTTCGCTGGGGCACAGCAAGATTTGGTTCAAGAGGCGACTCAGAGAGCAAAGTGCTTTTGAAGCAAAAACTTTCCTGTCAACCAGAGCGAACAATCCAAAATGGAAGTAGGACCAAGCTGAACACAAGCAATAAAATAAGAAAGCGAAATACATACTCCGGCTGCTGAGGTAAACACCCAAATTATGTGGAATTTTACTAAAAACTCTATGGAAGAAATGTGAACAGAATACCTAAGTTAATCAACTCATGGACTTTCAATCTATCTATATAAAACTGATTGAGTGGGGAGCAAAGCACAGTCAAGGAGGTAGAAGCTAGAAGTCTGTAATTTTAACAGTAGTTACCCGATACGAGTTAACTGAACATTAATGCGGAAATTTTCACCTGCAACTGTGGGAAGTCACCAAACATTAAATAAAATAAATAATGAATCTGCAGGGATTTGCTAAGACTATTTTGTGAATTTATATATTTTGTGGTAAGCCCTCACGAAAACTTCAAGTTAAATAGTTTAAGTTTCATTTTTATTTGACAGCTGCTCTGTGAACGGCATCCAAGAGAACTCGTTCTAGCTCCTAACAACCACAACAATGTGCAACCTTTCCATTTCCGGTTGTTGCCTTAACTGTTATTTTCCCTTTTCTTTTTTGCCCATGCCCATACACAGATACGCGCATACGGTCACAGTATAAAGACGTACTGTTAGTTCGTTTTTCCAATGCCACTTTCGCTGACACTGACATTTAACAGTAGCTAACGACTGCCAATAAGGCGTCGCCGTCAACTTCAAAGTCCTGGAAGATGCATTGAAATAGTTGGCAACGCGACAACAACAGCAACAACAACAACAACAACAACAACAGCTATTACAGACAACAGGCAACAATCTTACACATGATTGGCTTACAGCCTTTTGTGTGGGAAGGGCTGAAGGGAACTTGCGCTCAACTCCCCAAGAACATGATTATTTCTTGTTTATTGTTATTTTACGCTATTTTTTGCTCTCCCCAAACGGGGGGAAGGGCTAAAAATGAACCAGCAAAGCTGCAGACTGGCAGCAGGCAGACAGCGGGGCAAATAGTTTTGAAGTTTGAACAGTTCAAATGGGCCCTCAAGATTTGACTTTTGCCTTATCAGCGCTCTGCGTAGAGACTCGCTCAACTTGTGTGGCATTTTAAAGGTTTTTCAATGTTTCCTCAGTGACGAGTTTGAGATTTTGTGGCTCTCTGGCATTTGATATTGGTGCTTTAGGTGGCTACTGTTGCGCCTTATCGCGCTGGCAGACACATTTAATTTGGGAAACATCATAAATCGATTAACATTTAGAAATTCCAGACGCTGCAGCATCATTAACAGCCGCAAACTTTCCGACAGCCATTAGACCCTTTTCAAAATGCGTTTTTTCTTTTTTTTTTGCTGCTCCGGTTTGTGCCGGGTCTTGTACTAGTCTCGAGCCTGAGGCGCTAATTTGACTTTTTGTAACTGAGGCAGCTTCTCGTCTGACAGTTGGATAAACTGAGCTGGTTCCAGGCTGCATCCGACAGCTACTTTTGCCGGCACCCCAAAGCGCCCGAACCAGAAACCATTTCAATGTCTGTCTGTCATATTTGACATTTTGCGCTAATGCATTTGAATATCCGCTTGTAACTGGGTTAGCATTGATACCAAAGCCCAGATCAGGCTCATCAGACACTCAGGCGTTCAGTCGTTAATCCGTTTACTCAGCCGTCAGTCCGTCAATCCTTGAGTTTGGTCTCTGCGCCTCAAGTGATTTGAGTTTCTAATAAATAGTTAAAGTTTCTTGGCACAAAAGGCGTTGCGTTTGCGGCTGACTTGGTACCCCACAACACCCCCGTGCCACACGCCCACCGTCTCGACGGCCTGTCTGTTGCAACAGTTTAGAAGTCTCTTCTCACTTGTTTTGTGGCAACACCATTCGCCTCGAGCTGTTGTTGTGGCAGCATTAATCTGTGCATCATTACGTCGACTTGAAGTGCGCGTCTGAGATTGTCTATGGCTTTTGGAATTGTTTACCGGAGCTATCTGATAGCTGCGTGTGGGGATCGAAGTGTGGGCTAGAGCTTGGCATATGGGATTTAGCGGGAAATGTGAGAGTCGGCAGTTGAGAAATTTGAGTAAGTGCTACGGGAAATGCAAGAGACTGTACTGCTTGCATACGAAAAGTGCACTATTTTATGCTTAGTCGAGTGCGATAGGGAATCATTGACGTAAGAAAAAGAAGTTGTAAAGACACAAATTACACATATAAAATTTGTAGCGCCCCATTTGCATAACGGGGCTAACAAATATAACTTAAATCACTTTGTGTTTCATTTCCACACCCCACACTACCTTCTCGGCAGCTAATTTATGACGGCACAAACGAATTGACTGTTTCTATCAAAACATGTCACACCCGACAACGCCCACAACTCGAATTGGCTCAATTCCATATGAAATTTATGTAGATTTCATTTCAAAATGTAATCATAATTTATGCAAATCACTTGAAAACTATTCAAACTCACTTTTCTATATCAGTTGGACAAATCGTGCGATTTATGCGGCACCTGTCGATAAACAAACACGGCGAACGGGCTGCACATACCTGAAAAGATAACAAGAAATCCAATTAAATATGTAATATGTGTGTATATGCGTGTGTATGAGTGCGTCCAAGGCAATTAATTTTTATGGTTTTGTGTGAGCCAAAGCTAATTTTCATAATTTTAATACATAGTTTATGGTTTTAATGAGCAGGCCTCAAAGTGTCTAAATTGCGGCGCCCACGAGGTGTATGAGTGATGTGTTGGTTGCATTTCGTAGATTGAGCGCAGCGTGAAATTGTTGAACAACTAAACAAACTAAAACCATAAAGAGCGATGGAGAGTCACAGAAAGAGATAGTTAGAGATGCAGAGGGAGACACATAGGCTGGCTGCAGCGGACCACCAGCTGCGAGCCAAGTTGGACGCATGCGGCACATAAATTTGCTGGCCCATGTTCAACTCATTTGCATGACAAAGTTGGCCAAAAAACAGTCGCACGCTCCAGCTGTCCGACCGAGCCTAGACCCAAACACATTGTGGGCGTGTTAATTATCCCACTAATGTTGCCTGTTTAAAGCACAGCAATGGGCCTGAACTTTGACATATGTCTGAATGTGCATGTATGTACGTACAGATAGAATACATGTGTCAGTAATGTGCCTCACACATCAGACATTAGACATCAGACACATCGAATATTGACGCGCCCACTTGGCCTCCATTTGCGGCTTTGAGCATTTGAGCAGTTGAGCATTCGGACTGCGACTGCGCCAGCGACTGTGACTGCGACTGCGGCTGTCACTGTTCCCGTGGCATTGCGGGCCAATATTAATGATCTGGCATTGAGGGCGCAGCTTAAGGCGCTATACATGTCTATGTAGCTGGAGGGAGCTGTGGCTAATTGTTTTTCTGTGGCCCTTTTTCGGCCGGCTGCCAAACAGTTGCGGGAGGTCGCCGGATAATGAGCCATAAGAGCTGCGAGCAACACATTTGAAGTTGCACAACACTTTCAAGCACTGTGGCATTGTCATTAGCGCCAACATATTGTGGTACATTTTGTAATTACGTATGTAATTTGACGCATAATTACGAGGGCAAAGATGTTTCAGTCACTTTTTGATTTGGCATGCCAAAAATGAAAGTAAATGCTTGTAAATGGCTTTTAATATTCAAGAAAAGTGAGAAACTGCACATGTTGCTGCCTATACCCGTAAGTGATGCTCAGACCTAGGCTCAATCTACGGGTTAGCATACAAAGAAAAGTTTACATGACTTTTTGAAATATCGTTATCTTACAACTTTAATTTGCGAGCTCTACAAGACGTAGAAAAACACACTTACCCGGCCGAAGCGGTTCGAGCTCAATGTTGTATCTTTAATAGGAACCGAACCTTAAGCTAAGCCAGTTGCCCAAAAAACAATCGAACCGAAAATTAAATAAACTTTTTGATTTATTTGTGTTTGCCTGTAGCTGAACCTTTAAATTTATAAACATTAATCCAATTATAATTGAAAATGCTAATTTTGGGCGGTTATCAAATTTACAAAGTATTTTGTGTTTTTAAGTATTAAAGAAATTCAGTAAAATTTAATTGAAAATAAAATAACGTTAAGCCTTAAATAATAATTTCAAAACATATTTCTTAGGCAAGCCAAGGTTTGGTTAAAATCTTAGGCTCATGGATTTGGAAGGCAATTTGTTCGATCAACCCTGCCACCAATAGTATATTAAAAATATAACAATAAATCTATGTATTTATACAATTAAAACTCAAATGAGCAAGTCAAACATCATAAGCCATTACTGTGGGGTTGCCTCTAGACCTAGTCCCGTCTAGAGTCTAGTAGCTAACTGATCATATAAAGATATATACATTAATTTCAATTATAAAAAAAAATAATTGTACCCGAAGTGAAATCTTCTCATTAAATCTCAGTAATGCGAATTGGTCCTGTTATTGATCTACTTTAATTGGAAGTATAACTTTTATAATGCATATTCAAGCCCTAAGACCTTTAGTTTAGCTTTACAACTACTTGAACTTGCAGCACATATGCACGTACGTGGCCAATGGATGCCGGAAAAGACTTTTAAGTACGCCATAATAGAATCACCCACAAGTCCAAGTTACAAAGCTAACAAACGGTTTAAATGGTTTCATTGGCGCAGACTAAATCGCATTCAAGTCAACCCCAACCCAGTATCAGGGCCAGGTTTATGGGATGCTTTTAAGTTTTACAGCTGAAATAGACATTTAGCGAGGGCAGCAGGCAGCCTGCTGGCGTTGACCAGCACGTGGCGCTTGGTTGGGTGTTGTTGATAGTGTCTCATGGATAATGACTGGGACTATTCACTTGCCGGACTGATAATCATAAGCATTCAGCTCGTTGAGTTTTTCTCATTACACGTTGATAGGTTTCTCTCTTCCGCTCTCTCGTTTTCTTTGTCCCTACATCATCTACACTTATTTTCATTGTCCCTCGAGCAAAATTCGCACATTTCCGCTGACTTTTCTCAGCTTGAAACACTGGCTGACGACATCATCTTCTTCCTATGCAGAACCCTGCTGTGTCTGTATGTGCGCACCTTGCTTATTATCCGACACAATTTTCAGCACGCATTTGGTTTGTATTTGCACTAATCTTCATTTTGGCCCCTCACCTTAAGAGGGTTGAACTAAATGGGGTGGCTAGCGGGCCAGCACGTCCTTGTTAAACTATCTTTAGCTAGTAGTTGGTTTTTTTTAATGAACTTTTCTTTTGCAGGTTTTTAGCAATTTTCCAGGTGATTAATTTTATTTATGCTACATTTTGAATTGGATTTTTAAAGGTTTGAATGGAGCAAAATAATTGACGAAATTTATGAGCCACCGGAATCCTAAGTGAGGAATTTAAAAGTTGGAAAGTCTCTAATGAAATTCGCATTGCAGAGACATTTATCGAGGCAGCAGCTCTCTGACCCAAATGGGTCTGTACATTACCCATTGGCCATTCCAAATGTGGCACTTCAAGTGGACAGCAACGAATTGTGGCAGCAACAACGAGTTACAAAAACAATTGCATCGCTGCTGCTGTTTGATACGCGGCCAAAAGGTTCAACGCACAGCTGCGGCCAACTGCAGCGACCAGCAAAACAAAGAAAACACATTAGAAGAGCCAGGCATAGACCGACCGTGGTCCGTACAGCCCGTACAGAAGCCGTTGACCAACTGGAACTGACTGTTTGGCCAGCCAGGCAAAAGCCGTCAGCGGGTTCATGGCCAAGTTGGAGAAAACAATTTTGTACGCGACTGCAGACGAAAATTGCAGCCACGCAGGAAACCAACTCGAAAAATCTATTATTGAAATCTATAAAAGAGCTGAGACGACCATCGGGCGGGGAGGCGACTTCCTCTGCTTCGCCTCCACTTTTTTGGACAGGTTCGCTTAAGAGCTTCATATACATTTTTAATATGGCAACCAGGGGAGCGAGCAGGGCCACGACTGCAACTGGCTAACTAACTGGCCAAAAGGGTCGAGTCGGGTCGGGGCAGATTGCACGATAACAGCTACAGCAATAACAGCAAGAACACCAACAACAACAACAACAATTGGCAACTATTAAAGTAGCAAATGATGTTTTTTTTTTTTTATGTGTTAGGGACTGGGAGTACCTACTGCTAACAAGAGGAAGCACGCGCGTAGAAAATAGATTAAAATGGGAGTTGGCAATTTGTGGGTTGACGGAGGAACCGAAACAAACCCAAGCCGGGCAAAGCAAATCTATCAGCTTGAAAATAACTTCAAATCTGATAAAGCGGCGAAATGCATTGAAGCAGCGTAAAAGCAAATGTAGAAACAGAGACAGACAGTGGAGCTTCAAGAGCAACTCCAAGTCCAAAACGAAGTCCAAGTGCAAGACCAAGTCCAAGTCCAAGACCAAGACCAAGACCAAGTCCGGGACAGGCATCCATCGAATGCAGCAGCTGGTTTTCTTTTGCTATTCGGCAACAGAGGGCGCTGCACTAATGCAGTCGTCGCAAAGGAAATTGATGATGTGGATGAATGAACATTGCGCAAAGTGATTAAGATTACGTTAGAATGATAACGGGACAGAAGTAAGGCAACCGGAGTACACAATAAATCGAAGTAAGCAAAATCCAATGAAATTGCATTAAAAAATTGAGTGGGTTCAGTCGTGGCGGTTAAGAGGGGGGCAACTAGGTTAGGCACTGGCCAACGGGCATGGCTGAGCATTAAGCAAATGCTTTTCAATTTTTTGAAGACAATTTCAATTGAATAAGGCTTAAGTCTTGTGAAAGCGCTTAAAATGATTTTAAAATTTTCCATATTGATTAAATTTTATGAAATCCATTATGAAAAAATATACGTACTCCAGTATGATAAATTATATAAATCTATTTTGTATACAAAGATATATTAAGGCAACATAGATAATACCTTGAATTAATCAATGCCGCATTATAAATCATTTATGTTATCATCTGCATATGAAAGGTAGCACAAAATGAGATATTCAGTGAGCTAATCTTTATGCGGGCATTAGCCATAAATACGATGATGTTGGTTAACCTTAAGCTATCAAGTCATATCGTTTTACAAGGCACGGCTCGACAAGGCATTTACCCACACAATGTGTATTCTTTATAAAGCCTGTAAAGAAGCTACTCAAACAATACAGCGAAAAGTGCCCGCACAGAAAAATATCGCAGCATCTCTTTGAATTTTTAGCTTAAGCGATTTCCCATGAAAAATCATTTGGCGCATAAATGCATACGGATAGAACGAAGAAACGAGAGGCGTTTAAATCAGCACTGCGAATGCGACTCAACCCTCGGCTACAACACACACTCGCAACATTAAATTTCCAACACTTCAAGTGTGGATTTCAAGAAAGCCAATCAAAGAGTCAGCAGCAACAGCAGAAGCAGCAGCAGCAGTTGAAGGGGGAGAAGCATCAGGAAGAGCTCCTCTGCTCCATTACATATGCATACGTCGAACAAAAGATACCCAAGGAACAGAGACTTTGAGACTTGGCGACTTGGAAAGGAGCCCACATCAATAGTTGCTATTATTTCAGAGGGCAACCAATGAGTGAGTGAGTGAGCGAGTGAGTGAGTGAATGAATGACTGACAGGCAGGACTTTGAGTTGAGGTTTTCTGCACATTTTATGCACTTTTAGTTAACGTAAATTCTCTGCATCTACATACGTATGTATGTACGTACATTTATTTAACACTTGACTGCACCGTCTGACGCCTAACAAGATGCTGCTGGTGGTGCTGCTGCTGCTCCGACTCCTCCGCTCTGCGTGCTGAAGCCCAGAAGCTATTGTATTGGCCAGCCAACAACTAACAGGCAATCAACACAAATCGATCAAATCGAACGGCACCATTGACGTATGCCGAGGGTGCCCCGGCCAATTTAGGAACAGGGTCGCCTCCCGTAGCTGTCGCCATGGAGTGACAAACATGCCGCGCTGCCAGGCATCAGGCATCAGCCATCAGGCATCGGACTTCGGGCGTCAGCGAATGCACATTGGACATTGGACATCGGACAACGGACACCGGACATGCGACATGGGACATTGAGCTTGCAAATCAAATAAATCAGCGTAAATTGCATGTGAAATTAATGCAAAGCACACGATGCTCTCAAGATGGCATCGAAACGTTCTCCAGATTCGCCGGCAACTTCTCGAGCATTTAATGAACTGCAACTGAGTTGGGTTTTTTTTAATAAGTTCCGCGATCTTCGAAACGGGTAAAACCAAAAATTGTTTTATTTTAATTGGGTATTTTAAATATGTTATGAGGCAGAGGTATTTTGTAAAGTAATCAAACAAATTGTATTTATAGTTTTTTCAAAAAGCTTAAAAAATCTAACAACGTTAGCTGCATTTTCAAAATGTTTCAGTGGAAAAGAAGCGTATTCAATATTCAGTTTTATTCGCAAACACTTTCCACTACTCTTCATCAATTTTTAATTATTTTCGCTGGATCGAAAAGAGAAAGAAGGAGATATATTTATTGCATGCTGCATTTTTTATTTTCGGGCTGATTGTTGCGTGCAACATGTTGCAAGCTGTCTGCTGCTGCTTAATTTATTGTTGCTCTCGCAAAAATGCTAATAAACATGTTTATTATGCGGCATTCGCAGCCAACGACTAACAACAAGTGGAAAAAAGAAAACTGCGCACCAAAATTCCATTGCAGCACAGCTGAAAATCCATAATTTAATATGAAGTTCTTTTTATTTTTCTGATTCGCTGAGCCTTTTGTGTCCTTTCAAAAAAAAAAGAGAAGAAAAGAAAAAAGAATCTTGTATTGTCGTATTTAAACGGTCTGCGTAAATTTCATTGGAATTTTGATGAAATTTATATGCGTACGTGCTCAAAATTATCCAGCCGATCAATCCTTTTGGGTGTCTACGCTTGCCACACAATACTCCACACCTCTCCCCCTGCCGCTGCTGGAGCTGCTGCTCCTTACGTGCGTTACAAATGCGCTGCTTAAATTAGACTTTAAATTGGCTAAAAATGCGGCGTAGCGAAAATGTTCAGGCAACGACGTGAAAGACGTTGACCATCTTTGGGATAGCATCTCCGCCCGATGCGAACCAGCAGAGTCCATTGCCAATTGCCAGCCGCCTAACAGGCCGCCTCTGCGGATCGATCGTTGAATGGCTCATTGACTTTTGGTATGCGCCAACTTTTTGCCGCACGTACCTAGTTTGCTGGCTCGTTTCTTTATTTCAGACTGTCCTCGGCATTTAGCGTAGGGTTACAGCTAGAAACTGATTTATGTGCTTAGACAATTGTGTGGCCAGTCATAAAAAGACTTCTGGCTTAACAGACTCCCTCTCCCTCTCTCTCTCACTCTGTCTCTCTGATGATGCAACGCGACAGCCGTAAAATTTGTAAATAGTTTTGGGCATTGCCAATAGACTGGAGATAATGAATGAGCGATGCGAAAGGAATTGATGCTGCTATTGTTTTAGAAGGTGAAAGATAAATGTTTAATTTAAATTCGATGCTTTGCTGAGTTCAGATTTAAGTGGTGGAGAGTGTTAGAGTGTTTGTAGTGGCATGTCTGGTTAATCAACAGCAAAAACTAAAAATATACATGTAATATAATTTATACACAATTAAGCTACAATCACACATCGTAATTTTATATCTATGCTTTCTTCCATTCCTCCACCTATTTTATTTTCTTTACTCTTTTTATATTTTTAGTTTTAATTATTCAAAAACTTTATTTCAAAAAAATCTATTTGACTATAATTGGCTTTCGCTTAGCTGTAGATTCTAAAAAATCACTGAGAACAATTATGAATAGGAACCGGACGGCAAAATAAAATAGCAATATCGTACCACTGTTAAAAAACTTTCTTTGTATGTTTGTTTTATTTACCATTTATTATAAATAATAACAAACAAACTCTCAAAACTGTTTCTTTTATCTGAAATGAATGTCGAAAAACTTAAAGTGTGCATCGTGCTTTTTAAAGAGCTCTATGAAAAGAACAAATATAAATATGGAAATTTGCAGGAAAAGTTAAACATTTTCGCACATTTTAGTTGCGTCTGCCGCCGAGCAAATAATGGCCAACACCCTGCCCGCTTCCCCCTTTTGGCTGTCAGCCACATGCTGTAGTTGGCGGCGCCCCCCTTTTGTTGCGTTGCGTTGCGTGCTTTATGTGTCTCACATATTTTAATTTATGACTAGAAATTTATTTAAATTAGGAACTCATTAGTTTGCAACGCCGCCGTCTGTGCGCTATGCAATGTGCTGCCAGCTGCCCCCTTCTGCCACCCTCGTGTCTCTGGGCCCTCTTTGGTCGCTGTCTACCTTTGTCACTGCCACCAGCTCGGGCCTGGTCGCTTTGCATGCTCTTTCAGCGCCATGGCCCATGTTTATTTCAGTTTTGCCAACGGTAGCGCCAGTTTATTATATTGTAAAGTAGCCAAAATGGAGTAAGTGGCTGCAATTGAGTCATGCGGCAGCATAAATAAAGTAGAGCCCGGCACTGAGTACAAATAGTAAGCTTTTGCCGCGCCACACGTGCCTCGAGCTTTTTTTTATTTATAGTGTACTCCAAGGCAATGCTAGATGAGTCCCAATCAAATATGTCATAAATAAAAAGATGGGAGTCCAATTTAAGAAGTTCAAGCTGCAGCCTAAATAAACACTTCAGACAAAGCCAAAAAGGGAAGGGAAACCCTTAAAAAAATGGGGAAAAGGAAAAGTTGCATGATAAATTAGCAGGCGGTCGATGCTAAAGTGCCCAAATACTAATTTTCAATTCAAATGCAAACAAAATAATGGAAAACAAGTGAGGCCAGGCATAGGCCCGAAAAACAAGAGGCCTTGGCAAACAAACAAGCCCAACAGGAAAAACAACAAGAAATCAACACGCAGTCGAGGAAAAGTTTTACAAAACCACGAAATTGTAGCGGTTAGAAGGAAATTCGAGCTCAACACCCACAAAAAACAAAACCCAAATAAAAAAAGGGAAAAAAAGCCAACCGTTTGGTCCTCTGCGCCTGTCAAGGATACTTGCGGCCTGTTTGCCTGTTTGACTTGAGTGTTTGCGATGGCCATAAAAAATTAAGCGCCATTTCAATTGTCGTCCAAGTTCTCTGGTTAGTTGTTGTTGCATTAAATTTAACATGAATACGAGAATTTGTTGGGCTTAGCTCCTTCATGTTGTGCCCATTTGTTGGCTTGAAGGCACTTGGACAAATGAAGCAATTTGTAGGCCAGTTGAATTAAGGCTGGCCCGAAGGCAGCTGCTAAGGCTAAGATGAGCTTTGCGTGGGGTGTTTTCTTTATGGTTGATATAAGCACCAATTGATCAACGATCGAGTTTTTATTACTCAAAAGTAGCTCGATTTTCTCTCTCTCTTGCGAATCTGGCCAAAGTAGCGAGGCCAACTTCAAGTCAATTGCACTCATTTCCGCTTTAGTTTACATTAACGCTGTTCCTGAAATATATTTAAGGTGTGACAAAAGAAAGCAATTATTTGTTAAACTCCCCCATTGATTTGAGAATATTGTCTAGGGGGGTGGGCGTGTCTCTTGCCGGGGCCGCCTCTTTTGCATTTAAAATGCGCCGCCGTCGCCAATTTAAATATTCGCGACATCTTCTCGAATTGTTTAGCTATTTTCGGAGCAACTCAGGCGACATTTGTGCGGCTTTTCTTGCCACAGTCAGCGACGTTTTCTCCGGTCACGTGCCACACGCAATTTGCGGCAACGGCGGCGGCGGCGGCGACGTCGTCTCAAGCTCTCAGGCAGCAGCTCCTTGGTGCAGGCTGGATGCTTTGGAGGCGAGGCGTGCAGTGAAAGTATTGCGAGGCAGAAATCTTGTGGCATACTTATTAAGCCTCATTTATTGTAATATATGGTAATAATAATTTTATTAGATAAATTACCTGCAGGCTGTCGCGGCGTATTTGCCAAATGTTGTTGTGGCAACAGCTGCTGCGGTCGTGTGGTGGGGCAGGGGGCAGGGGGCGGCATAAATTGTATTTGACAAGTGATAGCACACGTGCTATTAAAGACAGCAAATCGTTGCTTTAAGATCGTTTTTTTTGTATCTGTGTCAAATGAAATGTATATGTATACACACACACATTAGCACATATATGAGCATATATTTTTTATATTAATGAATATTTGCTTCTCCAATAGCTAGCATTTCTCTATTACATCTATGAGCTCTTAAGGCACTCTATCGAGTAGACCTTTTCTTTGTTTTGGCTAATCTCACGCAAAACTTAACTGACTTCACATGCCAAATTCCTCACCACTTAGGCGGCTGCCTGTGCTAAGCCTCTGCCCTCCAGGCCTCGCCTATTTGGGCAAATGGATTACAAAAATTAATAAGAAAATGCATTCGGCTGGCGCTTTGGCAGGCAGCATGCCAAAGTCGAGGGCTTAAGCAGCAGAAAATTAGGTAGACAATGGGAGCCATGAGCTGCAGACGACGAAGCCAAAGAAGAAGACGATGAAGTCAAAGTGGAGCGCTCCAAGCCAAAATAGGCAAACAGCCCCAACAACCAACCGACAGCTGCGACAGAGTCAGAAAGGAGCCAAAGTTAAATGCTAAAACACAATTATATGTTAACGATTCGAGCGTGTAACAGGAGTCAAGCAGGAAGCTATGGATGTCTATGAGTATGTATGCGTGCCTGCCTGTGTGTGTGTGTGTGTAATTTTTCTAGCACAACATACGATTAACTTCAAAGGATGCCTTTGACGGCAGAAATGCGCTCAGGCAAGAAACTAAGCCAAACACGGCAAACGACGGTCAGAGAGTGAGAGAAACAAGTCGGAATGAAATAAATAGTTGGGCTTGATCGCAAATGAGATACCCTGTAGAACAATTGAGGAGTATGTTAAACTAAAAGTATTATTAAATATAATATAAGCAAGTGCTGCTGTTCAGATTTCAAGACAGGTGTACCTAGATGTATTTATGTTTTATTGAATATATAGCAACTCCATCAATTTTTTTAGAGGGCATGCGAAGCGCAGGAAGAAGCAAAAAACAAACGTACCGAGGCACAAAAAGTTAGCGAATTAAGGCAGCCAAGTAGAAGCTAAATATACTTCGTATAATGAGAGCAGCCCAATCCCGCTGCCGCTGCCAGTCCATGTCAATAGGTGGCAAAACCACAAAAGGTTGACTCGGCCATAGGCCACGGAAAGCACGAGACGCGAGACCCGAGACGCTAGACCCGAGACTAGGATTTGAGTCTAAACAATAGTTTGTTAAGCATGCACAATGTGGCAACTGCTTCGCGAGCCAGGCCAACTGCTCCTACTCCTATTACTCCCCAACCTCCTCAGATGACTTTGACTTTCTCGCTGGGCAAATGCCCGGACCGCAAGCCAAACGCAGATCTAGTTCCTGCGGCAGGCTTTCGCTTGGGCCAGAGCTGGAGTAGCTGGAGTCGCCTTTGTTGTGCGCGATAATTCTGTGTAGATTAGTTGGGTCAATAGCGACTTTAAAAGGAAATCAATAAATTATTATGGGTTATTAATAGATAGCCTGTCTTGGCTTTGACTCCAGATATGCGACTCGTAAATTGAAAACGGGGCGTTACACAGGCAGAAAAAAACAGTCATAAACTGGGCTAATATGAGTGTGGGCGTCCATATATAAGCGCACAAATGGAAGATATGAATAGGTTTATTTATAAAGAAATTTACGTTTTATATAGATAATGTGAAAAACAAATGCTTGATTATGATTCAGCTTAAGCTCAACATTATACATTCATTATACATTATTTAAAACTCTTTTAACTTTGCAGTTTTTTCAAATTTATATTTCTGCATTTACTAAATACACATATATATTTTCTTTGAGTAATTCGCTTCACAGATATTGACATGATATCCATTGAGTTTCTTTGAGTGTACCATTTTGGAAGCCCCTCAACAATCGGTTCACACAGCGCGATATCCAACAACAATTGAAGCCTCAACGGGGGCAAATAAAACAAACAAAAGCACAACGGAAACCAAGCACGAGTCAGATGATGGGGCGGTGCCGCAGGGGGCGTCGGTCGGAAACCCCAGCCACGGGATCTGCTGAGCCGGAAAGTCGCTCGCACTGCACCCACACAGCAATGGATGGCAACGAAGGGACGCAGTCGATGATTTGCCGGCGCTGATTAGAGGATTTGTTAATGCGCTTTTAATACACAGCATAGCTACCATAATTCGCTGTGGCCTCGCCTCGCCTCGCCTTGCCTACTGTCGCCGTATCTGAGGCACTGCATCATCATCATTATGAGCTTGATTGTGAACATCATTATGAGGCACGCAGCGCTGAATAAACGAGCCAAACGACAATACAATTAATTATAAAAATTCACTACAATTTATTTGCGTTGCCATTTTTTGTATTCATGTATATGAGCAGTTGCCGCCTCCAGTTCCATGGCCCCAGCACTTCTTCTTTACTTTCCCCCCGGCACTTAAGCCTAATTATGTTCGATTGTTGCCATTGTTCACGCACCTTCCGCCTGTTGCCCGCCGCCCGCTGCCCGCTGCCCGTTGCCCTTCGCCGGGCGCATGCGCGATGTGATCGAAATCAGCAGCCAAAGATCCAAAGGCGGCTGCGTTGGAGTTGAAGCTGGTGGAGAGCCCAAGCTCGAACCCAAACCCAAAGTCGATCCGAGACCCAATTCGAATTTAGCATTGTTTGTCGTGCTCTTGTTGTCGTTGTCTTGTTGTTGTTGTTGTTTCTGTCTTTTGGGTGTGTTGCTTTCGGGCTCCTTTATCGTTGTCGTTGTCGTCGGCGTGTGTTTAAATTATATGCTTTTAAAAAACGTTTAAGGATTAATTGGGTTATATCGTTTTTCTTATTTTATTTTTTTTTTTATAATTTATTCTTGAGTGAATTCTTAATGGGGTTTCTTCGCATTATTTAAATGGAACTAGGGCTAGTTAGGGCATATCTGAATTGGATAACATCACATAATGCTGATAATAAAATTCTTCTAATCGATCTATTTACAACCATACAGAATACGTCTAATGAACCCTTTATAGTACATGTTGAGAGCTGTAAAAGGGAACCACAAGAAACATATCGCACAACGTAAACGTAAACATTTCCACATGTTATTTATGGCGCGATATTTAGAAGATATAACGCAAGTTTATAACTCAAACCGCAGCGAACTGTAAAAATCAATTACAAGTTTCGAGAGACGCGCAGCCAAAAACAGACACTTACCATAAATAATAAAGGCCAGGGCAAGAGAGTGGAAAAGGCCGACCCGGCTGGCGCAGATAGAAATCTTTACGAGCCCGAAACTATTGTGGCCAAAGAGCCAATGCATACAATCAACCCAAATAGCCAGCCCACTGGACAAAGGAATGATACCCAGACAGAGTCCGAATCGGACTCGGAGCTGGCATTAGAGCTGGAGTCGAAGCCCGCACAATTTTGATTGCATTTTGATCGACAGGCTAACAAATATATATAAAAGCAACGTTAACGATGCCCGTTCGATGCGCGTTTTTGGGGCGGGCTGCTTATAAAAGCATAAAGAAACTCTAACAAACCCAAGCCCAAATCCAAAAGCATGGCCAAAACCATAAGCCGATACCGCTTAAGCGCAACAAAACCAAAGCGCAGAAAGATGAGACCACAACGAAACGGGGCAGAGGAAAGAGAAGACAATGTTGGCCAAGTGGCGGGCGGCATAATCAGATATACCTGATGCGCCAGCCACAGTGGACACTGCATAGAAGGCTGAAATGAATATGAAATGAAATGGTTGGATTGTGAGATACACAAAGGGGGATGCAATAAAATGTAGTTCTTCTTTAGAGAAAAATCTAGACCCGAGTCTCACGAGCTAGTGTGGCACTTGTCGATTAGGATAGTGGACAAATAGGCTGATAACTATATCCCATACTTTAAATAGCAATAATATATTAAGCCTAGTGAACAGCGTAACTCTATTATTATGCAAGAAATCGTCTTAGTGGAGGCATCACTGTAGCTCTTTTCCAGTCCCATTCGATTCACGCAGCAGCTCTTGCATTTAAGCCAATTTTACCTGCTGGCCAAAACTATCTTAAAATCATGAATGCATAGCCCAAACCCAATTCCAACCCATCCAATCCAATCCAATCGAATCCCAACCCGAACCAAACCAAATGATTTGTGCGCATATTTCTTAGCGTTTCTTTTCAAACTTTATTTATTTCTATGGAAAGGCAAGCGATTCGTTTCATTTCATTTTGAATTTGGTACGCATCGATTTTGAGATTTCCAGATTTGAATTTGCATTTATATTAAGTTTAGTGATTCGGGGCTAAAAAAAAGAGGCGTCACGAACTGTAATTGCCTTGATTGATATGAAGTTTTGTGTCTAGTCGTGGTCACACATGATAGAGAGGCGGGCAGAGGCTTTCACCTGCTTGGGTATAACAAAACAATCCTTTAAGTATATGCACAGGGTTTTAACAGACAATTCAAATGTTGGCTTCTGCCTCACGGCGTAAGCGGGTGAAGCAGAGAAAGGGGATTGGAGGGCGAAGAAAGAGTTGGAAAGAGAACTCGCATTTGTTTTTATCATTTTGGGGAAATCTCCTGGAGCTACGTGCTGTAATTTTTTATGGCCCGTGTGCGATGATCCTCATCAGCGTCAGACGGCTTCAAATTGGCATTGTAATCGACATCTTTGAGCTGCGAGCTATATCGAAATCTGAGCTACAACATTCGAGAGACGCCTCCTCCACCCGCTGAAGCTACAACTTCCCATGCTCATCTTCATGCTCTGCCCACGGCTCTGGGTTCTCCGGCCTTATCAAAGTTTAATAATCTGACATTTTGAGTTTAAATGAGTCGTCGTCTTTGGTTCGCTGACTAACTGCTTGACTCTGCTCCCAGCTCCCTGCTCCCTGCTTCGTGCTGTCTGCTGAATGCTCAATTGGCTTGCATTTAATATGACGCTTAATGCCGCTGATCTGACTTCAGTCTGACACTTTAGTGGGCAGCATTTGTTGGCCCGAGTGACAGACAGATCGGATTGCTCTGCTTGCTGTACACAAGTGTCAATCAATGCCCACTAAATGTCGCCCATTGAGGAAATGAGTCTCATCTGCCAGCCGAGGGCGTTCTATAAAGTCAATTATGGGTCATATGCTCGGATAATGCACTTAATGCAAGCTGGATTGAGTGGTTGAGTGACAATTAAAATGGGTAGTGTCAGGCTGCGAAGAAGGAGCAAACGTCAAACATACTTTAAGAATATGAAACAAAAAACAAAATAAAAAAACAAAATAAAGTTAAAATACACATTTGTATACAAAGTACAAGGACCCGAAATAAATCGCATTCTTAGCAACTCACTTGGAAATAGGAATAGCAATAAGAAATGCAATGTCGAGTAAAGCTCCCCTCTTCAACTTTCCCACTCAGCTGTAAGTCATCAAAAACTTTCTAGCAAGATGCCATTTCAGGCCGTAGGCTAAATGCCATTTAATGAAATATGCAAATGAATTTATATTATTATACACCAGGGTCTACCTACCTATACAAGTCATCAACCTACCGAGCGACTGAAATAATCAAAACAAACCTATAATTTGTTTTAACAAGTGAAACGCCCCAGGTTTCATAATTTACCCTCCAGCTCCTGCCCCCGTCACATATTGAAATAAGCGCCACAAGAAAAGTGAGCCAAGACGAAACGAGCACAAGACTGAAAGGCAGGCGGAGAGTGCACGAGCTTCCCCTCAAATGAAGCGAATAAGACGCAGAATTGGTGCAGACAATTTGCATTATGTTTCCGAGGGCTTTGAAGTGCTTCGCAGAATTCACGCTTTCCAGAACGGCGCAGACAAACGCCGGGCAAGCCGAATGAGAGCCGCCTGAGAAGCAAACGTCCTTTCATTCAAAAGCAGGCGGCAGATTCCTGACATTCTTTCATTAGTTCATTACCTCACGCCGCTCAGCTGTGTGGCCAGATATACAGCGAGAGCTGCAACTGGCTTCTAACTATGAAAGAGCATTACACGGGAGTCGGCCGAGCAGGTACACAGCTTGACACGGTCTGATGACCAGACACAAGTCACAAGTCACAACAACCATTAGCTCGCCTCAAAGGTGCTCTATTGATGCCATCATAAATGACCTTTAGGCAGTGTCTAGACGGCGTGGGCTCAACTGAAACAGAAAGGTGTGCCAATAAAACGACCATTAGGAAAGTTGTTATTCGAGGTGTTTTCGCAGCAATTGCAATTAGCGATAACTTATCTAATCTCTGTAGGTAATGTCTATGATAAGAACAAAGTCTAAAGTGACTTTTAGGCTGCACAAAACAAAGAGCTTATAATCTAGTCAGTTAGATTATCTTATTAACAAAAATTAATGTAAATATGAAGAAATCACAATCAACTGCGTAATACTCGTTCACTGTCCAATAGAAGCTTAAATCAAGCTACCCGACAAGGTTCATATAAATTTCTAGATATATAATCAAAATTTTCTTAATCAATCTCAATTCTTAATCAACCACTCTCTGTATTCCTGGTATGTCATGCTCCCAATGGGAGTAACCATATTAGCTGAACATTGGATCTGACGATGTGCATATATCCAATACGAATTCCCTTTCCAACGTATGTTATGGGAGTTACCTGTTCATTTGGTCGACCGAACAACGAGGATCAGAAACCGAACCTATGGGGAGTCGCTTTCTTTTCACGGCAGCCAGTGTTATATAAAAAGTTGGGTTGACAGTTGAAGCTTTTTCCTCTACTTATAATAAGAATATAAAAAATGCTACTATTATTTCAATTAAAACGTGCAGCTCTGTTGAATTGCCATAGAAACTATGCCAGACGACAAATAAAAAAATTGAATTAAACACCAGACACCGGCAACACAAATAGAGATGGAGAGGGAGGGATGGAGAGACAGAGAGAGAGAGAGACATAACAAAAAAGACAGCCCAAAACAGCTTCATTTAAATAGCACGCAAGGGAGTCCTGGACAGTGCAGCCCATGCCAAACCATTTTCCATTTTCCCATTTCCCATATCCATTTCAAGTTCTCTGGGCAGACAACACATAATGAAAAAAACTTCACTCACAAAATACAAACAAAATGTTGAACGCGTATTAAATAGTTGCCATTTTTTTTCTCTCTGCACGTGCGTTGCCTCTCTCAGCCTCTTACCATTTCTCTGTCCCTTACTGCCGTTGCTCTCTTTGCCGTGCTGTGGGAGCCTTGGGGGCCTTTGCTCTGGCGCTGTTACGTGTTCGGTTCATAGAAGTAAATAATTTTCAGGTTCAAGTGGCATATAATTTTTTTCCTACCCCCGCGACTCGACAAATTGCAGCCGAGCCAGGGATCCATGGGCATTTGAGCGGGAGAGAAGGGGCGCCCACATAAATAACGCCATTAAACATGTTCGTCGATGGGCAACAACTTGCCGCTCGCAGCCCTCTAGACAGTCCCTGCTGTCCTCTGTGAGTCCCAGAGCTCCATTTTTATCAGCCGCCCATTTCAAGTTTCTAAACAAGTTTTTTTTTTTTGATTTTGATAGCACCAGCTACTGGCATGTTCTGGTATTGGTCCAGGACCTAGCCTGGCTGGTGTCCTGGCTGGCTCTGGCTCCATTCATGTCTGCCATATATCAAACCAGCCAGCTCATGTGTCTGAGCCCTGTCGTGCGGTTGCCTGACTGCCAGCCTGTTTAGTGTCCTGGTCATGCCCCCTTCCCACCCGAGTCGCTTGCTCTGCTTCCCGACTCGGCTTAATTGCCAAATGTGTTTAGGTGTGGTTTTCAGCCATGTGCCGCAGCACTGAACATCACACAGCAGCTCCTTGCCTCATTGTGCTGCCTTCGTATATTTTTCTGCACGTTTCGCCACGGTAAGAGAATTAAAAATACGGCCATCGGGAATGCGAATGGATGGCATGGGGAGTCAGATACATTTCCCTGACTGTCGGATTTGCCGGATTGCTGGACTCGGGCAAGTGGCAACGGAAACGCAACGTCCAAACAGCTGTGGCCTCTTTTCGATACATCGCACAAATTTGCATGTTTGGCTGCCCCTTGAATGTTGAGCTCGCAGCTTTTGAAGTTTTATGGCTGCCATTTGAGAAGTTTCATTTGGGGATGGAAATGTTACCCAAATTGGAACTCAGCCTGAGCTTAGTACAGCATCTAAGCATGGTATCAAAGGCGAGACGGAGGTACATTTAAAGCTATTGTTCTCTGTCAATAAACTTTTTAAAACACAAAATCGAATATACTCTGTACCTATAAAGTGCCGAAAGGGCATATTAGACATGTCTGTCTGTAGGCTCAAAGTTGAATGAAAGGTTGCTCGGAATCTTTATGCCTGGGTACAGGGTATCTGCTGTTCTGTTATCTTACGTGCTCTACAAATTTATTTTATATTTTAATCCGTCCTCTAGCAGCCATCTCACGCAAAGTTCAGGCCAAAAACCACCGTTCGCCCCGTACTGCCCAGCTTTATTTTTACTCGCACTAGCAGAAATTAAAAGTTTATCAAATAAAAGCACAACTAATTGATTTCTCGTGTCTGCGGTGAGGGTAACTGGTAGAAGGGAGAGGGAAAAACAAAAAAACAAATTCAAAACCACAGGAACAGGTGAAGGAAGGTGAAATGTCAGCATAACAAAAGGATATACAACAAAAGTAAAACCAAAGTCAACAATGGAGAACAGTGCAAATAAAATGTCGAGGCGAGGTACGTGATAACGCGACAATTTCGTGCTGTAAACAAATTAATCGAGAGAATTGCATAAAAAAGACAGCAAATGCGAGAGACTGAGACTCGTGCACGAGGCAGGTATTAAACAGAGCGAGAAAGTATAGGTAGCCGTAATAAATGATTAAATAAGCGTAATTATCACCTTTATGCTGCTACGCCGACGCTGACGACGACGCTGACGCTAACGGCGACAGAGGCGTTGACGTCGACGTTGACGTGAGTACAATGACGATGGCCCAAAAGAATGATGGCGACACGCACAGCCTGCTCCCGCACTCCTCTCTCTCTCTCTCTCTCTCTCTCTCTCTATCTATCTGCTATCTCATTTTTCGTGAGCGCGACATTAAAACAAATTTTATTACTTTAATTACTTTATTTACATTTCGGCAAATGGCTGCCAGCGACGTCAACGTCATGCATTAAACAGGAAGTGGCCCCCCAGCAAAAAGGACACGCCATCCATAGCGGAAGTCAGCAGCGGCATGCAAGAGAGAACAAAAACTAAGCATATTCTGTCTGTTAGTGATCAACTAGCATATACCCTGTACTCAGGTTTGAGTCAAACAAAATCATATAAGCAGACGAAGAACAAGAAGAACAAATGCCTATTTAATAAAGTTGATTAATTAAAGCAAATAAATAACTAAAATATTCTTGCATTTACAATTCAAAATGACCACACAGCCCATAATAGCTCGTTTGATTGAACTTGTGTTTGTTGGGTATAAAAAGGAGCCAAAAGAACAACAACAAAAAGTTCACTTCGAGACGTGGCACATGGGTAATTATTGTCCTGATGAGCTACGTCATGCAATGTGTTAAACTCGGCAGTTGGCACGAGAGCGAGAGAGAGAAAGATAGAGTGGAAGAAAGCGTAATGTACCCTTGTAACGGTACATTAACATAGTCATAATTTAATTAAAGCGTCGAGCTATTGTTGTTGTTGTCGAGATTAAGGCTAATGATAGTCTGGATATCAGTTTTATAAGCCAGACATTGTCTGAAAGAAATCTGAATAATCTATATATATATATATGTGTGTGTGATTAAATAGGAGCTTAGCTAAGTTGGAGTTGACAATAAACGATTTTTAGAAAAAGAAAACTAATTGAAATCGATTAGACAATTAATTTCCACTTAATATTAATCGTTTTTTGTTTAAGATTTACTTTCCTATCTTAGGACTTCTTTTAAAAAATATATTAAATTGAACCTTAGATAAATCTTTTCCATTTGATATCTATCGTTTTCCGGTTAGTCCTTAGTTCTACACATAAAATATAAAAGATTTGTAAGCACATAAGATTTAACCTTGAACTGAAATTAATGAATTAATCTCAGAGTACTGGCCAAGCTCTTAATTTAACAAAGGATATTTTGATTTAATTTCCGTTGCATATAAAAAATAACTCCAAGCCATAACCGAGTTGTTATCCTTCCTTTTTCCCAGTCCTTGCTGCATGGATCCCCACACATTTTTAATAAACTTAAATTTGTATACTCTGTGCACGTAGTGAAAACGGCTATATACGTTCTGTGTAACTTGTAAGGTCTTAGAACCAACAATTTAAAATTCACGAAAACTCTTAATGACTGAAGCGGGAAACTGCGTATTGCTTAGTCGGTAACACCCGAGATTTCTTTGGGCTTTAAAGTGAATTTCAGTCTGGGGAGTGTTAATAAAGTAAAGAATTATGTTGCTGTGTAAATATTTAAACACTGCACTGTGCTCCGTCTGAGAGTCAATGCCACAACTTGCCATAAGCTAAGCCAAGAAAAATTTGCCAGGTCATTGGGCTTGGGTGGGGCAGGGCTGCGGTAAGAAAACGAATATCCCGGAGCAGGACTAACAAGTATGTAGAGTGGAATATCTTAAGCATTTGCCACTAACCACGCAACTGGAGCTGCAAAAGGCCAACGCATGGAATTTAATCGATTGTAATAGGCATGAGCAAAAACGATGACGATGTGTGATTAGGGATAGAAATAGATGTGGACTGGGCGAAAGATGGAGCAGCTGATGGGTGGCTGGGTGGCTGGCAAAACTACCAATTGGACACACACGCACGAAGCAAACGCGTTTTAAATGCGCTTTTAAAGACCATTACCAGAGCTCAGCTCGAATGAGCTGAGCTGAGATGATGATGATGATGATGACCCAAAAAACAGGTGGCTGCCTCTGCTTCTTCTTGCATAAGCTGCAGCAGCAGTTAATTAGCTACCACTTCTTCGCTCTGGCTCTGTCCCCTCTATTAGGTTGAACCAACATCTTCTCTTTGATGTTTTATTGATGATTTCGGTGATTAGCTCCACAGCTGTGTATTTCCTTCATTTTTTTTTCACTGCAATACAAATACTTTTCACTCGGTTAACTACCTCCTGACATCAACTTGCTTTAATTAGTATTTAATATTTGCACTGGTAGACATAATCAAAGACTGGGACTGAATGGAAATGTGACTGTGGGATTGAGATTTCGAAATGGGAGCCAAGCGTAGAGATGGGTTGTTACTCTTAATTGTAGCTTTGTTTGTTTACATATACTAGAAATACTTCAGGACCATTGGCGGCAATTTGTGAGAAAAGCTCAGGAATTATGATCTTTACAATTCTTATCACATATTTAGAAGAATATTTCATCTTTGGCTTGCTTAATTATTTTTGATCTTGCTTAAGAGTTCATAAATTCAACATTAACTGCATTAAATATACGCAAAAATCTTCCCTTAAGCAGCAATGCCAATAATTGTTCTCTATTAAATAATATTGATTTCTCGTGCTTCGTTGGCTTTACCCAAACCTGGTCTGTAATGAAATTAGCACACCGCAAAACCGCCAATAAAATGACTACCAAATATGCATTTCTGTCTCGTTTGGTTAATTCATAAATATGCCCAACTCTTGGCCAGAGGCGCATTCACTCTCCATTGGGTTTCCCGAGGCTGCCTTTCCCGAGCTGGACATAAATGTGCTGCGCTGCCAGCTGGTGCCGTAAATGTACAATCCCAACAATTAAAATACACAACAAGGCACGTTAATTGAGCCAAACATTTGCGTACGCGGTCAACATAATCATTCCGTACATCGGCGCGATGATGATGGAAATTTTCATATTTTTTGCAGCGGCTTTTCTGGCATCGAAGTGGAAGGCAAATCCAACACTTGACAAGCTTATGAATTTTTCATTGGTAAATACTCGGTTTTGTCAATGGGTGAAGAAGATGAAAATGCGTCACAAATCGAATCGAATCAATTCAATAAAGCCAGGTCGGGCCCCGCCCCCAGTAACCCGTGTTAGGGGCTTGGATTGCCATTACCATATGTCATCTGACGAATTCATATTTCGCATGTTTTTGGCATTTAATTGCGCGTATTTGAGTTGTAGTCGTTGCTCTGCCGCAATTTTCAATTAAAATTTATGAATTGAATGGCAAATGGAAGCCTCCGTCGTCGTCGTCGTTGTTGTTGTCGTCGTCGCCCATCTGTGATCTCTGCCCGTTATCCATGTTTCCCTGAGCACGCATAAATTATGGAAATTCATAAATGCCAACAATAACCCGGGCGCAGTCACAAAACACAGCCAAGCCCTGGCACGGGGGAGCTGAAGGCGAATTTTCAAATGCAGCCGACAAATATTTTCGCATAAATATTTGTTTCTGTTATTTGGCATTGTTAAATGCATAAATATTGCGCTGCATTCCAGCGCCCTTTTCTATAGTTATTCTTTCTTTTCGGCAACAATTTTCAATTAACAATTATTTTGTATTCATTGCACCGCTCGGCAAGGGGCAGCCGGGGCAGCTGACACTCGTCTCGCCTCAGACCATTTCATTGACTGTTTTTCGGGGCTGATTTTGACATCAGGCAAATTGAAATGTAATTGTTTTGCCAGCCGTATCTAGCCCCAACCAGAGTCGAATCCGGCGCCAACTCTTTCGCTCTGCCAGTTTATTTAACTGGGTATTCCCCTTGCCAACAGCACTCTCTGTTAATGATGCAGCCACAAAATGCCGTTTGCATATGTTGCCACTCCCACGGGTAAGCGAGTATTGAATCTGGCTCTGGCTCTGACTCTGGCTCTGGCTCCGGCTGACTACCAATGCGGCACCAGTCGGGAGCACATCAAAGCGCTTTTGAAAGTCAAACACACATATGAAAATGCCATAACCAGGGCAACATTAACATATTCATATATTTGCATTGATTGCTTCCAGCCTGGGAATTTGTAGCCCATTAAAAGTTTTCTAATTATGATTTATATATATTAACGCATGGGTATTAATTATAGAACTACAACTTACTTTTTTACAATAGGTATATATATATTATGCGTAAAATAGTCCAAGTCTTACCTGTAAAAGAAAAATAAATAAATTTATTACAAATAAGTCAAGTTATTTCCCATTTATACCAGTACAATGTTCAAAATTTTCTCAGTCAGCGGAATTTAGGCCTTGCAAAAAGTGTATTTTTAGAAATATCATTCAAAGAAAGTTTGATTTTACTTTCCCGCAGTTGTGGTGTTAGGGTGCTCAGACATCCCATAAATTAATTACAGTTACATTTTCAGATTCCTAGCACTGGCAGCTCTGGTAGATCTTTGATCACCAATCAATCAGTCAGTCAGTCAGTCGGTCAGTCAGAGACAGTCAGTTTAATATATGCATATACATTTATAATTCTCTTCTTAATGCCGCAAATATGTGCTTACTGATCAAATATATAGATCAAAAATAAAAACCCACCCACCACAAAAGGTAACCACGCACCCTTGACCTTATCAGATACTATGCGGAGCACCAAAAAGTACACCTAATATCAACAGCTGTTGTTTGTAGTATTTGAAACCCTGCCCCCTGCACCAGTCCCCCGAACTTGCAACGGCGCAGCTGCCTTTGAAAAAAAAAGAATGCATTTAAGCGTCGCACCTAATTTCAATTAAAATGAAAAAGTGAACCCACTTTGAATATGGATAAATGGGCGAAGGTGAAATAAATAAAAATTTGGGTAATTTGTAATTTTTAGGTATTTCGCTAGGCACCGACAAAGTGAAAATGTAGCAATATTTCATCCCGCACACCCCCACACACACACCCACACACACACGCTCAGTGTGGCTTTCAGGTGAGTGCACATTATTCATTACCAAACAACCCCTCTGCGATGCCCAGTATGGTCGGGGTTCTGCTTGGCAAGTCCTGTGCTTAGGCGTGCCGTGTTGATGTGCATGTTATTATCCATTATATGGCTGTAAAAGGGCACCCACCACCCCCACCCCAATGGCACACATACAACTGTGTGTGCTATGCATGTGTGTGTGACTTGGCCCATGGCAGGCTTATTGTTGTTGTATTTTTTCCGGCTTGCTGTTGTTTTCCACGTTGCCTTTTTAAGTATTATTAATTGTCTGCCATGTTTGTTCTTGCCACAGGACATGTGTGTGTGTGTATGTCTGGGTTTGTGGGTGTAGAAAGGGGGCATGGAGTCTGAAGCAGAAGTTGGAGCAGGAAATTGCTGCTACTGCTGTGACTCGTGCATATTTGTCCGCTGTCAGAGAGCATTATGATAAGAATCTAATTTAGAAATTCATATTTTGTTTACCTCTGCGACTCGCACATGTTTTAGTTAGTCCAGCTGTTGGGGTTACAGGCTGAACCTGAAGCTAATCTATATCTATTTTGCTATTTTATGGCTCAGTGAGCTAATTTTGGCTGCTTAATTTGCCAGAAAATCATAGCAGCAGTGGCGCAGGTGAAAGCTGCGCTGGGGGCTCACCTAGGTGATTCTGCCGCTGTTGACCTCCAAATGTCACGGTTCGAGTTTGGATTGAGCTTCAGTTCATTGCAAACATAAAATATAAGACGCAAATCGACTAGTTTCTACGCTCTTAAGCGATTGGAAGCATACTTTTGTATCCCAACAACACCCATTATTAGGCCCAAATCGAACTTAGGCTAAGTCGGATGCCCTTGGGGTGTAAATTGATTTGATTTTGAAAATGCATGCTTCTCTTGTAACTTAAGGCCAATTCGTTCTATTCTTTTCTTTTTTTGCAGCTTGTTCTATGGCCTAGCCTGGACTGGCCAGGTAATAGGCCTATCACCCTTGGCTCACCTGCAATTGCTGTGCAGCCTGTCTGCTCTTTCGACAAATGCAATGTCATGTCCAGTTGGCTGCTTGCCACTAGGCAATGCCACGCCCCCAATGCCAAGTACTACATTCACAAAAATTGAACTTTCAGCCACATTTGCAACATGCAACAAACACAAGACATAAAAAAAAAAAACAAAATGTAATGTCAGAAAAGTGTGCCTCCAGGCTGCATACAAAACAAAAGTACAAATTACACACGAGTCGCATGGAGAGAAGGTTGAGAGAAGACCCGTCCTAATTCTCCCACTCCCTCTCTCTCTCTCTCTCTCTCTTTCTCTCTCTCTCTCGGAGCGATTTACTGGTTCAATTAGCTGGAAACTATGGCCAGCTGTCTGGCCCATAGCTGCAGGCCGGCGACATGCCGATTTTCACAGCACATTTAGAAAAAAGATAGCAAAAGAAAGAAACTGAGTAAGAGAGCGAGAGGGAGAGAGAATGAGATAGGGAGGGAGAGAGATAGTGAGATATCAAATCCCAAAGCACAGATCGAGGGAGCAATTGCACATAATTCGCTTATTTTATGCAGGCAGCAGCTAAGATCACCTAAGATCGGAGCTGAAACCTGTCCATAAGTTAACATGTTTATTTCGGCATTGACATTCGACTGGGGTTCGGTCGACGATGGCTCATAACTTAACTTTCGAATAGCGACAATTAACTAACTCCACGTAGTTATCGCCGACCGCAACTATCGCCAGCCCCCAATCGAATCCGGGCTCTGGAGGTTGTTGTGACATGCTAAGTGAGTCACTTTGTGGGCCCAAATTTACGAGTTCTGATAGAGCAGCTCTTAAGATCCCCCAGCCCTGCTCGGCTGGCTCGTGTCTTAGCTGTTTATTTATGCGATGAGCTTTCAAGCAGTTGTTGACGCATCGATGAGATTGCGGGCTACTCCAAAACCTAATGTCTTCATCGTGCAAGCTGAGCAGCTCGACTGCGGCTCCGCTCACCATATGAATGATCGCGATGTTCGGCTCTTGATTCATAAGCCCAGCCAATAAATACCCAGACAATATGCGACAAAGTGCTAATCAAGTCGCAGTAGTTATCAAAACTCACAGCTTCCAATTTGGGTTAAGCAATTATTAAATTTAGCGCATAGACGAGAATTATAAAACAGTTCGCTTTTAGTATCTCTTGTGTGCACATACTTAGCTTGGGAAGTGCAAGTCATGTTTGCGCAAAGCAGCCAGTGAAGTCGGCCAGAAAGGTATATACACTTCGGCGAGATATACGTGTTTCATCGGCTGTAAATATTCCACTTAAAATTGTGAAAAATTGGCGGAAAACAGTTGTATGAAAGTTCTTTGTTTGACGGCCAGTCATAAATATAATATAAGACTTGGGTTCAAGGTAATACGAATGGATTTAATTGACCATTGGCGGAATATGAGTGGAAAGCTGAGTACTGAAACATCCGTTAATAGATAATAGTTTATTCCAATAGTTGGATGTCATGAATTATTTCCCCCAAGTATGCCCATTTGATGCCTAAGCCTCTGCTTTTTATATACACGCGTATTCATGGTAATTTACAACAGCTGTGATATAACGATAAGCTAATGTTTCAATCTAAGAGAGAGCGAGAGAAAAGAGAGACAGAGAGAGGCTATTGGAGAATATGGAATAACAAACAAAGCGCCAAGCGAATAATGATGCAACGCAGTCGTGCGGTATTATCAATTAGAATGTGCTACACAGAGAGAAAATAATACGTTTATCTATGCCAAACATCTGCGCTAGTCAAGTGGAAAATTCGAAATTAGCTACATTTCTCTCGCTGTGCGGCGGGTCGAGACACTTGGCTATGGAATGCATATGTTACCCGGGCAAGAGAGTCAACGATCAGTCTATTGCGGACAGTTGGTCATGTCGCTTTGGTGGTTCAGTCTCGGGCTGCTGCTCGCTATCTTCGGGCTGCTCTATGCCTGTCTGGAGCGCACGTACAGCTACTGGGCGCGTCGGGGGGTGTTGCATGAGAAACCGGTCTGGTTCTATGGCAACTTGCGCAGTGTGGGCAAGACGACAACGGTGCTGGAGCCGTTCCGCAGATTCTATGAGAAGTATAAGGGACAGGCGCCCTTTGGCGGCTTTTACTTTGCACTGCGTGGCGCGGCCGTGCTGCTGGATCTGGAGCTGGTGAAGCTGGTGATGGTGAAGGAGTTCCATAACTTTGCGCATCGTGGCAACTACTACAATGAGCAGGATGATCCCATTTCGGCACATCTCTTCAATTTGGATGGGCGCGAGTGGCGCGAAATGCGCAACAAGCTGACGCCCACATTCACCTCGCTCAAGATGCACCAAATGCTGCCCACAGTGGTTGAGATAGCCGAGCGCTTCGTGCAGGTGGTGCAGCAAAAGGTTGAGCAGCACCAAGCTGCCGAGGAGTCACCCGTGGAGGTAAAGGATCTGCTGGCACGCTTCACCATCGACATTATCGGCAGCTGCGCCTTCGGCCTGGACTGCAACAGCCTGAACGATCCGAACGTAGAGTTTCGCCGCCTGGGCCAGAAGACCTTCACACAGCGGCGTCATGGCCGGCTGGCCTTTGCCCTCATTCAGGCTTTTCCCCGCCTGGCCAAGCGGCTACACATCAAAATGGTGCAGGACGACGTCAGCGCCTTCTACATGCGCGTCGTCCGCGAGACTCTGGACTATCGCGAGCAGAATGGTGTGCAGCGCAATGATTTCCTCAACCTGCTCATGGAGCTGCGCAACGAGCCGAGTGGCGGGTTGACCTTCAATCAGATTGCTGCACAGGCTTTTGTCTTTTTCCTGGGTGGCTTCGAGACCAGCTCCAGCACCATGGGCTTTGCGCTGCACCTGCTCGCCCTGCACCCAGAGGTGCAGCAGCGCGGCAGGGAGGAAGTGCAGCAGGTGCTCGCCAAGCACGGGCAGCTCAACTATGCGGCCTTGAGGGAGCTCAAGTATATCAAGCAAATCATTTACGGTGAGTCAGGTGCACAGCCGTAATACCCTGCAAAACTCAACCTCACAAACTCCGTGAACTATTTCAGAAACGCTTCGCAAATATTCCATTGCATCCATTCTACTTCGAAAGACCATTGAGGATTTCCCGATTCCGGGCTCAACCTATGTTCTGGAAGCCGGCACACCTGTCGTCATACCAGTCGATGCCATACACCACGATCCGGACATATATCCGGAACCAGACAAATTCGATCCCGATCGCTTTACGCCCGAGGCCATGGAGGCGCGTCCCTCAGCCGCTTGGCTGGGCTTTGGCGCTGGTCCGCGTAATTGCATTGGGCTACGTTTTGGCGAAATGCAAGCTCTGGTGGGTCTGGCTGTGCTGCTAAAGAACTTCAAGTTCTCTCCAGCCAAGGAGACCGAGATACCCTTGCAAATACACAAAACGAGTTTCTTCCTGCAGTCACAGGGCGGCATAGTGCTCAATGTGGAAAAGGTTTAACTGATTTGTGTGTAATATTTTAAGTACTTTTAGACGTGCGCTCAATGTATTTTTTATGATTATTCCCAAACTAATTATCAACAAGGCCAAGCTTGAAATTCGAGCCGCACTAATAATAAATAATATGTTTTAATTTAATAAATTCGACTGCATATTATTTACTATGAAATGTGACAATTCCAAGGCAGGAAATTCACATTTGTAACGCGCTTATCAGCTCTCGATTCGCTACAGTATGAAACAGATGGAATGCTTGTTTTCGTAGTTCTTTGTTTTGTGCTCAAAATGTCAGTCATTGTGATGAAATAATTCGGAAATATTTGGGTTATTCAAAGACTTGAATTTGGGTGTTGACACATCGTTTGGATTTGATTGTTGTTCGCTGGGCGAGAGCTGAGAGCTAACCCAACTTTTAGACTGCCTAACATTAATACTTGAGCAGCTCCTCACCCCTGCCCATTAGCACATCGTGCCACAAGTCAACTAGAACTGTCTTTGTGATAAATAAATTATCACACACTTCAACAGGCAGTCAGCATTAAACTGAAGCATTGCTGTCACCCAGGTAAAGATTGTCATGCATGCAACTTAATTAGTTATGCGATCCATCTAGGGGTTGGGTTGGGTGCGGTGTGGTGTGGTGGGGGGGTGGGCTCTTCCAGTTGCTCATGATTTGTCACACAATAAATTATGCAATTTCACATGCCAAAAATAAAGACACTCGAAGGCGACTTATACAACTGTCGCTATTGTTGCGTGTCTTTGTTCAATCATCATCAACAACAGCCATCCATCCATCCATTCATCCATCCACAGCAACAGCCTTCCATGGGCTTTTGCATGCCATCGAATGGTCGACATCTCACTTGAGCTCCATCTCGCTCTTCCTGCGCATATAAATAAGTAAATAGTTTGTACACAACATTGACTTCCATGTGTGTGTGTGTGTGTATTGTTGTGCTCATGTTGATTGTAATGTTGATGAACCTGAATTATCACATGCCGTTTGATGGACTGCAAACACGCACAAAACTTCGGACACAGAACACAGACTCTATGAACTTGTCCATAACCATAAATATTCGTGCGGAATACGTATTACATAAGTATATATAAATATATATACATATATACATATCTCTAGATACGGCTAGGTATATTTGCTTTCATGATGCTGTTGGCGTCTGTCAAGTTGATAATCTCTTGACACTTTGATGAAATGCCCTCACGCTCTCCATCTCTCTCTCTATCTCTATCTCTCTCTCTCTCTCTGTCTCTCTCTCGCTGGCATTGATAAATCGCCGCAAGTGACAAACAACAGAAGCCCCACGCCGCCGCTAGATGTCGCCACTTTGCGCTTGTCTTATCAATGTAGGCTTCAAATGTTTTCTTTTGGTTTTCATTTTTTTTTTCCCGTTTGTTTTTTCGCTGTTCTACATGTAAACGGCTCGGACATTGATTAATTTCATAGTTAATTTGTCGGCATTAATCAGTATTAACTTAAATGGGCATCAGCACGCCCCGCATTTCAGTTCTTTGACTGCATTAGTCCATAAGCATGGGTATTAACTGACAGCCGGAGTGTTCTTTGTGTTTCCCATTTTTCTGTTTTATGCTTTCTTTTAATTAATTTTTTGCATAAAACTTGACTTAGTTTTCTAGTGTAAGTTAGCTGTTTTTACGCTCATTGAAGCGTGTTTTTCAATTAATTGCTTGGGATTTCCTGCTGTAAGCTAAGGATAATGAAGCAATTAGCTGAATGGTCTGCCTTCATACAACACACAGGTAAGAACAAACGAGCTGTGAGGTGTGTTCAAAGTGAAATAGGTACCTTTTTTGCCCTGCTTTGATTTGTTAACGACTTTAAAGCCAGCTTATGAGCACGTGGATCAACATTCAATGTTCGGCACTTGCCTTAATCATACACTAGCAGTTATTTATTGGCCTTGTTTCCACCCATTTCCCACCCGTGGAAATGTCTCAAATTTAGATGAAATTGAGTTATGACTTAAAGGTAAAAATAAATCTATTCCGTTGATTTCAAGCTCATGGGGAAAACAAACTTTACAACCCTCGACTCATGTAGTGAATTTTGCGAAAAGTGTGAAATGAATGCATGAACAAACAAATTTTGAGCAATGATCTTTAATAATTATTTTTAAGCCGTTCGGATGGTTAAGAACGCACGTTCTACGCTACTTTTCCACACTTTTGGGTGGAATTTTCTAGCTTCCACTTTCCCAGCTCTTTTGGTTTAGTTTTCTGTATATATTGAGATAGAGTTCAGTCTTTCAACTACTTTAAGATATTAGTTAATTGCGCTCGAGCTGCCCAAAACCGCAGGAAACGCACGAAAACTGTGGTAGTTATCAGAAAACACCAAAACACTTGACAACACTGGCTTGCCCACCAGAGTTGCCACAGTGCGTTCCGTTGCTGAGTGACTCTTTGGCAGCACGAATGTTTACACACACGCACACACACAAACGCACGTGCACAGCCAAAAAGCCTTTAAGCACGTTTATGGGTTAAGCAGAGCAAACATGAAAGGAGTACGGACTTCCTTTCAGCTCTCCTAGCTCCCTATCCGTATCCCTATCCCTATCCGTAGATTGTATTTGTTTTCTTTTTACATTCTTTCGTACAAAATGGCGGCTCGGCGCACCTGTCTCCACTTAAGCGTGAGTAATGGGGCGACGGATGGCGAACTAATGCAACACGGCGAATTCAAGTGCCGAACATAACGGTAAACATGCTAAGCGGTTTTGCCATGGCCCGGTGCAAGCGGTGGGGTCGGTAGAGCAAAAAGTCAACGGAAACTGTTTGCGCAAGCCGAAGCCGACAATAGGGGCAGCAATAGAGGAGTAAGAAAAGCACGAGGGGCGGCAGCGGAGGGTGGGCTGGCGGGCAACGAACGATGAACGACGAGCGCTGATAAAAATGCAAACACTTTTAGCGATGACTGCAGTGAAAGTGTCGGAGGGGCGGAGCGGGGGGGTGGGTGCCTTTTTGTCTGCCCAATTGTGGTTTACGAGCTGCTGTCCTGTTCTGTCCTCTCCTGTCCTGGGCGCCTGCCAATTGACGGCTACTTGACATTTGCCCTGCTGTTTACACACTGTGCGCTCCAAGCCAAACACTCAAACACGCCCCTACCCCCTTTTTTTAAACCTACCCCCCGCCACCTACAGGCACATGGCGCAATGAAGCAGAGTAAAGCACACCCAACCCCCTCTGGACAGCAAAAATATTATTTTAGCGTGTGAAAAGTGTAAAGTGCTATAATGTTGGCAAAACATATAACAATTTCCCCCTGACTCGCACATACACACACACTCTCGCGCACACACAGTACTTAATACACTCAATGTTGAGCGGCCGAAGTTAACTTGACTTGACTTGGACTTGGTAACGACAACTTGTCCAACTTCAGCGACAGCTCTACAAATGTTGTTTCTCATTTTGTTTGTTTTAAGCTGATCAAGCTTTGCAACACTTGCAAAGAGTATATATGTACGCATGTATGTTCGTATGTATGTATGTGCACCATCTCTTTATGGTTTCATTCACTTCTTTTACATGTTCACACTCGAGTTGTTTAAGTGCAGTGTTGGAGAGTCGTTAAGTTTGCAGGCATGTTTGTAGAGTTTGAATGCATCACACATATGCTGTTAACACTGTTTGATGAATTGGGAATGACACTTGGCTCAAGCTGTCTGAATTCGAGTTATGCGGTAATAACACTTGCTTAGTTTATGGCTTACTCTCTCATTTTCCAAAATGTTCTTAAATAGCAATTTTAGGTGCTATTTAGTAAAACTAATCATAATTATGAATTTTTCTCTGTTAGAGTCTTTTTTTTTTGCTAATTGACTGATTGATGATCATTGCTCGTCCCAAGGGGAAAAGTGTGCCATAAATTTTAGACAAAAGCTGCTAGTCTTGTAAGTTTTCTGAACTGATTTATACGATAATTTTCTTATATTCTTGATGCACCTCTGGCCACAAAAGACTTCCTCCGGCGTGTGAACTTGTCAAGTCCGATACTTAAAGAGTGAAAATTTTACGATCAATTTCCGTTGCCCGAAACATAACCGAAACATGTTATGAGATCCATAAATAGAGAAACGGCACGGAAATAGTAAACCCATGTAGGCAGCCGCACTAAATATGAACATTAGAAACCATAAATATTAAAACATAAAAAATAGCCATAAAAAAGGCATCCCGTGGACAGCCACAAACCACATTTCCTACAATGTAAATTCAGTGCTGGAAAATTAATTTCTAAACAATGAAACCAGCTGGAGTTCTACGAAGGGAATGCCACCCAAAAACTGTGGAGGAGTCGGAGTCTTACAATTAGTCACAATACACGATCGCTGTGAAGAAATCAGAAAATTTATGGGGACTGTCTGGTCTGGGTGCCTTTATCGAAATGCATTTCCATTTACAAGAACTAATCCGATACCCAAGCTCTGGCTAGTGTATAAAAATCAATGAATAAATAAACAGAACAACGGCATCCCTCCAAATGTGCAGCATTTTCATTGATTTTCATTAGTTTTCTCAGTTAGTCGTTGTTCCCGCGTTGATTTATATTTATTTTGGGTTCGTTGTGTGAATTCTGTCGGCATCAGCGACAGCTAAAAGCTTTGGCGGCACACGTCTGCCTTCCAATCAGGTGCCTTTAGTCGGAAGGGAGCTCGCAGCTATACGTATACGATTTCTTGCAGCTTAATGAGTATGCGCGATAGGCTATAAAATGTATATACAATTTGTAATGCATTTTAAAGTCATCTAGATAAATGTTTGCCCTGTTCCTAGCAGGAGTTAAAAGGAATTCGAAAAAAAACCTTAAAAACAGTACGGAAATACACAAATAACTAATTGTTAAATTTATTTATTTGATAAGAATAAAGTTTAAGTACACCGCGAACATTATCGTTTCTGTTCCACTGTGCCTAATGATAAGATACATTGTTTGAAATGTATATGTATATGTGCACACACAGTCATACGTGTGCTCTATTACGGTTAATCTAAATTTACATTGTTGTTGCATTCCATTTGTGTCTCATAAATATGCGCTTGCAAAATAGAGAACAAGTTTAGCCTGCACTCAGCTAAAATAAGCAGTTAGCAGCGGATCAATACATGTGACTCCGTGGCGCAACGGTAGCGCGTCTGACTCCAGATCAGAAGGTTGCGTGTTCAAATCACGTCGGGGTCAGTTGGTATAATTCTTTTTTTTTCCAATTATAATATATGTCTTAAATTTTTTTAAAGCGAAACACCATTGTTCACATGCTAATAATAATATTTCAAAGTTGTATGTTCCACAAATTTATGATTAAACCTATAAATTCTGTTCTACATAGTCATTCGTTGCTTAATCAAGTTGTTTTTGCTGCCGTAATAAATATTGCAAACATATTTCAACACCGCAACTTTATACCAATTGAACCCACAGCTTAACAACTATGATTGCTTAATTAGCGACGTTTTTGTTTCATAAATGAAAACAATTGTAAATGTCAACAGTTGTCGCTTGTCGCTTGTCGCATTCACTACACATAATTACAACAATAGAAGCAACAACAACAAGAACAAAAACAACTGCTGGGTCAGGGTTACCACCCGCGGTCTGTCATGTGGGCTTCCACTCAGGTTCCTACCCCAAAATGCAGTGTTGTGTCACATCATAAAACTGTTAATTAGTCAGCCAACGAATGTTCCTGGGCTCGATCCCATTAACCATGTTGTGAAAACCAAATTTTGCAATCGCAACATTAATTATGCAGAAAATTAAACAAATAAATTCTTGGACGTGCGCAGAGTCAATAATTATTGTTTCTGCTGTGCAAATAGTCAAAACTTAAAGCTATTTCGACATTTACAGTAAAGATACTGATTCAGCAATATCACAAACGTGTATGTATCTAATAACTATACGAATTGAACATAACTAAATTCGTGTGATTATACATACTTATTTCAGGATTTTGGTTCAGATAAGATTAAGTGCCATATCTCAAATCTACCGTTTGATCAACTAATGTGAATGCAATGAATATTCCTGCAATGAATATTCCTCATTTTTGGGGTTGAGTCAAGTAAGAGAAATTCAATATGTTTGTTTCCTTGACGTCCCAGATTGTTGTCAATAAATATTTAATTGATTTCTGATTGTAAGATACACATGTGATTCGCACGAAATTGATTGATTGACAACAGAGAAATATGAGAACGTTTAAGACGAGTCAAAACATGTGAGAACGTCTGCATAGTATTAAGAAAATTTTACAGTAAGTACATAAATTTTTCTTACCACATATCGTGCCATACATTTAAAATTGTAATTAATAATAAATCGGACGGAAACTTAAGTGCTTTCTTGGTCAAGTCAAGGCAAGGAACACGCCCACGTAAACACACACACACAAGTTCAACTATAATAACATGGGGAAAACCCAAACTTGGAAAACGACAACTTTAAATGCCCCGCCTCGCTGTCCCCCGCTCTGTCCAAAAATTCAAAGACTACTTGTCAACGAAAACAGTTGTAAAAATTCCCATGAGCAGCGCGAAACTGAAAGCGCAAATGGTCAATATGACCGCGGGGGTGTGCAGAGGGGCGTCACCCATATACAGGCGCATCATATTTTCTAGACGCTCATATAAACAAATAAAAACCCATTAACGAAAACCAACAACTTTACATTGATGTGTGCGCTTCCCTCTCCCTCTTTCTCTCTCTCTCTTCCCCTTTCATTTTTACCATCACTCCGCTGTGATTAACGGCGCACTGTGAAGGGCGCAAGAAAGTAGCGGCGAGCAATTAACAACTACAACAGCAAACAAACGAACAAGAGGAAGAGAGGAAGTGTCGCAGCAGAGACAGTGGCCCAAAGAGTGACTCTGCGACTGAGGCAGCGGCGGAGGCTGAGCACTCAGCACATGTGCGGGCGCAGCAGTAGGGAAAGCAACAACAATGAAAACAGCGATAAGCAGCAGCCGCAGTCGCTGCAACTGCAGCCCATTAGATAAGCAAAGCGACGCAGTCGGTGGCCCAACTTGCCCCGCACCCAACTGTGAAAGGCGCAGGGCCCAGCTGTGTTTGCTCTGCCGAAGCGGAGCGATGTAAAAATAGCGCAAATCTGCAGCCATACAGTAACGCACACACACACACACACACTCGCGTACATTTTTCGTGTGAAATATTTTAATATTTGCTTACAAAACAAAAAGCGGAGAGACGAACTTACAACGCAAAGTACAATGAGAAAAAAACTAAAGTTGCGGGCGGCGCGGGGTAACCAAATGTATTTCTTTGACAAATACTCAATCAGAGCAGCAACCGCGCTAAATATGTGGGCAACATGTTGTCAACTTGACGTAAGGACAGAGGCGTGGGTTGATGGTCAAAGGGGGTCGGCCGCAAGAAAGGGTAATCAATAAATGTTAGCTCGGAGATTAACAAAAATAAATAAAATGAAATATGTTATATTTGAAAGAATAAGAAAACCACAAGAAAAAAAGATATATATATATATATATATATATATATATATATATATATATATATATAGAGAGAGAGAGAGAGAGAGAGAGAGAATAATTTGCATTGATTTGGCGCACCCCCTGCGGGCACGTCTATGGGCCAAGGCGTTTTCCGTCAAACTAATCAAAAGAGAGAAGACTTACATACACACACACACACACACACACGCACACGCACACATTTGTGCATTTGTTTCATTTCAGGGCCTGCATTCGCAGAATCCCAATCGTTTTAGCTGCTTGTCACACGCTCGTAAAATCAACAAAATGCAGGCGACTGTTGTGACACTTGGCGTGACAAGGACAACAATGAAAACAACGGGACTAAGTTGCAGTTGGTAAAATGTTTAATGAGTGACAGTCCAAAGCAGAGAAATCTGCAACTGCGGTAGGTTAGAACCAGGCTGGGATTTGTCTCGCTGGAATGAAATGGAATGCCAACTAAAGAGCAGGGTGGTTGGCGTGGGGTGGGGTGGTGCTTGCATATTATGAGACAACCCTGCTTGGGCCACCCACTCAAAATGCGTCGCCTTTTTGCATTTTGTGTCAGCTGTCAAAGCCAAAAGTGAAGTTGCCTTTGTATTTTTATGTGTGGCCTGGCGATGAGTGGGCGTGGCTTGCCTGGGCTGGCCTGAGTTGGGGCTGGGCCTGTGCTGCCGGGCAAAGTGTCCATTATGTTGATTTGAAAAATAAAAGCAACGGATGCGAGGCCTCAAACAGAGAGTGTGGTGTGGAGGATGAGAGGGGGGGAAAAGAAATTTAGTTGATTGAAAGACAGTTATAAGCGTACTTGCTGCTGTGTCTATTGAATCAGAGATTTGTCATAGTGCCAAGAATGCAATGGATGGCTGTGGAGAGGGGGGAGGGGTTGAGTACTGATTTAGAAGCTGTCAATCAGATAACAAAGCCGCCCTCGGAGCAACAAGAAGCTACTTAAATATGCACAAAAGCAAAATCCAATCGGAAACCTTATTCGAGTCGTGATTCTGGACGTAATTGTCTATCTGTGTGAGATAGCTGAGAAACATCTGAAAGGATGCCATCTGCGTGCATCCAGGAACTCACTTAGTATGGCAGTCGGATTCGGCTTTCTATGAAATTCCACAGTAGTTTGGGTATTTTGTTTCTATTGCTAGAACTCATATAGAACTGTTATTCAAAACAAACAGATATAACCGAACGGGCTCATCGAAATTCCAAATTGTTGCAATCCTTGGACGTGGATTTAGCTAACAAAAATAAGCAAAGCAAAAGCAAACAAATACAAATAAAAAAAATAAAAAAACAGGTGAAAGCAAAATGTCATCGTACCAGAAGCACACATCCTTCAATTTCATGTCCAAGGATGCCGCCGTTGGCTACTGCATGAACTATATGGTGAGAAGAAGTCGAATCTCAGCGACGCCAACCCCAGCTCCGAGCAGCGAAGCCAACGACGAGCCGACGCCCAATCTAGACGACATCATAGCGCGCCTTATCGAGCAGGGCATGGCTGGCGGCAACGTGGCGCTCGAGGAGCACGAGATCAGTGAGATTTGCAGCAGGGCACGGGAGGAGATGCTCAAGGAGCAGACGCTGCTCGAGCTGCGGGCACCCATCAATATACTGGGCGACATACACGGCCAGTTCAGCAATTTGCTGAAGTACTTCAAGATGTCGGGCTTCCCGCCCGAAGCCAACTATTTGTTTCTGGGCGACTATGTCGATCGCGGCAAGCAGTCCGTGGAGACGCTCACCCTGCTGCTGGCCTACAAGGTGCGCTACCCGGACAAGATCTTCCTGCTGCGCGGCAACCACGAAAGCTCCAGCGTGAACCGCATCTACGGCTTCTACGACGAGTGCAAGCGGCGCTACACGATCAAGCTCTGGCGCTCCTTCGTCGACTGCTACAACTGCATGCCGGTGGCGGCGGTGATTGAGAGCAACATATTTTGCTGCCACGGCGGGTTGAGTCCCAGCTTGTTTAGCATGGACCAGATACGGATGATACACCGACCCTGCGAGATACCCGAGCAGGGCTTACTCTGCGATCTGCTGTGGTCCGATCCTGATGAGAAAACCGTGGGTTGGGGGCTGAACGTGCGCGGCGTGAGCTACACCTTTGGGGCGGACATAGTCAGTTCGTTTCTTGACCGGCACGGGTTTAGTCTGATCTGTCGCGCCCATCAGGTGGTCGAGGATGGCTACGAGTTCTTTGCCAAGCGACAGCTCATCACACTTTTCTCGGCGCCCAACTACTGCGGGGAGTTCGACAATGCCGGTGCCATGATGTGCGTTGATGAGAACCTCCTGTGCACCTTTCGCATACAGAAACCTTTGACCACTCAACGCTATCAGAATATGACGATCCAAAATTTTTATAATTCAACAAACCCGTAATCATTGACTCGTATTGTCTGGACGAGGCGTTACAGCTGATGCAGTCTAGAAATAAAGTGGCTTCTGGTTTGCTCAAACAGTTTGAATGCCAAATTTTGTAGTCTAGTGTTGTACAGTGTTGTACGTATTAAATAAAGAACATATACTTTCCATTAGGACTGTGAACTTCAACTTTCGGCACATGTTCGGGCTTGAAACTTAGCTCAATATATTAATATTTTTAAAAGAACTATTAACTTTTTAAATATCAAAATCTAACAGAAATAAGTTCATTTCTCATATTCAAATTCAATAAACTCTTGCAATAATATTTATTACAAGAAGCTGCAGTCGACTGATGTCCCCTTCTGTTGTTTTCCCAATTGGGTTCAGGGTTACTTTTGTTACTTTTGACTAGGCTTGGATGGTTAGGAAAATGGAACTCCAGGCTCCGGCTCGCCTTAAAACTGATTTGTGGCCCTGATTTCATAAAATCAAAACAACGCATAATCAATGAAATATTTATGCTCACTTTTGTGCTTTTGAATGCAGAAATTAATTAAATAATTTGTTTTGTAAATTCTTAATTAAAAATTATTCGCACAACTGCCGGACTAAAATGGCGCACAATAAATTTGTATACTATTTGAATAATTTATTTTGTCAATAGCAATTAATGTTTAATGCACAATTTTTTGCCTTGATGCATCAACTGAAATCTCATCTGGTTAACGAAATGCATGCAATTAATATTAATTTGCTAAATTATTTTCATTAATTCACACACAGACAGCCATAAAATAAATTAAATTATTACAGCTCTAAATGAGCGTCGGATTTTACAATTTCCCGGCTAATTGCACGGGTCAGCGAAATGGTAATGACTGCAACAAATGCAACAAATCCAACACACAACAACAAAAGTGAGGTGGAAAGTGAGTGCAGCTAAAATAATTACTAAAATGCATTATAACACGCACATTCAAAGAGGTTGGCGGAGAGGGGCAAAGCTGTAGAAATGGGGGAAAATTAAATGACACTGCAAATTGCAAAGGGAATAATTTAATGACAGTCCATTCGGGTATCTGGTCGCCCAAAGTGGCCAAAATGTTAATTTGTGTGAGTGGATGAGCACATGGATAGTGGCAAGGCCTTGAACCAAATCGGTACTGAAACATGTACGCAGAGTCGAAAGTGGAGCACTCGCTGGGGGAGCGATTACAATATGGAATCACTAATCAGCAGAGCAACTCATCATCACATGGAAGAGCCACCCTTGACCCATGTGCACCCACCAATCCGGGCAGAGGAGCCAGAGTAAAGCAAACAAGGCGCCGCATAAGAAGCCAGGCGATAGTTAAAGTCAGTGCAAACATGAGCAGAGAGCCAGCACAAGGACAAGGAGCTGTCGTGTCCTGGCGCTGACTAACGACAACAAAAGCATATCAATGGACAGGCAGCTAAAGAAAACATACCCAGGCATCTGTGTCCTGAGTCCTGTGTCCTGAACTCGAAACAAAGTAAATTGTGCTGCATGTCCAGGGAAAGAAAGTCTGAGGAGCAGGACGGGCGATTGTGCGGGGGCACGACAGAGGGCGATAGATGCATTAGATAGACGCCGACATGGTGACAGGGACATACATAAGCCGAAATATCCACAAAACTAATCTGCAGGCGAGCCGGCGAAGAAAGTGCAGGCAGGGATTTACATATTAAGCCATTTTTAATTTACGACTTGCCAAAAAAGCTGCTGCCAAAAGATACTTTCTCCACATGCACACCCCACACACACACACATGCGCCTGGCTAAACAGCAGATAACGAACATTGGAAGAGCAGCACACAGATGGATGATAAAGGCGCCAGTCGAGCAAAAGGATAACGACAGCAGCCCTGCGGACTGGGCGAAATTTGCCGCTCCCAACCAACCCCAGCGCAGCCCAAGGACAAGCCCAAGTCTCTGCCCGCGCCCAAAAAAAACTTGACTTCAAGCCTGGCCCACCCCTCCGCCCCCTCCACGACGCAAAAGGTTGAAACGGAAGCAGTTCGCCAACAATGACAGTAATAAAATAAAAGTAAATCCGTGCTTTGCCGGCTGTCATCTCTCGCTCCCTCTCTCTCTCTCTCTCTCTCTCTCGCTCGCCCTCTCTCTCTCTCTCTCGCTGTTGGCTTCTGTCAAAGTTGACATTGACGTACAAGTCTCGGAAGTGAAAACTGCGGCGTTGTTTGGGCAACTGTTTAGCTGTTTTTCATGTTGCCCGAACTTGTGGAAATGTGGCAAGAAAGTGAAAACTTTCAGAATGTTTTGAATTTGTTGTCGACTTCGTGAAAATTGTTGCTTGTCGAACACTTTCCTATTGCCAAGGTGCAGCCGAACTGAATTTTCTATCTTAAAGCTATTAAGTACTTTTTATACTACAGTCGTTTTTTCTAGGCTCTGTAAAAATGATTGTTTATCAAAAATACAAATAAAATTTTTTTAAGACAAAGTTTAAATTTCCTCTAGAAATTGTTGTATTATATTACAAAAAATTGAAAAAAATATGTTTCATAATTAATATTATGGGTTAAGTTCTCTGTAAAATAATATCAAAGAGTATTTTGCTTAGGCGAATATTTCTTCGAAGTATTTTACTTCAAAAAAGTCTATTTAATATACAAAATAAAATGATATCTCCCTTTGGCAATGTTAAGAATAGAGTAATGCCCAGTCTAAGCCCGTTTTCGGCAAACGCTTCATGCCCCGACGCCCACAACAGGTGCGAGGACACCTTCCAGAAGTTGACTATGAAATAGCAAATAGCATGGAAGAGCCATCAATCATGGGGCTTTACATCACGGATGAGCTTTAGCCCCCGCCCCCTGTCTGTACAACTAAAAGCATAAGCTAACGGTAGTCACTGAATGACACCCCTTTTTTATGGGGAATGCTACGGGCCAAGTTTCTTGCATACCCTGTAACCACAAGCATCTTTGAAGGGGTTTACTCGCACTCTAGCAATTGTCAGAATTGATATAGATACTTATATCAACTATTGGACTCGGTTAATGTGAAGGAATGGTATATTGATATACCCTGTAATTTCAAGACCTAACTTGTTAGCACAAACAGTTTTTGAAGGGGTGTACTAAGGGTTGATATAACTATCTATACAGTTTATCTGAAGAAATGATGTAATAAGAGATCGAATGAATATACCCTGCATATTAAAATATTGTTAATAAACTCATCTGAACGAAAGATGTAATTGTTAAGAGCAGTCCTAAATATTTTTTAAAGGTGTGTACTTCAAGTCCAGCAAAATCTGATATATTATATATATACTATAACTATGAGCTTAGATGAATGCAAGTTGTAATAAGTGAGCAAATGCATATACCCTGCATATTTCTGAGCATGCCAAATTGATGTACTCCGCAAATTGTTGTCAACATAAATAATTACAGAGTATCTGCTGTTCGAACAACTTCTTCTAAACTCACTTTCTTGTTATTCTTTTTTTCTCTGGTTTTGCGGCGTCAAATGTGACGGGGTTGCACCGAATTCCCCACAACCCCACAAAAAGGGAAGGAAATGTTGGGTGGATGATGATGATGATGATGTGAATGTGGATGTGAATGGTTTTCTTTTTGTTGTTGTTGCGGAACTGGAATTTGTGGGGTTGTCGTCTTTTTAAGTTTTCTTTTCTTTGGCTTTTGGGTTCCAAGGCTCAATGTCAGCTGCGGTTTTGTCGCCAAAGAATCGCCTTTGTTCGGTGGGCGACGGTTGTCATGTGTTGCATGAACAGTTCTCTGGAGTCGTGCCTCAAATGGAACCCAATGTGGCCACACAATGTGCACATGAGCATTCGAATTTGTGTGGGTTTAATTGTCTGATTACGCAGAATTTACCTTAAAATTTGGGCATTGGAACGAAATGGAAATGTGAAATTATGATATTAATTAAAAGATTAACATTTTACTTTTTTGCAACCCTTTTCAAAATCGCCAACTTGCGTACATTTAACTCTGGCCCGAAAGGTTATCAAAAAAAGGAAAACTCGACAACAACAACAAAATAAACACAAGTAAGAACTCTATTAAAAATATGCCCAGCAAATGATTTACAGCCTCTTTTTGGCCAGGCCAAGGACATAAGTGAAACTCATGCTGGAAAAAAAGGCAAACACAAAGAAAAACCTTTTATGAAAATTTGAAAAAATAAAAAAAGAAACCATTTCATGATGGTAGGAAATTGTTGTGAGCACCTTTTAGGCTTGATTCTAGTTATTTTTTCTTTTTTTTGAGGAAATGATAAAAAAGTGTTTAAAAATTTTGACAGGATAAGCGGGCGTTTCTCTATATGACAGTGAAAAATGATGAACTCACGGTTATGCGGCTAAATTAAGGGGGTTGACGGGGGGCAGATTGCTGGTAATGATGACTTGACGATTGCAATCGGAGGGAAGGGAATGTGTGTGTGTGTGTGTAGAGAGAGAGAGAGTAACTAAAAAGGGAATATATATCTAATCAAGCGTATGTTTCAGATGAATTTCAGTTAAAAGTGCTTGGAATATGTAAGAGTATCTACGGGAAATGAAAACTGTTTAGGCTATTCGAGTTCTTTCCTTCAATAGGTCAAGTGTAGATTTTCTACAACTATGTGCTTATATATGCAACTGCATCCACTTAAAAGCTTATCAAAATATGGGCCACTTTCTCTTTTGTCATAGAACAGCTGCATAAAAAACATGATTAATCAGTAAAATAAGCAAAAACAAAATGAAAATGAAAATGGAAATGGAAATGGATGAAGCCAAAGCCACAAACAACAATAATAAACAAACTTGCAGTTATGGCTCAATAAGCCAACAAAGGCGCGTCTGTGCCTCGGCGCGATGATAAAGCATTTTCCAAAAGGAAAAACCACAAACAACAATGGCCGAGCATGATGAGCAACAACAACAACAACAACAACAAGAACGAGAAAAGAGCAAATTCAGCTAACGAGTGAGAAAAAAACCACAAGGAAAATTGAAAAACATTTATTAGAGAGCATAGAGTGAGCACAGGGGCAGCCCGGAAGGGGCCATGTGCACATGCTAATGAAAATGAGTAACCCCTACCCAAGCAGGATTACATAAGTCAGGCTCAGGAAAGTGCACACACACACACACACACACACACACACACATATTTTGGCTACTGTCGCCGAGTCTGAGGCAATTTATGAGGGTTAATAATCGAAGCGCGATTAACCAGACAAGATAAGCGCCCAGCCAATGCCAGCTACTCCCGCTCTCTCTCTTTCTCTTTCTCTCTCTCTCCTCTACACTCTCTTTGACACACTCTGAATCCACAGCGTAGAGTCTGCCGATACTCTACGTTATCGCCATCTCGCTTGCGCTGCTCGACGTGTGCGTTATCTTGACTCAGCAAAAATAATGTGTTTTTTTTCTTGTACTTCGCAGCAGCCGCTGCGTATGCGGGCGTCGCGATGCACTGGAAAAAAAAGGGTGTGCCTTGGAGTTGGGGTTGCAGAGAATTTCACAGTTATTATGTATTGATTATTAAAATATGCACGAGTCGCTATTATGGGCGAAAATTAATATATTATGAAATATAATCAATCATTTATTTTTTGCCAAAAACTAGTGAATAAAAGAGTGAGTGTGACACATTATGAATTATGTTAAATTCCAGATAATATTCAAAAGTAACTAATTGAAATTTATTTTTAATATCTGTGACTCATTGGGCAGACGTGGACACGGCTGTGACATTGATTGATGTGGCACTAAGAAAACCAATGATGAGTAATGAAAATGGCATAAAGAAAACTCTCCCTAGGAAATGACCATGTGAGCATAGAGCTAACCATTTCTGGCACCACAAAACAATTCCTCAAAGAGTCATAAAAAAATAGAGGCCTTACATCAAATTTAACAATGGCCAAGATTATGTCTGCCATATAAATGTTTGAGCATGCTGCTCACGCCTGAGTTTGAGGATCTATTTGTTCCTCTTCTTCTTCTGGAGTGGCGCTACCAACGCAGTTAACCAACAGTCAACAAATCAAAGAAAATGCAAATGCAAATAAGTTAAAGTCCAAGTCGGGGTCGGAGTAAGAGTCGGAGCTGGAGACCGGATTGAATTACGGGCATGATAAAAGGCAGCAGCACAAGTCTCAAAATAATCAGCATAAACGTTTTGAAAACCGCAAACTGACCAAATGAGCAGCTCGCCAATTGACAAACTGACAAACTGACAAACTGACTGACTGCCAGACTGGCAGACCGACAATCCGACTCTCCGACAGTCGCTAAATGCAGTTTGGCTGCAGATTAGCGCAAGTTGATTATTTACTTTGGCTCGCAATTGGGCAGCGTGTAGGCCAGAGGGTGGCTCAGGGGGGGGGAGGGGGGGGGGGGGCAACAGCCGCCGCATTATTATGTTAATGGCAACAAAATGCAGTTGCAGTTGCAGTTGCATTCGCTGCCTTGGAGTCTTGCAATTTGAACGTTGAACGTGTTGTCCATGCGGGTCGTAAATCTGCAGACACGAGCTGCAAGCAAAAGTCCTCTGGACGCGAGTGCACGACTTGCAGATACCCTGCACATAGCGCGCAGATGTCATGACTTCACTCTTACTCGCTTCCTCTTACAGACACATACCCATACTCACATACAAAAACACACATACATTGAGCAAAGTTTCCCTGAATAAATTCGGCGTTTAAAGTCCGATCAGCTCCCTTCTTCCCTCAGAATAACTTCGATGCTAAGAGTCCGATGAGTGAGTGTTTATGATATGAAAAAGGGAAAAGGCAACAAATTGAAATGATGAGCAGTACATAAGTTACGCATAATTTCGGGAATATATATAGAACATATATCTCAAAGTCGCGCCCTACCTGTTGTTGTTGCCAAGTTCGACTAGATCAACAGAGCTCTTCGACCTGTTCCAGAGAATATATCCTCTATGGCATCGCATGTGTCGCCTCCTGGCTGTCACTTCCAAAATACCCCATTTTACCCATTTTCGATGCTTACAGGGTATACAAAATAAATAAGACTCGCCGAGCTGACCTCTCCAGCACCCCTCCAGCCCCTTTCGATTGGAGGCCAACGTTGCATGTTGATTATTTTATTGCAATTGACAAAATGCAGGCAAATGCTGCGAAAAACTCACAACTGCGCAAAAGTCCATTGTAATTGGCCGCGACGCACAGCTGCGCTCTCTAAAACGTAGCCAAGTCATAGTTAACCCCACCTGCGTCCCTCCCCCTTCCCCCTCTGCAGCACCTTTCCCCCTTCCATAAAAGCCGCAAAATTAATGTCGCAAATTAAATTGGCGAATTACTTGGCATTAATACAAGAAAAAAATGAAAACATTTTGGCCTGGCCACGATATCTACATAACTGCGAATCGATGTGAATTTCATTGGCCAAATGCTGCAGATACTTTTCAGCTCTTTGTGGAGTTTCGAGTGAGTTATTCGCGGGCATTGGGAATCTAACTGCACATGGCCTATGGACTGCGATTGTAAAGTCGCAGCTTACAAATAAGAGTTGGCTACAGGAATGTGGTCTAAAACATTTACGATTCCAGCAAACTTTTGAATACTTTTCCATGTTGAGCAATAGCTCTGCGATACACTTTGGATATTTATGAACTTTAATATATAGTCTTCTGGGTGATACGCTTATCTAATCTCAGTTTAGAAACACATTGGTTTTTTCTTATATTACAAGCGATTCTTGCCCTAGATATATAGTAAATTATATAGTCTTCCTATTAAGATAATATATGGATCATATATGGGAAGCTTAGCTGAAGGTTGACGTAGTAAGAGAAGTTAAGTTATATAGCAGCCTGATCCGTCTCAATTATATATGCTGCCTGCTAAAGAAATACAGATCGAAGAGACTAGCTTACACTCGACTAGACTATATATAAAGATCAAGAATGTATACCTTAAGAGGTCGTAGGATTCGCATAGTAACAAATTTATAAAACCCCAGAGAAAGGCAAAAAACAAATAAACCCTCCCAAATGAACCAACCATAATATCTTTTCAGCTTTCTTTAGATTATGTTCTCGGAGTACAAGCAGTTCCATAAATTTTCCCACTTATCCAGCATATATCTTGGCATTTACAAATTACCTAGGCAGCACACACGTGGAAAGTTGGACAGGGAAATGGTAAAGAAATTCGAATCTTAATCTCAATTATGCAAATCAAAAGTCGCACTAATTTGTTAGTTGTCGTCATCGTTGGGGGCTATTAATGAATTTACATGGCCATAAACATAAATACACATCCAGCTACAACCTGTACATAAGCTAACATATATATGCATCTGGTGTCTATATGTCAATGAAAGCTTTATCTTTGGACGAGGCTGGGCATAAATTAGACAGGCGACAGGTGTAGGCAGCTGTGAGAAGATTGAGATGAAAACGTGTAGAGATGAAGATGACTTTTCTCAGATTGTGCAATCGACACACACAGATACACACACGCACACACAGATACAGCTGACATGAAACTCAATAGGTTTACTCGGGCCCAGCATGAGTGGCAGAGTGGGAGGACAAGATGACAGACAAGTCTGTGACATACTTTGTTTAGTTTTAATGCCCAATGACACTGACGACATCTATCCCAGTGTGTGCTTGGCCTCCAGGTGTTTGTCTTGTAGTTTGTCCGCTGATAAGTCACGTCTCGTTTGTATCCGCATATTTGCCTTAAAGTTGCATCGCTCGCTCTTGACTAATTGGCGGGCAGCTGGCGACTGGCTTTAAGCTAATGCACATTAGTTTGGCCAATTAAACTGGACTCCGACTTATTTAAAACTATTATCGGCGCAATGCAAAACCGCAGCAAACACAACCGCACAAACATGCCCCATAATCAGTTCGAACAAATCAACTTTCAAATGCAACCGCCGAAACCGACGCAACCGACGCAACCGCCAAAGCGACCGCTCGAACCACGGCAAATGTGAATGCGACTGCGACTGCAACTGTGACTGCGACTGCGACTGCAACTGTGACTGTGAATGCAGCTCCAGGCCGAAAGTTGAACAACTGCAAAACTACAACTGGCTAATGTGGCGGCATTTGTCACATGGCAAACGGACTACACCAATTACCATGCAAGCGGCGGTTGGTGGGCGGCAGTGGGTGACAGTGGGTGGCAGTGGGTGACAGTGGCTGGAAGCTAGCAGAAGAAGAAGCAGCAGCAGCGGGCGTCTGACTACGTTGAGGCTCAAAATAATAGGTACGCCAAACTTACTTAAAACGAGGTACAGCAATTAATATGTGGACCGTGGTGGGTGACTACACTGAGGGCCAAAATAGTTGACACACTAAACTTACCATTAGAACAAACTTCACCAATTAATATTTTACACTTAGGGTCAAAATAATAGTTACACTAACCTAAAGGAAGAATCGGTCGAAGATTGAGAGTTTCTGTTTTTGAAAATATGTTTCTAGCAGACATATCTGCAAGCCCGTATTAAAGCGGACTACTGCAGTTTATAGCTTCTATTGGAATAATCGATCGTGTATAAGTCTCTTGTATAAAAGCTAGCCCAATGCTTACCAGCGTATTTTTATATCTTCGGCCTGCCAAAGATACCCGTTCTGTCTAGTTTTGCTGTGTTGATAACATTATGATGAAAACTACACAAATAGCTCAAAATAAGAATAAATCTCACATTTTGTTAATAATGTAACATTTTTCTTTAAATTCTTTGTACAAAATAATGCGTGCAAATTCAGCTAATCATGAATATACTTGATTATTATTCATATTATTCAACCTTTTGCTGCTTTCAGGCTAGAAGTTGCTTTAACTGGCATTGTTTTAATTATTTCATGGATTTATGAGAATTTCGCATGTAGAGCTGGAATATTAAATGTGGCCAGCTACAACAAATTGTGGGGTTGCCTAATGTCTTCTAATTAATAATAGTGGTTGATTGGGTTCTAGCTCAAAAGAGATTATATCAATAAGATTAAAAGTCTAATTTCTATATTAATTTGTTGCTTTTTTGAATGCAAATAAATATATTGAGTTTTTGTAATATTATTTTTAGTTCTCATATTTTCGAAGACATTTAATGGCTGCAGAAATTATTTAATTAAAAATGTATTTAATACGTGAATAAATACAATATATAATTTTAAATTAATGTCCTAAAATGTTATTTATTTATTTGATATATATTTTTTGAATTATTCCCTATGATCGAATACTTTTATTTCATACAAAAAAAAAAAAACGGATAATAAATAGTTGTTTGTTGTTGTTGGTTTTTGAATACTTTAAAAATTAAATATCCTTTATAAGAAAATATTGTATTTTTACACAAAATTAAAAGGTATCTGTTAAAAGTCATGAATGGCATTTCTTCTATGATTTTAAATTGGAAAATAAGAAGATAGAGTATAATAACAATATACAATAACAATATATTTCTAATGAAAATATTTAACAAAAAAGGTTAACACGATGCATGATTTCTAAATAAATATCTTTGCGTTAAATTGAGTATGCCAAACTAATATTTATCCGCAGCTAAAATCTTTAAGCAGAGAGCCGGGCGGAAAGACAAGTAGCAACTGGGAAGGTAACTAAATTTCTCTGGAATTCCAACACTTCCTCGCAGACCGCTCCCAGAGCCCTTCTCACTCATTGCCAGCGGAAGTGCGTGAGTCTAATGCAAGCTATTCAGTTGCACGTATTTGTATCTCTGGTCTATTTACTAATGCAGCCCACACAGTCGGGGGCATCTTTCAGACGGGTTGACAGTTTGCACTTAGGAGCAGTTGTCAGCTGTACTTCAGTTGGACAAACAGGGCCGAAAAGTGTACTAAAAATACAAATATCATAACATAATACTTGAGAGGTGGGAGATGTGGAAGTGCGATGCATTTGGCCTCGACCTCGAGCGAAAGGAATCTCTTACCCGCACTCGCCTGTCAGCTAAGTCCCGCTCACGGCCAGCTACCCCTCAGTGGGTGAGGGGGAAGGGGGAGGCGGGGTGCAGCTGACAGACGGGGAGCAAACACACGGATAATCTCTAAGTGGAAATCTGTTTTTCCATTTGAAGTGCGCGCTGTTGAAAATATTAAAAACCAATTTCGAATCTTTCAACATTTCTGCCTTTCGGAATTTCCTTTTAATTAACCCCACTTGAGAAACTTAAGGTAAACTGCGCGGCGCAGACGTCGGCGGCGACGTCGACGGCGGCGGCTGTTTTCCTCTATTTGTAAATATTTGTGGTAAATTTTTACACAGTTTCTCGACAGCTTGACAAATGCAGCAAACACACACACACACACACACACACACATACAACTAATTACTTGCCACACACTTGAACTAGTTTATCAGTTTTTCACAGCGTGAAGCAGCGGTCGGTGGAAAATTTGTATCCTTTGGACTGGCTGAGGGCGGAACCTTGCCTTAGTTGCATTTTGATAGGCTTAGACGCGCGCCTTGGCATCACTCGACCTGAGATCTTTAGACTCTTCAGCAAATGCGCAAATTCTGTGACTACTTTTTATAAAAAGAACCTTCAAGAGGGCGCTGTTTTTTAATTTTAATGTTTTAATCTTGTAATTGCGCATAGCTGGAAAATGAGGCTCAAATATAAACATGTGCCCATTTAAGAGATATTCTGTGCTAAGAAGACTTCGCGACTTTTATAATTGCACAAAGATTGCGGCAAACTCTTGTCCTACTTTTTGATTAATTAGGTAATAAGCTAATATACATTTTTACTCAAATAAAATCTTAGAATAGTTGCAATAAAAAGATATAAGGCTTGGCTCAAGCCAGGCCAAGAATAGATATTTATATTTTAATGCTGCTTTGCACAACCTTTCCATTTTTCAATAATTATTTGCCTGGCTTGGGGTCCGGGGCTTAACTTATTAATATAATTAATTGAAAACAATTTTGTTTTAATACTTTGTTCTCTTCCGATAGATTTCGATCGCACCTCGACAACCGTCTCCTGGGCAATTGTCTTACACGTTTTTAAGCCTTCATACTTTTAAATTAAATGAATAATTAATTACTTAATCAGTGCATAAAAATAAACAACAACTTTCGGAAGCGAAATGATTATTTTAATAATACAATTTGAATATCCATTCTTTATAATTTTATGACTTTTCCTTATAATTATTATAACTGTTTTTATAATTTCCTCTTGATATTCGCGACCTTTCCACTTTTTAAATATTTAAAGAACAGCTCATTTTAATGATATATTCTTCATTTTCATAAAGACTTTGCCCAAATATTTTTGTTAATTAAATAAAAGTCAGATCATTAATTTTAAATTGTTTGAAATATTGAAGCTACACAACAATACACTTATTTATACAAGTTCTATTAAAAACAGACATATTTTTATTTGAACAATTGGAAAATTTTTGAATTTTGAGTTCCATTTTAAATGGAGGCACGTTCGAGTGAAGCAACAACAAAGCGTCGCGTGTCAAATATTTGTACAAATGTTTCTACATGGACTGCATTTTCACGCCGCATAATTAGACAAAAAACAACAACAGAAGGAAAAACAACAACAAATGATAAAAACAAGAAATTCAATTGAAATGCAACTCAGCAAAATGCAACAACAAAAACAATTGAAACTTGGCTAGAAAAAATACAAATTTAATTAAATGCCAAACGCAACTCGTGCAACAACAACAACAACAACAACAACAACAAAAATAACAAAGTCTATGAAACAACTGTTAACGACATCTGACAAGAGGCCTAAAAATGCAAATTGCATGTGGGCACACTGGCAGGGCTTATGCCGGTGGAGGGGTAAGTGGAGGGGATATATGGATAGCAGAGAATGGGTTGGGATGGGAAGACATGCTATGCATATTCTAATCGGTAATCAGCCCAACGCAAGGCGTGACCCATTTGAAATTGCCGATAATGTTGCGAGGGTGGGGGCGGGAGAGGGGCGGGAGGAGCGCATACATATGCATATATGAGAGGTGGGAAAGTACAGTTGGAAAAGGTGTGGACAGAGTTCCGGGAAAGCTGTCGAACTGTGGAACACCTCAAAGCTAGGGCGCGATACCCAGGAAATAACAGAAAAGGAAATAATAGAAGATAAATATAATACTTAAAAAGAGATAAAACAAAGTGTACATACTTAAAAAAAAGATGATAAAGGATAGAAAGTAAGAACGAAGAGAAAAGAAGAAAATATCAATTTTTTTAAGTGCACAATGAAAGTGTATATATTTAGAGAGACAGAAAAATTGTTGTAAATTTAATAACAATATCTCGCGGAATTTGGTAACTAGAATGCATTTTTTGAGAAAGAATTCTTTTCAATTCCACACATGTATTTCTCAATCTTAAATATTTTCGACAATTTCTAAGACTCACCTTTTTTCCGTTAAATGGAGACAATTTTCATCGTCAAATCGTTTTTATTTAATTATTTAATATATGGTTGCACGCTGCGTAAATTTATCCTTCATTTACTGTACTTTTAGCTGGTCACATAATGCACATGCACACACACACACACACACATACATACACGCACACACACACACAAATCTCGTGGGGGTTTCGCTTGAGTGTGTGAAATAAAATTCAATTAAAAATACCGCCAAAGATGATCGGCTAAAAACAATAACACGGGGAAAGCAGAAAATCACTCTTCAAATTGATATTCAATGCACTTTGGTCACACTTTTTGTTTGCAAACCGGCGAGCAGCAAGCGTTAACCGTTTGACGTCGACGTCAACGTCAACGTCGGCGACGCTGCTATTCAATCAATGCAATTCCAATTAGAAGACAAAGCCTAGCAGCGCAGTCAGCGTCACATAAGCGCGTCGCGTTGCAAATTCGCACTCGTTTTTGTCGTTTGGTTTTTGCGTATGACAGCAGGATATTTATTATTACTATGCGAAGTTTTTTTGGCAGTCTTCAGGCTGCTTTTTTATGACTTGCAGATTTAATGTTAACAACTTTAAAAGCCCCAACACGCGCTTTCCGCATTTGCATAGAGCACAGCACGTCTAACGTACAGTTATAAATTTACGCAAAATGCTGGTAAACGACGCTGACGACGACAGAACGACGCTCCGACCACAACCGCTCGCGACGAGTTTCGCTTTACGACTGGCGCCTTCCAATTGGAAGCACCGGGAGTCAGCACCGGAGCCAGAGCCAGGCAGCGTCCACTAAGCATAAGTACTGGCATGCGGCATGCGGAGCAGTGTGTGTGCGTTTGTGGGTGGCTGTATGGATGCTTCGGCTGCACGAATTGCTTTGCTTCGTGCTTCTTGCGTTCGGTTCGTTAGGAGTCGCTCGGCTCGGTTTTAGGCGAGAGAGCGTGTGAGCATAGAAATCGCATGCGAGAAATTCAAGCGTGTTAGTTCGCCAAGTAGAAGAACCTTTTTTTATAGATAACCAACTTTTTATTTTAAAAATAATAAATTATTGCTTTTTTGTTAGATTTATTTACATTTTCTGGAATTTTATGAATAGCCAATAATACCCGCCAGAGTGAATATTTGAACTTGCTATAAATTCTGCCCTCTTTTTATAGCAACTCTCTTCACATGCCGGCAGACAACAAAACTCGTTTCTCAGCTTCTTCGCTCACTGGAATTGGAAGCAAGAGAGCGTGAGAGAGAGCGAGCACTGCGAACAGCTGATTTTTGTTTATTTCAAACAAACTCTCTGTTGTTGTCTGTTTGGTGGCTGTGTGTGTGTGTGTGTGTGCGTGTAAGTGTGTTTGCCTGATAAGCACGTGTTTTTATTGTCGGCGTTTGTCAGTTTTTGCGCGGGTGAGAATTGACGCCGTCGACGCTGCTGCAGCTGTCGCTGTCACAGCCACCTCTACGCTTGGCGTTACTTTTAACAGCGACTGTTCAATTGGTATCCGATTAGATTAGCATAAGGTTTTATATATTTAAAAATATGAGGGGCCTGCTACCTTGGCTTGGCCCAGACCAACCAGCTCGACAACTAATTAGCTGAGCATCCAATTAGCCGGCAATACTCATGCATAACACACGTTAAGCTCCCACCACTAAATGCCACGCCCCGTTGGCCAACTCAAATGGCACGCGCAATCGTTAAAATCAGCCGCACAATCAATTAAAATTGAATTTGCTTGGCCAGAAACAAATGTCGGTGGGCGAGACAAAAGTATTTGAAACATTTTGGCGCACAGATAATAAAACATAATGGACATGCAACAGCGTCAAGTGCTCGACTTGGGCATACCCTGTGCTGCAAACGGCATGAAACTCTTGCTACATAAATAGTCAACGGTTGAAAATCTCCGCCAGAATGAAGAGCTTAGCCCCAATGTGTTATGCAAATATGCTTTGACAGCACAATTACAGGGTATTACACACCTATGAGTCCCGTTCGGGTCGCCTGCCTGTGCTGCGTCTCCTGCTAAATCAGCAAATGTGTCACTAGCTGCACGGGAATTCTGCTCCATGTAGAAAGAAACGCATTAATTTGGCTCGTTATGACTATTGCCACGCCCCAGCCCCCCGTGCCCGCCAAGACAAGCAGCGACATGTCGCTCGGGTGTCGGGCGTCGGCGGCGACCATATGGAAATATGGAAATATATATACATTTGTACGCCTTGGGTAATATGCCACAAATGTCTGCAAGCAGCGGCAGTTGCTCGCAAGCGCCCCCCGCACCGCACCCAACTCCGCCTGCGTCTCCTCCTCCTCCGCCTGCTCCTCGGCCAGCTCCACGCTGAAGCCACCGCCAGCGGCGCACGTTAAGCGAATCGTGCACACGCCCCATGACGATGATTAATTACCTTTTGGGTGCTGCTCGTTGTTGCCGCTTGCCGGTTGCCGTTTGCCGGTTGTTGCTGACTTCAATGTATCTGTATCTGTATCTGTATCTGAATTTGTATCTGTATCTGTTTCGGTATCTGTATCTTGAGCACATTTCACTTATGCACGCTTGAAGGAAACTGGAGGCTGGCACAGCAAATGCTTTTGGGGGCAGTTCAGCCAACGTTTCGGGGGAAACCTCAGACCGAAGCCCGCTGATGAAGTTGTATTATTCATCACAAATAATTTTCGCACTTTCGTGGAGTCGGAGCCGACGCTAAAGCTCAAGCCGCTGCGAAGCAGTTAAATAATTGCAGAGACTCGTAGGTAATACAATCTAGATACCTTACCTTGTTTAATGGGTTGGTTTGACTCATGGAGGGTATTATAATGCATGACGATAGGTGATTATATAAAGTAAATATGTATAGGGTAGTGTTTCTATTGCAGATCTTGGGCGGACAATTCCTTTGAACACTTTTCACAGAATCCAAGTTTCCTTAGTGTTAAATATGGATATGGATTGCATATGGATATGGACTTATTATATAGCTTCTATAACAATCGATAATCTCTGATTCCATTCGAATGCAGCCCAAAATCAATTGCACTTAAGCGTAATCCGCAGGTAAGCCGAAAATACGTACTCATTTAGTTTAATGGATGATGCATTTACTCCGCAAGGGATCCGACTCCAAATGGAAGATATCGGGTTTCTCCGTTGGATTTTCAATGCACTTGCTGAACTCTTTCGCTCTCGCAGGCGGGCAAATCGATAAACTTGAAATGGAGATGCATCAAAGACTCGATAGTTGGTTCAGCCGAGGGAGTTGCCGGGGGACAGTTGACGGAGGACGGGGGTGAATATTTCACAGAAATTCGAAACCGCGCAGTCAATGAACCAAAACAAGGGAAAACAAAAGGCATGCGGACTCTAGCACAAACACGCATAGACAAATAAATAGGAGTAAAAATAAATAAAAAAAAAAGAAGAGAAATAACAAAATTTTCAACAATTTGACATCTGTTTCAACAATTGCGCTGCTCAAGTCGATGAGGCATGCAGCAAAAAGGACGCCACGTCACGTAGATTGACTTGTCCCCAGGAACAACAGAGTCGGGAGTCGGGAGTCGAGAGTCGGGTCTCAAAAAGGGCCCCAGCGAAGGCAACTGGAAAAAGGAAACTCCTTTCGTTTCTCTGTTGTTGTTTTTGTCTTTTCTTTTGCCTTTTGTATTTGAAGTCTGGTTTTGTGTGCATGTGACAAATGTCAAGGGTTAATGAGATCCTTGCCCATTGAAATGGAGTTGTGTTAATTATCTGCAACAGCGAGCGGGAGTTTTTACGCTTCATTAGGCAAAAGCATGGCGGCAAAATACTTTTCAAATACTTTTCACTCTGCACATCAACCAAGGGCGAAAGCGATACCGACTTCCAAGTTCCATTCGGGGCAACACATTTACGGAAAACATGTTGCAGACAGTACAAAAAAATATCATGTTACTTAAACAAGAAGTTTCCTGCATTGGTCCCTTTTGAAGGGCAAGCAGCTAGGGGTTGGGGTATTCCTATGCAATTAGTCAGATTTAACTTAAGTAAAGGTTTAATTTGGTGCATCGAACAGATGCCTTGAATCCATAATCCATAATGTTACTTGAAATGAAACTAGTTCGTGCAAACGCGTTGCGGTTCTTTTCTGGTTCACATTCAGTTCTTGTAGATTATCATTAAATAACGAAGAAATTAGCACCAATTCACCAGCAACGGCAACTCGCATACAAATACGATTAATTTATAATTTTTGAAAAATGATTCCCTGGCATCTTGCTTTAATAATCAATGATATCTGGCGATCATTGCTGAATCTTTCACAAGAAGTGCCCTGAAAGTGGAGTCACTAAGCGAAAGTTAACCATTTATATTAATTAGTTTTGAGCTGAGACGAGGCTTTGCAATGTCTGGCCTTAGACTGGGGACTGTCGAGTGATTGATGGATTGTCCGATGACATTGTTCTCGGTTCGCTTTGATGACTCAGAGAGACTCAAGACTCAAGAGTACGTGGAGAGAGCTGATGTAAGCTTGACTGTCTTGACTGACTCACACGCTATATACAAATGTACTTAAGAAACAAGAACAGAGAAAGAAATCAGAAGCCACAACAAGCTCATAAAAATGCAATTGACAGTTTAGCTGGACTCTGTGCGCAAGCGGAAGTTTATAGGAAAGCAATTTGACAGCTGTCAAACGGTGAAAGAGCCGCAAATGTTGTTCCCGGAGAAACACAGATCAAGTCTCATACAATTTTATTGCGCTCAAACAAAATTTACTTGAAAATATGCAACCCAACACACACACACACACACACACACGCACAGAGGCAAGCCCACAGACACACATGTCTGTACCAGGCCAGGCCATATAAGTAGCGCCCATAAACCATAAAAACCCATAATGTATGGCCACTTGACACGCATTAAAACGGCGCCGTTTTTCGAATTTGTTGGCTTGTCGCGGCTTTTTCGTTTTAATATAACTTGCTTGAGTATGATAAAAAACAATATAATAAGTTCAAGTATTGTTTGTAATGTAAAAGTAGAAATGATGTAAAAACAACAATTCTAGAGATAAAAATTAAATATTTTTAATAGAAATTTGAATAATTTAAATATTTATTTAACTATTTATAAAACTCATTTCATTCATAAAATACTTAATTCTTAATGTTTACCAAGCTGACACAAAAACATATCACACAATCAAAAAAAGAGGTATTTTTTTATATATTTCATGTTATTCTTACCTAATATTTCAATAATTTAAAGTAAGTTTGTAGGAAATTAATGATAAATATATAAATATTTCTGTTATTATAATGCTTTTCCTGCTTTTTTTTTAACTTTAACCATTAAAGAGTATTCAATAGTCGCTGCTCTAACGACTTGCTTGCCGTCCTCTTATATTTTACGCTAGAGCACCTTTTTTCTAAACGTATTTCAAACTCTCTTAAATTTATAGACAAAGACCGTACAAAATGCTTGGCAATTTATCAGGCGGCAAGCCGAGACGATCTATGATAGAGATCGAGGTATTACATAGTTAGCGGAGTCGAACCCATAAACTTGCTGGAACTGTGTGACCAGCAGCTGTCACAGCGCAAATGTCAGCCGAAATTTAATTGATCGTCATATTTCGGTTATGGTTACACTGATAAGAGACACATGCCGCACCGCACGATTCTCCAGCTCTGGGGACGCACATTCTCCAACTAAGCGCGTAAACTTAAACAAAATACTCTAAACCTTAATATATACTCATTCAGCTAGCAGCAGCTGAGCAACTCCGAAAAATGATCTTTAGCACAGCAACCCTTGCAGAGGCTTAGTTTTCATACATTAACATTAAGATTTGGAGATATCCTGGGAGTCGCACGAAGTAACAGCTCAGCTGACGTGAAGGGAAGACTAACGAACAAATAAACTCAGCCACAAGTGAAACTGAAAATGAAACTGAATTTTAACTCGGACTCGGACGCGTCACACGGTCGTCACATCATAAAAACTTTGCTCGTTTCCGTCATGCGGAAAAAAGAATATAAAAAAAAGCCAAATGAAAATCGAGGAAAAAAGCAAAGGAAACATTGTGAAAATCACGTGCGTGTCGTACTTTTTGTCGACTTGTAAATTTATTCGTCACATTCGCCCTGTTCGCGGCTTTTATTGTGCTCTACAGTTCAAATAAAAGCGGAACATCATAACTTGGCCATAAAGCTGGGACAGACATCAAGAGGAAGCCGTCAGCACAGGCCATAAAATGCATCAAATCACAAGAATACAATATAAACTCAATGTAATCAAATAAAACTAGATGGCGTAAGTAGAGTCTATATATAAAAATAAGCATAAATTACGCAAAAATAATTTAAATACTCGTTTTATCTAACTTTTAAAAAGGTTGCAATATCAGAATGTTTTCTTTCAGCTGGTAAAATAAAAGCTGTGCAATAAATATCTCAATTTTAATAGAGTTTCAGTTAGGAGAATGCATTATAATATTATATAAAATGTTCAGCGTTTCCTCGCATCATAGGGGTATTCCATATATTATTTACAAACCAATTGTCCTCTCATTTCATTTAATTTAACTTTTAGCTAGTGTATGCAAAGCTGAGTTGTTGCGGGAAAAAACGCTAAGCGAACCGCACAAAAAATGTGGACGAGTCCATGTCCATGGTCATGTCGCTGTCCATGTGGATGTCCATGTCCAGCCAGGGCCATCCATCCATTCAGGCAATGAACCAACATGAAGTTATTTGCGCGGCAAACACTGCGAACGCCTCATGATTAAAGGATGTATATTAAATATTCATGTAAATGTCAATTTAAAGCTACTGTTGCCCCCCAACCCGTCCACTGATTGGCTACGTGCTTTGGGCAGCCGAGCAGCCGTCGGCAGGGGGCAGGGGGAGCAACAACGAGCAGAGGGGGGCGAGTGTCAAATGTTGGCGGCCTTTTTTGTTGCTGCCCGCCGCTGTTATTATTGATATTGCGGGTGTATCCTTTTTGGGGAAGCCCCCTGCCAAAGCCGCCCTTTTGAAATTTGCCGCCAACCGAGTGCGTGCCGTCGCGATGGACTCCGAAAGGGTGCCCATGAATAACAATAGATTTATTGCAAACAATACATTAAATGCATTCAAATGGAATGAAATGTGTTTGGTTCTTTATAATATTGTATTTTGTTTATATACGCTTGCCAAGGGTACTTTAATATTTATCACAAAATTCGATACATATTGAAAATCTAGTTTTTAATCCCAATAATATGCATAATAACATAACAATATATTAAAATCTTGATTAAGTGACGCCCACTTTTATATGCTGAATTTGCTTAAAAGACTTAACTGCCAAAGGAATATAATTATATTTAAAACTTTAATTATTTGAAAGCTATTTTTAGGCTAAGAATTTTGATAAACTTTGTCAAGCATATAAATTTTAGTTTTGTCTGGAAGAGTATTGTATATTCGGCTCCCTATTCACATTTTTCGTGCTTGGTAAGTTTCAAATTTGTTTTTATTGACATATTGGGCATATGACGGTTAAAAAGACAACGTTGCCAAGTCGATAAAGTTCCTTAAGCAACAAAAACAGCTGAAACTATTTCATGATATATCAATATCTATTGTGTATTGTGTATCCCTATTTGTCTCTACTCTATAAGAATTTTCTTTACGTTTCTTATAACCTCTGTCGTTTTTCTAATTTTTCTAATTTATGATATGATTTTTTCTTAAAATTACCTATTTCTCCACTAACACCTTCTTTTTAGCTGTGGACTTGAATAACATGATAATCATGTGAAAAGGGCCGGACGAGCAAATAAAATACCTCTAGTGTCTCGGAGATGTTGTTAGAAATTTGTATATTTCGCTTAAATTTAAGCTTTTAACTTTCATAGTTTTATATTAATATTAATAAATAAATAAAGTAAAGTATATTGATAGTCAAGCTTGGTTTCTTCAAGTTGTGGATATCACCTTTCTATGATAAGAAACAAAACTGGGCTTAAAAAATCGTTATTTTTGATGTATTTATTTTGAACAGTGTAGAGCTTTCAAATTTAGCCGAAATTTAGTCCGAAAATTAGGCTTTCATTCATCTTTTGACAAATTTGTTTATTCAGGCGGGTGAATATTGGAAATGTATTGAATAAGTTTTCACAAAAATCTATAAAAATGAGTTTGAAGTCAAAAAGGGTTTATCAACCATTTTCAACCTATTTTCAACAGTGGCTGGTGGAATTTGTCAAAAGCTTCTAATTGACTAGCTATGTTGATCATCAATCAGTCAGTCAATCAGTCGGTCAGTCTGTCAGTTTGGCAGTCAGCCAATCAGTTGGTCAGTCTGTCAGTCAGTCAGCCTGTGCATCTGTCAGTCAGTCAGTTACAAAAAGAAGAAAATAAGAATTTCTTCAGCATTTCCAAACATAATCAAAAGTATTCAAATTTGTAGTCTTGTCAAGGGCATTAGCCCAAGCATTTGGCTGACGAGCTCGTTAAATTTTGAAAATGGGAACACATCGATTGGCCAGTTCATCGCATTGCCTTGCAACCCTTTGCAATCGTTTTCAGTGTTCGGAATTTGCTAACACTGACAGGTTGACAGGTTGAATTTTGGGGGCCCAAAACATATACATTCGTCCTGGGCAAGTGTGCGTTTAGTCCGAGAAAAGCCTTAGTAGTAGTCATTTAGAATTAACAACCCAAAAAAGAAAATGTCGACGAGTAAGAGTAAGCGTCGAGAATGCAACAGTCCAGTTAGGGTTCTAGATAAGCAAACAGATGACCAGCAGGTGGAAGCTGTGGAGCCGAGCACAGCGGATAACACCGTGCAACTAGAGTTTCTCCAGTTTCTCAAATCGCTGGACGAGGTGTCTCACGAGGTGCACCACGGCGCCAACGACTGTGCCTCCATTGAAGTCCAGTCCCTGCACAGCGACCTGGCCCTGTTGCCACAGCAGGGCAGTCTGACAGGTCCCAGCAATTTGCTGGTTGTGCCCGCGCATCCAGGTGCAAAGCTGCAGCTGGAATCGCTGCTAAGTCACAATTTTATCCACAAGCTACATCTGGCCGCCAGCAGTGCGCAGGTGACGTTTCTATACTGGACGGCCGATGGCCAGCAGCTACAGTTGGACTATATTGGACTGCAGGAGCATTTGGCTGGTGCCCACAGTATGTTTCGCAGCCGCAGCATATTGCAGTTCGTACGCCAGATGGTGGACGTGGGCTTCGAGCGCGTGCTGCAGGAGATCGAGGTGCTCGAGGACAGGCCTCAGTTGTACTATCAGCACACGAACTTCAAGCAGGGCCAGCCCGAGCAGCTGCTGCTCATGCCCACGCCGCAATTCGAGCAACTGGTTCCGCAGAAGTTGGGCAAGGCAAGTGCCTCAAAGGGCCCCCTTGAGCTGGGCACGGGCAAGGATCTGTGCTCCAGTTTTCAGAACTGCCACTCGCCGTTGCAACTAGCGCGTTGCCGTTTCCAGACCCTGCTGCACTACCACAACGATGTGCGACTGCTTCAAGTGCGGGAACCGAATGCCGAGCAACTCCTACCACGACGCGGACGCATCAGCAGCAGTAGACAATCGACGCAGTCGTCGTTGGTGCCCGCGCTGGCCAACAAGCACATAAATCCGCGAGACTCCGTGCTGCATTTTGAGGCTGGCCAAGTGCCCGACTATGCCGGATTCTATGGACGGGTGGAGCCGACGCTGATCAACGAGTTCTTTGCGGAATACTTGCCGCGCTATGGCGCCAGGACCAGTGGCTACAAGGACATTGTTGTGGATGCCAGCAAGGCGAATGCGTTTCAACAGAATCTGCCCATTGGCATAGTGTACTCAGAGGATGAGGATGATCTCGGAGATCAGGACAGCCACGAGGTGACTAACATAGCCCCTGCGGGGAAACACGACGATGCGCTGGCGGGCGACGGCTTCAATCCGCCGCCAGAGGACATTGAACTCGAGCAGGTCATGCAGGAGTTGTGCGGCGTCGGCCCCGATGTAGAGGAGGACTCTGAAAAGAAAGAACCGACGCCGCTCAAGCCAAAGCTCAAGAGAAAGAAATTGGTAAGAAAATGTGCAATTACGGATACTGATTTGCAGCCGGAATCACCCCATGACGACCACGGCGAGGATTTGCTGCAGGCAGCTGCCGCAGCCGCCGCCTACATAAAGGACGAGCAGAAGAACAACACAAAGGATAACGAGCCAAATATCAACTGCAGCACAAACGATGCTGGCAAGGATCTCAAGTGTCCAACAGCCCCAAAGAGCGTCTCCAAGCGGCGTCGCTACGATCTGCGTAACTCCAAATCGAAGCGGTCGCGTTGAGCACTCCCAAGTTTCCCGTCCAGGTGAAACCTTTTAAAGTATTTTATAAGAAACAAATTGAAAAAAAAGCAAGCAAAAATAAGAAATGAATATCCACTAAAATGTTTAAACTAAAGCAGTTAGGATAAAAATAAAACAAGTTTAACATTTAACATTTAGTCCTTAGTAAGATAGATGCCTTTTATCTATATACATAAATATATTATAAATGTTATTTTTAGTACTATATTCCCTTTGTGATACTGAACAGTTGTGATACCCAAGTGCACTCATAAAGCATTCAGAAATAAATGAACACACCCACCTAGACAATGAACCTCAAAGACATTTCGGAGCTTTCGCGGATATTAAATAATACAATACTGTTAAAAGTAAGTCTTAAAATATATATCGTATCCATTCATGCCTAATGGATCATTACTGTGATGTTATAAACGCTCTACACCTCAGGCGATTATAAGCGGTATGAAATTTGATATGTACCAATATGATAAAGAATCGAAATAAACAATTTTACAATGCCACGAACAGTGCCAACATTTAGATACATGATTTAGCACCAACGAATGTGGGCGTATTGGCCTTAATTTGGGCATTATAATGCGATTTCATGCTGACCCCTTTTATGAAAATAACATGGGGCTAGAAACACTAAAACGCTTATCAGCTTATCAGATCTTACACGCCTTCGCCTCATAACGAGCCAGCGGAGGGGGGCTATCAAAACTGAAACTGTGATATCTGACCGAAAATATCTTTGCATTTAGTGCCCACAGCGACGAGGCACTCAGACCGGGGGCACAATCAGTGCGATGTTTACAAGTTTTATGAGAGACCACAACAACAACAACAACAGGAACTACCGAACAGGCCAGCTTCAATCTGAAGCCAATTTTGAAAACCCCAAAGGCAGGTCGCCTTTAGTCGCTTTTGGTTTCGATTTCGCAAAAAAATATAAACACCATATATATGAAAAAAAAAAAAAAAACGAGAAATGTGTGTTTTAACAACGCACAGCGTGAGGCGAGACACGATTTTTATCGTCTTTAATTTGCTTTTTATTTGATATCATATTTCATGGCATGTTCCAGCGGCCCTCGAAGCTGCAAGCCCAATCAAAACAAAAGCAAGTGGCATTTTTTTTTTCGGGGCACCCAATCTGACTCCGAGAATCGCTTGGCTCTGAGTCGAGACGTCATAATGTCATAAAAATGTCACATACTTTTAATAACTTTATGACAGCTACAAAATCATAAACAAAATACTCTGACAGCGACACACGCACACGCACACACTAATACAACAGGCAAAGGACAGGGTCGAGGCCTGTCTGTGTTGACTGCGGCACATGCAAATGCCGCTGTGGCCAAAAAGGAGGCTTCATCATTTGGGAGCCACATCATAATGAGATGTGTCATGTTCGCCTTCCCAGAATATCTGACGTCTGTTTTTAGTGGAACATCATTGGGCATCATTGTACACATGACACATGATTATTAATTTTAACGTTAGGCGTCTGTTATGGAGTACTATTGAGCTAAGGCCTTAGATGAGTCTAGAGTTCCACAGGGGGGCGGTGATGGGCAAACTTGTTGCCTAGTTTTGTGTGTAAAGTTGCGTTTTACTGTCCATTTAGAAGTGCCTCATTTAAAATGTAAGTAAGAGCTTAAAAACAAGTTGAAATCAAATATCACATGTAATAACTAAACATATGTTTTGAAAGTAATTAAAGTTGTAAATTCTTAGATGTGCCAAAGACCCAAGTGTTAGTGGCGACATAAAATATGTGACATATTCAGAATAGTTTGAAGAAAGTATTGATATCTCCGGGGATTAAATACACATTAGAAACATGCCTTACGGTTTTGCTGATACTGATCTAATGTAGCCCAAACAAGGTTTGGGTTTGTCTTAGACAACATCTATATTCTTGACTCTTTAGTTTTTAATTTAACAATATTTTTGTAAGCCTCATTTTCTATTTACGCTTAACGTGCTTTTCTTTTTGCCATATATAGGTAGGTATATCTACCTTTCCAAAGTTCTTTCAACTTGAGAGCTTAAATCCATTCGCAACACTTTATTCGTGTGTCTTACTCTTTCTCTCCCTCTATCTGTCTCTCTCCCACTCACACATATCCAATTCGATTCCCAACCTCAGCTTTAATTTCAGCACATAAATTCGTTTTGCGACAAAGCGCAGTTTTAAATTATGAAACCTCTCAGCTCGAAATGAAGTCGACTCGTCGCATAATAATGAAGCAGCTGAAGAACTGGGAATTGGAATAAACGAGAGAGAGAGAGAGATAAAGAGACAATGAGAGAGAGAGAGAGCTAAAGTCGGACCCGTAGAGTTATTAAATGCCAAGCTATTTGTCGTTTAGCTGGAAACCCAGACAGGCCGGCAGTACTTTAAGTTTAGGTTTAAGTTTAAGACAAGACTCCGAGACTGCTTTATGGCTTTGAGTAGGAAATCTTTATGAGTTTGTGCTCTGGCCCAAAAACAGACACAGCGAAAAAAGTGAGACAAATTTATTGGCAAAGTATAAATGCATTTCTTTACGGCTTACAGTTTGTGCAGTTTTAATATGAAGTCGTAAACAGTTTTAATGATCCATGACGTTTGTAAAACTATTTGCATATTTCGACATATGAGACTAAGGGGTCCTTCTGAGATTTGCAAATTTGTCTTTGTTCGGATGGAAAAGGGATTCGAGTTTTATGAGTACCGCGCAATTTAAATGGAAAGCATAATTGTACACGTTTCGAGCCAAGCTTCGATTCGTGAACCAGCTTTTCCACATCGAAAAGCTTGTTTGAACCTTGGTTTGTAAAATATTCCAATTTGGTTCGTAACATATTTTAATATTTTTTTAATATTCAATAAATAAACTTAAGGAATCCATTGAGTTAGCTTACGTCAGGCAAATTACCTGTGCAAATGCCAGAATTTCTATATTTCGGGTTGAGGGTTTTTGGCTATCTTCATTAATGGGACACACTTCCCTAGACCATATTCACTGATCAAAATATGAAGATTAATACTCAGGCTACAGCATACTTTAAGATAATCCGTTGTAAAGTTTATAATGCTAAGCATTTGGCGGAATAACCCTAGGGTAAATACAATAAAAGAGTATATTTATTTTTTAATAATTATTAGGCACCTTTTTTTATTGTAACAGGCTATCTTTTATTTCTGCTGATTAGTTATGTGTAAAATTGTAAGTTTTTCACTTTGAACTTTATAATTTCATTTTTATTCAAATTATCTGTTGTAGCATTAAGCATAGCTCTCCATTAGAGCCAATCAAAACTCGCTGGGAATATCCATTCTTCATACAAAGTAAATAATTTGTTGGCAATAAAGGAAAGTTATGCTTATCGCATGGCGTTGCAACTAAAAACTCACTTGCCACAAATATTTCGAGCAATTTATCTAGAGTGAAAAACTTGCTCCTGCGAGTGGCCGCATTCGTGTGCGTGTCCTTGTGGCTTGTTGCTGCTTTTTTTTTTGTTTGTTATAGTTTTTATGATTGCCCAAATGCAAAATGCATAGCAAACTCAATTGCACAAAATATTTCGCATGCGGCGGCAGTTGATATGCACCAAATTGGGATTTATTTCTATGAGAATGAGGGAGACAGCTATGGCCACGTCCTGGACCAGGTCCTGCGGCATGTCCCTGGCCCCGTTATCCAAGCAAAGTTGCGGATGGTAATGGGAATGGGCTGGGAAAGCAGCTAGAAAGGGAAAGCTAGCTAACCCACTTTCAAATTGCCTTTTTATTTGCCAATGGATGCGGTTACGGCTACGTTTACGTTTACGTTTACGGATACGGATATGGTTATGGACATCTTATGTGTGAGTGTGACTGCGAGTGCTCTCCGCTGGGAGATGAATGGCACACAAAGTGAGTCAAAGTAGTTTATGCAAAATTTACTAATACATATTTTCAAATGCAACGCCAAAAGTTTGGCCTGCCCCTGGGACTGGTCGTTGTTGTAGTCAAAGTTTGACAGATGAGCTGCAGCCTTCGCCGGAACGTGGCTGCAAAGTGCAATTAGTTGGGCTAGTAGTCTTCCTCGGGATACTCCATGCAGGCGCAGGCCGAAGGGGTGTTGGCTTCAATCCAGCGCAAATATTGATTTACCCGTGTGTAAACTCCGGGTGAATCGGGTCGGGCACAGCCAGCGCCCCAGGAGACAATGCCAGCCAGCTGATACTGTCCCGGCTGCTCGTCGAGGAGCACATGAAGCGGTCCGCCGCTGTCCCCGCTGCAGGCATCCTTGGAGCCCACGCCCAAGTATCCAGCACAGAGCATATTGTCGGTGATCATGGCAGGACTGTAGCTGGAGCTGCGGCATTCGGATTGGCTAAGAATAAGCACAACGACTTCCTGTTGAGTTTGGAAGAAGATCAGTTTAACCATCCGGATAAGGAAGGGGTGTGGAATTGGTGCAACAAAATATGATTTAGAAAAATAGAAGTGCGAGAGAGAAAATTATAAAGGAAGGTGTTTGGAAAGTCTTGCATCACCTATAGAGAATAAACTTGAAGCGAGGCTTTCCCTGCAATAATGTGAAAGAGAGCGCAACAGAGACAGAGAAATTACAACAAAAGGGAGATGAGAATGATATAGATAAAGATATATTCAATCGAATTGAGTTAAGGCGCTGCAGGTAAAGAGATGTAGATAAAAAAATACAAGAAATATTAGAACAGGGTAATATTAAGTTTGGGCTAAGTTAGAGTGAAAAGTAAGACATACGAATCACCTGCAAGACTTGCGCTGCAAATCCTCCCTCTCGCAGTGCACCCCAGCCTGTAACCTTGCCCAGCTCCCCCTCGAAGCTGGAGCTGTACACCGGCAAGCAAACAGGTCGCATGGGTGCCTCAAAGCTCACCGGCTGATCAAGTCTTATCAGGGCAATGTCATTTTCGAGACTCCGAGGATTATAGAGCTCGTGCACCTTCACACGCACGGCGCGCCGTTGCAGCACCAGGGCATCGCTATCACTGCGATTGTGCTCCAGAAGCCGCACGGTGATCAGCTCGGGCGGCAAGCCCTCCACACAATGGCCAGCTGTTAGCACGTACAAATCGTTGATCAGTGATCCGGCGCAGTTGAAGTGTCCAAACAACAGCAACACAGCCATCCAGGGATACTGATGGCGGCGCGTCTCCTGCCCGCCGACGATCTTACGCTCCGTGTTAATCAATCCGCAGCGGCAGCTGCTGCATTCCCGCTCAATTGGAATGCTGGATGATGGCTCTGTTGTGGATCCCTGCACGTGGCTGGCTGTAGTGGCTATGGTAGCTGGAGTGGTCTCTGGTGTGACTGGAGCTGGCAACAATATCGAGGCAAGCCACTGAAAAAAGCTGCCTGGACCCAGTTTGACATGGACCGCAGGCTGCAAGGCTGCCGCATTCGCAGAGCACAGGCGTAGAATTCCCAGTGCCACACAGCAGAAGAGCTGTAATCTCATCTTGTTGACCACAAAATAGTTACTGCAATAGCCAACAGCTGCTGGAGCTTGGCCAGACTCGGCTGGCCAACTAGAGACTAGAGACCTGACCCACATATAAATCCTGTTTCGTTTCTGTTTCAACTGCTAATCACGAGACCAATTCTATGATTCATTTCCTTGCACACCTGACCAGTTTTCTTTTTCATTAACGTGTCGTTCCAGGCTAACAAACCGCCAACTTTTCATTTTGCCAACAATTTTCCACGCTGCTGCACAAATGTATTCATGAAATGTTTGCACGATAAAGTGTAAATGTTTTGCTTGCCTCCGGCTAACGACCACTTTTCACATAAGCATGAGGTGGAAAATAATCGTTATTCGGCTGCTTTGGGTGGCCGCTCTCAGCTAAGTTAAATGTTTATAATTTTCAAAGGTGAATTAGAAATTTTGATTGCATTCGGTTGACGACATCGATTTCGTAGCTGTGTATGCTTAATTTTATGCTAAAAGGCTTATTAAATTGCATTACTACAATTAATAAGTATTATAATTAATTATATACATAAGACAGTTTGCTCCTAGGAGCAAACTAAACGTTGCCTTGGCAAAACTATTCAATTCCTATTAAAAAGTTTCCGCGTTAAAATATTTTTTTAGCCATATATTAATTTTATATAAACAGTCCAAATTAACAAGCTGTGCTCCATAAAAATTAGTTATCAATAAAAGTGTGGCCTTTAAAAGCTCGGAATTAAAATGTTGCAATTTCTTATTAAAGTTGATGCATAATTTGTGGACAGAATGTGCATCTAATGAATCGGTTGTCAGTCAAAAAATCTAGTTTTTTTAAATTTTTTGCTAGTATATGTACTTAAAACAAGTAAGAGTGCTTGGTTCAGGCTTCAATATTTAAGCTTGCATTTTTAAGAATTAGCATCGAATATTCCGCGAATTTTCAGAGCTTGCCTGATTTTTCTTTCGAATACCATATTGATGATTTATACAAGCCTCCCATTTAAGCCTTGGTCATTCAAAAAGATAGAAATCTAGATATTTTGTAAATCATTTTCTTTTGGTGTCACCATATTATGCAAATGAAACGCTTAATAAACTCCAGATTGCTCTCGGTCTGTGCCCAACCCCCGCTGGCAGTTCCCACTTGCCATTTAGGCCTTTGTAAGCTGGCACAATAATCTCTAATAGGCTTAGCATGAAATATTGACGCTTAGTGGATGCTTAGTGTTGCCAAATAGCGCTCTGAAAATTTTGTTAGGTTTGTCTTTTTCTTTTTGGGAGTCTGTCTGTCGTAATGAGACGCTAGCCTGTGAATTAGTGAAAGCAGTTTATTAATAATTTTCTATTTAAGCCTCTTATTCGATTGCGGAGCCGGAATGTTGGACTGTGCCAAGCTGGAAAAGTTATGTCGTAGTTAGTTTTGGGGGCTGTAGACTAATTGAATTTGAAGAGCGAGCGGCCACAATGCCGAATGATCCACGAATCCAGTAAGCGGTTGATGAAACCCATTGAACCTTGACGTGGCTTCAATTGGATTGACACGCCCACAGCGCATCGCTGTTACGCTTGAACACCGAAACTGGAACTCGAAGCTTCCCGGAAGGTTTTATAGACCATGAGCTGCTACATTTTTATTTCCATTTAATTAACTATATGGTGAGTGAATGGCCGCGAGTGAGGGTACAAGAATGCAACATAGTAGCACCTAAATTGTCAAATTATATATAAAATTCAAGCGGCTGCTGTTGATGACGACGACGACGAGCTCAGTGCGTAGGTTGCCGCACAGGTAGCCCCTGATTGCCGGTAGCTGGCGGAGACTCGAAGCTGCATGTTTCTGTCGCCGACGATGTCACTTTTGATATTTTTCTCTTAATTGATATTTATGGAAATGGATGTTGTCCGTAAGTGGAGCAGCCATCTGTAAGATTTACATGCGACTGTGGCTTGGTTTCTTGGCCAGCTCGTTAAGGTCTAAATGAGCTGTCTTGGGAGCATCACGTTCAGAGTTACAAATCCTGAAAATACCTCTACACTGCGGTCAGCCAACAGAAACTTGAACAACTTCAGAACAAAACACAGTGTAAAACGCAGAACTGCAAAAGAAATCCTAATCTCAGTTGCCACAGTGACCACCATAATGTTTGCACTTGACTAAGAAATATTGCTTAATTGCAGAAACGCAATAAACTTGCCAAGGGCCAAAAGTTTTGGAATCAAGTTTTGTGGTTTCATCTAGAGATGCCGTTAGCGGATTTACAGAGTATCATTAAACCTCAAGTCAAGTGGATGGCCGTAAAGAAGGAATATCGATTGGGAAAAACTTTTATAATGTGAAAAGAATATATAGTAATATGTGTTAATATATATTGGTATTTACTTTTAACAGGAAGTTTTTTTTTTAATTTATATTATATAGCAGCTAAAGCAGCAAATATATAGTGATTATATTCCTATTATATTCATTATTATAAAGCTGTAAGTTTCGCATGATGTTTAAAAAGTCAAAAATATTCTTGAACACAAAACACGTAGGATAACGCTTTTAACATGATCCTAAAAAAAATACAAGAGTGTTTGTTGTTGGAGTGCGCGGTGCCTTTTGCCTCTCCCAATTGCATACTTGTGTTGTTAAACATGCGCTGAGGCTGCCTGTTGGCTTCTTTATCTTGACAGCATCGGGCTTTAAAATACAAGTATAAATACTATGGGCTACAAATGTACAAACATTCCGACAGACCCCCCTCCAGCGCAACAACCCACCATTCCACTGGCAAACACACAAGCCCAAATGTCAGATTGCGGGGGGAAAAACGCACAATTGCAAAAGCGGCAACAACTTTTAATTAAAAGCAACATTTTCACAGGCCGCAGCTACAAGCTTATTAACAGTTACTTTTCGCAGCGTAAATCTCTGACTGTAGTTGGTATCTGTCTGTGAGTGTGTGTGTGTGTGTGTGTGTGTGTCTGCCATTTAGCCTCAGCAAAAGCTGTCAATTGATAAACAAGTCAACTGTCACTTAGGCTCGCATTGATAGCTGCTTATCGAGCCGAATGCAGCGAATCGAACGACCAACGCTAATCAGGCAGAGTGTCCCCCAGGCCTGAGGTGTCCAACTCGGACTTGGACCCGGAGTCCTGCCTTGCCACTTGCTGCCTCTGCTGCTGCGACTGCGGCTGCGGCGATGGAGATAAGTCGGCGACACATGTCACAAGTTGTGTTTATTCTTTATACTCTGTTTTTCCACTTTATTCGTTTTTCGATATTCATTTTCCTCAAGTTGTATTATTTTTAATCAAAAGTGGAAATTAAACGCGGCTAATGAAGATTTTAATTGCGCCAGCATGTGGGCAGCTGCTACAACTAAGCGAATACTATTTTCGACCACATGTTCGACTTGGGAGCTACATGCACAGCGTTTGTCGCTGCTGCTCGGCACACACGCAATCCACGCAGTCGCCCAGGCTCAAAGCAACTTTTACTCTGAATACCCTCTCTCTGGACTAGTTGCTAGCTGCTGTTAAAGTAAGCTGCTTAGGTTTTCAGGTATTCGCCTGCCTGATTGCCTACATTTTGCATGCACGCGTTTATGACATTTTCAAAGGCTTAAATCATGTAACTGTGCTGTGGGCTTATTGCGTTTATTTTAACGGATTAGTTGGCAAAAAATATTTGACAGATTTTTCGCGAATTTGAAAGTACGATTTGAACATTAATTGACACACGTAACCGAAAAGTGCTTATGTGCAAATATGTAGAACACATATCTACTAACTTGGTTTGAGAAGCAAGAGGAAGCCGCATGACTTGATTTTAAATGTAAACAAATAAATAAATCTATTATTGCGAGAATTTGTTTAAGACTAGTTGAGAACCAATAGAATGTTGATTATTTAGTTATATTTGTTAAAATATTCCAATGCCGTACAGACTTATTTTTTTAAAGTCTTTTGCAACGAAAAGTTTTTGATTAGTATAGATAGACATTAAATATTGTTAAATAATATTTTAGAAATTAAGAATTTATGCAGAGTATCACCATTTCCAAAAAGCCAAATAATGGATTGAACAGCCTGCCTCATCACAAAAGCCTCCAGCAGAAAGGATATTCGTTCTCCGAAACGCAATCAAAGAATCCTTGGATATTCAAATAAGCATTTGTCCATTGCTTCATCATGTATTTTTGGTCAAAAGACTCACCTTTATGCGGGAAGAAATGAGGGAACAGATAGAGAAAAACAAATTGTTTCGTAGCGGTAAATGAATGTGAAGTTTTGCTAAACGCCACGATTAGGAAAACAGGACTTTAAACACTCTTAAAAGAGGTAATTTCAGTCCTCCCCTTTGCCACCTTTACCATGGAAACTCACGTCAAGAACTAACGTAAAATGTAAAATATGTCACGCTTCATTTGTGTAACCCGTTCAAATGGACACCTGGCCCTAGCCGAGTGAAAAGAACTGTCAACCGATTGAAAAACAAAGGAAAAGGAAACAGACAGAAACAAAATACGAAAAAAAATGAAACAACATGGCACACAAATTCCACGATAGACACTGAACCAAATAGAATCGGACAGATCGATTAGGCATACAAATGTGCAATTAGAAGTGGAAGCGGAATGTAAAATGTGGAATGTGCAATGTGGATGTTCACTTGACACAGTTCTGGGTCATACAAATGAGAGATAGAAGCCGACGTTCGTGTGCTACCCTTTGCTCAATAAAGCGTTACAAATGCCATCAAAAGAGTGAGAGGCTCTAAGAGAGAGATGGATGACGGAACAGGAAGCGTTACAGAGAGCTAACGAGCCGTACAAACGACACTTAACTTCCCGCCGGCCATACTTCTCGGGAAACACAAATATAGATAGATTGAAAAGGCGAGCTTTTCGAATGAAGAAATTTGCGCTTTTCCACTCTTTAATTGAATCAAATTTGCAGTAATTTCGTAATTTATCTGTCGTTGGTTCGGTCACTGTCCACAACAAATTTCAATAATTACGAGCAGTTTTTAATGACACTGTCCGTGTGAATTCGTGTGAGTGTGTGTGTGTGTATGTGTGTGTGCCGTGGTGTGGGGGTTTTTGGCTATTTTACAGTGGGCATTTAATTATTATTTATGATTGTTTAGCGTTTTTCTGAAATTGATTTATGTGGTATTTTCGTGCAATGACGGTCAGTTTATTAATTTGTTAAGCTTGCGGCGGTTTTGTGGAATACGTCAACCCCCGACCATGCCGGTGCCCATGCCGCCCGATCGGGCCAAGAAATGTGGGCCTGTCATGTCGTGGGCCCATTACAATTACGTATTAATTAATAACAATTTTTCGGGGTGTTAATGCGTGTTTAATAAAAGCTGTAATTAAAATTTTGATTGCCCATACAAATGATATGTTGGCTGTTTATTAAGGGCCAAAGTGTAAGACGATCAGTTATTGCTAATTTCAAATAAAACACAAGAGCGAAACAGATTTAATGAGTACGAGCACAAATATATCTGCCATTTAGTCTGAAGTAGCCGATTTATTTGGAAATCATCACTCTCCAAGAGAAAACATAAATTCTCAGCCGCATTTCCGGCTTTCGCCAGTCTTCCAGCCATGCCCTGCCGCCTTACCGTGCACCTCTAAACGTTCCAGTCTCTTGAGGACAATGCAAACAACCAACCGAATGAACAACGCCTGCGTGAAAAATGCAAATCAATTCAATTAAAACAACAAGAGCAACATGCAGCCAGAAACAACTACAACAACTGCTCGTTGCAATGCCAAGACGCATGCCTCAATGCCATAGCCGCAAGGTACAACCGGCAACAAAAACAACAACTACAATGTGATGCATGTTGTAAAAGCAGCGCAACAAAAGCAAGCGCACCATAAAGATCCCGCGTAGAGCCGTGCTTCCCGACAACGGCTAAGCAAAGGAAATAGCAACAACAACGACAACAACAACAATGGAACAACACACATGCCACAAAAGTGTTGCAGTTACAAGAATTTTAATCAAGCGTTTAACACTAAACGCGCCACAGCCTCGAAACGCCGCAACGTTCGCGGCTGCGCAGACGCATAAACAATTTTCCAATTGTTGTTGTTGTTGTTGTTATTGGTGTTGTTGTTGCTGTTGCTGTTGCTGACGTTGTTGAGCCTTTATTGGGGCTTTGTGTTGTTGCTGTTGTATTGCATAAATTAACTTGCCGCTTGTCTAGCTTGCAACTGCGTCTGCGTGCCACGATCCTAGTCTCTGGCTTGTTTTGCCGGTTTGCCTTTTGGTTTAGACAAATTTAAATTTGCATGACAGTCGCACATTGATCATGGTATGCTGCCCAACTGTATGTCGGGGCTGTCTGACTCTCTGGCTGTCTGGCTGTCTCAGACTCCCAGGATATCCAACTGTGCCAAGTTGCAGCGCATTTTCAATTAACCAAAACATGCCAGCCACTCGTATGACATTTCGAATGTTGCATTTGAATGCTGAATGCTGAATATCGGCCAGCTGACAGTCCACTTAAGGCGCCGCCATAAAATCCGCCCAAAAGCCCAATAAAAACCATTCAATAAATCACAACAAATTAACATAAATCTTGGCAGTCTGTCGACGCAACTGTTTTTGGGGAAGTGGAAGCCGACGATGTAGCTGCTGCATCTGTTGATGATGATGTCGATCGTAAATCCTGAAATTTTGACAAATGTACAAAATCTTCCTCAAAATGGGCAATAAAAAATTAAAAAACCAAAAAATAAAAATAATAAAAATGTACTGTAAGTAAGGCACACACGCAACACAATAGCAGGCCACAAAATTCTATATTGCTTAGTCAAAAAATAAATAAAGAGCAACAAAGTGGATAATATTTTAAAGAAACGCCCCGATGTGGGAATGCCCTTCATTCAATGTTGTCTGTAGCCAAGCATTAAAATACTTTTTATAAGTATTCGAATATAATTATAATACATTAAGTTTTTATTAAAGTAAATTCTTCCGTAATAAATTTTACAATATGTCGAGCCGAATGGAACATATGTCTGGGTTCAAGAGCCAAACCGTAAGGTCTTGGGTCAAGCCGTAAGAGAATCCACCAAAAAGTCTTGTAAGGTTTTCACCCAGTCAATATTTATAATAGATAATATACGATAAAAACGATTTACAACAATATTCCTTATAAGTTATACTATAATTGATATTATAAGATAACAATGCTAGGTAAGACTTGCTGAGAACTCTCACCAGAATATGCACCATCAAATCAGCTGATTGACAAACCCTATGACTTAATCAAGGCTTCCTCGTAGAGTATCTTAAGAGAGGCAGCACAAAATCTAACAAAACAGATGCAGCTCTACACATGACACAAATGGCGCACAGAATGTATCTTTTAGAAGGCGAAATGAGTGCCATAAATGTGAACAGAGACACTCAGACAACGGCCCAGACCCAGACCCTGTGCGGGGAGTAGCTGCGGCAATGGCGAGCAGCCGACGGTGGGAGTGGGAGTGCGTGTGTGAAGGGGAATGGGACGCGTGTATGCCCCAAAGGGCCCCGCATAACGCACATGTCTGCAAAGTGTTAATGTGAATTTATGATGCATTACGCGGCGCTGAAGATGCTGCTGTGCAGAGCCGCTGCCGGCTGCCTGCTGCCTGGAGGAGCCGCTCGCTGTCGTCGAGAGTCTAAGATTTTTCTAGCCGCATAATGAAAAACAGATTTGGAAAGTTTTTATGATACAATATGAAGTGAAATGTGCAGTTTTTGTGGCGAATCCCATTGGGGAGTGAATGCGAAAAATAGCGCCAGATTACGCAAGACTTTTGTTGTAGAATAGGTATGAACTAAGTGGAAATAAAGAAGAAAGGCTCTCTGCTTGGCAGTAAATAAAAGACAGGCTTAAGTTTTGAAACAGAATTGCGTGTTCATTAAATAGTTCTCTTGAATAACTTGCAATTAATACACAAATCAATACTTTTTAATTATATATAATGATATTGATAATACTCTCCACCATCCAGAAACAAAGTTATATTAACCACGTTAATTATGAGCCATGAAAATCAGTTGAATGAAATGTTAATAAATATATATAATAAAATATAAATCAATGCAAATAAATATATAAATAGCATAAGTTGTTGAATCAACAGAGCTGCGTTATTAAAATCAAATGCTTATTGGTTATTATTCCCATAGCTTGACAAACTATCACATTTCAATTGTGGCTACCCACAAGAGCCAAAAGGCGTCCACACTAATTACAACACCCTGGACCACCCACAAAACACTCAACAGCTGACACGCCCCCATCCCAGTGGTCGGTCGACACCCCCATTTGACTTGTCACGCCCATTGCTTAATTGAAACCGCGTGCGGAACTCGGATTTCCAAATATGGCTCAATACTGGCGCGACCAAATAGAAGTATTTATGGATGCTATTAGAAGTAACAAAAGGCGCAGCCCCTTCTGGCCCCTCAGAGGCTGCTGCCGATTTGCAGGCGACTGTTGTCGCCATTTGTGGCAGCCACACTCAGTGCTGCATTGCGTGGCACACATTACGAGTAAATTAAATTATGGCCACGCCGACGCCTCAACCAATGCGACTAATAAACTTTCAATTAATGCAGCCCAAAAATACACAAGAACTGGGCAAGCGGCAACTGCAGCTGCGAGGGGTACAAACTGACATTGAAGGCGTTTCCGTGTGCAACACCCATAAAAGTGTGGCAAGGTGTGGCAGGCGGCAGTCGGCATGAGGCAGGCTGCATTATGGAATGGAGGAGATGGAATCGGGAGATGCGCACAAATAAAAACAATTTGCTCCAGTTCACAATGAGATAAGAAGTCGAAAGGTATCTCCTGTAGGGGGCGTCGCTGGTGTTGACAACTCCGCTGGGTGGGCGCATAATTTATGCAGTTCCACTTTCCAGTTGCCAGTTGCTAGTTGTTTGGAGTTTTCCCTTTATTTGTTTGTTGCACACGCAATGGGCATGACGAATTTCTAGGCGCTGCTTTGAAGTCAACGACAACTTTTTTCTGAGCCAAAACTTAAACACCATTCCGCCCCGATTGCCGCTCATCCTGTCCACAGAGTGGCTTGCTGCTCTCTGTGGCTCGTAAATAAAATCGTAAATTGTCATTTTGTTTTATTGTTCAACCGACAGTTTTTATTGAGCTCGTTTTGTCGGCATTCGGTTTTAGTGCCCAACATCCCAGCTCCTTATGCTCCCCTTTGCCTGCCTTTGGACCTGCTCCTAACTCATTCGACGAATGCAAAAGTTGTCGGCGTTGTTGTGGCCACGACATGTCCGTTAATGAGCCATAAAGGTGTGCCACGAACACCTTGATACATGTCAGAATTTCGGAATGCTCACTTGTGGGAAATTTAGTTTATTTTTCCGAAATCTTTACGTTGAAACAACTTTTTTGTAGGCTTGCTATTTTAAATATATATCGATCTGCATTTAACTATTTTTTTCCAAATTTTGTCTTTAATCAATTCCCAGTTTTCATCAAATGCGCACTAGTAGAAACTCTGAGGTGTTTTTTTCTAAATCGTAAAATGGAATTCTTTTGTACATATCAGACCTTTCAAAATAAATGCTTTAAAAACATGACATATTTAATGATGGAAAGCCTTGCATCAAATAAATCTATCTTTCTTACAGACTTGCTAGCCTCAGAATACAACACTTGCACAGAAACCATCCCTTGGACATCCCCTCTTAATTCATCCAACGATTAATATATTTATATATATTTAACACTCAGATATATTCAAATATTCAAAAAGTCTTGTTAACTTCGCATTAGTTCCTTCATGCACCTGAAAGCACTCACTTTGCCATTTTTATATATTTTCTGTTTTAATAATAACGCCAGCAACAAAATGACAGCCTTTATCAGCTGTCAGTCCACTGGTCTATACACTTAGAGCAGATCGTACGCACATTCGCATGAATGATATGGCATATTTCAAAAAGTGCTAATGCGACCTGTACAAATTGTGCTGGCTGCTCCTTTAAAGGACCATAAAAATGAGCCACGCGAACTAATCACGCATTAAATGAACGCTCATCAATTCATAGACAGTTCAGCTTGGTCGGTCGGACTTTCTGTCAGTCAGTCGGTCGGGCTCTCGGTCGGGGAATCGTGGTCATCGTTTCGCGCTGACTAAACCGAAGCAGCCCCAAATGAGCAACAGCAAAAGCAATAAAATTTATGTTAAGTAGCGCGGCCATAAATAGCCAACAGCCAAATAGGATGAGATGCTTTAGAATGGGATGGGCTGCTGTGATATGGAGAACGATGACAACAGCGCAGACGGAACGTCCAGCCTGGCCAGGCCCGTACCGGCTTGCCCTGGCCTTGACAAAGGCAAAAACGTGAATCGTGGAATGATAAATGTCAAAGCAAATGACATAAATAATCGAATCGAGCGCAAAGCAGTCGAGCATAAAAGCGATGGCAGGGGAAGCACGAGTGCTGCCTACTTCTATATATATGGCTATCATCATCAGCAGGGGCATCATCATCATCAGCCTCATCATCATCAGCATTGGCTAGACCAGTGCCGGAGTCATAAAAAATCCTTTAACCAGCGCCAAGTGTGGTCCGTGGGCACGAGAACAAGCACGAGCCGAGCGTTGAGCAGCCGACTTCAATTATTGATAGATTATTTACTGTCAGCCACGCAATGACATTGCCCATTGCCCATTGCCCAATGCCCATTGTGCCTGGCAGTTCCAGGAAACGCAGTCATCACCATCCTTCTCATCATCTTCGCAGTCTTTGAGCTTGCCCTGTACGCGACTTACATTAATCATCAACTGAAGTACTCTCTCTTCCTCTTGAAGCAGTGAGATCCCGGTCTCAACGCAGTGTGTAATTTGTAATTCTTTTTGCGCATATTCCATTATGAACATCATACATATATCACAAGCTCTTCTCTGTAATACATCATGCTTGAATAGGTGTAGCATTTTTATTGTAAAATCCTTTCCATATAAACTTAAAGTATTTACATAAACTTCAAGTATTTAAAATGTTTGTACAATAAATTTATTTATTTTTCAATAAAATATTAAAAAATAAAAAAAAATTGCAATCATTATAGGATCGTTCTATTGAGATTTTATATTTTGGCATGTTTGAGGTCAAAAACATAAAGCAGGCAAATATCTTTTAAAGATCATCAATTTTCTATCAAGCTTTACTAATGCATTTTTATACCCTGAACCCATTAAAAATGGGTATAAGGGTATATTGTATTTGTGCAAAATCCAAATGTATGTAACTTCTGCCTGCTTCTCCGACCCCATAAAGTATATATATTCTTGATCAGCATAAATAGACGAGTCGATTTAGCCATGTCCGTCTGTCTGTCCGTCCGTCCGTCCGTCAGTCCGTCCGGCCCTCCGTATGTATGAACGCAAGGATCTCAGAACCTAAAAGAGCTAGAGACTTGAAATTTTAGATGTAGATGCTCCTAGTTCCCGCGCAGATCGAGTTTGTTTCCGATAATCGATAACTTACTCCGTTTTCAGGCAATCGATAAAAATCGATATCGATATCCTGTGTTTTGGGCAATTTTGGTAAATAATAAGAGCTAGAGTCCCCAAACTTGACATATAGCTTCTAAAATAGAAGCATTTGATGTTGGAAGAAGAAAGGTGGACTTTGCAAGCGTGTCGTTTTTTAGCCAACAACTTTTTTTAATGAATGCCATGATGATAGTAGGGATCCGTACGCATTCAAAAAGGTATAACATTTTAAAATGAGATTATATTTACCCGATATTTTCAAAAAAATCGTCAAACAAGTTGAGATATTCGAACCTACCCCGATTTTGAAAAAAACGTGATGTAACTCCTTGCTTTTTGGTCGATTTGGGTCAAAATTTAGATTTTTATTTTTCTGATGCCAATCGATAGTACTGACAATTACTCGTCCAAAATAGTATAAAATTCCAAAATCGGACATTATTTGGCCGAGATATTCCAAAAAATCATCGAAAAAGGCTTGATTTTCGATCCGAGTCCGATTTTGCCAAAAATACATGATGCCTTGCTTTTTGGTCGATTTGGACCAAAATTTTGATTTTAAAACTTTTGATGCCAATTGATAGTACTGACAATTGCGAGTCCAAAATAGTATAAAATTCCAAAATCGGACATTATTTGGCCGAGATATTCCAAAAAATCATCAAAAAAGGCTTGATTTGCGATCCGAGTCCGATTTTGCCAAATATACATGATATAACGCCTTGCTTTTTGGTCGAGTTGGGCCAAAATTTTGATTTTAAAACCTTTGATGCCAATTGATAGTACTAACAATTACGAGTCCAAAATAGTATAAAATTCCAAAATCGGACATTATTTGGCCGAGATATTCCAAAAAATCATCAAAAAAGGCTTGATTTGCGATCCGAGTCCGATTTTGCCAAAAATACATGATATAACGCCTTGCTTTTTGGTCGATTTGGGCCAAAATTTTGATTTTAAAACCTTTGATGCCAATTGATAGTACTAACAATTACGAGTCCAAAATAGTATAAAATTCCAAAATCGGACATTATTTGGCCGAGATATTCCAAAAAGTCATCAAAAAAGGTTTGATTTTCGATCCGAGTCCGATTTTGACAAAAATACATGATGTAACCCCTTGCTTTTTGGCCGATTTGGGTCAAAATTTTGATTTTAAAACTTTTGATGCCAATTGATAGTACTGACAATTGCGAGTCCAAAATAGTATAAAATTCCAAAATCGGACATTATTTGGCCGAGATATTAAAAAAAATCATCAAAAAAGGTTTGATTTGCGATCCGAGTCCGATTTTGACAAAAAACATGATGTAACCCCTTGCTTTTTGGCCGATTTGGGTCAAAATTTTGATTTAAAAACTTTTGATGCCAATTAATAGTACTGATAATTACGAGTCCAAAATGGTATAAAATTCCAAAATCGGACATTATTTGGCCGAGATATTCCAAAAAATCATCAAAAAAGGCTTGATTTGCGATCCGAGTCCGATTTTGCCAAAAATACATGATGTAACGCCTTGCTTTTTTGTCGATTTGGGCCAAAATTTTGATTTTAAAACCTTTGATGCCAATTGATGGTACTAACAATTACGAGTCCAAAATAGTATAAAATTCCAAAATCGGACAGTATTTGGCCGAGATATTCCAAAAAATCATCGAAAAAGGTTTGATTTTCGATCTGAGTCCGATTTTGCCAAAAATACATGATGCCTTGCTTTTTGGTCGATTTGGACCAAAATTTTGATTTTAAAACCTTTGATGCCAATTGATAGTACTGACAATTACTCGTCCAAAATAGTATAAAATTCCAAAATCGGACATTATTTGGCCGAGATATTAAAACAAATCATCAAACTAGGTTTGATTTGCGATCCGAGTCCGATTTTGACAAAAAACATGATGTAACCCCTTGCTTTTTGGCCGATTTGGGTCAAAATTTTGATTTTAAAACTTTTGATGCCAATTAATAGTACTGATAATTACGAGTCCAAAATGGTATAAAATTCCTAAATCGGACATTATTTGACCCAGATATTCAAAAAAAAGCATCGAAAAAGGTTTGATTTTCGATCCGAGTCCGATTTTGCCAAAAATACATGATGTAACCCCTTGCTTTTTGGCCGATTTGGGTCAAAATTTTGATTTTAAAACTTTTGATGCCAATTGATAGTACTGACAATTGCGAGTCCAAAATAGTATAAAATTCCAAAATCGGACATTATTTGACCCAGATATTCAAAAAAATCATCGAAAAAGGCTTGATTTTCGATCCGAGTCCGATTTTGCCAAAAATACATGATGTAACCCCTTGCTTTTTGGCCGATTTGGGTCAAAATTTTGATTTTAAAACTTTTGATGCCAATTGATAGTTCTGACAATTGCGAGTCCAAAATAGTATAAAATTCCAAAATCGGACATTATTTGGCCGAGATATTCCAAAAAATCATCGAAAAAGGTTTGATTTTCGATCTGAGTCCGATTTTGCCAAAAATACATGATGCCTTGCTTTTTGGTCGATTTGGACCAAAATTTTGATTTTAAAACCTTTGATGCCAATTGATAGTACTGACAATTACGAGTCCAAAATAGTATAAAATTCCAAAATCGGACATTATTTGGCCGATTTTGCCAAAAATACATGATGTAACCCCTTGCTTTTTGGCCGATTTACCTCAAAATTTTGATTTGAAAACTTTTGATGTCAATTAATAGTACTGATAATTCCGAGTCCAAAATAGTATAAAATTCCAAAATCGGACATTATTTGGCCGAGATATTCCAAAAAATCATCGAAAAAGGTTTGATTTTCGATCCGAGTCAGATTTTGCCAAAAATGCATGATGTAACCCCTTGCTTTTTGGCCGATTTGCGTCAAAATTTTGATTTTAAAACTTTTGATGCCAATTGATAGTACTGACAATTACGAGTCCAAAATAGTATAAAATTCCAAAATCGGACATTATTTGGCCGAGATATTCCAAAAAATCATCAAAAAAGGTTTGATTTGCGATCCGAGTCCGATTTTGCCAAAAATACATGATGCCTTGCTTTTTGGTCGATTTGGACCAAAATTTTGATTTTAAAACCTTTGATGCCAATTGATAGTACTGACAATTACGAGTCCAAAATAGTATAAAATTCCAAAATCGGACATTATTTGACCCAGATATTCAAAAAAATCATCGAAAAAGGCTTGATTTTCGATCCGAGTCCGATTTTGCCAAAAATACATGATGTAACCCCTTGCTTTTTGGCCGATTTGGGTCAAAATTTTGATTTTAAAACTTTTGATGCCAATTGATAGTACTGACAATTGCGAGTCCAAAATAGTATAAAATTCCAAAATCGGACATTATTTGGCCGAGATATTCCAAAAAATCATCAAAAAAGGCTTGATTTGCGATCCGAGTCCGACTTTGCCAAAAATACATGATGTAACGCCTTGCTTTTTGGTCGATTTGGGCCAAAATTTTGATTTTAAAACCTTTGATGCCAATTGATAGTACTAACAATTACGAGTCCAAAATAGTATAAAATTCCAAAATCGGACATTATTTGGCCGAGATATTCCAAAAAATCATCAAAAAAGGTTTGATTTGCGATCCGAGTCCGATTTTGACAAAAAACATGATGTAACCCCTTGCTTTTTGGCCGATTTGGGTCAAAATTTTGATTTTAAAACCTTTGATGCCAATTGATAGTACTGACAATTACGAGTCCAAAATAGTATAAAATTCCAAAATCAGACATTATTTGGCCGAGATATTCCAAAAAATCATCGAAAAAGCCTTGCTTTTTGGTCGATTTGGACCAAAATTTTGATTTTAAAACCTTTGATGCCAATTGATAGTACTGAAAATTACGAGTCCAAAATAGTATAAAATTCCAAAATCGGACATTATTTGGCCGAGATATTCCAAAAAATCATCGAAAAAGGTTTGATTTTCGATCTGAGTCCGATTTTGCCAAAAATACATGATGTAACCCCTTGCTTTTTGGCCGATTTACCTCAAAATTTTGATTTTAAAACCTTTGATGCCAATTGATAGTACTGACAATTACGAGTCAAAAATAGTATAAAATTCCAAAATCGGACATTATTTGGCCGAGATATTCCAAAAAATCATCGAAAAAGGTTTGATTTTCGATCTGAGTCCGATTTTGCCAAAAATACATGATGTAACCCCTTGCTTTTTGGCCGATTTACCTCAAAATTTTGATTTTAAAACCTTTGATGCCAATTGATAGTACTGACAATTGCGAGTCCAAAATAGTATAAAATTCCAAAATCGGACATTATTTGGCCGAGATATTCCAAAAAATCATCAAAAAAGGCTTGATTTGCGATCCGAGTCCGACTTTGCCAAAAATACATGATGTAACGCCTTGCTTTTTGGTCGATTTGGGCCAAAATTTTGATTTTAAAACCTTTGATGCCAATTGATAGTACTAACAATTACGAGTCCAAAATAGTATAAAATTCCAAAATCGGACATTATTTGGCAGAGATATTCCAAAAAATCATCGAAAAAGGTTTGATTTTCGATCTGAGTCCGATTTTGCCAAAAAACATGATGTAACCCCTTGCTTTTTGGCCGATTTGGGTCAAAATTTTGATTTTAAAACCTTTGATGCCAATTGATAGTACTGACAATTACGAGTCCAAAATAGTATAAAATTCCAAAATCGGACATTATTTGACCCAGATATTCAAAAAAATCATCGAAAAAGGCTTGATTTTCGATCCGAGTCCGATTTTGCCAAAAATACATGATGCCTTGCTTTTTGGTCGATTTGGACCAAAATTTTGATTTTAAAACCTTTGATGCCAATTGATAGTACTGACAATTACGAGTCCAAAATAGTATAACATTCCAAAATCGGACATTATTTGACCCAGATATTCAAAAAAATCATCGAAAAAGGCTTGATTTTCGATCCGAGTCCGATTTTGCCAAAAATACATGATGTAACCCCTTGCTTTTTGGCCGATTTGGGTCAAAATTTTGATTTTAAAACTTTTGATGCCAATTGATAGTACTGACAATTGCGAGTCCAAAATAGTATAAAATTCCAAAATCGGACATTATTTGGCCGAGATATTCCAAAAAATCATCAAAAAAGGCTTGATTTGCGATCCGAGTCCGACTTTGCCAAAAATACATGATGTAACGCCTTGCTTTTTGGTCGATTTGGGCCAAAATTTTGATTTTATAACCTTTGATGCCAATTGATAGTACTAACAATTACGAGTCCAAAATAGTATAAAATTCCAAAATCGGACATTATTTGGCCGAGATATTCCAAAAAATCATCGAAAAAGCCTTGCTTTTTGGTCGATTTGGACCAAAATTTTGATTTTAAAACCTTTGATGCCAATTGATAGTACTGAAAATTACGAGTCCAAAATAGTATAAAATTCCAAAATCGGACATTATTTGGCAGAGATATTCCAAAAAATCATCGAAAAAGGTTTGATTTTCGATCTGAGTCCGATTTTGCCAAAAATACATGATGTAACCCCTTGCTTTTTGGCCGATTTACCTCAAAATTTTGATTTTAAAACCTTTGATGCCAATTGATAGTACTGACAATTACGAGTCAAAAATAGTATAAAATTCCAAAATCGGACATTATTTGGCCGAGATATTCCAAAAAATCATCGAAAAAGGTTTGATTTTCGATCTGAGTCCGATTTTGCCAAAAATACATGATGTAACCCCTTGCTTTTTGGCCGATTTACCTCAAAATTTTGATTTTAAAACCTTTGATGCCAATTGATAGTACTGACAATTACGAGTCAAACATAGTATAAAATTCCAAAATCGGACATTATTTGGCCGAGATATTCCAAAAAATCATCGAAAAAGGTTTGATTTTCGATCTGAGTCCGATTTTGCCAAAAATACATGATGCCTTGCTTTTTGGTCGATTTGGACCAAAATTTTGATTTTAAAACCTTTGATGCCAATTGATAGTACTGACAATTACGAGTCCAAAATAGTATAAAATTCCAAAATCGGACATTATTTGACCCAGATATTCAAAAAAATCATCGAAAAAGGCTTGATTTTCGATCCGAGTCCGATTTTGCCAAAAATACATGATGTAACCCCTTGCTTTTTGGCCGATTTGGGTCAAAATTTTTATTTTAAAACCTTTGATGCCAATTGATAGTACTGACAATTACGAGTCAAAAATAGTATAAAATTCCAAAATCGGACATTATTTGGCCGAGATATTCCAAAAAATCATCGAAAAAGGTTTGATTTTCGATCTGAGTCCGATTTTGCCAAAAATACATGATGCCTTGCTTTTTGGTCGATTTGGACCAAAATTTTGATTTTAAAACCTTTGATGCCAATTGATAGTACTGACAATTACGAGTCCAAAATAGTATAAAATTCCAAAATCGGACATTATTTGACCCAGATATTCAAAAAAATCATCGAAAAAGGCTTGATTTTCGATCCGAGTCCGATTTTGCCAAAAATACATGATGTAACCCCTTGCTTTTTGGCCGATTTGGGTCAAAATTTTGATTTTAAAACTTTTGATGCCAATTGATAGTACTGACAATTGCGAGTCCAAAATAGTATAAAATTCCAAAATCGGACATTATTTGGCCGAGATATTAAAAAAAATCATCAAAAAAGGTTTGATTTGCGATCCGAGTCCGATTTTGACAAAAAACATGATGTAACGCCTTGCTTTTTGGTCGATTTGGGTCAAAATTTTGATTTTAAAACCTTTGATGCCAATTGATAGTACTGACAATTACGAGTCCAAAATAGTATAAAATTCCAAAATCGGACATTATTTGACCCAGATATTCAAAAAAATCATCGAAAAAGGCTTGATTTTCGATCCGAGTCCGATTTTGCCAAAAATACATGATGTAACCCCTTGCTTTTTGGCCGAATTGGGTCAAAATTTTGATTTTAAAACTTTTGATGCCAATTGATAGTACTGACAATTACGAGTCCAAAATAGTATAAAATTCCAAAATCGGACATTATTTGGCCGAGATATTCCAAAAAATCATCGAAAAAGGTTTGATTTTCGATCTGAGTCCGATTTTGCCAAAAATACATGATGCCTTGCTTTTTGGTCGATTTGGACCAAAATTTTGATTTTAAAACCTTTGATGCCAATTGATAGTACTGACAATTACGAGTCCAAAATAGTATAAAATTCCAAAATCGGACATTATTTGGCAGAGATATTCCAAAAAATCATCGAAAAAGGTTTGATTTTCGATCTGAGTCCGATTTTGCCAAAAATACATGATGTAACCCCTTGCTTTTTGGCCGATTTACCTCAAAATTTTGATTTTAAAACTTTTGATGCCAATTAATAGTACTGATAATTACGAGTCCAAAATGGTATAAAATTCCAAAATCGGACATTATTTGACCCAGATATTCAAAAAATCATCGAAAAAGGCTTGATTTTCGATCCGAGTCCGATTTTGCCAAAAATACATGATGTAACCCCTTGCTTTTTGGCCGATTTGGGTCAAAATTTTGATTTTAAAACCTTTGATGCCAATTGATAGTACTGACAATTACGAGTCCAAAATAGTATAAAATTCCAAAATCGGACATTATTTGGCCGAGATAGTCTAAAAAATTTATCAAAAAAGGTTGATTTTACAAGCGAAACGTTTTTTGTTCAACAACTTATTTCAACCCATCAATTTTTAATTTGTTTGAATGCCGTATGATAGTAGCGATCCGTACCAATTCAAAAAGGAATAACATTTTAAAATCAGATTATATTAACCCGAGATTTTCAAAAAAAAATATTCAAAATAGTTGTGATATTCGAACCTATCCCGGGTAATAGCTCTCGGGTAATAGCTCCGCGCGGAGTTCCAAAACGACATAACTCCGCGCGGAGATATTTATTTATTCATTTGTTTATTAATGGTCGACAAAACGAGTGTCTTCCTCATTATTCAATAGATTATACAATAGAATTTTATGCTAAAAGCCTAGATAAAGGATAAAATTTTCTAAATAGCATCACCGACCGCGCGGAGATATGACGTTCCAAAACGACATAGCTCCCCGCGGAGACATGACGTTCCAAAACGACATAACTCCGCGCGGAGATATTTATTTATTCATTTGTTTATTAATGGTCGACAAAACGAGTGTCTTCCTCATTATTCAATAGATTATACAATAGAATTTTATGCTAAAAGCCTAGTTAAAGGATAAAATTTTCTAAATAACATCACCGACCGCGCGGAGATATGACGTTCCAAAACGACATAACTCCGCGCTGAGATATGACGTTCCAAAACGACATAACTCCGCGCGGAGATATGACGTTCCAAAACGACATAACACCGCGCGGAGATATGACGTTCCAAAACGACATAACTCCGCGCGGAGATATGACCTTCCAAATCATCACGTTTCTTTTCAAAAGCGAGGTCGGTGCGAAAATCGAAACTTTTTCGATGATTATACCCTGAACCCATCAAAAAAGGGTTTAAGGGTATATTGTATTTGTGCAAAATCCAAATGTATGTACCAGGCAGAAGGAAGCTTCTCCGACCCCATAAAGTATATATATTCTTGATCAGCATTAATAGCGGCGTCGATCTAGCCATGTCCGTCTGTTTGTCTGTCCGTCCGTCCGTCCGTATGTATGAACGCAAGGATCTCAGAACCTATAAAAGCTAGAGACTTGAAATTTTAGATGTAGGTCCTTCTAGTGCCTGCGCAGATCGAGTTTGTTTCCGATAATCGATAACTTACTCAGTTTCCAAGCAATCGATAAAAATCGATATCGATATCGTGTTTTTTGGGCAATTTTGGTAAATAATAAAAGCTAGAATCATCAAACTTTACATATAGCTTCTAAAATAGAATATATATATGCATTTGATGTTGGAAGAAGAGGGAGCTCTCGACTAGAGCCTTTTACTTGTTAAACTATGCGTAATGGATTTCAATATCTATTTAATTAGTCCATCCATCATATTTATGATCACATCGATCTCGGAAACGCTTGAGGGCACACTTCATAATACAGATCAAGTTTCTTTCAATATGTATTTTTACTTTCTGTCTTACACCACGAGTCTTTGAAAACTAAAGTAAGAAATATGGTCAATCTGATTCTCTTATAGCATTACCCACAATCTATATTTTCTATTTTTGGATAAACAAAAAATCCCATTAAACATTTAAGTGATACTATAGGGTGTCGTAAAGTTGGGCACTGTTTACTAGTGCATACAAATATTTGCTGTAAGTCTCAATTGCTCGACCAGCTTAATTTCAATATGTTAGATTTTGAACGAACTCATTAATACTATAAAAGGATTTTTATGGGCAAAGAAATCCAATTTCCATAAAATTCTGCGTAAGCATATAAGCAATAGAAAAAAACTACATTTGATTGCCAATACCTAAATATTTTAATATAAAAAAAAATATTGATAAAAATAAAGCGCTGACAATAGCCAGGTACCTTAATTCAGGGACCACAACAAGTGTGTGGCCCGTAATGAAGGGCCACCTATGCAGAGTGTATTCCATATGCTCCACAAGATCTCGTATTTAATTGAAAATTATTTACCAGCTATTTGGCCGGGAGCCTTCATACACAGGCTGAGAGTGATTAAAAGAGAGAGGGAGAGGGGAGAGAACAAATTATTTGGCCGAGATATTCCAAAAAATCATCGAAAAAGCCTTGCTTTTTGGTCGATTTGGACCAAAATTTTGATTTTAAAACCTTTGATGCCAATTGATAGTACTGAAAATTACGAGTCCAAAATAGTATAAAATTCCAAAATCGGACATTATTTGGCAGAGATATTCCAAAAAATCATCGAAAAAGGTTTGATTTTCGATCTGAGTCCGATTTTGCCAAAAATACATGATGTAACCCCTTGCTTTTTGGCCGATTTACCTCAAAATTTTGATTTTAAAACCTTTGATGCCAATTGATAGTACTGACAATTACGAGTCAAAAATAGTATAAAATTCCAAAATCGGACATTATTTGGCCGAGATATTCCAAAAAATCATCGAAAAAGGTTTGATTTTCGATCTGAGTCCGATTTTGCCAAAAATACATGATGTAACCCCTTGCTTTTTGGCCGATTTACCTCAAAATTTTGATTTTAAAACCTTTGATGCCAATTGATAGTACTGACAATTACGAGTCAAACATAGTATAAAATTCCAAAATCGGACATTATTTGGCCGAGATATTCCAAAAAATCATCGAAAAAGGTTTGATTTTCGATCTGAGTCCGATTTTGCCAAAAATACATGATGCCTTGCTTTTTGGTCGATTTGGACCAAAATTTTGATTTTAAAACCTTTGATGCCAATTGATAGTACTGACAATTACGAGTCCAAAATAGTATAAAATTCCAAAATCGGACATTATTTGACCCAGATATTCAAAAAAATCATCGAAAAAGGCTTGATTTTCGATCCGAGTCCGATTTTGCCAAAAATACATGATGTAACCCCTTGCTTTTTGGCCGATTTGGGTCAAAATTTTTATTTTAAAACCTTTGATGCCAATTGATAGTACTGACAATTACGAGTCAAAAATAGTATAAAATTCCAAAATCGGACATTATTTGGCCGAGATATTCCAAAAAATCATCGAAAAAGGTTTGATTTTCGATCTGAGTCCGATTTTGCCAAAAATACATGATGCCTTGCTTTTTGGTCGATTTGGACCAAAATTTTGATTTTAAAACCTTTGATGCCAATTGATAGTACTGACAATTACGAGTCCAAAATAGTATAAAATTCCAAAATCGGACATTATTTGACCCAGATATTCAAAAAAATCATCGAAAAAGGCTTGATTTTCGATCCGAGTCCGATTTTGCCAAAAATACATGATGTAACCCCTTGCTTTTTGGCCGATTTGGGTCAAAATTTTGATTTTAAAACTTTTGATGCCAATTGATAGTACTGACAATTGCGAGTCCAAAATAGTATAAAATTCCAAAATCGGACATTATTTGGCCGAGATATTAAAAAAAATCATCAAAAAAGGTTTGATTTGCGATCCGAGTCCGATTTTGACAAAAAACATGATGTAACGCCTTGCTTTTTGGTCGATTTGGGTCAAAATTTTGATTTTAAAACCTTTGATGCCAATTGATAGTACTGACAATTACGAGTCCAAAATAGTATAAAATTCCAAAATCGGACATTATTTGACCCAGATATTCAAAAAAATCATCGAAAAAGGCTTGATTTTCGATCCGAGTCCGATTTTGCCAAAAATACATGATGTAACCCCTTGCTTTTTGGCCGAATTGGGTCAAAATTTTGATTTTAAAACTTTTGATGCCAATTGATAGTACTGACAATTACGAGTCCAAAATAGTATAAAATTCCAAAATCGGACATTATTTGGCCGAGATATTCCAAAAAATCATCGAAAAAGGTTTGATTTTCGATCTGAGTCCGATTTTGCCAAAAATACATGATGCCTTGCTTTTTGGTCGATTTGGACCAAAATTTTGATTTTAAAACCTTTGATGCCAATTGATAGTACTGACAATTACGAGTCCAAAATAGTATAAAATTCCAAAATCGGACATTATTTGGCAGAGATATTCCAAAAAATCATCGAAAAAGGTTTGATTTTCGATCTGAGTCCGATTTTGCCAAAAATACATGATGTAACCCCTTGCTTTTTGGCCGATTTACCTCAAAATTTTGATTTTAAAACTTTTGATGCCAATTAATAGTACTGATAATTACGAGTCCAAAATGGTATAAAATTCCAAAATCGGACATTATTTGACCCAGATATTCAAAAAATCATCGAAAAAGGCTTGATTTTCGATCCGAGTCCGATTTTGCCAAAAATACATGATGTAACCCCTTGCTTTTTGGCCGATTTGGGTCAAAATTTTGATTTTAAAACCTTTGATGCCAATTGATAGTACTGACAATTACGAGTCCAAAATAGTATAAAATTCCAAAATCGGACATTATTTGGCCGAGATAGTCTAAAAAATTTATCAAAAAAGGTTGATTTTACAAGCGAAACGTTTTTTGTTCAACAACTTATTTCAACCCATCAATTTTTAATTTGTTTGAATGCCGTATGATAGTAGCGATCCGTACCAATTCAAAAAGGAATAACATTTTAAAATCAGATTATATTAACCCGAGATTTTCAAAAAAAAATATTCAAAATAGTTGTGATATTCGAACCTATCCCGGGTAATAGCTCTCGGGTAATAGCTCCGCGCGGAGTTCCAAAACGACATAACTCCGCGCGGAGATATTTATTTATTCATTTGTTTATTAATGGTCGACAAAACGAGTGTCTTCCTCATTATTCAATAGATTATACAATAGAATTTTATGCTAAAAGCCTAGATAAAGGATAAAATTTTCTAAATAGCATCACCGACCGCGCGGAGATATGACGTTCCAAAACGACATAGCTCCCCGCGGAGACATGACGTTCCAAAACGACATAACTCCGCGCGGAGATATTTATTTATTCATTTGTTTATTAATGGTCGACAAAACGAGTGTCTTCCTCATTATTCAATAGATTATACAATAGAATTTTATGCTAAAAGCCTAGTTAAAGGATAAAATTTTCTAAATAACATCACCGACCGCGCGGAGATATGACGTTCCAAAACGACATAACTCCGCGCTGAGATATGACGTTCCAAAACGACATAACTCCGCGCGGAGATATGACGTTCCAAAACGACATAACACCGCGCGGAGATATGACGTTCCAAAACGACATAACTCCGCGCGGAGATATGACCTTCCAAATCATCACGTTTCTTTTCAAAAGCGAGGTCGGTGCGAAAATCGAAACTTTTTCGATGATTATACCCTGAACCCATCAAAAAAGGGTTTAAGGGTATATTGTATTTGTGCAAAATCCAAATGTATGTACCAGGCAGAAGGAAGCTTCTCCGACCCCATAAAGTATATATATTCTTGATCAGCATTAATAGCGGCGTCGATCTAGCCATGTCCGTCTGTTTGTCTGTCCGTCCGTCCGTCCGTATGTATGAACGCAAGGATCTCAGAACCTATAAAAGCTAGAGACTTGAAATTTTAGATGTAGGTCCTTCTAGTGCCTGCGCAGATCGAGTTTGTTTCCGATAATCGATAACTTACTCAGTTTCCAAGCAATCGATAAAAATCGATATCGATATCGTGTTTTTTGGGCAATTTTGGTAAATAATAAAAGCTAGAATCATCAAACTTTACATATAGCTTCTAAAATAGAATATATATATGCATTTGATGTTGGAAGAAGAGGGAGCTCTCGACTAGAGCCTTTTACTTGTTAAACTATGCGTAATGGATTTCAATATCTATTTAATTAGTCCATCCATCATATTTATGATCACATCGATCTCGGAAACGCTTGAGGGCACACTTCATAATACAGATCAAGTTTCTTTCAATATGTATTTTTACTTTCTGTCTTACACCACGAGTCTTTGAAAACTAAAGTAAGAAATATGGTCAATCTGATTCTCTTATAGCATTACCCACAATCTATATTTTCTATTTTTGGATAAACAAAAAATCCCATTAAACATTTAAGTGATACTATAGGGTGTCGTAAAGTTGGGCACTGTTTACTAGTGCATACAAATATTTGCTGTAAGTCTCAATTGCTCGACCAGCTTAATTTCAATATGTTAGATTTTGAACGAACTCATTAATACTATAAAAGGATTTTTATGGGCAAAGAAATCCAATTTCCATAAAATTCTGCGTAAGCATATAAGCAATAGAAAAAAACTACATTTGATTGCCAATACCTAAATATTTTAATATAAAAAAAAATATTGATAAAAATAAAGCGCTGACAATAGCCAGGTACCTTAATTCAGGGACCACAACAAGTGTGTGGCCCGTAATGAAGGGCCACCTATGCAGAGTGTATTCCATATGCTCCACAAGATCTCGTATTTAATTGAAAATTATTTACCAGCTATTTGGCCGGGAGCCTTCATACACAGGCTGAGAGTGATTAAAAGAGAGAGGGAGAGGGGAGAGAACAAATAGTAGGTAGATGCGAGTTGATCCGTCATGCTGGCTCACGCCTGGCAGGCAGACAGGTGAGTGGACTCCTAACCAGTTAACAGCAGTGATTCATGAGCATGCAAAACGTTGAGGAGTAAACAACGCTACAGACCAGAAGACCTGGCCAGACCAGACCAGACAAAACAAAAACGAAGGGCATGCCAAAACCAGGTCAGAACACGCATGTCAATCAGTCAAATGCAGTTTTGGCATCGAGCACTCATTTCCTGGAAATTATTGATGAATGAGCTTTGGGTACTGGCTGGAACAATGGCCAAAAAAAGAAAGAAACCCTGAGACTCAATCTACATGCTGGCTACATTGATGACTTCATGAGCAGAGCTTGCCAAACAGAACTAATGGTTTGTCTGACGGTAGGCAATTTCGAAAGTTGCCAAGTCAGGGCCAACAATTAAGAAGGCCGGTGAGCATGGAGCGAATATTTGAGCCGTGGCTTTCATTAACCCGAACCACCCCCTGCCGTCAAATGCAAATGATACACATGCAGCAGGCTCGCAATTCGCCCAGTCACAAATCGATGCGTAATTAATTGCCCAGGCAAGTTTTGCATGCTGCATGCCGCATGCAATTAAAAATGCATATGCCTTGCCGCAAGTTCAATGTCTGCTGCCCCAGACTTAGACAACTTGCTTTCAGCGGCAACTGCTTCAAGCGCCGCATGTGGCATTCTGGCCAAATGTTTGCCAAAGCTTCCTCCCGACTTGGCCAACATCTTTCGCATGGCTCTGCTGGGACTTGTTTTGATCGCTGCCTGTTTGCTGACTGTGTGGGCTAAGCAAACGCATTGCTCTGGGCACACCAGGGCCGAGCTGCGGCAGGGCAGGGCAAGGCTGAGGCAGAGCTGGGCAGGCCAGAAGCTGCAAGGGAGGCAGGTCTTAAAAATATATGGTCCGTTGATTACCGCTTGCTGTGATTTTTGATTATGCAGTTTCCGTTCATTTCGTTTTCTTTTTTGCATATGTAATTTTTTCACTGGCCTGGCACGCATTTCAAGGACTTTGTTGCACAGTTGAATCGTCTTCGATTTAATACGTAAAGCAAGCCGTTGATAAGCTCTCAGCTGGGTAATAAATGTACGCTCTGTTTTATTTAAGATTATTGATTTCTTTCATTTCTTAAGGTATCTTCTTTAATAAACTTGCTGATTCAGTACATATATTATCACCATGTTCTTATTGTTTGACCACATAGGTACTTTTAAAATATAGAATACCAGTTTGCGAATTCATATTCAATATTTGAACAACGTTTTGCGAAATCCCTATTTTAAAGGGTCAAGCGTGGGCGTACTCTATTCAATCATTATTTTCATGATCAGCTATACAGTCCCGTCTCCTGTCTGTCCAGAAGAGTACATCAAACTCAAGGAACATTAATTCAAACAATCCAATTTTGAATAATCTTTCCCCTACAAAACAGTTTTCTTTAACACTTAAAAGCTTCAAGTGAATGACGATCCAGTTTCACAGTATCTCTTATTCGATGGCACTACCTTAGATCATTCCTACTTGTAATTGATAGCATTGAGCAATTATGGCAAAACTCGTAATCCGTTCATCATAATGTCAAGCCATTCCCCTCGTCATGACAAGAGACACAACTCCTGCCAGCTTCCATTTTAAGCCCAATAAAACAGAGCCTAGAGCATAATTCAGAGGCGGCTTTGTTAAACGATTAAGTTCAAATAATAGACTCAATTAAGCAAAGTAGACAAGTCAATGGGCTTGAAAGTCATGCTTACGGACAGTAAAAAATAAAAAGAAGAAAAATGCGCGTAGATAAATTACACAAAGCTTTTTAAGCAACAAGTTTCTTTACCCTCGAATTTCAATAGTAAAAAACAAAATAGAATAAGAAAAAAAAAATAAACAAAGAATTGAAAAGGAATAATACAAATCCAACCGCAAACTGTGCAATGACATCATTTGGCATCAGTGTCAACTTTTTCGACTGACCCAAAAAGGTCGCAGGCCATAGAGCGAAGAATTGAAAGGAAAAAAAAAACAACAACAGACTAAAAGCTTTACCGAGCCAATCAATTATGAGTCACAGCGAAATGGCCAAAAGGTAGCTCCGACTCCATTGTAAAAACTGAACAAGTTCAAATAAAAAACAGCCAATTCAGATGTTTCTCGTGTTTTTATATTCCCTGTCTGTTTGTACTTCTATTTTGATATATTGCCGCAATTTGTTAGGCCAGCGAATGCTTTCGATACGGGAAATTACCTACACGCTGTGCGGAGATCGAACAAATTAATTAAATGCCTACATGGAGTCAGCGATTCATCCAGCCCGAGTAGGCCTACCAAGCCTAAAGAAGATCGACTGCGTACCCAGCCTAAACACGATTTGATTGCTTCGGTAACTTCTACTGCTCGTTTTAACGGCTCATTTGCGGAGGGCGGCAGCTGCTGCTGTGGTAGTATAACAAATAGTTCGGGGACCGCATGTGGCTTAAGGGCCTACTAGTTGGGGAGGGTGTCTGATATGAGATACACTCATATGAGACCATGAAAAGCTTTATTTTGGCATCATTTAAACATATTTCTTCGGGGGGTGAATACATTGTATTATTGTATTAAATATATTAATATTTTTAATAAAAATAACTATAAAGTATTTATTTTTCAACTTTCTTTTAATAATGATTATTTTTGTCTTATGTATCTGTTTTGTGTATCCTTTAAAATTCTAAGGAATGTCTTGTAAACTTGCTCAAAATGTATTTCCCAACGGAAATACGATGTGCTGGGGCTTGCCTAAAATGCGACCACAATATTTTAAGTAAAGCTAATCACATTATTTTGGCAACTCTCCTCTTTTCTTTTAGTTCAATATAGATTCCAAGCCGGAATTCTTGTACCTTTTATTTCAGATTATAAAGCTTACTTAGATTAGGTTTACTCTCCCTTGACCTTCCACAAATTAAAATAATTTCATAATTAATTTTAAGTATTGGAAACATGCTTATAAATGTCATTTATGTACACTCTGAACGTATCAAGCCAAACATGTTAATGCATTTGTATTTAAAATTTATGCATGCTATGCCTAGAAAATAGAACAAGTCTTGTGTTTTTGTTAATATATGAAATGTCAAGAGTAGTCGGACAATCGGTTTAAGGAAACCAGCCAAATATATTCATGACACTTAGCCTTTACTTATTTATTTACAAAATTTGTTTTTGTAAATGCAGCATTCAGAATAAAAATTATTAAAGACTAATCAACATTACTAAAGTGCCAGGTTGGCAATAAAGTCTGATTAGAGACTCAAAAGATTTCGTAGCCTCAGCTGTGTTATAAGCTGACCTAGTTTGATAAGAGTCAACCGTACGAAATTTGTTCTGCATATCCCAAAGCGAGACTGTTGGCATTATTATGTTTAGAACGGCTTGATTAGATTTAAATAACGGCAGTGGCTGTTATTGAGAAATGTTAGTTCAAAAATCAATGGGCGTCGGTGGTGTAATGGTCAGCATAGTTGCCTTCCAAGCAGTTGATCCGGGTTCGATTCCCGGCCGACGCACATGTAAATATTTTATTTTTTTTATTTCTTAGGAAATATAATTAGTAATTTAGATGGCTTAAGTGGCCTTAATCATTTGCAGATGAATTCACTTTTGGCAGCTGTGCTTTCAAATTGCTTTGTTATTAATTTAGTGCCACACAAATTACTTAATTTAACATAGCCAGAAACAGAGGTTGCAACATCTGCTGTTAACTGATACAAAATAGTCGCATATTAAAAGCATTCAATTAAATTTCAATTACTAAGCATTTGACCACAGCTATGCAGCCTGCGATGAGTAAAGTTCATGCATATCTAATTATTGGGCTTTGAAATTTTAAACGACATTTTTGCATGTCATCAAATATTTGCATTCGAAATTAAATTATGCAGGCCATGCGCTTGTCGAGTAAATATTTAAGCCAATAATATTGTTGGGCATTTTAGATGAAGTTGAACACCAAGGTCGTTGCCTCCACGGGAGAGACACAATTTGAGAGTCGACGGCTGACTAATTAGTATGCCGTTTGCATATGGCAAACGCTTTGTTTGCACTAGTTTTCTTCGTCCGGTTATATAGATGGGACGTCTGTTTAAGATTTGGTCAACAAGCTGGCCATGTGGCCCACCCAAAATGTTAATACAGGCAGCTTAGTAAAAACAAACCGTTTGCATATGCCTGCTCCTTGACACTGCTGAAACGTTTACGAATATGCCACAAAGAAGAATGGATAAAAAAGTATGCTCTGACGAAAGTAGGGGCTGCCTAGGCCAACTCTCTGCTTGTGGTCGCGAACGGATTCAAGACTAAACCAACATTTTTGTCAGGCTGTGCTCCTTCTGACTGGTCGTGGCTCCTGCTGCGCTCATTTGCTATTCATTTCGTTTCTGCCATGCCTTGACTTATGCGTATTAGTGCAAATATCAATTAATGCACAAAACGTGCGTGAAATATTTAAGATTTTTACGCGCACAGCAGCGCGAGAGTCGCCAGCTCTGCGGTTGGAGTCCAACTGGACACGCACTGACCTTGGATTATGCTCATATTGAAAATATCCATGCAAAAAGATAAGAACTTCCAGACAGCCAACATAATTGATTTGCTGGCGATTTATGCGTCTGCCTTGCAGGTCCTTGGGGTCAAGTCACGCACACACAGCCGCACATACATACGCTCTCTCGGAAACTCAAGTTGGGTTCAAGTTGTTTTTGTTATTATTGTTGCTGTTGTTGTGGTTAGGCGCACAAGTGTGTGAGTTTGACATGGACATGACCAAGTGCAATATGTAGAGCATGCTTGGCTGCATTTGTAATCACTTTGAGCATCATTAAGTAAATTACAAGCTGCCAACAGCAACAGTACATTACTTGTAGATACATTTGTATCTCGAACGGCAACAAGAGAGGTTGCTACGGTTGACCAGCACCCGGTGCTTAGGGTTTGGGCTTAGTTAAGTTATTTATGCGCCTCTCGGTTCGACTATTTAATTTAATTCAAGTTTCTGGCCCTAAAACCCCAAAAACAAAATGCTGATATTAAGTGCCTAGTCCCAGGGTCCGCTCTCCTGACCCCTCTGGCACTTTAAACTAATATTTGCTTTGGCTTCCACGCCTCAAAAGAGCAAAAATGAAACACTGCGTTTTACGTTTTTGGCATTTCAATGCTTGCCACGCCCACCGCTCGCATGGCCCAGCTGGTGGACGACGGCACGTTTGTTTATTTGTTTGCTGGTGGCAGTAGCCAGTTCCTTTTTGGGGTTTGTGTTTGGCCTGCATATTTATAGCACATAAGGTCAACTCTTCTCTCTCTATATCTTCTGTATCTCTCACTCTCATGCTATATTTAATATGCCGCTGTTGCTTTACTTTTGCTGCGCACTGTGTGCGGTATATTTGTGGCCACTTTTGTTGTTGTTCCTGTTTCTATTTGCTCTGCGGCATCTTCACAGCTGAGTGATTGGGACTCAATATTTATCTATGTCGTTTTAGCCCGATGCTCGTTTGCTCTTTTGGTCCCTTATCACAATTGGTGCCCATCATATTTGCAGCCCTTAGGCTCTGACCCTACGCGAAATATACTACATATTTGTAATTGTAATTTCCGACACATTCGCAATATGTTTTGCGATGTTGAGTACGGGATCACAATTTACACTATTTAGAACGACCAAAATTTAGGGGCATTAAATCTAACATACGTGTATATAGACACAAAAGTTATCTGGGCCGAAGGTCGAATCAAAACATTGGCATTGTATTTTGGTATTGGTTTAGAGGTATATTCAACTTAGATGAAATATTTTAATAAGATTTAAAAATGTAATATATAATTGAAAAACATTAACAATATATAATTTTTACTTTTTACATATTTATATATATTTTGGAAAGATCAAAAATACTTATTTATATATTTTTTTAAATAATTGAATTTTTGACTCATCGTGCTTCCTATTTTTTAGTACGACTAGCTGAGTCGATCTAGTCATGTCCGTCTATTGCACAGATTTGTGTAAGCGCGTCTAACTGAAGACTTGTTATTGTACAATTTTTATCAGCATATATTAAATCATTTTGTTCGACATGTTTTTCCGTTTTAAAAATATATCGAGAAATATAAACGTTGAGGCATAGTTAGCATAGTTTTAATTTCATTAGTCAATCTTTTATTATATTGATAGTCCTTCCTTTTCTAATCGTACTTTACCTCCGTCTATCTCTATCTCTCCCTCTCTGCCAGGCACGTCTCGTGTCTTGTTTCTGTTGCTTTCAACCCAGTTTCTGGATGGACCACACGCACGTCAATCTCAACATCAACTTCTATCTTTCAGATGCCATTTCCACTTCCATTTAGCATTTTTAGCATATGTTCTACAGCTGCCTCAATCAGGCGTAATAATGTCTCTGTTAAATTGCCAGCTGATAGTCAAAGAGTTGTGCACTTTAATTAAAAGGAAAATTTCCTTAACACTCGCCCAGCTGCAGTGGAAAATAACCATCCGTCGCCCCTGCCCCGTGCCACAGACGCATATCAATTACGCAGACGATTAAGCCAAACAAACTGCCAACTGATTGCCAATGCATGCCAATGTCTATGGAAAGGCCTGGCCAAACGTGGATGCAGTCAAGAATATATAGAATATATTGAAAAACAGTCTCTTCGAGCAGGCTTCGACGTCGCGACGTTCTTCTCGTTGTCGTCTGGTCGTGTCGTCATTAGAAAAATTGCTGCGGACGGCTAGAGGCCGCGTTACGCACACGAACTGTCAACTGGCTAATAGGCAGAAAGGAAACTGGTTAAGAAAATTGCAGCCTTGATTGCATGTGACCAGCGCGACTCGCACGAGGAGGAGGCCCGGTCAAACGCTTACAACGGGGCCTTAATTTGGCTTAAATGGCTGACCAAATTGCTCCGCTACCTCAGCAGCATGCAAATCTGCGTGTGTGAGCGTGTGTGTGTGTGTATGTGCATGTATGTGGTGTGTGAGGTAATAATTTTCCAATTTCATGCAATTTAATTTCCGTTGTCATGCTTAACTTTTTATTGTAGCTTTTGTATTAAGGCCTAAAGTGTAAGAGCGCCGTTTAATTGTCGGGATTTTTGAGGGATGCCGGATGAAGCGGCGGCTACTACATTTTGTTGTATTATATAATTTTATAGCTTAACCGTTAGTTGTTGGAGCCTCAGACACGAATGAATCGGGTGCTGGACCTGTGAGAGGTAGCATATGTTACATGTGTTGTTTAGAAGCACCTTTTGTAAGCACCGAGCTAAATTAGTATGAAGTCAGATTTGCCAAAAAAATAAGGTAAATGCAATTAATCTGCATTTTGCGCTTTCTTAGCAATCAACAAAAATCAGTTTATTAATTTTTTTTGTAATATCCTCATAAACAAAATTAAATTTATATGGAATATAATTATCGATTGACAAACGATCAATTTATTTAGACAATGTTTTTATCTTCTCTATAGTTAATTGCAGCAACAGATTCGCGCCGTTTCCTCCCAAGCTGCATCGCAGCATTGTTCAACTTTGGCCAATTGTTGAAGAATGTAAACGTTTATCGCATTGCGCCACAAACAACTACAACCAGCTGTCCCGTAACAGTACCTGGGGTACGTTTTCTTAAAAGGCATGTAACAGAAAACACAAAACCCGTCACCCACTCCGCAAGTCTATAAAGTGGACAATTCATGGCTGTCGGCATTGTCGGCACACACGAACAACAAACAAGAGACAACTTCTTTGCCACCTTGATCCCAATCAACCTTTGGCGACACTGGCGATGGCATCCTTAGCCTCTCTCTCTCTCTCTCTCTCTCTCATCGTCATCGCCGCTTTAACATGGCTGCCGCATTGCTCGCGATTTTTCTTTATTTTCCTTTTTTATTTTCGCTTGCCCCGCCAATTAATTAAGCGGCACGAAAAGCAGCCGTCGTTACTGCCTCAGACTCCATGCTGCAAGTTGTGCGGCTTGTGCAGCTGCAACAGCAACAGCAGCAGCAGCGGCAGCTGAGCAACAAATTTGCTGAAAATTGGCCATAAAGCGCATTCTAATTCTATTAGCTAAAGCTGAAGCACCGCAAGCCAATTATGAGTGGATGGGGACTTTCTCGCCTTGATGCTTTTAATTTCCGCACGCACAATGGACACCACAACGAAACAGAGACTGAGGATGGCAGAGATGTGGAGCATAACTCCATGGTGAGCAAGTGGGACAATTTTGAAAATTTACTAATATACTGACCAAAAATAACAAACGACAATTAAAAAGTTAGGCGTGTGCGCATATATGAGAAAAAATTTGAAAAATGCTGCAAAAAATGCGATTAACTAACCAATACCCCTATATAGTTAAAAAATAATTATGTAGATATATTAATGGCGTCTGTTTTGATGATTAAAGCGATTCTTTGAAACGTTGAAAAACCTGCGCTTGTGTATATTGGCTGTCTACCCATATACCCTGCACTGTATTTAAATACATATTAATGCCTGTGTATTCAAAGTTACAAAGGAAAATTTTGCATGAAATATTAATTACTAGGTTTGAAAATATTTTAATTAAAATTATTAATTGTAAATATATATTGGACAACGGAAAAAGCATCTACTGAAATAGTTGTGAAAAACTCTTTCTTGCTAATGGCAAATGGAACTGTTGTTCCAACTATTTGCATATTAAACTGCCATGCCCATTTGCATAGGCGCACATATTACTTCCTAATTAAAAAACTACAAAACTTTCCAGCAAATGTCTGGTTATGACGAGCTCCATCAGAGAAGCGTTGCTTTTAATGATGATATTTTCCAGCCGACAAACTTTTTTAATAAGTTTGTTAAAAAGCTTGGCAAACCGCGACACACCCACTCATACACACACACACACACACACACACACACACACACGCACAGACATACACACACACACACGGAAACGCACAACTTGTCGGGCTGTCAGCAGCATAAAATAAAGATCCAGCTATTGGAGGCTGGCATTTTGCATTACACAATCCTAACCATAGGCAGCTGGATTACTAACAGCAGTTGACCTTTGACACCTACACAACACCTACAAGAGCCATACAAGTTTTCTAGAGAGTGGGCCAACAAATTTAACAAATTACACTCAAAGCAAATAAGCAATCAACATAAATTGTATTTTATTTCTGCCCCTGGCTAAGCATAACTTCCAGCGCATTTCTGTGTGTTTTTCCTAAATAAAATCTTTTACTTGGTTAAAGGAGCTTAAATTCAATATAAGGAAAATGCTGGAAAAACTATTATTGTCTTAAGTAAACATCTCAAAATTGAATAATTTTTTAACTGCAAAAACCGAAACACTTGTCAGGTTGAAGTTGTGCGAATATTTTGAGATTTGTCGAAAAGGAAAGCAATAAGAGCAATAAACAAAATATTAAAAATTTAACATTGAAGTTAGAATAAATTTGTTTTAGTTTAGCTTAAAGTCTGTGACTTTTATATTCTGTAACTCGGTGATGTTTCCTAAGTGGCGTCGGTGGTGTAATGGTCAGCATAGTTGCCTTCCAAGCAGTTGATCCGGGTTCGATTCCCGGCCGACGCACACGTACATTTTTTTCAACTTTTAATATTATTCAAAAATATGAGCGTACCCGTAAATATGATTCAAGTTTATTCATATATAGGCAAATTCTTTTTAGCATCGAAATAGTCATGACATGGCTTCCTAAGTGTTAAACATTTTTCCTTATTATCTCCAAGACAAATACGACAATTTAAATTCTAAATATGCTTACTTTTTATAGAAAGCTTTCTCTGTCATAGTCTGTAAATGTGTCTACAAATATATTTTCATGCCGTCTTTTTTAAAATTATTTTTTAATTTGACATATTTATTATTATTTTTTATTTATGCCCTTTAAAATCCCACCCATATAATTAACACAACCGTTATAAAGCAAACAATGTTTTTTTTATATATTTACCATATAAAAATAGGAAAGTAAAGTTCCGTTTTAAGGGGACAAATTCTCTTTTGACGTTGTGCATATTTAATTGTTTGCTGGCGGCCAAATCAAATAGTCGCCACAAACACAAATTATCAATTAGACGGGCATAATCACAACGTTGAGTTTGGGCATTATCATATGGGGCGATAAAACGTTTATCGATTGACAACCACTAACGACATTGTTGGTGGTCCCGTATCCGAAGCCCGAAGCCCGACCCCCACACTGACGGACTCTCCATGTAAACGCTGTCAATATAATTAACGGCAAATGCCGGCGACTGGCGGCAAAAGTCTCACGGCACGACAAGAAGCTATGCGATGAACGACGATGGCTCCCGAAAGCAAGAGCTGATGCCACACCACGTAGGCCCCTCCGTGGTCCTTAGACCATAATAATTCCACGCATAATTACACAAATATGCGTTGCCTATGCAAATGAGACGGGGCGACGACTCTACACTTCCTGGACTTGGGGCGGTGTGTGTTCCACCATTGTTGGTTATTTATATGGCGGGTGATTACGCGCAATTAATGCATCAATGCAAGTTATTGAATATTGAATACTAATGACGGCTGCCACACGGCGTGGCATCCACGAGCACACAATATAATTGCGGTCGTAAATTGCAAAGTCAGCAGAATGCCTAAGAAAATGCAATGACTCCGCGCCTGGGGAATGGACGCGAGAGTAGGCGAGAGCTAGATCTCCTTGTCTAGTGGCTGTCATTGGACGCAGACATATTCCAGACCCAGACTCAGTCACAGTCTGAGAAATTGACCGCCCCGAAGCCATATCTCATTGTCATAACGGGCAGTGCTGACAGTAAATAATCCATCAATAATTGCATCTTCACTTGCGTCGAGTTTTTCCGGTTGCTTTCTGGCTTTTCATGGCCCCACATTTGGCTGCAGCCGCGTCCCTACTTTATGTCAATTGTGTTGACATTAATCATGGCAGTTTTGATTGTGCACTCCTCGAAATTGGCCACCCAAGGCCTTGGCCACTAAAACTTGATCTGAGTAGCCGACAGTGACAGGTTATACGCTACTGCTACTGCTGCTGCTGCTGCTACCACTAGAAGTCTTCTCACTGCGCGTCTCTAAAGTAAAACAAGATATTTTGAAATGGAATGCAGTCGGAAAAGATCTTTAAACGAGTCACACCGTTGGTAAGTCCATTTATTATCTATGATTCATTGGTCAAACTGAAATGTAGTAGGTGTGTGGAGCAAGATTTGTGGAGCTGCTCAAATTAGGTAATATATTTTTTAAAAATTTGTATTTTATTATATAATAATATAATTATATACTATTTTATTATAATACGTGGAATCGAGAATAATTATTTTTATTAAGCATATATAAACAAATTTCAAGAAAAACCATTTCGAAAAAATGTTGGTTCGGTTTAGTTAGAGCAACAGCTGTTCTTGATCTAACTAGCATGTTTAATCTTCATTCTGTGGTTAATACATAATTAGAATTGCAGTTTCAAATCGGTGGTTTGTAGCCCAATTCTTAAGTACTTACTTATTTGCAACTGGCAAGTATACATATATCATACTTTATTTATTACAGTTTTAAAAACAAACAAAAATTCATTTGTGTTAGATTCCAATTTTTGCCTATATTCTGTGAAATATATTATTTAGCATCAACAAAAGCCACGCTTGGAAAATTGTATAATTTATGTTCGAGCTTATTTAAAGTGAAACAGAAGCTGACAGCTGCCTTATTCGGCCTGTCATCTTGCCAGTAAAGAAATGTAAACACTCACATATTTACACACTTGATGCACGCACACACACACACACAGACGAACGCACGCACGCACAGAACGCACACAAGCTCATTGTTATACACTTGATGTAGTTTGTTTATATTTGTTTATGTTAAATATTGAAGTGCATATGAAGCCACTAAGAGAGAGCGCCACTTGAAAGCCGGGCCAAGCTTTTCAGGTCAGCTAATGGCTGCCTTTTGGAAAAGGTAGCAGGCAACAACAAAAACAGCAACAACAACAACAACAACAAGAACAACGATACCACTGAGAACTTTTACCGTAAAAGTGGATTTTCTTTTGCGCCATTTTGCGGCATTTTACGTTTCTTTCGTGGCCGTTTGCCTGCTTGGCTTTTATTTACGTTTTGCTTCACACAAAACTCAACTCGTTTCCCGCTTTCCCACTTTTCCGCCACCAGCACCAACTACTTCACCCGCTTAAGCCGCTCGAAACAAAGTGGTGCTCGTGGCTGCGTCCATCCGCAAAAATGTTTGTAGCCACAGTGCCGCAAGGTAGCGCCAGGAGCTTATTTCTGGCAAAGAGTCCACCACCCTATTCGCCTCGTCCAAAGAGCAGAGTGTGCAGCCAGCCAGTGCATTTGGGTCAGGGTTCTGTGGCAGACGCAAAGAAACTCGCAGCTGACATAGAAATGTTGAAGAAATGCTCAAGAAATGTTTGATATGAGCGACTAAGCAAAGCAAAACATCCAAAAGTGGCTAATCTTTCAATTCCCCACTAAATCGCTGCGATTCTGAGAGTTCCGCTTATTAAATAAATTCATATGTTTTTTAAATATCCAAGGCGAGCTGCTGTAAGTGTAGGAAACTGGTTCATTTCAACTAATTACCTTATTGCTTCTAACGAACTTAATTAATATAGTTAAATTATATATCTAATATATAATTGTAAGTGCCTTTAACCTTTGAAACTAAAATTTATTACCAGCATTTAGAGTTTCCTCTTTCCTCGGTAGTTTACCCTGTCACCTACCAGGACTTAAACGGCCCTGTTTGAGCTAATTTTTTCTTGAATTTCTGTTATTCGCCAAAATCCAGTCTTACTTGTTCTCGAATTTCATACTACATTTAAAACCGAGAGTACCCACTTGGAATAAGCCAATTAACCTGGTGCCGATCTTCTTCCTTTAGCCCCATCCAATGGGAAAGGCGTTCTCAAATAACTTCGGTGATTACAGTCCGATTATCATAACATACTCGGGTCTTAAATATGCCATCCAATAGTCTGAATATACAAAAGCAAAAGGCAATATTTCAATATACATTTTTTGTTTATTTTTGATGGCCAGCGAAAACAAGGAAACCTTTGCATGTTTACTAGACTGCATACCGAATTTATTTTCAACAGATACGAGTTATAAATGTGAGCTACTTTAAGTTGGATGCAATTTTTTATGGGTCTTCAGTTTAATACCTTGTCATGGTGTCAATAATAAGCAGTTACGCTTCGATTTAAGCAATTCTCCTAAATTCTTCCGCATGAACGAAGTGTCATAACAAGATTTACAGCTGAAGTGGAACCCCACCATATACATGTCCATGGGCACAGCTGCAAAACTAATCCGCACTGTTCAACGGACACAACAGCAACAATCGCGCATATAGCACCAACAATCAAATCAACTAATCAACTGTCGATTACTTAAGCCATTTTCAATCAGCACGGCGCCGACATGCTACACATACACATACTCGTACACATGCATACACAACACAACGCACAAGTGAATTACAAATCTCGAACGCACAATAAACGCAATTACAAGCGAGAACTCACAGTTCCACAGTGGAAAAGAGAGAGAGAGAGAGAGAGAGAGAGAGAGAGATGCAGAGAGAGAGGAAGAGTGGCAGGTGAAGAGTTAGTGGGCGATAGAGAAATAACCAGGCTGTTGTGTGTATGACCGCAGGCCGCAAAACGCGGCAAAGGAAATGAAAGCCAAGCGAGCCACACATACATAACCTGAAACAAGGAGGCGTATTTGCAATGCGAAATGCCAGCGAAACACCCCGCAGATTCCATGCATCAATCAATCAATCAATCAGTCAGTCCACACGCATGCATATTGCCAAAATGATTCAAGTCAATTATGAGAAGGCAGCGTTTTCGATAAGTGTCCCCAGCGGGCCAACATGCAATCAGCAGTAAATTATATGCGCAGAAAAACTAATCCACACTCCAAATCCATTTTCCCAGATATAACTTCACGTTAAGCGCATATGTAGTGTCACGTCACATAACTTTTGGCCATCAGATAAACCCACTCAATGCATAACAAATGGCGTAGTCTTTGTGTTCGTTAGATACTCAGCGAAATTTGTGGCAAGCGATAAATAGTATAAATATCTGCGAACCGTTTGCCACACATTCAATAAACAGGCAATTCACTAGATAAATGTATCTGCAAGGTGCGCATATATCAACATGCTGCAGACTTAACTTGTACCCTGTACCCTGTACGAGTTGAAAATGGGGTATGTTGATTTTTTCTAAAACTGGGGGCTTTTCCGATGGCGGCATTTTGGTTACTCCAAATTTGCGTTTTGCTTAGAAGAGAAGAAAATACGTTCCAAGTTCCATATTCCACTATGCTCAACATTTCTTACATCTACAAGCTTCACATTCTGCAACAATGCTCTATGCTACACTTTTAAATGTGCAATCTTTAAATGCTCGAATTATTCAAATAATTGAGAACAAGCACTTTTTATTTCACTTTTACTTATTTTAATGTACTTAATAAACTAGATTTTTATATTTTTCGGTGTAGAAACCATTTTATTAATATTATTATTCGTTTCATTAAGTATTTGGCGTTTTGTTATAGCAGCATTGAACGTACACAGCTGCACTTTTAGGAGAAGCTTTAAACTTGAGGCCATTTCCAGAGTTTACAAAGTCCATTTCCAGTTTTGTTTTGATACGATTTTAAGTGGATTTACTCGGTCGTTGTTGTTATTGTTCTTGGCGATGTTGCGACAACCCTCTTGGAACTTTCATTTTCATTATGTCACTGTCTTTAACATTTACCGCCCGCTATTTCCATGGCATATCTAAAAGTTGCCCCGGCGGTAAAATAAAGTTACAATTTTTATAACGATTTCAGAGTTTTTTTCTATAATTTTTTTCTGGTATTTTTTTCTCTTTGTTTCTGTGCGCGCCTTTATCCCCAATTCATCTGTTTTGCATTTTTCTTTGTTATGCTTGTGTTATTTTCCTTTCTTTCTTTTCTATGCAGCTTTTCTTCTTTACGATTGTGTAACGTAATCTCCGCGTGCTTTTCGTCCGTCTGCCTGGGTTTTAAAAAAAATCTGCTGTAAATATATGCAAATAAGTACAGTTTGTGCTTTAATTTGAGAAAAGTGAACATTTCAGTGTGACCTTCGCATTAAAGTTCGCGAAAAGCTGAAAATATGGTTGAAAAGTTAAAACGAACTAACGGCATGAAGGCAAGTAATGAAGGAAGATGAAAATAAGAAGAAAGACTTGAGCATGGAAATTGTACACAAGCCAGTAGGACGAAAGTCGCCGACTGGTAGACACCCTGCACTCAGCGTCAATATGCTGTCATTCGCATTTAAATGCACAAAATAGGTAAACAACTTTAATAATGTCGATTTATGTATTCTCATATACCTACACATGTTTGTCTGTCACGATTACATATCTCGGTATCTGTTATCCCTGCTTTAAGTTGGAAGACACATGTCTGTTCAATTAATTTGGCCAACGTATGTACACAGTGCTTATTGTCCGAGGCCGCGTGTTTTCTATAAATTACAACCATAGTTTTTTGGCTGCCACAATTTTATATTTTTAACTGTCATAGATCTACGCATTGTGTATAAATTCAATGCAATTGATGATAAGCTGTCTGATAACCTATAGATAGCTGGGCTAATAAAAACGATTGGTCGAATATGGCCAATTGTAAATGATTCACTGAAAATATTAAACAACTTTAGATATAGATCACTGAACAATAATTGGTAGTGGCGATAAAAAAAAATTACTCATAGACTCTTTGGATTATGAACTCTTTAAAATGGGACCTTCTCGATTCAATTTCAAATAACTTATTTTTATAAATATAATGTAACTAGGTATTATCGATTTATATAAAGAGCCGGTAAACCACCTCAAAACGTGAGTCATAATAATAAAATAATCACAGCGAATTTAGTAGACACACATGTGCATAAATATGTACTATGTTAGTATATACTTCTACCTGGGAGATAAGCTTTTACACAAATACAGCTACTTGTGATATTGGGAACGTCAAGAGACATGCAAACAAAACGTCGGCAGATAAGCCACAAAAATGTTTCACGAACAATATAAAAATCTTGAAGTTTTGCAAGCTTGACTACGAAAACACTCTGTAGTCAATTTGTGGAAAACCTTTTCGTTATCCTTTAATTCAAAAATTAATTTGAGAGGCATCCATTTTTAAAACAATGATTAATATTAATATTAAATCCAAACTAATAACTAACGTTCATTAAACCCCACTTCCTGGTTTTAAGTGTATAGGGTATTAAAGCCCCTTGAAGATGTTCGGCTTTCGAGTTGCATATGAACTGTTATCGGAGATTCCAACATGCAATGGAAAATATTGTAGTGAAAATGTTCAAGTGCAACCAATTGACTTGAAAATCGTTATGGTTAGTTCAACGACAAGTTTTAGTTCTAATTTGCGATCCAAAGTCGAAGGTGTTAAGAATCATGTTGCCACCGACAGCTGTTATCCTTTTGCTGTGCCTGCCACTAGCATTTGCCACCGAGTCGAGAGAGGCAGCTGTCAATGCCTCAACTCCCCGTACCTGTTATAGCTGCGAGGGTATTAATTGTCAGCGAACCACGCTCCAAGATGTGACTGTGAAATGCACCGATCTGCTGGACACTTGTGTGACTGTCTTCGAGGGCTGTGAGTAAAATCGGTTGCAATACAGGAAATCCCCTTAACCTCTGCTTCACAGTTATGGTAAGCGAAAGGGGCTGCCAGCTGGAGCTTTCCCTGGCGGCGCAATCCAAGTGCGACGCACGGGACATTCAGTGCCAAAAGTGCATCGGAGAACTATGCAACAATCAAGGACGCATCGACTTTCAGTGCATACAATGCAGCGGCTTGGAGGTAAGCTTTAATATAAATTCAGTTACACAAATATCTCAACTCTTGATTTCATGCAGAATGCCGACTGCAATTCGGCAGTAGACAACATCAGCCCCTCCCGATGCCCAGCGCCCACTGCAAGTAACGCCTATTGCTATGTGAAATCCGTTGACACACATCTGCAAAGAGGCTGCTCCCTAAGCGTGAAGGAGCAACAGAGTTGCCTTAAGGACAGCGACTGCAGCCTGTGCCTTCCAGAGGATGCTCACGGCTCCACCGCCTGCAACAGCTACGCGCTGGACATGAAATCTGGCGCCGCAAGGGGACCGCAACTGCTTGGTCTACTGCTGGGTGTGCTCAGTCTGGTGGCCGTTCAAGGGTCCCGCTAGATGACTTTCAAAATGTTCAACAATCAAAAATAAACAAAATCAAAGCACAAGTAAATTATTGATTGCAAATTTGGGGTTTCTGGCTTATCGTCACGGACACTTATCAATTGTCCTATATATAATTTGTAATGTTATTGCCAGCTTACTGCAGCAAATGATTTCTAAAAATAAATAAATAAAAGAAAACATTTTTAGAAATTAAATCGAATGGAATTCTATGTTTTTCATTCATTAGCTGGTCGAATGTAAAATTAAAATGGGGTGAATACGTCAACATTTTGATAGAAGCATTCAAATTAACCAGTTTTCTTTTATTAATACTAAACCACTTATGAAAAGAATAAAATTAATTGAAGTACATCCATTCCAATTGACTATAAGCATTAAATTTTACTTTACTCGTATTTAGATAATATATAAACAAAGACCCATAAGTGGGCATATGTGTGCTCTAAACTATACTGCACAGTTTTATTATCATCTATTAAATAATTATGTGTACTTAAGCTTGAAAGAGGCTTGGATATGGCTTGAGGGTACGGCTTTCAGCGATAAGCTTCATAACTATCAGTCATTTTGCTGTTGCTATAGAAGTGTTCTTATTCTAAGTACGATCAGCTTTATTATATTCAAGAATTAATTTTGAAGCAAATTGCTTATATAAATCAAAAAGTACACACTCGTGTGCTTCCGAAAAATTAAAAATCTTTCAATTATTTCAAACCTTATTTCTGCTTTAATAACTTTCAGTATTTTTTTTCTATGTTTATCAGTAATGGAGCAATTTCTAAGCTAGATACTACAACGTTTCCACCTGTCAAGTGTTATGCCATGTGGAGCCGACGTCGAGTGCACTTCAACTGACAGCTAGGGTATAAAAGTCGAACGTGTTGGCCTTCGGCCCACAGTTAAAGCCCTACCATGAAAGTCAAAGTAATTCTCAGTGCGTTGCTGTTGCTCGCCCTTTCGACAGGATATGGCGAAGCCAACAACATCAGAACTTGCCACAGTTGCCGAGGCATCAACTGCCAGCGAACGGAACTGAATCAGGAGCAAAAGTGCGTGGACTCCCTGGACTACTGCGTGGCCATCTATGATAAATGTAGGTTATTATTGCAGCCCCACACTTCCCTAAAGTGCTTCCTAAACATTTTATTTGAAAGCAGCTAAGGTTCTCTACAAAGGCTGCTCCCTTGAGATTCCTTCAGAGCTGCGCAAACGATGTGACTCATCGAACGATGGCTCCTGCTTTAAGTGCAACACGGATCGCTGCAACAATGTGGGTTCCGCGAAATATGCCTGTGTGCAGTGTAATTCTAGCGAGGTACGATGCATATTCTTAGGCCATTTGCAATTATATTTATCTTAAATCCTATATATCCACAGGACACCAACTGCGCTGAGAACGCGACCTCGCTGAAGCCGGCGGTTTGCACAGCTCCAACGGCTTCCAATTCATATTGTTTCGTGAAAGCCTCCGCTTCTGGCAGCAAAATTGAGCGAGGCTGTGCAACAACTGTGATTGATCAGCAGAGCTGCCTCAAGGATGCCAACTGCCTGCTGTGCTCGTCTGGAGATGTCCGCGGCTGCAACAGCGTCAATATTGTAGTTGATTCGAATGCTGGAAAAAGTTTTATTCGCTTTCTGCGATAGTTTTAAGGCTGGAGTTCACTCAATAACTTCTATGTTCCTGACCACAAAACAATAAACACTTCACAAGCTATTAAGATGAAATAAAAAACGAAATATAAATGGCAAACCACTCAAATTTAGATCAAATGTATTATGGCCGATCACTTATTAGTTGAGATAAGATAACGTATCTATTCCCAAATTCCCAAAAGCTATTTTATCGTACAGCAATGAAAAATTGACGATATGAGAGCACATGAAAATCAAATTAAAAAATCAATATAATTCGTACTGGATTTCGATTTACTCTTAGAAAAAATTAAATTTAGCTCGAATTTTATTGTAGTCATCCCAGATAGAAATATCGGATGTAAGGATTTTAATGTAGGAGTGAACTATGAAGTCTATCAAGAAATATTATAATTTAATTTTAATTTTAACTATCGCTTATCCACTTATGATGATGCGTAATACAGTTTTAAGCAACAGTTTTCCTCGTAAATATAGATTTTTAAAAACCACAGACGACAAATAATCTAAGAACTTAGTTTTAATTTGGGGGTATTGAACGGGTAAAATATGTAATCAGTCATTTCTGATGTCGGGTAATTAAAGACGCAGGCAAAACCACCTCCCCCCCCCCCTTTCTTAACCGGGGGGAATTTTTTTAAAGTATTTTTGATGACAATCAATCTTGACTTCTTTGCTTGCAGAAGAAATTTTACAAATCCCCTCGTCTTAAAATGTAACGATTATAAAATGAATTGGTCAATCAGCCAATTAGTCACATCGTACAGATTCTTAAATATTGTTAGAAAGGTCATAAAGGTCGTACAGATTCTTAAATATAAATTAAACAATTTTATTAATTACTTGATTTTAAGCTTATCTGAGAATCGATAATGCAGGTCCAGAGGAATTTTAACTCATGTGATTCACGTGACGGAAGCCAAATATGATCACGCAGCCATCACCGAAATAAGAAAGCTACCTTTGATAATATGCTATATCAAGGAAAAATTCCATTACACTTGTAAACATGTTTGTTTACTTATGACTAAGGAAGAGTCTATAATGCAACCCATTAACAAGAGTTTTTAAGTACCATTTATGCCTTATGCATGCACAAAAGAAGCCAAATGGTGAATTGTTTGCACAGAGCTCAAGAGCACAACAAACAAACACGACAAATCGCAGGAATGATGTGCCTTACACGGTTATCAATCAGCTTGACTTTGGGTGAGCTAGTAATAAATACTTATACTTAACTAGGAAAACTTTAAAGGGCCGACTAATCGGGACCAACACTTCGTTGATGCACTTCAGCTGGTGGCCTGTAACAAAGCACTCTTGAGTGCAACCGAGTTTATATAAAGCGAAGCCACTCCCAATGACAATTGAATCAGTTTCAATGTTGACCAGGAAGTGCGCAATTCTCTGTATTTTATTGCCTTTGCTGAGGGCAAGTTTCGTCCTGGCATCGGAGTCATGCTATTACTGCCGCGGCATCAACTGCCAAAGGAGCAATTATGAGGCTACAGAACAGTGCGTGGATCAGCTAGATGCATGCGTAAGTGTATTTGAAGGGGGTGTGGTTAAAGCACAGGGCTGTCTGGAGCGATTAGAAGCCAGCTGGAGAGAGCCTTGCGAAAGCAGAAACCACATCCGTAAACAATGTGAAATATGCGTAACCGAAAAGTGCAACAATGTGAGTTCGCGACAGCTGTCTTGTTTGCAGTGTACTGATACGGAGGTGAGTGAGAAGACAAAAACGATCATCATAACAAACAGAACCTAATGGCATTACTTTTGAAGGATGAACATTGCCGTACCGCACCGGAGCAGCTAGCACCACAAGCCTGTGGAATAGCACGCAGTGGTCGCAGCCTTTGCTATGCGAGCATCAAGGAACAACGAGTTAAAAGAGGTTGCTCCCTGACCTTGGCGGAGCAGCGCACTTGCCTGGCCGATGCCAATTGCCAGCTGTGTGATCCTTTGGAAATATCGCATTGCAATCATCAGCTGCTGGAGGACACTGCAGTGACAACTGAGCCACCAGTCGACAGTACGTCATCCACTTCTAGTTCCAGTTCCACCTCCACTTCTACGTCAACCAGCAGCAGCACCACCACTACTTCTTCAACTGCCTCGTCTCCTACAACTCACTCCACTATCCCGCCCACCAATTCACCGACTGACCCACCAACCCCATCGCCCCAGCCTGACAGCGCTCAGAGCTTGTGTACTAAAAACATTCCAATTTTGCTGCTCGCTTTGCAGTTGGTTATGTATTTTTATGCCCCCAATAAATAAAAGTTCGGAAAAAACGTTGGACTAAGTTAAACGGCTCTGGGTTCCCACGACCTTCCCTCAACCATATAGCAAATACTAATCTAATAATCATTAAGCGATTGTTAATGTTCATAAATAACGATAAAGCATTCAGTTATACGCATAAATATATCTGTACTGAAATGGCTTATAATGCTCCGCACATAGCCAGCCAAAGTCCGAGACAAGGTTTATGATTGGAGAAACGAATTACCCGATTAGTGGCTTTTAAGTTTGCATTATTTTTCCGTTATTTCCTTAATACAAAGCGAAATTAGACAAAGTCTAATCTTAATAAATGGCACCCTATACGTTAGTGGTTTTATCGGGCGAGCTCTATCAAATTCCGGGAAAGCCATATACTTATATAAAAGGAACACCCAAATATGAACGCCAGGGTTCAAATATTTGGCTAAAAAACCCAACAGCATGATTAGGAGAGATTATAGAAGATTATGAAATTTTCTAGGAATAGCTTGCGATAGAATACACTTGGTAACAGCAAGTACAGAAAGTTACATCGATACATCGCTAGATAAGATGTCGATGTGCCCCATTTCTTTAGAATGCTCAATAAGTGGTCGAATTGTAAAATTTTGTGACTCTAGCCTTAAAAATTAGTGAGCTTGGTTACAAAAATTTACCACAATATCATGTCTAGCTTCAATATAGTCGAAAAAAATGCAGTACTATTAAAAAATTTTAAATGTTCCGGAATTCCCACGTCACAGTAAGCGTAATCATTACACATCGTTTGATTCGGGCTTACGCATATAATCCGAATATTTAATTTCGAGCTGTAAAGGCGCTGCGTCATATGGCTGTGTTAAGTGTCGAGAGCATTTTTCGAACCTGTCAACCTTTCAATCGACCAAAAAGACAAAACTTGTTTATCAATTGATAAGATTTAAGTGCAACGACATTGTGAATTGCTTATTGCGCCTCTAAATGCATTTCCTAGCTGTGTAATGAATCAGTATAATAATAAATGTTGTTCACACCGCTTATATTTCGTCCACAAAATGCATAAAAAACCAATATAAGCACATAAATGTTTCGGACCTGCAATCCACATACTAAATTGTTGGGCTTATCTCGCCAATTGGCCAAAATGACGAAAATCGAACTACACGAGTATAAAAGTGAATCGGTCTCGATTTTGTGATTAGACCACGCTTTTTGGCTTATCTTTGGAATTGTTTTTGCTTTTTATGTTAATTCCCCTACCTAAATACGTACTTGCTTTAGGAGCCAGAAGGTGGCCGGCAGTGTTATAAATAACGGCGAGCAGAAATTCGCTTTATCGGACATTCGGCAACAGTATCGTATAATCATAGTCGTTAATATAAGTTTATAAGTGTGGTTCAACACACATTGATACGGACGATCGCTAAATCTATAAAAGGTGCTCCGAACCTAGCCACAAAATTAGTCGCCCGATTCCACGTTTGTTGTTAATACGCGTCGGGTAAAACCCATCGATCATGAGACTGACCACATCAGGGGTAGCCCTGCTACTACTGGTACTACATGCCAATAACCCAAGTGGTACGTCAAATCAAGAGTGATTAGCAAGGATAATGCTAGTTCAAGTGTGGTGCTTAAATGTACAAGATTTATTGTTACAAAGGTGTTGATAAAAGACTACATACCGCGAATGATAAATCAATATTTAAAGCAGAAATATCTAAATGGAATACAAAAACCACTAAGAAATTTATCAAAATATCCTTTAGAACATATTCCAAGGAACGATATTAACTAGTGTAAACCTATATATTATTCCAAAGAGCATTCTGAATTTTAAATCATATTATGAGTGTTATCTATTGATTATATAGCAAAGTCGACCAAGCTTAAAAATAAATTTCACGAAATAAAAAAAAAGGATGGCAATGTTCACTTAAAGCAAATAATATTGATTATTCCGGTGTGTGTGTATGAAAAGATTTATTCTTTGGAAATATAAATTAAACGCAATCACGATAAATATAATATCTTGGATAATTTACTTTCTGCAATATGGATATGATAAATGTCAAAGTATACATTTTATAAAACTCTAGTCGGGAGATTGGAACGTTCCCATTTTGTGGAAATAACGCATAGTCTTCTCAGGCCCATTCTTTGTAGGAACCATTATTAAAAAATGGTTGCGACATCGCGGACCTTAAGAATGTAAAATATACCGTCTTTAACTACTAATAATTCCGCTAGCCTCTTGCCTTTTAAATTTTGTATGCTAAATTGAGAACTTTGAACGAATTTTAAAGAATGTACGCCGCGGAAATTCTAATTTATCAGTTCTGTTCTGTTTCTATTCTTTCTGTTAATGTATTTCTTTTAATTATATTAGTTTCTATAATCTCAATTTTGTGTATTAACAGTTTGGAAAGAGTTTTTTCGGACTATGGCTTTAGTTGTTGACCTTGCTTATCGCATGTGCTAGTTTCTATTTGGGTAGCCATGATTTCTACGAATTGATAAGCTTTAAAAGGATTAAAACAGATTAAGATTAAAGAAAGGGGAATTTCGCGGCGGTTGCCTAAAATGTAATTGATAAGATGCTAATAAATCTTAATATTATTGAAAATCAAAAATAAAGATACAGTTTGTTATCTTTATTTCTTCTTCAAAAGTAGTGTTCAAAATGTTTTAAGTATTTTTATGTGCAAATTGCGCTTATATAAACATTTGCTATCTCCACCAATAACCGATGTACGTTGGTCGTACGCGGTAAAACGATAAAGCAATTGGATTGCTGGCTATAAACAACCAGAGGCCATATTTCCCCGAAACAAATAGCCGCTAAGTTGGCAAGTGTGAGCATGTGTATATACATGTGCAGACTTGGTTGCCAAGCTGATGGTGAATAGAAAAATCTTCAGTGTTGCGTAAGCTGTCTCTCATATAAAAAAAAAAAGAAAGAAAGTTTATTCCTTTGAAACTCTCCACTTGTCACTTTATTTTTTGCAAATATATTCACAAACTTTTTACTAACAAGAAAATGTTAAGTCAGGACTCTAACCAACAAATAGTAATAAAAATTAAGAAGGTCTCCAAGCAACATTGAATTTCAGCCAGCCAATATTTTATTAAACTAATCAGATTTAAAAAAAAAAAAACTCACACAAATCTTTTATTTTCTGCAGACGCTTGGACACACAATTGGCACACGGGTCCAATTAATTGTTATATCTGCTCCAGTTTAGAGGAGTGCTCGGCCGGCTCAGGCCAACTACAGAAATGCGATAGCAACGATGCCCAGAGCTGCATGGCGGTCTTCGACAGCAGCGGATCAGTCATTCAGCGTGGCTGCAGCGACAATCTGGCGGCAACGTGCAGTGAGACGGATGCCAAATGCTACGAGTGCCGCTCCAGTGGCTGCAACAATCTGAAGACCAACACCAAGCTTATCGACTGTGTGGTGTGCGACGCTCAAGATGATGAGCACTGTGTCAGCGACATTGAGCTGGTCACGGAGACGCGGCAGTGCAATGAGCAGTGCATCACGGCACTGTATCCTCGCACCAGCGAAGCGGGCGCACCGTTGGAGATTGTGCGCACTTGTCTGGACGATCTGGACTTGGATGATCGCGAAGCCTGCGCAGAAGGTACAATGAGCACTTGTGTGGCCTGCGGCACGGGCAAGTGCAACACCGTGGAGATGGGCGTGCGCGGCAGCTGCAACGTTTGCACGGATGGCAACTGCGACAAGCCGGACTCTAAAACGTGCCGCGCTGTTGCCGCCAGTGGCCAGGAGCAGTGCTTCATACAGCTGGACGAAACGGACGAAATAACCGAGTTAGGTTGTCTAAGTCAGTACAATGTGAGCGATGCCACGCTCTTGCAGCGCGAAAAGCGTATCTGGACGTGCTCCGGCGAGAACTGCAATCTGATTTCCGAGCTGCCCACTCCCCAAACCTGTAAGCTTTGCAATTCCCGTACTGACATCTACTGTGCCATTGATCCGGCTCTGTCAACCTCTGAAACGGGATGCTCCCATCCTTTAAACACTGATTGCTATGCACTACTGCGCGACGATGGTCACACAGAACGCGGCTGTCTTAGCACACTGGACGAGGAGGATTATATGGATTGCCTGGTCGGCAACAATGCCACCAAGTGCGTCACCTGCACGGGCAATGACTGCAATGTCGAAGTAAGCGCATATCTGCAGATTACTATTGAATTATATATCCCTATAATTTACAATTTGAATCATGTTATTTGAATCATGTTAGCTGGGTTACCTTTCAAACTGGCAGCTGCCCGATATTTGAAAAAAATTCGGATATATTCAAAACTGCTTGACTACTTAGAAATTCCACACAACCAATTCAAAGCAATTCAAATAGATCGTAAATTGATGCGTTCCGAATGCAAAAAGTAACTTAGCAAAGTCGTCAGCTTCTGTGCATATCGCATATCTTGTCACAATTTGTTTTTTTAAATAATATAATTTGTATGATATAAGAGATTAATTGAGATTAGATAATTCAAATTGAAGACAAACAAATTTTCATAATCTGGGTTTTTTTGACTGATTATTTCCTTAAAAGAATATATCTGATTTTAATTATTTACTTATTTCTTGACCTTCCATCAATATCCCAAAATGTTCTTTCAAATTTAATTCGGTTGGGGTTCAGCTTGGGACTGTTTATGTAGATTTTTCTTTGATTCTAATTATGGAAATATATTAATATGTTTCCCCTTTAGCTGCAACCTTTGGAACGCCTAACCTGTCACGTCTGCGACTCCAGTGTTGATGGCAATTGCGAAGTAGCGCCCAACGCTGCAACCGTTTGCGTGAAGCATTCCGTGGATCAGACATGTGTGACCACCCTCGACCTGAACGGCAACACAGTCCGTGGCTGCGGCGATAGCTTGGACTGCATAAGCAGTGATAGTAAGAGCTGCCAGCGCTGTTTGGGCAACAACTGCAATACGGATAACTTGCGTCGACGCGCCGATGGCCAGCCTGGGCAGTGGGCTCAGGAGCTGCCACTGAGCTGTCTGAGCTGCAATGACACGACGACATGCGCAGCCAGCAGTCTGGAGAAGATTGCCTGCGCCGGCAACGATGAATATTGCATGACAGTATTTGACGCAGCGGGCGCGGTCAATGCACGCGGCTGCAGCAATGTCGTGGAGGCCTCCTTCAGCGCATATTGTGATGCCAATACCGGCAAATGCCACAACTGTAATTCAAATAGCTGCAACAGTGCCACCTCGCTGGAAAGCTACACTGAGTGCATTTACTGTGATGCCAGCCAGAATAGCGAGTGCGTCAGAAATCCCACAGCTGTGACTGCTAGGCGTCAGTGCAATGGTCAGTGCATGACGGCGTATAGACCACAAAATGGAACCAATGTTTATGAGCTGGTGCGTGGCTGCTTGGACGACAAGGATCCCGAGGACCAAGAACGCTGTGCCACAGGCGCCGATAGTGAGTGCGTGGCCTGCACGGGCAATGCCTGCAATGCAAACGATCTCAGTCTTAGTACGCTCAGCTGTTACATCTGCAATGGCAATGAAGACTGCGAAGATCCAGATATTGCTGCTTGTCTCCACTATAGTCCTACGGATCGCTGTTACATGCTGTTTGATGACACGGCTTCGGTTACGGCTCTCGGCTGTCTGTCCGAGCTTGAAGAGGACTTTATTGATAAATATTTGGAATACTTGGTCTACTGCAATGGGAATAACTGCAATTCCTTTGAAAATATTCCAAAGCCCAACGAATGCACCACCTGCTCTTCCCTTGATGACGAAAATTGTGCCTCCGACCCGAGCAAAATCACCCAGTTCGATACATGCAGCGTGCTGCCAAACACTGGCTGCATGACGCGTGTGCTGTCCGGTGAGTCCAACTACTTGGATGAGATCCTCATAGTATGCAATGGTTTCTGAATGAATTCTTATTACTTGGCGTTCCACATTTCAGATAACTCCACTCAACGCGGCTGTGTAAGTAGCTTGGCTACCAGTCAGCTGAGGGCGTGCCTAAAGGGCGAAGGCAACTGTGAGGTGTGCGAAGGCGCCCTGTGCAACACGGAGATCTACCCGGCTGATCGTCGTCGCTGCCAACGCTGTAACTCGGTTGAGGATCCAAATTGCGGCTCAGCGCCCAACGCCGCCAGCGTCTGCCCGCGTTATGATGAAGCCCAGGGTTGTAGCGTTAAATTGGTGGATGGTGCCACTTATCGCGGTTGCCAGACGGAATTCCAGTGCGATGATTCGGACAAACAGTATTGCCGCTCCTGCGCCGGCGACAATTGCAATGTGGTCGATCTACAAATCTGGAATATTGGCTATCCGGGCAAATGGGTGACCCCACCAATTAATTGCTATACCTGCGAGGGTCCAGCCTGCCAAGGCTCAAGTCTGGGTCTGCTGCAAAAGTGTACCAACAACAATAACCAGAACTGTGCTACAGTCTTTGCTAGCAACGGTTCCGTGGTGCTGCGCGGCTGTACCGATGAGCTGTACGCCGATGCGGACCTCACGCAGTACTGCGATGAGACGCCCGGCAGCTGCAAGTTCTGCAAGTCATCTGGCTGCAATAATGCTAAGGAGCTGGACAGCTATTTAGACTGCCTCTTGTGCGATGGGACCGAACAGGCTGAATGTGTACGCAGTGTCGGCGACATTTCCCGCAAAGTCTCTTGTCAAGGCAACTGCTTCACAGGACTGTATCCACGCAACCGATCGGAGCTGGACTCACCATTGGAATTGGCACGCGGCTGTCTGGACGATCTGGACTATGACGATCGTACGGCTTGTGCAGCCGGCAGCTTGGAGAACTGTGTTGTCTGCAATAGTGCCGCCTGTAATAAGGACGACGTGCCGGAGAATCGCTTAAGCTGCAACTACTGCGACGATGAGCAATGCGATCAAGTGAGCTCCCGAATTTGTACCTCATATCGGACCGAGGACGAGTGCTATATTCATGTCGGCGACCGCAGTATCGAGAGCATGGGCTGTGCCAGTGATCTAGAGAGGTCCTTCCTCGAAGCTAATCGACGCGACTTGCATCTCTGCAGCGGCGAAAACTGCAATATCAAGGATGTGCTCAATTTGAACGGCGTTGCCTGCAATGTTTGTAACTCCACGGACGAGGCCAACTGCATTGCTGGCGATTTCATCCTCGCTGCCGTCTGTCAACATTACCTTTACCCGCAGTGCTACTCTCACATCTCCGATGGTAGGTATCAGCCAAGTGGTTAATTTTGCCAGAATTTTTAGTTTTTAATTTTACCACATACGGACCCGCCTCTGACGCCACAAGGTATATGAATTCTTGATAAGAATCAACAGATGTCTGTTTCTATGCAAAATAATCTCGGAAAAGGCCTGATCGCATTACCATATAGCTGTCATAGGAATGATTAGTCAAAACTAAATTTCAAAAAAGTAACTTCATTTTTCTTTTGTAAATTCTTGGGCTAACTAGGTATTAACAAATTTGATCATTCTCATAACATAACAAATGCTTGCCAGCAGTCTCTACTCCCTATAAAAAGAATCGGTAAAAAATTGATTATGTCTCGAAAAGCTTATAATTTTTTAAGATGTCCCGACTAAGCAGACCGATACTGATATATATAATCATATAAAGTCGGTCCCTTTTTTTAACATATCGCTCCTTTATGAACAATGGGCGATAATAAAATCGTTTTATCCCCAAAAAATATCCCATTCTAAGTCATATACTAAGGTGCGAAGAAGAAGCAATTATTTCATTAAGTACAATTGAGATAGAAACATTTAGAAAAATGTTAAATTTTCAGTTTATACGTTTTCTAGTATAGTTCTACCAATTTATCGTGAGGGCAGCTCTAGACTTAAAAGCTTTTCAAACAAACTTTTTTTTTCCGATAACCCAATATTCAAAATGCAAATCCTATAGGTAGACAAGATCGATACGAGGTGGCAGTTTTATTTTTTAAAGCCTAATGCATTATGTATTCTTTTCACCAATAGATGGCGTTTTGCACCGTGGCTGCCTTATGGACACGGACGATGTACTCTTTGACGATTGCATCAGCGATACGAGCTCCACTTGCCAGATTTGCGATGAAAATAACTGCAACAAGGGAGTGTATCCCGCGGACTGGCAGAGCTGTTTGCGCTGCGACTCCAATAACGACGAGAACTGCGAAAAGAACCCAGCAGCCTATGCCAGCTATTGTCCCTTCTATGAGGCAGGCGATGTGTGCGTAACCAGCTTAGAGAAGGGTCGAACTCGCCGCGGCTGCCAGTCGGAGATCTACTGCGATGCCAGCCAGGTGGCGAGCTGCCGCGTCTGCGAGGACGACAACTGCAACGTGGTGGATTTGGCAGCCAACTACGTGGGTGAGCCGGGCAAGTGGCAGGATTTGCCACTGAGCTGTCTGGTGTGCTCAGACCTAGAGAGCTGCGCCAGCGTCACAACACCAACCACCTGTGAGGGCAACAACCAGCAGCTCTGCTCCACTGTATTCAATGAGGCTGGCAATGTGATAGCTCGCGGTTGTAGCGACGCTGTCCTGACGGAACACGCCACCTATTGTGACGCCAATTCCGACAAGTGTTTGCAATGCAAGTCGAACAGCTGCAACAATGCCAACAGCTTGACATCCTATGTAGACTGCTACCATTGCGATGCCGAGCAGGATGCTAGCTGCGGCTGGGAAACGCCCACGAAGACACGTAAGTGTCAGGGCCAGTGCATGACAGGCTTGTATCCGCGCAGTTCCGCAGTGGACTCAGCGCTGCTGCCCACCCGCGGCTGCCTGGACGATCTGGAGGAGGCCGACCGTGAACTATGTGCGGCTGGCAATCATGCCAGTTGCTCGGCCTGCACCGGAGCGCTGTGCAATAGCGGCGATATTGTAGAGACTCCCCAAGAATGCTACACTTGCACAGATAGCTATTGCGAGGACATGGTTAAGTCCAAGTGCGTCGCCTATAAGGAGAAGGACCAATGCTACCTTGCATTTGACAGCAATAGCATCATCGGTATGGGCTGTGCTAGTGACTTTGAGACGCAGGTCGTCAACGAGCTAGTAGCCCAGCAGCGTCTGTTGCTCTGTGAGGGCCAGAACTGTAACCACCCCGACATCTTGCCTGGTGCTAACAACTGTCTAGAGTGCAACTCTCTGTCCGATCCGCGCTGTGCTACCAATCCCAACCAATTGCTGACCACCGGCATCTGTTCTATTTTGCCCTACACCCAGTGCGTCACGCATATTGACGCGGCGGGCACAACAACGCGTGGCTGCGTGTCCAACTTGGAAAGCAGTGACTTTTACGAATGCATAATGGGCACCTCGGAGAAGTGCGAGGTGTGCACCGGTACCAACTGCAATGGACTCAGCGTTTTCCCAGCGGATCGGCGTCGTTGCCATCAGTGCGACTCAGCGACTACGCCCGAATGCTCATCTTCTCCCAGCAGCAGCGCAGTGTGCCCTGTTTATGATGCCGAGGACACTTGTGTGACCACGTTGAAGAACGATGTCACCTATCGCGGCTGTAGCTCCAGCTTGAGCTGCACGGAGCCCAACAATACCAGCACCTGCCGCGTATGCAGCAGTGACAATGCCTGCAACACAATCGATTTGGAGCGCCTGAATATCCACGGCTCGCCGGGCATTTGGCAGGAGCCACCCATCAGCTGCCTAACCTGCGCCAGTGCCTCCGAATGCACCTCCGGCGGCGGCCAATTGGAAAAGTGCGAGGGCAGCGACAATTGTGTTACAGTCTTTGATGCGACCGGCGATTCCGTGACTGCGCGTGGTTGCAGCAGCGCATTAGAGACGACCACGTCCAGCTACTGTGATGAACAGCCTGACAATTGTCCGCGCTGCAATTCCAATGGCTGCAATGTGGCGGACAGTCTCAAGGACTATGTGGAGTGTTTAGTGTGCGATTCCAGCGTGAATCCGGACTGTGTACGAGATGCCACAACGATCAGTCGGACTCGTCCATGCCACCAGAGTTGCATGTCCGCTTTCCGGCCACTCTTCGGTGAAACTAACGATCCCAGCTACGCCCTAGTGCGCAACTGTTTTGATGACTTGGAGGAGCAGGATCGCCAGACCTGCGACACGGACGCCAACAAGTTCTGTGCCAGCTGCGAGAACGACAAGTGCAACAACGAGGATCTGTTAACCACACGCCACAGCTGCCTGAGCTGTCGCGGCGATGAATGCCAGGACGCACAACCGGCCAGTTGTGCCAACTATCGCGAGGCAGATGAGTGCTACTTAGAGTTCGATGAGCAGCGCTCCGTCATTGCCCAGGGCTGCCTCAGTGAACACAGTCATGAGGAGATTTACTTGCTGCAGCGCTCGAAGCGACTGCTGACCTGCACGGAGAAGGATTGCAACACGTTGGATTCGCTGCTCGAGCCCCAAAGTTGTCTCTTGTGCAGTTCGCGCACAGATCGAAATTGCGCCGTGAATCCTGGCAGTGTGAGCAGCGCCACCAGCTGCGTGTTAACGGGTCTGCCAGAATGCTATTCACGTGTGCTGGGTGACGGCTCCACGGAGCGTGGTTGCCTATCCAGCTTGGAGGAGGATGAGTTCCTAAGTTGCTACAATGGCACCGCAACAGGCTGTGCTTCCTGCCTAGGCGACTCGTGCAACAAGGAGGTATATCCCGCAGATCGCACCTCGTGCCATATTTGCAACTCCGAAAGCGATGCCAACTGTGAGTCGACGCCCAACAGCCTGTCTGTTTGCCCCGTGTATGCAGCTGGCGATGCCTGTGTGACTAATCTGCGCGGCGGCATTACCTACCGAGCCTGCGCAAGCTCGCTGAGCTGTGAGCCCAACTCCAAGACCTGTGTCATCTGCGAGGGCGATGGCTGCAACGTTGCTGATCTGGCTGCTGCTTCAGATGATAATCACGGCAAGTGGCAGGATCTGCCCCTAACCTGTCGCAGCTGCGTGGGCGCTGACTGCCAAGAGACCAGCAGCAGCAGCAGGACCACTGAGCGTTGTGCGGACAACAACGAGCAGGATTGTATAACAGTGTTTGATGAGGCCGGTGTGGTGGTCCGTCGTGGCTGTCAAGATGCCATTGAACAAGATGAGCAGCTTGTCAGCTACTGCGCGACCAACTCCGCCAAGTGTCCGCTGTGCAAGTCCAACAACTGCAACAATGCAACTTCGATATCACAATACAAGAGCTGCATATACTGTGACTCCTTCAAAAGCACATCCTGCTTGTCGGACCCGACGAGCACGGCACACAAGCGTCGCCAATGCCAGGGCGACTGCATGTCTGCGCTCTATGGCAGCTCCGAGGCTGGGTTAGATCTCATACGCACTTGCTTAGATGATAAGGAGCCAGAGGATCAATTGTCCTGCGCGGCTGGTAATGATGCCAATTGCGTGTCCTGCTCGGGAGACGACTGCAATGTGCAAGCCGTGCCCGCGGATCGCTTAAGCTGCTACCACTGTGAGAACGAAGACTGCGAGGAGCCCGAATCCAAGCAATGCGAGATTTACAAGCCTAACGACAGTTGCTTCCTGTGGATCGACGAGGAGAACAGCATCAAACAGGCGGGCTGTCTGAGCTCTTTCCGCAACCAAGATTTGGAAAGTGTGATCAAGACAAAGCGCGTTACTGTTTGCGAAGGCGAGAACTGCAACACACCCCAGCTCCAAGTTCCTGTCAAGTGCGCCGTCTGCGATTCTCGTGAGGATGCCACATGTGTCACCAATCCCCTAGCAGTGGACAGCTTTAAGACATGCAGCCAGCTGCCGCATACACACTGTGTAACCAAGCTGGAAAATGGCAAGTCTGAAATCTAGTCTGATAAAGCTTAGCTAATTAATATTTTCTTTTTAGATGGTGCAACAATTCGTGGCTGCTTGTTTGACCTGCCTCAGTCCGAGTTTGCGGCCTGTCTACTAGGCAACGATAGCAATTGCGAGGTGTGTGCCGAGGACGGCTGTAATCGCGAGGTACGTTTCACTGGATCGCAGCTTGTCGCCAGAGAACAGGTTAATAATCGAACATTTCACCTTCCTAGATTTTCCCGGCTGATCGGCTGCAGTGCTACAGTTGCAGCTCGGCGGACGACAGCAGTTGCATTTCCAATCCCACCCAAACATCGGTGTGTGCCTGGCTCAGCGATACGGAAACCTGCCAGACCCGGCTGGAAGACAATGTAACGACGCGTGGCTGCAGCAGCTCGATTGGCTGCAACGCCACCGACTACCGCAGCTGCCGCAACTGCGTTGGCAGCAACTGCAACTCAATTGATTTAGCCAATCGTGTGGATGATGGTCAGCATGGTTTATTCCAAGATTTGCCATTGAAATGTCACAGCTGCGAGGGCGAACATTGTCACAGCTCCCTGGGCCCGGCCGTGGAGTGTACACTGAACGCTGAGCAGGATTGCAAGACGGTGTTTGACCTGGACGGCAGCACGGTACGCAGACGCGGCTGTGCCGACGATGTGGATAACTACGAGGATCTCTACTGTCGCCAAAACCCCGAGCTCTGCTTCACTTGCAAGTCCAACGAATGCAACGATGCCTGGAACCTGGCTGATTACACGAGCTGTGTCTTCTGCAACTCGGCGACAGATACTGAGTGCATTACCTATCCACAGAGCGCCGACCTTGCCACGCGCCAGTGTGTGGGCAAGTGTATGGTGGCATTGGTGGGCAAGGATGTGTTACGCAGCTGTCTGGACGACAAGGAGGCATTCGATCGTGTTGCCTGCACCAGTGACGAGAGCGGCAACAACTGCGCTGCCTGCGAGGACGGAAAGTGCAATACATTCCCCTTCCCGGCAGATCGTTTGAGCTGCCACGTTTGCACTGGCAGCAGTGGCTGCAGCTCAAGCCATGCACAATCCTGCATCGCCTATGAGAAGGACGACTTCTGCTTCGCCAAGTACAATGATGGAGCCGTCGAGCTTATGGGTTGCGCAAGCAGCCAAAACAGCAGCGATCTGCAGCATTGGCGTGATTCCAATCTGTTGCATGAATGCGCAAGCAACGACTGCAATGAACTGAGTCGCCTGCCCTCCAGTGACGTTTGTCTGGCTTGTGACTCCAGCAAGACGCCCGACTGTGCCCAGTCGCCCACTGACGTGACCAGCACGCAAACCTGCCATGCACCCTTGGCGGACTGCGTCACCCGAATAGAAAATGGACACACCATACGTGGCTGCCTGAGCAGTCTGAGCAGCACCGAGGGCACCGCATGCGTGGCCAATGGCACCTGTGCCGGCTGCGCCGGTGAAAAGTGTAACGTAGACATCTTCCCGGCCAATCGGCGGAGGTGTCACATTTGCGATTCGACCAGTTCCAACTGCGAAGAAGAACCAAATCATCTGGCCATTTGCCCCATCTATGCCGCTGACGACACTTGTGTCTCTGCCCGTGGATCCGACAACTACATACGGCGCGGCTGCGGCAGCCAACTTCAGTGTGAGCTCGATGACGAGGAACATTGCAATGTGTGCAACACGGATGGCTGCAACACGGTCAAGTTTAACGGCTCCGCTGCGCTCAGTGGCTTTGGAGTTGCATTGACTCTCCTCTGCGGCCTGGTAGCCAGCGGCTGGCGGCTGTAGTAGCAACTGATCCCCATCCACCTATCACTTACTTGCCATAGCTCATAGTTAAATAGATGTACATAGAATATATTCTATACGAAAAAGCTTAAATTAAAACGACAATATTTTAGAATCATATACAAATACTGAGTACTTTTTCTTTTATTTCAGCGGATATTACCCTCCCTCATACACAGCTCCTGTGACATATTGAATCAAAGTAGTAAGCATAAATCGATCGAGTAGTAAGCATAAATGCTTCATTCATGTTTATTTCCACAAAATTTTCCACAGTTGCGGGTGAAAATTTTCAATACTTTATCCAAGCTTAAACTTAAATTACTTAAAGCAAGGTAACTACAGTACAAATTTTAGCTTACTAGCTCTTGGACGGATCAAGTTTTCTCTCCTCTTTTTTCCTAAGAACACAAATGAAGCTTTTGACAATATGACAAGATATTAAAATAGAAGCTGGCAAGTAAATGCCATCAAAGAGCAATGTTTTATGTTACTCATGGCCATATACGATTTATCTTAGGCTTCTTTATCCTATCGCGATTTTGACCAGTAGCTTTGCATTTGGGATAAAATTGCTGTTCCCTAAATTGCCACCCATAAATCTGAGCGTAATTGCTTATTGCCATGTTTAGCAATTAAAAGCAAATCAAATGGCGAGGCGACAAGTATTTTTGTTGGTCTTTTCATTTGAATTGCTATAAGTTCATAGAGTGCCGCCAGTTGACCACACAAATTGTCAGTTGTAGTTAATCTTGATGGCAATAGAAAGTGACAAATTGAACTAAATTTCGTTTAGGGGGAGCTTACGTGCACCCAAGTTTCGCTTTTATGTGAGCTCTATTATTCTACAATTTGGCAATACCCAAATTTCAATTTGTGCTTTGTTCAGGCCCATGATGAGTTAAATCTTAAACTATGGCAATTTCCATTTGCATTTTATTTCCAATGGTTGCGTTTAGCAATTTCTTCAAAACTCCTTAGAAGCAAGGGGTGGGTAAGCACGGTTCCCGGTTGGCAAGTTTCACTTTTCAACTTTATTCGAGCACGAAATTGACGTGGCAGACGCACAAGATTTTTTCGTCTAGCCCCTAAAGGCAATGCGAGTGGAGTTTTGGGAATTGAAAGAGTTTGGTACAGACGTTTCTCTGTGTCTAGCCTGGTTGTAAACAAATAATGTAAAAATTCGTATATACATGTGTTTACACTTTTTTACTAATTTTAGAGAATAATATGAGCCACAATTTGACAAAAATGAAGTTTCCATATGCGTAATACTCTGTTCACAGTATATCGAGCAGTAATATATATTAAAAATAAAATAGCTCACCCAATTGGACTAAATAATAATTCATAATCTAAAACCATATACAACCTAAGACGTTTAAGCGTAATTTGCGCATTTATTTGCCAATGAAGTCCACAAATTCTTGTCTTGAGCTAGATGTTTTGATCCGTGTAAAATTATAATTTACCCACATCAAACAATATTTGATTCCACGAATGATCGATCACAGCACCTGCCATGGCCGTGTTGTTGCTTTAATCGCAATCACACAATGATAACTTCATGCAGCTGTCACAACAAACCGACCGTTAACCCAGCAGTTGTTGACCAATTTATTTAGCCCCGTTTATAGAAGTGGTTGCTGCTGCCGCCGCCCAGTGCACACTGCCCACCACTCGCCACTCAGTTGCTGACAGCGACAGCCACATTTAAAATCTATTAGTTCACCAACTGCAAATGCCGGCAATTGCCAAATGGACAACTGGCGGCTGGCGTCTGGCGACTGCAACTGCAGAGCCTGTTTCTGTTTTCAGTTCATGTCCGCGCCAGCAGAGAGCAAACAAATTTAATAAAGCGTCGCATTCGCAACCAAAACTGGATCTCACCCCCGCCAGCCAACCCGGCAGCAAGCCAGCGCTTCGTGTGCTGTAAATTATGTGCAACAAATAAATTATTTTCAGCTCTGTCATTTGATTAAAATGTTTAAGTGCAACACAAGGCAATGGAAAATAAATTGCAATGATGTTGCACGCTGACGGGCCACGGGGCGGGCCAATCTGTTGCATGCAACATGGTGACCCAACTGCTGCAAGAACTTTAACCAAGCTTGTGTCTGCGATTCAATCAAAGTGAGACCCTGTTTTGCTTGCTCTTTTGTGTTTAAAGTTTGTTTTTAAATAAAAAATGAGTTTTTGAAAATGGGAAACATATAAAAAAAAACGTCGCACTTGCTTGATCAAGAACATATATAAATGATGGGGTCGAAGATGCATCCTTCTGCCTGTTGCAAACGAACATATTATGCCGTTCCCCATATTAGCATATCAGCTATTACAGCAACGTTTAATATTAATAAAAACGGACAATCCAAAATCCATCGCCTTTTGTAACAATTTACATAGCAGCTAGCTTTTGGCAAGCGTTTCAGCCAATTGATCATATGAAGCACCCCATTCACATTAAAAATTCCAATAAAAAGATATTTACAAAATAATTTATACGACTTGTAGCTCACACAAAAACACATCACATCAATATTGCCTTCAGATCACATAGGTTAAACCTTGGCCTGTACCTTGCGTAGACCCGACTTCTTGGACGGCTTCAGAACAAAAAACGAACACATAAGCGTCTCATCGACGGACATCATAGCACCTGCGTTATCGAACTCGCCGCAGTAGTTGGGGGCCGAGAAGATTGTTATAAGCTGGCGCTTGGCAAAGAACTCGTACCCATCTTCGACTACTTGATGAGCACGACAGATCAAATCAAACTTGAAGCGATGCACAAACTTGCCCACCGTATCTGCACCGAATGTGACACTAACTCCACGATCATTATCGCTCCAGCCCATAATCTTGGCATCCGGATCGGCCCATAGCAAGTCGCAGAGCAGACCTTTGTCGGGAACCTCGCAAGGTCGCGGTAGCTTAGTTATTTGGGTCATGTTGTTCAGTTCAGGACTGAGCCCACCATGACAGCAGAAAATCTTCGTATCCACAATGGCAGCCACCGGCATGCAATTATAGCAGTCCACAAAGGTTCGCCACAATTTGACGGTATAACGCCGCTTACACTCATCATAGAATCCATAGATGCGGTTGATGCCAGCACTTTCGTGATTTCCACGCAGAACAAAGAAGTTTTGTGGGAACTTGATCTTGTAGGCGAGCAACAGGCATAGCGTCTCAATGGATTGCTTACCACGGTCCACATAATCGCCTAGGAACAAATAGTTTGAGGCGGGTGGATAGCCGCCGTAGTCAAACATCCTCAATAAATCCGTAAACTGGCCATGTAAGTCGCCGCAAATCTTGACCGGCGCTGAAAGCTCCAGCAACATGGGCTGCTGGAGAAACACATCCCTACAGCGCAGGCAGAGCGAACGAATATCCGTCTCGGTAAGATGCAGTTGCTTGATTCGCCGGACGTCAATAATGTTCAATATAATTTGGTCGATGTTTGCTGCTTCACCGACTACTGAAAGACGCTGCGACTGCGTTGCTTGCACCGCCATTTCAAGCTCCGCTTTAAACTCCGATGCGGATGCGACTCGTGCAGCATACAACGAGAATTTGAGTAGGTATCACAATGTTAACGGTTGGAAACATACAAAATGGGCAGCATCTACTTCTATTGATAAAATGGTACAAATGTTGACGTGACGATTAGTACTGACAAATGCCGCCAGGCTCCTCCTCAGTTCAGATTCAGACTAAAGATTGAGTTTTTGAGCATCACTCGCTAGTATTTTTAATGTTTTGCCGCGAAAACTTGCCTTGCGGATCTCCATTGGACGCAGCACGTCAAACGTAATAACCAAATCCTTATCAACGCCCATTGAGGCGCCCGCATTATCATAGACGCCACAGTAGTTAGGTGCCGAGAAGATGGTTACAAGTTGCCTCTTAGCGAAGAACTCGTAGCCATCTTCCACCACCTGATGAGCTCGACAGATCAGGTCAAAGTCGTGCTTACGTAAAAACTTCTCAATCACATCGCGTCCAAAAAGAAAGCTAACGCCACGATCGCTGGGCGAATAGCCGAAGGCTTTGCGATCGGGATCACTCCACAACAAATCGCACATCAGACCCTCGTCCGGCACATCAGTGGGTCGTGGCAACGATTCAATATCGCTTAGATCCATCAGCCTCTGGCTCAAGCCGCCGTGGCAGCAAAATATCCGTTTGGATATAATGGCTGCCACAGGCATACAATTGTAGCAATCGACAAACGTTTTCCACAGCTTGATCGTGTAGCGTCGCTTACACTCATCGAAAAAGCCGTAGACACGGTTTATAGACTGCGACTCGTGGTTGCCACGCAGCAAAAAGATATTTTTTGGATACCTGACCTTAAGTGCCAGTAAGAGCGTTATTGTTTCCACCGAATTTTTACCACGATCCACGTAATCGCCTAGAAACAAATAACTCACTTGCGGCGGAAATCCGCAGTGTTCCATTATCCTAAGCAGATCCGCAAACTGTCCATGCACATCGCCCACAACACGCAGAGGTGCATCCAAATGCAATAGCATCGACTCATCCAGAAAGGTCTCTCGCGCCACGTAGCACAAATTGATTAGGTCTTGCTCGAACAGTGGAACCCGCTGCTGCTTGCTTGAGCGGAACGACCTGAGCCTGGCTATTATCTCGATTAAAGTGAATTTTACCTCCATTATGAACGAGTTTCTTTGAGATTGATCACTCCGGTTCGAAACTGGTGAGCCCAGGTTATCATTTTTGGGCCTTGCAGTTTTCGGCGGGCCCATTTCATGTGAGTTTTGTGTGCTTTTTCATATATATATATTTTTTTTTTTTCTTTATTTTAACACAATAATAACATATTTTACAATGATAACCATAAACTGTCAAGAAAAACATTTCACGATTTCAAAATGCCAAGGTCCTAAAGCATGATAACGCACTTACGTGAAAAACAAAGGGGTGCACTTAAGTGAATATACTATAATTTGCAATTTAAATAATATAAAATCATTGAGTTATTGGTTTTTAATAAGACCATTTCGGTTTATTAATGACACCCTTGCATATTACAAATTTTGACCGTCGCCAACCAATTCAATCTTCTAATACATTTATATATATATATATATATATATATATATATATATATATATATATATATATATATATATATATATATATATATCATGATGAATAGCTAGCAGAGCGCGTAATTCTTATCTATACAAGCTTGATTCGCGTGAAAGAGTGGAATTTAACGAGCTTGCTAAACGTTTAGCACCTGTTATGACTGTATCAGCAGTAAATAATCTTTTTAATGCCTTGCCTTGGTAGATGTCAAAGGTGATCATCAGATTGCAATCGATGTACATGGTGGCACCAGCATTGTCAAAAATGCCACAATAGTTAGGCGCCGAGAAAATGGTGACCAGCTGGCGCTTGGCAAAGAACTCGTAGCCATCTTCGACAACCTGATGTGCACGGCAAATTAAATCGAAGTCGTTGCGTACCAAAAACTTGTCCACGACATCGCTACCAAATACCCAGGAAACTCCGCGTGAGCTCTTGTTCCAGCCATAGCTGCGATCTGGATCAGACCACAGTAGATCACACAGTACGCCGGACTCCGGAATATCAGTAGGTCGCTGAATACTGTTGATCTGGTCAATACTTGTCAAGCTTGGACTCAAGCCCCCATGACAGCAAAAGACACGATGCGAGATAATGGCCGCCACTGGCATACAGCAATAACAGTCCACAAAGCTTTTCCAGAGTTTCGTGGAATAACGTCGCTTGCACTCATCGAAAAACCCGTACGTCATGTTGAGATCTGGGCTCTCGTGGTTGCCGCGCAGCAAATAGACGGTCTCCGGATACTTAACCTTATAGCAGAGCAGCAGCGTCAAGGTCTCCACGGAGTTTCTGCCTCGATCTACATAATCGCCTAAAAAAAGATATCGTTGATGCGGGGGTGACCCCTTGTTCTTGAATATGCGCAACAGATCCTCGAATTGTCCATGCAGATCACCAACAATGCAGATCGGTGAACTTATATCTAAGCACATCGACTCATTCATAAAGGTTTCGCGTGCCATTCTGCATACCGCCTGAATATCACCCTTAGCCAATTTGATGGTGCGTTCCTGTTGCCGAGGCCCGGTCTCGAGTATTCGTATAATCTCATTAATATTTGGATAGAACATTTGTAAAACACTTTTTATTATTGATCCGATCCGTTTATTTTTGTATTTTTAATATTTTTTATATTTTTTTATGTATTTAATACTTGAGCAAGTTTTTGATGTATTTGAAAGGAAGAGTTCTGACAAGATGATGTATAGCTTCTATGATCACATGCCGGAGACGACCCCGAAGATTTCAATACAGACCAATTCGCCTACGTACTAACTAAAATCAGTGCCAAATATCTCTTTACTCGTTGGGAGCGTCATTTAGTACTCATTTCATTTGGTTCCGTATTCCATCTAGACAGTTCATCAGGTCGCCAGGATAGTCCATTCTATTTATTGACCAACACGTCCAGCACCAATGTAGCTATTCGCACCCTTGGAAAATGTAGAATACTTGTAACTGGCAGTATCCATCTATTTTTTCATTCTTTCCGGCGCTTTCTCCACAAGGGCAGTGAATTTGACTTCTCCCTCGCGTTTTTTCGGTTTCATTACAACCAGCGTAATATTTAGAAGTTCATCAACGCACATCATGGCGCCGGCGTTGTCATATTCGCCACAGTAGTTGACCGCAGAGAAGATGGTTATAAGTTGGCGCTTGGCGAAGAACTCATAACCATCCTCTACCACTTGATGGGCGCGGCAAACCAAATCTAGGTTAAACCGAGAGATGAACTGTATGACAATGTCAGCGCCAAAAGTGAAGCTTACGCCCCGTGAGTTCTTGGCCCACCCAACGACGGCCGGATCAGGATCGGCCCAGAGCAAGTCACAAAGCAGGCCATTTGTCTTGATTTCGCATGGCCGTGACAGGCTGCGTATATCATTGAAATCATGCAGCAGTGGACTCAGGCCACCATGACAACAGAATATCCTGCTACCAATAATGGCCGCCACGGGCATGCAATTGTATGTGTCCACAAAACACCTCCATAGTCGCACTGTGAAGCGGCGCTTGCACTCATCGAAGAACCCGTAAACTTGATTGATGCTGGCCGATTCGTGATTTCCGCGCAACAGAAACATGGAAAACGGGAACTTGACCTTGTAGGCCAATAATAGGGTTAGCGTCTCCACAGAGTGTTTGCCACGATCAACGTAATCCCCAAGGAAGAGATAACTCGCTTTTGGTGGATGGCCTGCTGAGTCAAAGTACCGGAGCATATCCCCGTACTGACCGTGTATGTCACCCAGCACATTTATTGGGGCTTCTATCTCCAGAAGCATTGGCTCCTCAATTAATACACCACGTGCAATCTGTAAAAGCTTAAAGATGTCTACTTCCGGCACATTTATACGCTTATCGAACTTCCAGGCAAGCAATGTATCGATCAGGTCGTCTAAATGTTTTGGCAATAGCATTGGTTTCATGATTTATATAAATGTATTGATATTGCATTGAATATTATAATCTTGAGCATATGATAGTGTGGATGGCCAAATATAGTGAAGAGAATTTGAAATCACCCCAATGACTGAATCAAATGAAAATAAAACTAATCTGACAAGTAAATCACATTGGCTACAAAATATGGAATAAAATGTATACAACAGCGAATTGTAATTCCATGGAGATTTACAATCGAATTTCTATGCAATATGGTGGCAGTAGCAATGGGTTATGTCGCATTAAGATAACTCTATCCAATGAAAAGCCCAAAATAAGTTGGAGTGTTCAACATACACCACAATGCGACCCTCTAAATTAACTTACAACAAACCGTCTTTATATACTTATAGGTATTCATATTTAGTTATTTATATTGAAATAAAAGATTTCGGAAAGTTAATATCGACGAGTAAGATAATAATATTAATACATAAATGCATTTCTCACAGTGTGAAGCAAACTGCGAATCTGGGTTTTGTCGTTGCGTTTTTAGAATGTTTTGAAAGGTAGCTCGGCCCGAATTTAATGCGTATGCATATTAATTTGAATATTAAGTTAATTTTTAAGGCCTTAAGTAATTAATCACACAATTTCTTGCAACGCCTATAAATGAAAAGAATCTTAGCAATGTCCGGTATATTGAGCTTGCCCTCTTTTAATTTCCGCTTACCCCAGAGCCAATACGACAAGTTGTCAGTTCCATTTGTGCCCGGACAATCCACGGAGATTCCAACACATGTGTCACCATTGTGGCAGCCAGTGCAGTAACCAAATCGTCCTCGTCATTTGCAGCAACAGCTGACGCCATGCAGGTTTATCATCAGAGGTGTGTACGTGCCTTTGTCGTTTATTAGTTTGTGCTGGACACGGTTGGCGTCCAAAGGAAATTAAAATAATTCAAGCATGAAATTTAATTTAATTTTTGCAGCTGCAAAAAGTTTCTACATGGTACACCGAATGAAATTGTCTTATGAACATGACTCAAGACTCGGAAATTTTTAATCGAAAAGTTTAGGTTTTATTTTTAAGAACATATATTCTTCATTTAAGAACATATATTCTCTTGAAATTAAAGAAAGTAAAATACTTTACGGAACATGAAAACACAAGGAGATGAGTCAAACCAAGGCACTACACTTTCAAAAATGAGTCTCTGAAAAATTGAGCTCTAATGAAAAGAGGTATCCAAAGAGTGAAATATTTTAAGATAAAATATTCAATATATTAGATTAAATATGATAACTATAAAACAAGTTTTAAATGGTTGGTAAAAATTAAGCCATGCATAAGGATTAAAATTGTTCGATATTATGGAAATAAGAGGAGATATAAATAATAATGGCTAGGTCTACTCAGCTCGTTGTTCTATACAAGAATTTTTGTACTTTATGTGGTCGGAAATGCTTCCTTCTGCCTTGGTTCAAGCTATAAACATAGCTTTATTCGAAAGTGGTCGATTAAGAGACACCCTACAAGATGCAGTGATCACAGGGATGGCAGAAGCTTATTATTATTGATTTGCCATTAGCATCTGCCGATCATAAGGTGGCTACTATGCTTTTATATACTTTACCCCATTAAAGAGTATATCACAGAGACAACAATTCCAATTCTTAACAATTTTTTCCATTTAAACAAATTTAATCCTACGCGAAGGCAAAACAAAAACAGCTGGCACAAAACTAAATCCAGACAATTGAATTTGTTGCGGTGATGTTTTATATGGAAACGACCAACTGCAGATTCGCGATATACTTCCAACACACATGAACATACATAAAAATATGGGCAACACCCCCATGTATGGAAATATTTGTATTTTTTTAGCAAGGCTCACTGTGTGGTATTATTTAAATTGAATTTGCAAATTAAGTTTATTGTGTTACAGCGAACAGAAATTTATATTCTATGTGCGATTATTGTTTCGCCTTTATTTTTCCGACTCTTTTTAACGAAGGGCTTCACTGGGCTTATACGATATTTATTTATGGGCAGCAACTTGTTTGTTGTGCCTGGTTCGCCCTGGATGAGCAGCGTGTCAGGTCTACGAATCGGATGGGCATATATTTTATTGTATTGACTACGCTTCAATTGAAACAATTGAGCAATTGATTTGCATGCACAGAATTTGTAACTGGGATTCCCATTGAATGATTTATGACAACGCGTATTCCGTTTCATACGATTTTCTACAATAATTTACATTTGACAAATAGTCAGTAAATAACAAAAGCTTTAAAACGAGAGCCATCAGCTAACAGAAATTCCGGGAAGGCAAAAAATAAATATTCCAAGCTAAATCTATCAGAAAAGATCATTGGTAACACGTTTTATCTGCTTTAGCGATTAAATGAGGGAAGTAGACACACTGAACGATATTGAACTAAAACTTTTGTGAACGTATGCCATAAAAAAAATTTTCAAATTCCTTCTCACTTCCTTGAACAAATATGTCTTTACTTCCTTTTCCTATTGGGGCATGCAAAAATGTAGTGTTAAGGTGGAGAGTTATTGAATAACAAAAAAATACTTGTATTTGTTTCACAGTTCTTAAAGTATTTTTTAGTTTTAGATTTTTTATCTATAGATGACAAGTAATTCAATAAAGCCATTACCAAAGATTCCAAATAAAAGAAGATTCGTACAAGAGCTTGGCCAAATTAAAAAAAAAATAAATCTGTTTCAAATTCAAAACCTTTGCCAATTTTCACATGCTCACATAAAAAGATATTAATTTCTAAGTTGGCGCCATACATTCACTTCTTTTGAACTGTTTAGCCGGAAAAATATCACGCATACGCACTGTCGTGCATTGCACCCAATTTACATTTACTTGGCAAATTGTTAACAATTTTTGCGCAGCGTCTAGTTGGCACCATTTGGTCAGCCAAATACAAAAAGGAAGTAAAAACTTAGTATTCGGATAAAACTGACTTTTGAATACTCTGTTAACAGCTTTATAAACGCCTTTTAAGTCTGTAACTTTCGATAATATAGGTTTTTGCGATTCATTGGAACAGAGGTGGAAGTGACCTCAAAACTGTTAGCTATATATGAACGTAGCTACCTGACAAAAGTATGTGATTAATCTTGCCTTAAGCCCTGACAAATATATATGTGCGAATTATAAGACAGCTCGCTGCAGTAGTGTCGGACAGGCTGAAAGGCGGATAGTACTTAAAACAAATATTCTTTTTTCAGCTTGGAAACAGAGTGCTGTGCTGTATATATATTTATTTGTGTATACAAATAAATTAAAAATCATATAAAAACGGACACAGCAATGCAGATCGCTTTTAGCTGGCGCCTGGGCTGCCGTCACAATGACGCCTATGGGCCAACAACCCTGGCGCATCACATTTTCCATTAAATTCATTTGGTTCAGTTGCACATTTCTTGACTTTTGTGTACAGTACAAATAAATAGAAAGCAACGAGAGATAAATGTAAATAGGAAATGGAATGCATGACTGGTCGAAAAATTGTGCAGTGCTTGCGAAATTATCCATATAAAACGCTATGACTGGTATGACCCGGAAAAAATGTTCAACGGTCAGCGAAAAATGTAACACAGCCAAAGAATGTAAGTAATGGCAAGTGTTAGAAGGGTAAAATATGTGTCAGCAGGCGCTTTAAAGAGTCGTAAAAATAAGAATACTTTAGTCAAGCTGACAGGCGACTCAAGGGAGCATTGAAGGGATTCGAAATGTGGATGAGTGGAGATCGAATCGAAGCACGCTGTGATGACTATTTAAAGAATTTAATAATTATAATTCTAGGCAGTTATGAAAACCCTTCTAAATGCTTCCTATTACTAATTTATGGCTAACGAGCCCCTTTTGCAATGCGGTCACGTAAATTGTTCCAGTTTCAGGTTCCATTCCAGCTGTTGCAGCTTCGCTTAAGTGACTGTACCGTGGAACGTGTCGCGTGAAACAGCTTGTAACTGGCCAATCCGCCTCCACTTTCAGAGGGGATAACTGCTTAAAACTGAATATTAACCTGAAACTGCGCTGACCCCATCGAGGGCATAGAATGCATTTGGCTGGCCGCTTAATTATCCCGCACGTAATACTCCGACAGCCGGCGAGGTGAGACTAGCGGCAAATATTTGGCAGGTAACGCCTGCGCCGGGCAACTGTACGTGGAGTTGGAGTCCAGGTAATTAGCATCAAGTGCAGTGCAAATAAATTAATTAAATGCAAAGCACGTGCATAGCAGCCAGTAAAATGTATTCGCTAACCAAAAAGCTCGAAGACTAAGTGCATAATTTATGTAACCAAGTGATAAACTTAACGGGGGCAACGATTACACAATAACGGTCGGTAATGGGCAAGGAAAATTATATGTGAACGCCTGAAACTAGGCAACAACTATGCGTCTAAGACGACAATTTATTGGGGCACAAGTAAATATTACCCACTTTCCAAGTACAGACAACCCTCCACTAAGCCAGTCGGTCAGCTGGTCAGATGGTCAGCTGGTCAGCTGGGCAACCCCTAGACAATTTAAGGGTAAACGATGCTGACACAGACAGCACTTCGAAATCGACGGGTGCCAATTTTCTGTTGATTACACGACAACAGTGTTGTGTTGTGCGCACTTGCCACCCTTTGTTAAGTTGGGGGTGTTTCTAATGGGGTGGGGAGTGACAAGGGTCAAACGAAAGTTTTACGAGCACTCGCTGGCATTTAAACTACAGCAAAACTGTTCTAGTGAAAGCCGTTTAATGTGTTGTTGTTGGGTTTTACTTTATTTATTTTAAGTTTAATTCGTTTGGTTGCAAAAAGGAAATTGGTTTAAGTGGAACGGACGCACAGGAAAACAGTCGGCCCAGAGCCAAATAGATTTATCTAGTGAAAGTTTATCACCTGCTGGGCTGAAAGGTGTGGAGCGTGAATAGAAAGTTGAAGCTACTGCGACTGACAGTTTCGATATTGGGGCTTAGATAAGGAATGGTTTCATATAAGACTTAACTTAGCAGGGCTGCCACTTAAGTTTTTTGATGGTGGAGTAATTGTCTTTTAGCTTACATTAAAGAAAATTGAGCTGAGCGAACCAGTAAAAAGTGTATTATAATTTTAAAATGAAATCGTTCAACCGCTGGTTAAAGCATATCACGTTTGGTCCGGAATGGCCAACTTTTCATTCTATCATTCATTCAATCTGTGCACAAACAGAAGCCATATTATAAATCTTCAAATATCTGACAGGGCCTGCATGTAGTTTGTCTGCCATTCCCGCTGACCCATAGCCCCTCATTGTTCCATTACGGGCAGCTTTGCTGCTTGCAAAATCATACATCAATTTTGAAGCCACGAAAATAACATAGCCAGAGGGGGAGGTGTGAAAGATTTGCTCCCCTTTCCCGCAAGCGTACCCAGTTGCTATGACAACAAATGCCGCAACTGATGTGAATGCGAATGCGAATGCAGCCCGGCAGTTGCACGGTTGCAGCTCCGAGTTTGCATTTAGTCGCGAAATTTTTGACGCACTCGTTTTGGGCACTGTCAGGCATGGCAAGGAATTTGAAAGTGATGTCTGCCAGGCCGAAATTGTCAAAACAATTAATCATTGATGAAGAAAATGTACATGCAGCAACCAAACCAGCAGTACGAGCGACCCCACCAACCACAGCAACCACAACAGCAGCTACAGCCGCTTGGCTGAATTTTGCATATTTGCACCAAATGTCATTAGTTTTCCTGTTTGCCGACAGTTGTCCATTTGTCTTATGCTATTTACCCATATGGTCATTGCACTTTAAATTGTAATCTATTTAGCATTAGCAAAATTGCACATAATTGTTTTAAATAGCTTGATTGAAATCCAAGCAGCAACATCATGAAAATTTTAATTGCGTTCCGTATGCACGACAAATGACGCCTCCAGAGAAATAACATTGTAATTTGGCTTGAGACAAGCAGCTGAAGCATCCTTTAAGGCATAATTAATATTCAACATTAATATATTTAATTGCCTTCATTAGCCAGATAATTCGACTGTCTAAACTAGGTCGTTGCAAGTCACAGATGTGCACACACTAAATGTGTTCTTAAATTGTGTATGATCTCTATTAGTTTCAAATTAGTTGGTAATCGGAAACTTCCTTTAAATATTTTATTCGATATTTATCGCTTTTCAATGGTAAGAGCTATTGAAGAAAAAGGCAATACAAATTTAATTTTTGTTCCTTTTAATTAAGCAGGCATTTTTTCTGAAAAGCATATATATTTATAAACAATTTTACGTGCTTCCAATCACTTGTTCGTTTAAAAAGCACAACAACTAAAAACTAGAGAATAGCACCGGTTGCTTATAGTCCTCTTCCCAAAAAAAAAGGAAAGGAAAACGTTGCATCGTTCTTCGACCAACGAGTCCGCCAATCAAATAGCTGTTCCAATTAACCACACAACTTTAGAACCATTTGACAGCCGATTCGAAGCCCCGAGCACCCGAGCGTTACACGCTTAGCCACTTTAAGCGCTTGTTGACGACCATAAAAATCGAAATTCAGAGCAACAAAAACCCGATGAAAAAAAATCAATTCAAACACAAAAAGCGAAGCGCTCAAGTTGCGTGGAAAATGTAAATAGAGTGGGGGGACTCTGAACAGAAACATTATGGACCACATAAAATAGAGGTTTGTGACTGTTTTTTGCTCTTGTTACTGGCCAAATGTCAGTCGATTGTCACGAATTGAAGGCGAAAGCAGAGCGTAAAAATCTTCAATGCTGAAGACAGGTGATTGGAATTTCTTGGCGTTTCGCTTGTCTAGTCGTGCCCTTGCTATCAAATGGGGCATTTTATGCCTCATAAAGACTCATTATGTCCATGGAAATTGTATTGTGAACACAAAAGCAAACTGGCCCGTTATAAGATATCGAAAATTGTTATAAAAAATTTGATTGTCGATATTTAATTGGCGCAAAAGTAAGTAATAAAATGCCATCTGATCTATGCAAGCGGTGATCAATAGTATATAAATAGCTGAATGTGGGAAAATAAATGATATAAATAAATACGAATAGTTATTTTTTTTATTTAAATATAGATAAATAAAGCTGTCTTTAAGAATATATTAACTAATTCTTGAGTGGGACACTGCCCTAATCATATAGCAATGTACCTCTGATTTTAAAGAGACAATAAAAATATGTCAAAGAGACAATAACTATTTAAAATAAAATTAATAATATAATTTAAGCTTCCAACAATTTAAAAATATCGTGTGACAGTTTGTAAAAATTCCCACTTGTTTTTTAGTTACTAAAGAGATAATATAATTATACATATAAACATATAAAAAGCACGCCATAAAAACCTTGTGTGATAGTTGTTTTACATTCTCATATATCCGGTATATGCGCCTTTTGTTGAAAAGTTGATTAAATAATTTATTTGATGCTTTGCATGCATGGTCCATGCAAATTTCATTAAAAACTGATTTCCTATGAAAATTCAATCAACAAAAGTCGCCATGCAAAAACCAAAAAAATAAAATAAAAAGTAAAAACAAAATCAAACCATAGAGGAATAAATTGTTACTGAACAACAAACTGGTTAAAAGGCGAAAAGTGCAAACCGCAATTAATTAAATCCGCAGTTAATTTTATTGTCAGCGGAAGTGGCAGCGGCAAAATGACGCAAATGAAATTATCGGCGATGACGGGCATGAAAAAAATGTGTCATCCTTTCTGGAAAATATACACGGGTTTATCACAAACCATTTTAAATCTACTGAGAAACAAGCTTTATGGTATTTCGTTATTTTAATTGCATTTTTCGAAATTTGTTCAAATTGTTTTAAAAAATAACAATGTGAAAAATATTAAAAAGTGTTGTGCAATGACCTAGTTTGGTGTAATTAAACTATATACATATATCCTTCGAACCGCCTGAAGAAATATTTTTTTGAAAGGTCGCTAATATTAGCATAAGGAATATATAAGAAAATAATTCTTATAAATATATGTAAGTTAGTAATTAGATCTACGGCAAGCTATAATTAGAACTATCGTAAATAGTTATGGAGCGCTACTTTTCGGAAATATATCTTTTATCTCATATATGTAATCGTTATAATCTTATGACTTTGGCAGGAAGTTTAAATTAAATTGTAATTTTATGTTTTAGTAATGTGTAAATTTACTAATTGTAGATAAATGTATAATAATGAATTCATGTCCACTTGGAGGCAGTGTCAGCAAAGGTAGCTTGCGGTGCCGTTGAAAAATGAACACTTTGCTCAGCGCCTTTGGTTGGAAAAGTTATTGAATTGAGATGCAATGCCCCAGACTAGGATTCGAATACACCAACTGGGGACTGCACATTGAAAAGGAGACAACTAGGTGTTGTCATTCAAAATGAGCACTTATTGTTTTTGAATACTTTTTTTAAATACTTAAAATAAAGTAATTCGCCATTGATTATTTATATTTATTGTTATTTAATGCCTTTCCTTTAAATACTTAAAATAAAGTAATTGTCCATTGATGAAGTATTTTCACTATTACAAATAAATTTTACCGATTGTTGTGAATTCTTTCTAACACTTTTATGTAAAGTTTTTCTTTTGATCCGCATCGGTTTTTACATGACTGTAATTAATTTATTATAGGACTTGCGTGAGGCACTCTGGTTGCATGCTACCTTCCACTTCAGAGTTGCATGCAAATTATTGCAAGTTGAGCATGTCCCAAAATTGTATTCTCCAGCTGCAAGTACAACTCATAATCGACAAAATTCGCGTGCTGGCTCTCAACTTACAAGCGCTACAAGTTTTGCTGCAAGACTCAAAACTTTTCGACAGCCTTCTGGACTCGGTGGCAAGTTAGACTTGGCGCGTTGCATGCCAAGCAAAGTTGCAGCCTGTTCTTTGACCTTCATGGTAGTTTGGCCTCCGCTCTCGGCTGTCCGTGGAAACGGCTGCACTATTATTACGGAGCTTGTTCAAGTAGCAACATGTTCTTGGGTGTCCTTTGATGCATATTTAAGTCAGGTGTGGAAATTCTTTTTGAGGCATTCATGTCTTCTGGTCTCCTTATTTGTGAATGTATCACTTTGAGCAGACATGGCTGCTACATTCAAAACCTGCTCAATGGTTTTTCTTTTTCAATGTTCGCCATATTCTATTTATTAACATCGGCGTGCACATTTAAAACTTAACTCTAACGAAATACAACCTTCTGCCGCCGACCACACTCGAGTCCTTTGAGCTACCGCACACCTTTCACCAAAATGCCAAAGAGCGCATTGGCTTAATTTGTATGAATGCCGAAATGTAAAGTGCCAGAAAAAAATGTATATACATATTTGTGTATGTACAAATATATATAAAACTGAAAGCGCAAATGGAATATCTAATTAAATTTTTGACTGCAAATGAACAAAGTTGCCTGCACCACCGCAAAGCTGCGAAAGGAGCAGACAGACTATTCTGGCAGTTAACTGTTAACTACCAGCTACCAACTGCCAGTTTAATTAACTTGGCTTATAAAATTTTATGCCAGCTCGCAGTGCGCATAGCAAAACATTATCTATGCGATGTAATAGTTGGCCATAAAGGTTGTCTATGCAAATATGTTGCAATATCTCTGTTGCCACTCAATTGCCGTTGGCTTTAATGGAAACTTCCCCCTTATCGCTTTGAGGGTTGCTATCCTCCCGCACTGCGCGCATAAATCAAGAGTGAAATTTTTACACGCGCCAAACTGTCTGTGAAAATTTCATTTCCATGTACCGCGACATGTATGTACATATCCCAACTTTTCAGCTACCCGGCTTACCGACTCTTGCCCTGAAAAGGCGAAATTGAAGGGTCACAGCAACACGTTTTTAATTGTTTTTTGAGGTTTTTCGGACAATATTCAAAGGGAGTAATTTAAATTCCAGTTTGTAGCCTGCGGCGGTATTTTTGACTGGATCCTTTGTTGCAGACAGCTTTCAAACATACATGAAAATGTGCCGTTGTATTTTTTCAGTTTTTAAAAATTTAAATGTTATGAATCATGTTTTGATAATACAAATAATATAGCCAACGTTTATTTATTGCAAAAAATAATTGAATTACTTTTATGAAAAGTTGCAAAGCTTAGGTACACGTTAAATATCGCTATGCCTGTTTCCTGGTAGCATCTAATGTGCATTTTACAAAGCCTATTAACATATTTGCCAGCGTGTTTAACAGCTAAACCCTGTCCATGCTCTGCCCACCAATCAACCAGGGTGAGGGTCCGATGTCGGACTTTGTTGGTGGTCACGTTTCGAAGTCCATAACAAGACAGCCTTGCATAATTGCGCCGCCAAGAGCAGGTCCGCAGTTCTACTACCTCATCTCATAAATAACCCAACAGACATACAACCACACTTACAAAACACTCCCATTTAAATATATATGTATGGGTAATATGTTGTTTAACTTTTTGTCTAGCATGGCTATTATGCAAATGGTACTTTGTTTTAACTGCGGTTGGGCTGATGGCTACGGCTGAGACTGAAGCTGAGCCTGACATAAGTTCGTCACCAGCATTGCTAACTGACTCGACTCTCCACTTTGGGCGGCCCTTAGCCGCATTACGAGGACAATTAATATGCCAAGTGTTATGTGTGCGCATATAATGACTTTTTCCAGTGGCCGGGCCCCATTTCGCCCAGCTGCATCTGCATCGTACTTGTGCCGAGCTCATCTGTCAACTGTGGCCATCTATCAATAAACGTTCAACTGCCCGACTAAACGGCGCAGCCGCAACTGCCCTCCCCCACACACACAAAACACACACACATCCATTAAATTTTATAGTCGTGGGCTGGCTACTTGAGCCATGACCAGATATATGACTCACTACTAAGCGAGACACGCGCGGTTTCAGCGTTGTTTGGCCAACATTAATCTGTCTCACAATTGTTGAACAAAAAGTCATGTCTGGTTACCGTGAATGTGGCGCTGCTTAGGTTATTTAAAAATATTTTTACCTCTTAAGTGCACTTAAAGTTTTACGAGCACCTAAACCAAAGTATTAGGGCTGTATGTTCTTTGTAGTTCTGCTCCTTTACAGTTTCTAAGCAGTAGAAAAAAGTATGAAAATTAAACTATTTACCTCCTTCAATTGAATCATCTGTTGGCTAACCCTATAGTCGTATATGTCTCTACTTTTTCATAACCCAATAAAATACACAGAAACTCCTCTAAACCGACTGTACAAGCAGCCAGCAGTGTATTGACCAGGCCAACCACGTAAACGGTGTAAATGTAAACGGTTCAGCAGTGTTGGTAGTCGCTCCACGACTAAAACAAAAATTGTCAGCACTGTAAAGCCCAAAATACACACACAAAAACAGTCTGCTATACAAACATAATGCACACATACACAAAAACCCAATAAAATAAATCAAAAGAAAGTAAAATTACGACGCGTCGTTCAATCGAACTGCGAATATACAGCATATAAAAACTTTATTTCAATAAAATCAAAAGCGAGAAAAACTTTCGCTACTTCAGTAGCAAAAACAAAAAAAATATTCATATGTAAAATAACAGAGAATATTTGTACTCGGCGAGGCGAAGATTAAATACGCTTCTTATAACAAAAACCTGTTTCTCTATCAGATATACAGGTATTTGATATACAGGTAGGTAAAACAATTTTTATGAATAACATAATGAAGACTACTGATCTAGAGGCATTGTATAAATTTTTATTTAGCTGTTATGTTAAACTTTTTTATTTTTATTATTTAACCACGAAAAAAAATCTGTAAGCTAAAGCTAACTGTCGTCAGGGTATAAGAAAGGCGTTGAATGGAATTCGTTCAGTTTTGATTTTGTGCTGGGTGAAGTATTATTATCATGGTCAAGCCGGCGGAGCCTACGCATGCGTAGAATACAAATACACGCACACACGCATAAGTGTGGAGATTGGCAAAGTGGACGTGCCACAGGCCAGAACCACTTTTTTTCTGCCGGTTGCTTGTCATGTGAATTTGGGTGAAATGTTTGTCGCTGGCTTTCAAATTCGTGGCTGACTTTTCAGTTTGCAACGAGCCACACGAGTTGGTGGTGTCGCCTAAGCGTAGAGAAAGCCACCACGCAAACTTTTTGTGAAATGTCTTGGAGCTACCTGCCGATCTGCGTGCTGCTGCTGCTGCTCGGATCAGCTGCATCTCAGCAGTACAACACGTCAGCAGATCCCTCGGCGGGCACAACGCCGGCATCGCCACTGCTGAAGCAGTCCCAGAATACGTTTGTACAATGGGTTCTATCACTGTTGCCGCAGCGCCCCGGCTCTGCCCCAGAAACGGCCACAGTGGCCACACTGAGCAGCTCACCGACAGCACCCACTGAGATGCCAGCCGTTGTGACGTCTACAACCACAACCGCGGCCCCCACGACAACCCGAAAAGCAACAACGCCGGCACCTCCGACGTTAAGCCCGCCTCGGAACTGTAGCGATTGCGTCTGCGGGGTTGCCAACATTCAGAAGCGCATTGTAGGCGGTCAGGAGACGGAGGTGCATCAGTATCCCTGGGTTGGCATGTTACTCTATGGTGGACGCTTCTATTGTGCCGGCTCTCTGCTCAACGATCAGTTCCTGCTGACTGCCTCGCACTGCGTCTATGGGTTCCGCAAGGAGCGAATCTCTGTCCGTTTGCTGGAGCACGATCGCAAGATGTCTCATCTGCAAAAGATTGATCGGAAAGTAGCAGAGGTCATCACGCATCCAAAGTACAACGCACGCAACTACGATAATGACATTGCCATCATCAAGCTGGATGAACCTGTGGAGTTCAATGAGCTGCTGCATCCAGTTTGCATGCCCACGCCAGGGCGCAGTTTCAAGGGCGAAATTGGCATTGTCACTGGCTGGGGTGCGCTTAAAGTGGGTGGCCCCACCTCTGATACACTCCAGGTAAGAAACAGCGGCTGATAAGTGAGTCCCTAGGCAGTGCCTACTAAAGATTTCTTACAGGAGGTTCAGGTGCCCATTTTAGCGCAAGACGAGTGCCGCAAGAGTCGTTATGGCAACAAGATCACAGACAATATGCTTTGTGGTGGCTACGATGACGGCGGCAAAGATTCCTGCCAGGGCGACAGCGGCGGTCCCCTACACATTGTGCCCAATGGCACGCGCGAATATCAGATTGCCGGCGTCGTATCTTGGGGCGAGGGCTGCGCCAAGGCTGGTTATCCAGGCGTATATGCGCGAGTGAATCGCTACGGCACCTGGATCAAAAACCTCACTAAACAAGCCTGTCTGTGCCATGCAGAGACCAAGAAGATCAAGTAATTGGTACAGACTTCAGCATTCGTAGTAGTAGTAGTAATGCCCAATAATACACTTGCAGATGGGTTAATACCTATTTAAAATAATTCTCAGCAGCCTTAAACTAAATCAACATTTAACTTATTTTTAATCATGCGCAATAACTATTATTAGACGAAATCCAAGTTTTTATATTCGAAAACTTTTATTTTTTCGTGAAATTTAGAACGAAAAGCAATTGAAAGTTTAGTTTTTTAATATAAAATAAAAAACTAGTTCCTTTCATTTTATTATTATATGTTGCACTTATTATCCCACAAAATCATCAAAATTCATCTAAATTAAAGAAATTTGTTAGTAAATGCATCTGCCAGTGTATTAAAGACTTCGACTATTCGAAGATATTTATATGCTTTTTTCCTTATTTATAAAATAAAAAAAAACACGAATGAAAGACAGCAGCAAAATGTTCATAGAGATTCAGCATTCCAATCAGTACAATGGCAATAACCTTTGGTGGGTCCGGTTTGGTGGCTGGTCTAGCCTGTTCTGCAGCCGGTTGAGGTTCAGGTTCAGTTGCAGGGTTCTTTTAGCTTGGCTTCTTGCTGCCAGTGGCAAGGATGCACCAATTCAGTTGCCAATTGCCAGTTGGCCAGAAAAGTTCGTTGCAGAAATGAGATACATTTGCTTGCTGTCATTGCTGGGCCTCACCCTGGCCACGCCCAGTCTGCGCAGCGCCTCGGAGCCAGCCAAGATTCTGGAGTCTCTAAGCAATTTGCGACAGAACAGCTTCCTCGACTGGATCGTGTCCATAATAGGCCCAGAGTACGCAGCAACTAGTGTGCCCGCCAAGCGGGAGTGTCCAGCCTGTGCTTGCGGCAACATCAATACGCGTCATCGCATCGTTGGTGGCCAGGAGACAGAGGTGCACGAATATCCCTGGATGGCCATGCTCATGTGGTTTGGCAGCTTCTATTGTGGAGCCTCTCTGGTTAACGACCAGTACGCCGTGACGGCGGCACATTGCGTCAATGGCTTCTACCATCGCCTGATCACTGTGCGCCTCTTAGAGCACAATCGCCAGGACAGCAACGTCAAAATTGTGGACAGGCGTGTGGCTCGCGTCCTTGTGCACCCCAGCTATAGCACACAGAACTTCGACAGCGACATTGCCCTGATTCGCTTCAATGAGCCAGTGCGTCTTGGTATTGACATGCATCCCGTTTGCCTGCCGACGCCCACGGAAACGTTTGCTGGCCAAACAGCCGTGGTAACGGGTTGGGGTGCGCTCAGTGAGGGAGGACCCATATCCGATACCCTGCAGGAGGTGGAGGTGCCTATACTGTCACAGCAAGAGTGCCGCGACACCAACTATGGAACAGCCAAGATAACCGACAACATGATTTGTGCCGGTTACGTGGAGCAGGGCGGCAAGGACTCCTGCCAGGGCGACAGCGGTGGACCGATGCATGTCATTGGCGCCAGGCAAACCTATCAACTGGCGGGCATTGTGTCATGGGGCGAGGGCTGCGCCAAGCCGCGATCACCCGGAGTTTACACGCGCGTAAGCAACTTCAACGAATGGATTGAAGCAAACACTCGCGATTCATGCGCCTGCAGCCAGGATAATGAAGCGGCTACACCTGAAGCTGTCAACAGCACTACACAGCAACCAGAGATGGCCACAGCTGAGACCAGTCAAGGTCCAGAAGTGCCCGAAGCCGATGTTCTTTCTTAAAATTTGATTTAGAAGAAAATGTTTTTCGAATAAAGGCAACGTCCACAATAATATGTTTGAGAACCTTCCTTTTGTAACGTAGAAACTCATAAACACACTTTTCTATCCATTTGCAATACTATTAAATACCGTTTTTAAACGACTGTCCAACACTGTCTTTTGACATCTCAATGGATTCATAAGTATAATTTCGTCGCTGCACTGCCTATTCCCATTTAAGAACTTGACTGGGCGATACAGGTAAACTTATATTTGGGCAAAGTCTTTATTAAAAAGCTATATTCAATGAAGTTGGCTTCACAGGAATTATCATGGATTCCCGCACTAAAGTTATTTTTAAGATTGATGAATATATACAAAAATATAAGAAACAATATAAAAAAAATTGCAAAGTCCTTACGCTAGAGCCTAAAGTAATTGGTTGCTTCAGCGTGAGCAGCGAACGCTTCTATAGTTCCGATACAAATGAACTGAAGTTTCTTGTAATACCTGGCCCGGGACTTTTTCCCTTGAATCTTAATAGGCAACTAGTTTCACCTGATGAGCACCAGCATCATGCTGAGTATTTAGATAATATGTTGTACTTTATCAGAGACCATCCCGATAAAATGGTCAAAATGTCTTCGGGTCTTGGTTCTGTAGTGCAGGCGGATATTGTTACTCAGCATGAACTGTTGCAAACCCTGATGCGTACGCCCTACAAGAGTCGGGATTGGAGAATACTAGGAACCAAGTACCGAAATACCATATACTTGTGCTTGGCCAAGCCAAACAATTCGGGAAGGACCCCGGCGGATTTGCAGAGGGAGCGAGCTTGCCAAGTGATGGAGACAAGACTGAAGCGTTTTCTATATTCAGGTGGGACTATCAAAAGCTTACTATATATAAAATGGTTGTAAAGTTTACTCATTGATTGATTTACAGACACACCTGATAGTCTATCCTCATTAAGATCTAATGGCGGCGAGTTCCATGGTGTGTTCAGGTGCAGCATAGGCGGACTCTCTGTGGTCTATGGATCTGCAATGGGTGCGCACTGTAACAAACGAATACAGTGAGTATGTAGTTATATTAACCATTAGTTAATTTCCATCCCTCTATTTTCACAGGGCCTTAAACAAAAACTCAAGCAGATTTGCGGAATGTAAGGTAATTCTTCCACATTCTGATATCCAAAGCTCGAGCTCCAAACCAGATCCAGAAGAAGCTTTAATGTGGTGGTCGGACTGCTATTTGAAGGGTGTTAAGGAAATTTACGTAGCTCGTCCCCAGCCTTCTGGACACGTCCAAAACCTTACCACCTGCTCACTGACTTCACTAATTAGCGATAATGTGAGTAAATACAATTTTAATTTTCGTTGCTTATGTTCTTTTCACTTGCAGATCAACAATTGGTCATGTGACATGTGCATTGAATTTATGCATTATACTCTGCAACAGATTTGCACTGCGATGCAATTAGAGGATCCCAATTCGGTTTACCACTTCGATTATGTGTCGAGTCCAGGCGTACTTATGTTTGACGTAAGTGAAAACCGCAATGCGAACACTTTTATATCTGATTGGTTTCGCTTCACACTGGATAATCCATAAGAAACAACCTTAATATACGATTATATATGAGTGATAAAACAAAAATTCTTTCATTTACAATGCTTGCACATATTGTGCAAGCTGCTGCTTGACTGCTGGCCCAATCCAGTTTTTTTTCAGCAGTTTCAGATCCACATTATCAGGTGTTGGCTACAATGGACCAACTCACACAGGCCACAAAAAACCTGACCCTCAGGTGACGCAGTTGTTATTGTTCTCTCGCTTGTTAACTGGCATCTCGAGCCGCTTCAATTTCCGTCTGTAATCTGCTTGTTTTTTAACTTTGCCCCCGAGGCATTAAACAATTTTTCTGCACGAAATTGGCACTAAATCAAAACAACAGGAATTACTCCAACAAAAAAAAGAGCCCAAAACTCCTACACAACGAGCGATCATGTCCCATTGGGGTCCGGTATGGCAAGGATACTGAAGCATTGATAAATAACTAAATAATAGAATAAACAGCGCAAAAGGTGCTAAAACATTAAAGGCGGCTTTAACGTGCCAGGCCCAAATAAAAGTGAGACCCATAATTCAATAAATTTTAGAGGGGCTTGGTGTGTAAGGGCCTTAAAATTATGGACATCCTCGAGCGAAGTTAGTATTTCGTAGCAGCAACAGACATATTCATTCGAGCTTTTATTCTGATGCTCCTATTGTGAATGGATTGAAATAGGGTATATTGCAGTTGAGCAAATACTTGTAACAGATAGACGTAGATACCTATATCTGTCTGTCTATCTAAATCTGACAAACTTGGCAAACTCTCCATACAAACAAGACTAAGATTTGAGTCTAGGTTCTCGAAATATTAAATTTCGCCGAAAAAAAGGTTTGACTTTTGTAAATCTTTCTGATATAAAATTAATTTAATTAAATAATAATATAAGATAGGTTTTTAAATCAATATTGTGTGCTAGGGCAATCAGCTGGATACAGGGTACCTCTTAGTCAGACACCCTTGATTAGAAAACTTGATTTTTTTTCGAGATTTTTCAAGTATAGCGCAAATTTGCTGCAATTGAGCGCATTTTGTGTTTAGCCGCCAGGAGGTTAAAAAAATTATTGGGGCGTGAAATTGTTTGATTGAATATTAGTGCGGTGCCTTTATAAATTCTTGTTACGTTTACTCTACAGTTGGCTGGCTGAAGGGTCAAAGCCGATTTTTAAATTGCATCAGGAGAAGTATTCTTTGCTTTATAAACACAAATATCTCACGAGTATATATGCAACAAAATACAAATATATGTTTTGTTTGGCATTAGGCTTTAATTCGTCGAAAATGCATCCATTTTTAGTAAAAGAAACGATTATAAAAACTACAATACTTAAGATTTGACTTAAAATGTATCTCGACAGGAAATATATTTAATGCACAGTAATGACAGGCCATGACAATGTATAAGTCAATTCTTCAGGCAAAACCAATCATATGCAATGCACTGCAAACGGTGTTAATTAGGGCAACCGTGGAAACTAAGGCGCCAATGAACATCTTCTCGGCCATGATCAGAACTACGTCAAGTATATTTGCTGCTGGCTAAGAAATCGATGGATTTAAGATCTTAGTTGTGTGTATGTTGTATTGGATTTACCTCTATGAATGTTATCGTGAGGCTCAACGTCCGCTGAGCAATGACTACGCCGAGAGAAACACAAGTGATGAGCGCCATTAGTGTGACTATGGCCAATGCTTCCACCAAGCGGACAGCGACGGGCATCCTCGACACATTAACAATCTGAATATACTCTAAAATTTTAAAATTTCTGTTCGTAAGGTCCAAATGAAAGCAAAGTGACAGCTTAAAGCCGGATAATTTGTTAACTTCGGGGGATATCAACTTAGAAAATATTTGTATAATTCGTTAAGAGGGTATATTGCAGAAAAATATGTCCACGTTTTTTAACTTCGATTTAAGTTACAATAGCTCTTAGCTTTCTTGTTAAACCAATTTGTTCAACAGATTTTTTTAAAACTCATTTTGCCCCTGCACGTGCGAGTAGATAAATTAGCCCACACTGTTTACCAACGGACTGCCACAGAAAAGCCACAAAACCGCCAACAAATTATAGTTTTCAATCGCTTTTTTTACCATTCCATTTCAAGGCATAAACATTTTTCAATATGCAATTCCAATTATCCTATGCAAATGCAATTTGTCTCGCTGCCGAGCAATTTGGATCCCTTCCCAGCACCAAAGCGGCCCGCTTACGCCCCTAACTAGGCCCATTTTGCCCGGCATTGATGTGTCTGCTAGCATAGATTGTTCTGAATTATGGCACTAAATGGCTAGACATGTTACATAATTCATTTAGTCTGAACCAGGGACATTTTCTATGGTAGTCAATAGGCAGTTGGTCTATGCCAGTATATTCAAGTAATATGACAATGGTTTGTTTTTTCATTTTTGGTTAGATCTTTAACTTATATTTATTATGAAAAATTTAATTAGCAGCATACTGGCGAAAAGAGTACAAAAATTAATTGATTTTTATGTTTAGATTTTTTCAAATAATTTATTAAATCATTTCATGAGGCACTCCGGCGGCTATTGACTGAAGCAGCCAGCCGACTGAGTCTGTCTAAGTTGAGTTTTATTAGCCAAGACGCAACACGGAGATTTTCCGGTTTCTGCTCTTGATTTCTTTTTTGCCAACTTCATAAAAATCCTAAAATAAATATTTGCCCACATAAGTTCAGGCGGCGTTCTCGTCGATGTCGCTGTCGCAGTCACAGTCGCCGTCGTTGTTTTCGTCTGGAGACAGACGGCAAAATAAGCGGAAAGTTTTGTCGCAAATCCCCGGCACGGCCCAGCCGCAGGCATTCGGTAGACAGAAAAGAGCAAAACCAAATTAAGCTAGAAAAAAATGTCTGTATCCAGCAGAATTTTAAATACTCTTGTAGAAATTGTGGTTTTGTCAAGATAATTTGAAAAACTAAAAAAGGTGCAAAAGAATGACGGACTTATGCGATTTTTTAATGAAAATATGGGAGACTATTGTGTATAAAAAAAATAAAAAAAAAAAACATGGCTTATATTGAAAAACTGAAAATCGAGATATATTTCCCTGACTTTTTATTGCTCTATAAGTCCGTTTCATATCAACCTTTACAAGGCTACTAATAACAGTATCTATTTTTTTCGTAATATTTAAGTCTCAAATTTGTTACACGCAATATTTACCTGAAATTGTATTTGGTATGTGCTGCCGTAAGAACAATATTTGCACTGCAACATTAAAATTGTGTGGCCAATGGTGCACAAAACCGGAAATGCCACCTGTTATTTGTATACAATATCTCCATATTGGCATAAATATAAGTGCATACATATTTATATGGATGGGACTTTGGCATTGGCGTGCAACAGATTGACAGCTTGTCTGGAAGCTCATGCGTATTTAAACGCTTCAATAAATCGCTTTAACAAATTAAAATTTTTAAAACATGACATTTAAAATTTTTTCAAATATTTACAATATAAACAATATTAAAATTCCCTTTAACGTCTTCAAAAAAAAAAAACAATAGTTGCATTTATTTACAGACATAATGAAAATGTCAAATTTAGCAAATTTATATATTATATGGTTTTATGTATTGAATTATTTAACTCCTTTAAATTATGGTTTTAGTTGTTTTAAATCATTTTCAAAGTTAATCAAAAATTCTGATTATAATAGTTGACAACACATATACTTAATATCAAATTTGGTTTTATTTCCATCATTTAAATTCAGAAACAATATTATCTTTAGGGTATATAAAAACCCATTTATATCTAAGAACTCTAATTGTCAGCGAATTAAAGCTTCTATAGAATTTCTACCGAAATGTTGATGAACTTTATTATTGCATTGAAAATATCTATCATTCAATACTGCACTAAATTAAATTATCTCCTTCAAATATTTTTATTTCCGAAACCCACTGCCACGAAAGGGAGAAAAACAAAATATGAAAATAAAGCTCATTATAATTCCAAACGAGAACCGATCCATTTCAATGTCCATTCTCTTTGGTTCCATTCGGCGCTACTCTGGCTTGTTTTTATTCTTTTGATTTCATTATTGTTTTTATTGCTTCGTATTTTTGTGTGTCCAAGTGACTGAGTTTGCCAAAGCAAAAGGCGCATTTTAATTTCATTATTTCATTTGGTGCCCCACCCCGACAGTGCCCCTCCCAGTGCCGCATGTGGGGTACCCATCCCTATTTTCATTGAAATTCGCATAAAAAGGGTATTAAAGCCGAGACGCTCGTTGATTGTAAACTTTTTGGCACATTTTCAAAGCTGAACACGCCTTGCTACATTTTTTTGAGCTTTTTTTTCTTCTTTGCCTTGATATTACAAATTAATAAAAAAAAATTGTTTCGTATTTAAGCTAGCTACAAATTTGCGAGTTATTGCCGCATCTTGTACTTTTTATGATTTCTGCTCAGCGTTTTCTCGGTTTGTCCTAATGAATCATGGTTATGTGGGCTATAATTTAGTTTTAATAGCACTTTGGTGACATTTATGCTGTCAGCGGCATACAATTTTATTAATGTTCAAATGAGCTCCCATACATGATATCATTATAAAGAGATATCTCAGCTTTTAATGTCAGTTTTGGGGGCTTTGTGCAAATGAACTTATGGCCTCTTTGTGTGTGGCAACCGAGAGTTATGTACTTAAAAACTTAGAAGGCAGAATTTTAGGCATTTTGTGGACTGGTTGCTCAAGTATAAGAAATTGCAATACTAATACTGCACCAAATGAGAAAAGTTATAGCTTAATAACGCGTCATATTGATTTATTATAATGAACATATAAAAAATATATTAATGTGAATGCAATTACATTGAAAGACTTTGTATAAAAACAATAAAAAGATTGCCAATGTCCAACAATAATACACACAGCGTATCTCCTAGCTGAGCATTTTTGTTCTTAGTTTCAGCTTTTAATTGCAATCTTTATAGCACTTTTATTGGACTTCGTTACTTTTAATTTCTTAGAAAGAGTCGGGTTTGGCTCCTTAATAAGCCGCACGGCGACTGCAACACTAACCTAATCATCTGGCTCACTTAAGTAATAAAGCAATTTATCGCTTTTCAATATCCTTTAAGCAATTTTTGCCCTTTTACTTCCTATTATTGCACTTCCTACGCCAGGCCCTCGAGCACAGTGAATGAATAAAGAACCCACACAAATTATTTTCGCGCTGGTTTCATTTTTTTACAGCTCCTCCGTCTTTGGAGGATGCTGCGGCTGTTGTTGGTGCTCTTTTAACTTGTCGCTCCGCTTCGCCATCGGCACACGTTGCCATTTTTATGGGCTGAGCTTGGCATAGTGATCGGGATCGGGGTTGGGTTCAGGATTTGGATTGGCATTGGGGTCGGGATTAAGACTGGGTCATATCCTGGGCCGCATGCACGTTTTTCTACGCCGCCTTTGGCGTTGCCAGACCAGTTTGATTTTAGTGTCTGGTAGAAACCAAGGGCCAGTAATGATTTTATTACAAGATTTTATATCGAATTTTATTACCTTTGTGCATGACGCTGCTGCTGATGTCGATGACCAAGCAAGAGGAAAGCGCAAGGATTGTGTTGTCGTTGTCCTTACGCCTTTGGCAACTGCCATTGGAATTTACGCACTCATAAAATCGCCCGCTTGAATTGTGTGGGAATTTCGAAGCCAAGTTTCTTGCAATGACCCCGGCCCCGGCCATCATAATTCAATATCATAAAACGTTTATCCAATTAATTTGGACTGGTAATATTTATAGCCAGTTCGTGTAGCGATGCGAGTAGAAGTAGATCTTTAAGTTTGTCGTACTGCATTCGTGCTCTATATATGTCAGGGTTAAGGTAGCATGGACCACGTATGCTTTAGATATAAAATCTTTAAAAGCAATTTTTATTTATGGTACCCACTATAAATGAATCAATAATTGCCAATTTGCACGAATACGTCGTTCTCGAAAAATTCGAATGTATTACGGTATCTGGATGCTCGGTACAGGGTATCCTCTAGTCACCCCTAACTAGAGCAATTTTTTTGAGTATGTCTGCCATACCTAGGTTTCTTTCTTTATAAGACAAACTCGTATTGATCTTGAAAATGTATCCAACAGCTGTTTTTGAGCACGCTTCAATGGATTTGAATGATGACATTTACATGTCTCTCCCTCTCTTTCTCTTTTACTGTCTCTCTCTCTTTCCCCCACTATATATATATGTATTTGTTTAAATATATTGTATTCTGTCGTGCTCTCTTCCGCTGACCTAACCTGGTTAGATTTCCAATTACGATTATGCTGGCGTTTTGCTAATAAGCACATCCCAACACAGACAACCAACCTACATGCAACTGACAATCGAGACAAATCCAAATGGCATTACCGCGTGTTTCTGTTGCTGTTGTTGTTGTTATTGTTGTTGTTGTTACTGATATTTGTTTCAGTGTCAAGTTCAGTTCTCAATGTTGCATGTTGCCCATTTGCTGTTTGCGGCGTTTCAAATGGCTGCATGCCAAATATAATGGGTTTCCCTTGATGAGTTTGCCAGCTAGGCATGCAGATAGAGATAAACACAGCAATAACAACAACAACTAAAGCTACAAGTTATTGTACATACATTTGCGTGTATGTTATAATGCGATGAGCTTTGTGCTCAGTGACTGAGTTATGGCATAGTTTTCCATATTTTAGTTTTGTTTGTTTTTAGATTTTGCAATGACGAACGAAAATGGTTAAAGTGGGAGACTTTGCATTTGGGGCATGCACGCAGCCTCATTAAATGTTCGTCATATGTGGGAAATAGTTTATTATTGTTGCTACCCGAATATTATCGCTGTTGCATGCACGACTTGGGGACAACATTATGGATAGCTTAGTTGACTTTTGGTATGGACCGAGAGGTTGCTTAAGATACGTGAAAGTTGAAAAATAATTAAACTATCAAACTCCTTAAATCTTTAGCGGCTGCTGCCCCATTTCGTTCTACCTAATGTGTAAAAGGTACATTGAATTTGCAGTCTTCTTAAGATCGAGCCAAAAATATTCCGTACAGCTGACGAATTGCAAAAATCGATAATAACTAAGGTTAATTAGCTACTGCTTTGAGGTTAGAGTGAATTCTTTTTGACTGATTTAAGTTTTATACACTTTGAACAGTGTATTCCGCAATCGGTAGCAACAAACTGCAACATTCTTACATAAAAAAGCTTGCATGTCAAGACATTAGTACGTAATACATACGCCTCTCGAATATAAAAATCTGACTATTTGCTTATTGACAGTTGACGGAATGGGATTGATATCTTTGCATTGAGAAACTAACACTTTTCTAGCTATACGGCTAATCTATTTACAGCACGAAATCTGTTTCAGAATGAATGCGATTTATATGGCAATAGTCGCTCTCGATCTCCGCCCTTGTCCGTCAGCTGACGTCAGTTGAGCGTAGAGCGTTTTGAGCGAGCTTCTGAACCGCATCAGATACATGTGTAGATACATCTAAGTAGATGCCACCAGAGCGGGTCTGAGCATACCTGAAGTTCATAGTTAAATGATTTCATTTACTATTTAATTTGCGTTTGAACTTTGCTGCGAATTCGGCTCAGTTTCAGTTCTCGAGCGCACGCCGACTCAGACAAATGCGACCAGCACACGCGAATAGCCGAACATAATCCACTTGAACACCCACTTTATGAGATGTTGGCCCTACGCGTTCTGTGGCTAACTCTGATGGGCGGACATCTGGCCGCAGCGGTCGTGCATCAATCGCTTCAAGATGCGCGACAGGAGCAGCAGCAACTCATACAGCGATACATCAAGACCCTAAATAAGGAGGAAGGCGCAATTCGACTAGTTGGAGGTGACGCGGAATACGAAGGTAGGAGATAATCAGGCTGGAATGCGGAAAACGTAGAGGGTGCCTACCAGAACAGAAATAAACTTAAGTGAACATAACGAACTTAAGAAATAACACAGTCAACTGTTTTTTTAAGGTTTTCATAAACGCCTTCTACGCTTTCAGGTAACATTGAGGTGCTGCACAACAGCAAATGGGGCGCCATTTGCGATGACGAATGGGACGCTGCCGAGGGTGAAATTGTATGCCGCCAGCTGGGTTTTCTCGGGATGCGTCGCTACACCCACAGTGGCTACTTTGGACCCGCTCGGCGCCGCTACTGGATGGACAATTTGTACTGCGAGGGCCACGAGCAGGAGCTTACCGAGTGCCACTTTGACGGCTGGGGTGTTAACGATTGTGAGCCTAGCGAAGCAGCTGGCGTTATATGCATTCCGCCGACAGATGCGGTGCGACCGCCGCTCTCAGCTTTAGCTGACGATCGTCAGCTACCCAAATATCCCATACATCCAAGCTCACGCCTCTATGTTAGGCTGCGTGGTGGTCGCTCCAGGAACGAAGGACGCGTCGAGGTGCGTTTTGATGGCCAGCCCTGGGGCAGCATCTGTGCGGATGGCTGGTCCATGCTGGAAGCGAATGTGGTCTGTCGCCAGCTGCGCCTGGGCTATGCTCGAGACGCTTTCCAAACGGACTATTTTGGCGGCGCCAATGTCTCCCGTCCCATGCTCAGTGGCACTGAGTGTTACGGCAACGAAACGGAGCTGGCGGATTGTCTACACCACAATCATATCCGAGGCATTGTTAGCTGCCATGGAAGCAGACAGCATGTAGCTGCGGTGATTTGTGACTATCTATCGCCCGATTTGGTTGTGGATTATTACGAAATAGAGCAAACGGCTCACTTAGAGGATCGTCCCATGGTGTTGATGCAATGCGCCATGGAGGAGAACTGCGTGTCCAACGAGGCCTACCAAATACAGCGAGACAATCCCAGCTGGCGATATCAAACGCGACGATTGCTTAAGTTCACCGCAGCCGCAATCAATGCCGGCAACACGGACTTTAGGCCCTTCAAGGAGAAGAATCAGTGGGAGTGGCACATGTGTCACATGTAAGTCCGAAGATAGGCTGTGTACAATTTTTTTTATGCTAGTTCGTTTCGATTGTTTTTCAGGCACTACCACAGCATGGAAGTGTTTGCGACCTTTGACATATTCGATTTACAGGGTCACAAGGTTGCACAGGGCCACAAGGCGTCCTTCTGCTTGGAGGACAGCAGTTGCCTACCAGGCGTGTCCAAGAAATACAATTGCGCCAACTTTGGGGATCAAGGTAACACAAACACCAAATAATTTTAAATTAGTTAAAAATACAAATGTTTTAATTAGGAATCTCCGTTAACTGCTCTGATGTTTATCTGTACAATCTGGACTGCCAGTGGGTAGACATAACCGAACTGCCACGGGGCTCCTATATACTTAAGATTGCCATCAATCCAGAGTTCAAGGTGGCCGAGATGAGCTACGACAACAACGCTGCCATTTGCGACCTTTTCTACACCGAAAATTATGCGCGTGTTGACAACTGTCGTCTGGCAAGACCTTAGATCTGCCGAGCTTGGAGTTTTGAACAGTGCCAAATATTATGATTAACCAAAGCGTCAAGCGTAAAGCGTAAATGTTTGTATTATACTAAGTACATACTGTTTTTACTAAAATAAAACTGCACATTTTAAGGTCGTCTTCTAAGTACATATACCAAATAATGAACTTAAGAATCAGTAGACTGTAGAGAAACATGTCAGAGACAACAACGGCATTGTCATCGCCAGCGAAGCATATATCAAGTGCCAATACCTGAGCGTTTATAGATATGGGTGTTGAGCAGGAACTGAAGTGTTGTATTTGATTATAGTTCATCTACTTGTATGAGAGGTACTTTAAATTAATTAATGAATTTTAAATTCAGCTTAACGTATCATTTTTGTAAACTTTAAAGTTTGTTACAAAATAGTAAGATATAAATGTTGAGGCAAATTAGGGTAAAGAGATTACGAATTATGCCAAATATTTTTGCAGTAAACATTCTCGACTACTTCTACTTCTCGACAAATTAACCCTTATAATTTCGACGAGCAAAAACCAATTTAGATATTCCATCTATTCTAATCAACTTTTAAAAATATTTTAATATATTGCAATCAGATGCCTAACGTATTTGGGGTAAGACTGTACATTATAATGTACATTATAAATTCAACTTTAAACTATGGCTAAAAATATAATGAGTTTGTTATAAGAGTTTCTTTTCGAATTTTAACAAACTTTTGACTACAATAATACATGAAGAATGAATAAATTACTGATTGGTCTGATTAGCATGTCTTTGATAGTTGACTTTAACTTCATCTAAGAAAACCCAGCCTTAGACAAAATAATACGAACGAAGCATCAAACTACTCACATAATCAGCTAAGAACATCGCCCATCAATTTCGCTGACAGCCCTAGATCAGAGCCAAGCAATTAATGGCCCAGTGAAGATTCGGACACATCGTTTATTGCTGGGACCAAATCGCCAGCCTTTTTTTTTTTTTTAGCAAGAGATGACTTGATGGATGCACGTGGCAAAAAAATGAAGCAATCAAATGGTCGTAATGTCATCAACACCATCCATAAGTGGACAGGGTGGAAATGGGGCACTGAAACTGTGACAGGAAAGAGGGCAACGATGATGAGTTACTTTGGTCACGAAGCTATTTTTACGCTTGATTACGCGATAAATGAAAATCAAATGTTTGATTGCTTAATGCCTGGCCAGCGTGGGGTCAAAACGCCCAAGCGCCACCCAACCGCCGCACAGCACCACTTCAAAAGTGCTGCAATTTGGCCAAAGTGCCAGCCCAGTGGGATTGGACCGGGTGGCTTTTGCGTTGGTGAACATTTCAATTATTTATATGCTTGTTTGTCTCCTCGGCTCGTGTGAGGGCGGGGACTTGGTCGGTTCATGTGTGCACGTGCGATGCGAGCAGGCGACCACGTTGGAGCGGGGGCGACCGATAACACTTGACTGCGCACCAGTTATCATTTTTTAGCTCCCAGACACGCACGAATCTGCAAATTGCGAGGCTGAAAGAAGCTCAGGGTTAGACTTTGACTGATTTGTTGTTAGTTGAGTGCGTTTAGGACATAGCCAGAGAGAAGACATGGGACATATGGCATTGCCAAGCTCTTGCTGGCTGGCGTTTGCTTACGTTCCAACACCTCTGCATAGATTGATTAATTTATTAATCGCCACCCACGCCACAAATCTTTGCTAAGACCTCAACCCCGCGCATAAGCCGCTTTTGTTAATTAAATTTGAGAAAAAGTTGCTTTTTGAAATAGTTGAGATTCCTTGGCGCAATCAATCAATAGCTGGAATCCTTAACGCTGTTTGTTTATGTTTTGTTTTGACTCCCTCAAAAGTGTTAAGTAGAAACCCATTTACATTTTTGTCTTGCTGCTTTGTGGCATTATTTTAAGGCTAGGTTAAAAGGGTCAAGGGTCGCTGGTCGGGGGTCGCCTGGCGAAATTGTTTTGTGTTTATTGATGAGCTAGGTCAGCTGCCAGACAGCACTTTAAAACGAGTTGTGTAATCAGTGACAAAGAGTTGAATAAGATAAATGTCCGCTAAGAATTATTAGGACAAAGGGCGTGCAGTAATTAAGGCAGTTTTCTAAACAACTCCTTGGTGATTCGATAAACTTACTCTTTACTTTACTCTTACTTTAAAATTATATTGTGGTCCGATATCAACAAAGTTATTCCAAAGTATTAAAACATTTAGTCTTTAAAAACTTCTTTATTCATTTATGAATATTTAAAAGCAAACGAGATTATTATAGAAAGACCATGCTTTTTTGGAACTTTATAAAATCTTGATCTTGAGCTGCAGCAAGCACTCGTGTCAAGTTCTATCAAAATTTAATTAAATATTATTACACTCTCCTCTTTTCCTTACTAAAAAATGGAAATAAAAGGTATCTGCCTTTATATAATGTTCTCAACCAATAATCTGAACAATTGTTAAACAATTCATTAACCCTCAATTGGAGCTACAGGCAATTGATTAAAGCCCGGGCCAGCAGCAGCTTATCGACCATTTCCTGGGTATTTTGCTTGGCCTCCATTTACGGAATGCTCACAAAATGCTGGCAAGTTGGCAAATCAAATAGGAAGAATGCTGGGCAAAACTGCTCACAGGCAGGCGGAAGGCAGCAAATTGTTATTTCAATTGTCAACAGCAATGCAGAGGTTCTGAGGGCGTGGCACTGACCACCCAACATTCTGTATGCAGTTAATTTTGTGCTTTGCCTGCAATAAATTTTAAATGCACATTTCAAATGTAGAAGCAACAACATCGACAACGAAATGAAACGAAACGGAAAACAATTTTCTGCAATTTCACTAAAACGACACAGAGGAGCACACATGACACACATATGGACTGCTGGGGAGTGGGTCTGCTTCTAGTCCTGCGAACTGCAACGACCAACGAATGCAATCGAAGTGTCCTTGGCAACCCGACAGCGCCGACAAATGAAATTGTTGACCAAAGTGCAGCGTTTAAGAAAATCGCACACATACAGAGAGACATTGTATGTATATGTATCTGAAGGTTTTCCATATGGCCAATGCATTTTCCTTGCACTTCAATGGAACTCTCATTGTCCAGATTCCTATTATTGTTGCTTATATGCTCTATCTTATTGTTCTCTACGGGGTATATTAAACTTTGAATATGTTATTTAACTGAGAGAAATTCTGGAGTAGCTATTAATTTTTTTATGTACGAAGCGCTATATGGGACAATTCTTACTTCAATTGATTAATTCCTGTTTTCTGTTTCTATTGACCACGGTTGCAGGGTATATTCCAGTCAATCACCTCCACTTAGCGTATTCTTGCTTATATTGTTATTGCTTTTATGACAGTTTTAAGGCATTTTTATGTGTGTAAATATGGTTTAAATTTTATTTGTTGGCTCTTAAGAGATTGCCAGCAGCTTTTGTTATGCCAACAAATGCAAATTGCAATTGTTATGCAAGTCGCATGTTGCATGTTGAGCTCGATGCTGGCAATATTTTAGAGTAGTTTCTGCATTGTTGCAGCCTCAGGGAAAACTGAAAACATGAGTGCAGTCCAAATATGCTCGGATATTATTTATGTGGTCAACATAGTTTTATCGTTAAGTATTCTGAAAGGTGTTGATACTGATGCAAATATAATTTTAAATTCTTTTTTTTTCAGAATTGTCAAATGGTTACAAAATAAGAGTAGAATTATTCCTGTATTTGAAGTATCTCGATGTGGAAAAACAAACCAACAAAAGAGGAGCATACCAATGTGCACATCGATTAACTTTACAATAATTATGCAGGTAAGTAATATGATATGTGTGTTTGATAAGCTTCAAAAAGACATTTCATTAATGTTACCGTTGTTGTTCTTGAAGTTGCTGTCACACATATGAAAGCATTTGCATTTAAAAGTCGTCTAATTGCGAATAAACTCATTAGAGAACAGCGACATTGGCTCTAAGGGGGAAACCGGCGAAACGCGTAACGAAGCCCGCACAAATTGGGCAACATTTGGTGGCATCTTTTGCCAAATTGAATGCGGCAGGCAATCCACCCCGCCACCAAAGCGAACCCCTAACACAGTTTGGCGAACATTTGGCTTGTTATCATTTTCATGGTTGAAGCGACACATGAAAATACCGAAAGAGTTAGGAAAAAAGACGGGGGATGCTGAGTAGGGCAGGGGTATTGTTGGCTCATTTTTGTGCCCGGCTCTGTCTGTCAGGCAGTCAGCTTAACATTTGTTTTAATTATTATAAAAGCAAATTGCATAATTAAAAATGTTAAATGCATTTTCATTTTTAATTACAATTAATTTTATGCAGCTTACAAGATTGGAGGGCTGTGCCAACAGTTTTTGCACAGAATTTTTACGGCAAATTAAAACGGAAGTCGATTAATTGCTGATATGTAAATGCACTAGTATGGTAATTGGTTAATTGGACACTCAACACTATGGATCATTTCACCGGTGTATCGCTCCGTATTTGATTAAAAACTATAAGATGTAAAATTTATAAACTTCTTACTGATTTTTATGCTTAGAAATAATTTTACTTGATTACCCTTACTTGCCTGAAATACCATCTTCGGTTCTTCCCTACGCACCCTGGTAAACCACTCTCTTCATCATAATCCAATTTTATTAGGTGAAGGCAATATTATGCAGAGTGGAATCATACTTTTCAGCTCGTATCGTATAGCATTGACAAAACAACGTTCGCCAAGGGAAATATATTGCAGAAATTAGAAGAATCTATACAAAAATGTTACTCAAAATGTCAGGGTAAGATAAATAAGACAACAGGCTACATTTATAACCTTTCTAAAGATAAATTATATAAATTAGTCAAAGCCTTCCCCGACATCAGTTGCCTTCTAGGCATATACAAAATCAAGCTACAATCATTGTCATATCATATCATTTACAAGCATTTCTGCGACACTTTTCAAATGTCAGCACTTCAGAGACTTTGTTTTGTACTTTGACTTCTGCCTGTGGCAACAAAACTCGCAAAGCTACGCACATTTCCTGCCCACTTCTGATTGCCGAAAAACTTTATACTCCCTGCCATGCCCCTTGCCAGCACTTTATTCAACCACTTGACACACTTAAACGCACTTATCAAACCGCGCAAAAAGTCAAACGCATTGAAACGCGACAACCAGTAATGAGAAGCAGTCAGAGACAGACTCGAAATGGCAAACAGCACCAATGGGACCAATATATCAAAAATCAACAGCTGCAAAAAGAGAAATAAAAAATGTTTCCTCCCCCGAACGCCTACCGCCCCACCCACTACTAGACACATGTGGCAAAAGATAAACACAAGAAGAAAAATTCTAAAATCGAAAAAAATAAACGCGAGAAAATCTTTCATACTGGCAGCATGCGGCATTAAGCGTGGCAGAAGCGCCCGATAAAGATGCAAATGCCGCAAGCAGCGCTGCCAGCGGCGACCGCAACAAATTTTGCTCGCATATCTTGCGGGGACCTCCGGATATACGAGTATGAGGGAACAATCTTAATTGCGGGTCAAGAGCCATGCCAAAAAAAGCCAGAAAAATGTTTTTAAAAAGCGGCGGTGACAAAATAAAGGCCAACATGGAAGTTGAGATAAAATGCGGGTTAACACAATCTACATAGATGTCTGAATAGGTTTGTAAATGCCCTGTATATGTCAAGGAATTTAGAATTTTGATTTGTTAACAAATAAATTATTCCTTTAGTTAGACAATTTATCGAATAGCTTTTTAAGAGCTTTCCATCATTCGGGAATCGAAACTAAGGATTTAGTATTACAAAAATTGTTCTTTTAGTTCTGCAAGCAAATATTAGACATTCAAATTTGTTTCTATACTATTTTAGAGATGTTTTAAAACTAGACACTATCGATCACAATCTCTAAATGTCACCTGCTATACTGCTATGGATAGTTCGTGATTGGAATTTGCCTGCTATTTTTCAGCGTGACCATCAATAAATTTGTAAAACGTAGATCATCAACCATTTTCGAATATCTTAGCTGCCGCAAAAGAAATTTAAACTCAGTTGATCTCTAGCTTGTCGCCTCTAACCTTCGCTTGGTGAGCACACACACTTCAAACGGCCAATCAAGGAGCACAACCTACACTCTCCGCTACAAGCCCATTTTTGTATACGAAACTCTTCACACATGACAGATTAGACAGCCTGGGGCGAAACCTTGAAACGAAACTGAAAACGGTTCCACGGTAACCACGAAACAGATACAAATCCAGCAGATACATGGCACACGCCCTTAAGACACAATTTTCGCTTTGTTAGACGCTACAAAAATACTGGTGGAATGTGACAAAAATATATTTGGACCCAAGGCAAGCAGAGAGCGGGCTTAGACGTGGGCGTGGCACACAAACCAACAAACATTTTAAAATGACAAACTTTCTAGGCAGCGGTTGGGGCGCAGGGGCTGCTCTATGCCAAAACGCTTTCGCATTGTAACCCAACTCGGCAACTTTGAGCTGGCAAAAAAGTTTTCAGCACGCATACGCCGCGTTGCCGTCACCGCATTCTGCTGCATACTTTTTGGCGCTTGGCATCGCGGTTGGGAAACGAGTCTGAACGGGAGCGCTGCGGGCGTTGCGGGCTGCTTGTTATTTTTCGCTGCCGGCACTCGCCTTATGAATTATTTGAATTTTATGCGACAAATCACCTGCAAAATATAAATTCCTAGCAACGAGCGACATCTGCTCGCCTCCGACTCGACCGGAAATCAGAGTTGTGGATTGGGGTTGGGGTCTACGGCACGTGAGCACGCACCAAGAGACAGCGCCACGTTACACCGTTAATCGTTCGTTAATCTGTCGTAAAATTTTCGTTGCAAATCCTGGCGTTAAGTTAAGTGGATGTCTGACAATCGCCGCCGCCAGTCGCATTTCGCATTTCGCCTGTGGAGTTTTCATTTCTTACTTTTACGTTGGCGATGCCCGTAAACTTTTTAATCGAAAAATGATGTGACCCCTCCCCACCACAAACAGCCATATCTTATTCCTGTTGCCCACCCATGTAGCTTTGTAATTAAGTGCGGGGCGTGCTGCGTCATAAGGAGCATTTGAGGTGCCAGCGGGTGGTGAGAATCGAATTTGCTCTTCGAGTTTTTTAAATATTCGCCGCTGGCTACGATATAAAATGAGCAGCACACCTTGGGGTACAGAACTTCTAATTATAACAATGAATCAGCAATGACACTGTGTAAAAGTTTGAAGAATTTTGATATTCAAAAACCGTTTGAAGGTTAGCACATGCTCGAACTTAAGAGTAAAAATGTTGGAAAAACAACTGGCTTTTATTTGGCATTCTGGGGTTCGGTCACAGATCCGCCTAATTTTATCAGCTATAAGGACTTGCAAGTCAAGTTGGCATCAAATGTATTTTCTCCAGCAAAATTCATATAGGTATGTTAAATTCCTAAATATTGCAGCAATTTATAAGAAAATATGTTACAGGTAAGCTTAGTGCCTTTATAATTCCTCTGCACTGGCATAGTCCAACTTTTAAGAGGAGGAAAAGACAACAGCAGGCTCCAATGCCTTTTCAAATTAATTGTAGACAGCAAATGTCGTGTAACTCAAAGATAAACGTTTCTCGAAAAGTCGCTTGCATTTTGCTCCCCTGTCTGCGCACATCTCACGCTGCCCCCTCTCCACTCACTCGATCCATCCCTCTCTTATGCAATACCTTCAAAGCTAGCACAAATCTTTGCCCCCATGAGCCATGAAAAAAAAAAACAAAACAAAAAAATAAATAAAACAAAAACTTTTGCTAAATGCTGGCAGTAGAGACAATTGTACAAGTTCAACATTTGTCACACGTACTAAGCATTTACGCAAGACATGAGAAAAAAATAAGGAAAGAAAAAAGAAAATGACATGGCATGGAAATTAACAAAGAAACATCAACATCAAGTCAAATTGTTGCTCTTGCAGCCCGCATATGAAGCAGCTGGCTGAAGGGCGAGAGGCCTGGGGATCAACGCAGACAAAAGCAAAGCTGCTCTGGATATAGTTGTCGTCAATTTAAACAGCTCAAAGACACGCAGCAGAAGAGGCAGCGGGTCGACATGTCGGGGCGCAGACAGAGTCCCAAGTAAATGCAACTTGAACACTAGAAATATTTGGACTCGTCCATGTCCGCACACTTACCGTATTCTATTTGATTGTATGTATGCTCAAGTCTTCAAAAATATTCGTACCGTATGTCTAGGTCTCGAAGTCTATGGCTATGACTTCTCTCGAAGCTGTCACATTTGATACGCCCGTGAAGAAGACGACGACCGACGATGACGACGACATGAACTGAAGGGACTTGCAGCAACATGAGAAACATTTTTGTGTTGATGATGCAGGAGCAGCATCTAAGACTCGGGGATTTGCCAAGGCATGGGGCACGACGTTGACTTTGTAGCATGTTGCGGGAGGAGAGCATGTGCAATGAAAACACTGAGAAAAATACAATGTAATAAACAAAATTAAATCGACTAAAGCCATAAATATAATAAATGTTAAAATAGATAGCTATAGTTAGGAGTTAACAAAATTGGTTATAAGAAAGTTATAAAAAAAACCTAGTAAACAGTTTTTAAAATAAATTTATTTTGTTCGAAATGGCGGTAGTAAAAGTAGAAAAAAGTAACGTCTGTTTAAAAGTAGAAAATTATATATTAAATAAATATAACGTATATATATAATACCTTTAATCTTTTTATAAATTATATATGTTGTTGATTTTAAAAAATTTATTATAAATAATGCATATCTTTTACTTTTTACTTTGACTTTTGGCCCAGTGCTGCCCAAATACAAAAAAAAATTAATGTGCATAGGTATACAAAACGCAAACATAATTAAACTTGCCACACCCATTTCGCTAGGCGAAATGTGCCACGTTCTCACATCTGAGAGTGTGACTATGACTCTGAGTGCCCCTCGTTTGTGTGTTTTATTGTGTCTGTCTGCCGCACAGAAATAAAACCAAATTTGTCACAATGCGCAAAGAATATGGGCACTGTGGGGCAAATACTATCTATATGGGCACTGGGGCTCTGACGAGCTACTCATATTTGGCAACTTATGAAACACGCAGCTTGGCCGTCGACTTTGTCGCCTGCCGTTGACAATTATGGCATGCAACTGAATTTTTATGGCTACGAAATTAGCCCAGAACTGTTTAAGTAAACTCAGCGAGTGCTGCCTGCTCCCTGCTCTACCGAATTGTCTGAAGTTCATAAAGACGCACTCGTATTGAGTCATAAAACGGCGCTTGATTGGACCGCTACGTGGGCGTCTATAAGAACTGCAACTAATTTGAGATACAGACGGCAACTGTAGTTTATCTTTTAGCTGTTTTATGGGCCTACGACTGGCCAACTAATTGCAAGCCTCTGTGGGTGGCCACAAAAACAGTAACGAGTGTGAATTCCAGATACGTTCACGTTGGCTACTCACCCGCCCCAGCTCAGGGGAACTCAATTTTCGCGCTTAATTATGAAAAGGCAAACAAACTTTTGAGACTGTCCAAACAGTTGCAGGACGAGGCACACTCTCCTGTGTATGTGTGTGTGGGTGTGTGTGCAATATCCTGTCCACTTCCGCTGGTTTGCCACTCCAGCGAATGTCTGGCACAACAACAAAGCGACTATACACACATATATGTGTATAAAATAATTTCTAGCCCGCGGCATTTTATGCGCCGACAGCTGATTTAAAATGCATTTTCAATTTGTGTGTCGAAAACATCACCCACGGGCCGTGGCGCAGGTATGAGCAAGGACTCGCGCAGGAAACAGCGACAGTCCTTTGTAAACTAATTTGCTTGAACAGGGCGCACATATCGAAAATAACGCTTTGAGGCCTCTTTGCATAACAAATATATACTGCAAAATGTATGCAAACAATGTAAAAAATGTTCGCCAGAAAAAAAAAACCAAGAACAAAAACAAAAACAGAAGCAGCAGCAACCGCGCAAACAAAAACAGCTAACAGAGCGAAGGCAAAAATGCGAATTAAAAAAGGAAAATTATAAAAAAGCGAAAAACAATTGCTCATTGTCTGAGCAATTATACACGCATTGCTGCCCCAGCACCAACATCAGTGCCACAAAAACAGACAGCTGTGCACCAGCTAAAACAACATCAACAGCCACAGCCACACCCACAAGAGTAAAAAAAACACAGCTAGCCGGAAAATACAAGAGCACACAACAAGGTATTACGTTCCAGTCGCCTATACAAATGCTTCCAATTAGCACAATAATCTTTAAGTTCTGACTGACTGATTGGTGGTCCACTCTCTGTCCAAGCCTAGGAAGCTGAATTTCGAACAGAAATAGTCTTTGGTAATATAATTAAATATAATATATTAATATAATAAAAAAGTCTTTGGTAATAATTATGAAGAACATTTGGAAATGCGAAAATGGTTGATTCAAACTATTTTCGTTAAAATTCTTCCCTTCATATACAGCCTATATAGCATATATGAAAAGCTCACTACCTTCCCACTAAAGTAACCAATTCCACAAAATATCGAGCTGCAATTGCATTTAAAACTGTCCAAAGCCAGTGGTCTACGGCCCAATATTTAGAGATGGGCATGGGCCATGTCTTTCTTTTTGACACAGTATGGCACGAAGAGACCGTGCCATTGAACACTATTTCATTCGTGATCCCTGCAGTTCGGTGAAAACCTTGCATACACAAAAAAATATTCGGACGGAAACGAGTAAAAAACATTTAATAAGAGAGTTGGAGTGATAGAGATACTGAATTAACTCTAACTTGTCTTCAGTTATACGAATATATATTTGCAACTAACATAAATGTTACCCCAAATGTGACTTGTAGTGAATCTAGCTTTGTAATATCCAAGATATGCATGCTGTTTCTTAATAAATATTAGATAGACTCTCTCTTGGGTAAACTTAAATGGCTGAAATGATTAGGATTTTAATTTCACTGTTTTACACAACCTAATAATACCCTAAATGCAGAGTAATATGTAATATGTAAAAAATATTTTATTGCATTTATCATGTACCCCACCAAATAACAAAAGTCAAACACAGAGTCAAAGACAAAACAAATATTTAACAAACAAAAAAAACAAGAGTATTAAATTTGATTTCTGTGTCACAATGTGATCCAGCTTCTTTCGCGGCGGACTACTCTTTTCATGACTGCCCCACATTTTTACTGCTCATTAAAATGTGGCAGTCAATTTGACAAAGCCTTGTAATAAACTCCCCGTTGGAGGCACTCGCAGCCTGGACAATAACACAAAAAATAAAAAAGCCAAAGGAAAAAAATAAAATGTATTATGGGTGCTCAACTCATTTATAATTATAATGGGCTTTTTACGAATATTTTCATATGGACAATTTTGCGCTGCGCTTTCACAAAGTCGGCCCATTGCGACTTTTTGCAAACATCCTTTTTTTGTGGTTTTTTTTTTTTCTAATAACAAAAAAGAGCCAACATCATAAAAGACAAATGAGCCGCAGCCAAAAGCGGACAACAGAATGAAAAAAAAATTACGATAAAAGATGGGAAAACTGTTACCGAGTTCGTCTCATTGTCTACATGACTTTGGTCAACTGGGTGATTGCGTTGTGGGCGTGGCCCTAGGAGGGAGCTTTGGAGTGAAATCAGTTTGTATTGTATTCCTTTTGAAGGCATCTAATATTTTATGTATTTTTTTTTTTGCGCCAGCAATGATAAAGCGCCAGCGAGCGGCGGCGATGAGGACATCGTTGACTTCCAAGGAAATGGCTACTTTTCTAAGCTTTTAATAATATCCTTTTTACGTCCACTAAATGAAGGATATAAAGTCAACACTTTGCACAATAAGGCGCCAGAGGATGGAAGCTTTGCACATTTTCAACGCCCTTTCTTCCTTGGCCAGCCGCTAACATAGAAACTTGGACATCGCCCTGGGATCTGGCCTCTTAGTTGCCATTCTTTGGCTAAGTTTTGTGCCGCTATCTGCCCCTTGGTTTGCATAAGTTTGTTACCAGGCGCTTCCGGTTAATGTGGTCAGCTGCAACAGCAACAAATAATAGAGAAAAAACTAAAGTCTCGTAGACATTTATATGGCCACATCTTTGGGTGATTTCCGCTTCACTGGTGCAGCTTTCAGTCCTGCGCCTTGGGCGCCAGCTACTGGACATTAAGTGTCGCCAACGAGACCATCAATCTCGTTGGCTTCGGCCCGGAGAGTTTTATGAAGGCTATAGCCGGGGCTCTTCTTTAAATTCAATGCTCCCTTTAAGCCGGGCGAATCAATAAAATCAATCTATTGGGAGCTGGGAGAGCTCATCAATAACTTAAAGAGTGCGCAGCTAAATGGGCCAGCTTTAGATGTCGTTGTCCGTTACCCTTTTTAATAAAATTAAAATGCCAACTTTTGGCAACTTGAGAACGCTGAAAAAATGAATCCTTAGCGAAGGAGTGAATAATTTATTTACAATTCTTGAAAAGCAAAATGTTAACGATTTGGCAAAACATTTATTCTAAGTTGTCGTTTTCATGTATATAAAAGATGATTTGTCTAGATAATGTAAATATATTTACATATACAGCATAAATATGTGTTCCACTAAGTCCTCCCCTTTCACAATTATACAAATCGGCTTCCATATTTATGTCAAAGTGTCACAAGCTAATCTCCATCTGCCCCGAGCACTTTTCATTTTGCCATGTGATTGCATTCAGAGTCACAAGAGCCCCTAATCTGGGACAGGGCTTCGATTACCAGTCAAAGAAGTGAATGAAGGGAAATAATTTCAATAAGCAATTAGACGGCAATTACTTACAACAACTTGCAGGTCTTACAGGACTTGGTCGACTTTGTGATGACTTTTGTTGAAGGGGAGCAGTCAAGCAGCAGCAGCAGCAGGACTTTGACTTGCTAAGCAATTACTTGAAATTTATATGTGACTCGGCTCCTGAAGTGGTCGTGCTTCAAGCCAAACCACTCACCACGAACGCAGCCATAATTGAAATGCTCCAGAGAAACGGCCAAGAACGTGAATCGGACTGGCGCCAAACCAAAAGCAACAACTATGTATTACACATAAAGTTTTTGGGGTAAAAACTAATTGAGTTACATACTTGTAGTCGTATTTGTACTCGCATTCGTCTGTCGAGGCTCACACACCCACACCAGCTACTGGCTCCAAGTTGTACTCAAAGATGGGGACAAAGTTTGCTTCTTTTTGGCTTGGCTGGCTTGTTGAGCAAACCAAAAGTTTACATTGTTTAATTTCGACAAATGTAAGACACTCGAAAGCGATTGCAACCCTCACTAATCTTTTGTTTGTCATGTTGTGGGTGGTAGTTCCTCGCACCCACTATCCAGCTTTCGTATTACTTCACATGTTATCCTGTTTCTTAACATGGCATAATCTCTTTGCCAGCTTCCTTTTGGATTCAGAAAAAGTTACTTTGCACTACATATACTTATACATTTACGTATGTTATAACTATCGGTGGGTGGAATAACTTTGGTCTCTTGTTTCCGGCGGCGCCATCTTTAAGTTTCATTAATGTGTGAGTATGTGTAAATCTGCTATAACGCTGTGCGTAAGACCGGAGTTGTGTTTTATTTCTTTTTGCCTGCGATTGAAAAGTTTTTGTAATTGAGCTACGACCAGCGAATGCAGCAGCCACTTTGGCGTATGTGGAATATTTAACGACATTACTTTATCATTTCTGACATCAATTTATGCCACTTACCAAGCTCTACTCCTGTGCATGTGTGTCCGTGTGTGGCATGTAATCGAGATACACATTTTTGACATTACTTAAACGCTTTAGCATTAATTACAAATGAGCTGCTTAACTATAAATGACTTTATAAGACTACCAAGGATAACGAACGGAAGTTAGCTAAGCCTCAAAATAAGATTTTAGTTATACACTTACATATATACCATAATATATATGTATATATAATATATGGCAAGTTGCTCTTATTTAAGTTAAACATTTTACATGCATCTAGAAATATACAGTTTTTTTTTCATAACCCCTTTACTTGGAGTTTCATTACTATGTGGCATTTGATATTATGATAATGTTAAGAAATAAATACTTTCCAACTCATTAATTAAAGCCAACTTAAGCATTTATCATGTTTGCATTCGTCAAACAAATCTGCGTAATGTATAGTTTTAAGATAATTCTGATAAAAATGCAATTTTATTTGAACATGCACTGCCAAATGTTTCAAGAACAAGACCCAAAAATTTTGTTAGGGAGAAAACTTAGTAATTTGGCATTAAACGCAAACCAAAGCAATGATAACTAAGCAATTGAAGCATAATAAAGCTGGACGAGCCTCAAGTGGCACAACAGACTCGTGTTATGCGTAGCAATAACAACTTCTAGGGCTGACAATACAAATGTGGCTAACGCCCACAAGCATGGTGATCAAATTTGTTTTGCGTGTGTGCTTCTAAGAGCTTGACTAAATTAATCAGCATAATTATGCTGGCAGGGCAACCAGACTCCTACACTTAGAGTCTCCTAGCTACCTTTACGTAACGTACTTTACCTTACCTTATTTATTAATTAGTGATTCGTTAGTGCTGGCAGTTTGTTTATTTTTTGTCGTTGTTTCTGTTGTAGTTGCTGTCATGCACAACTTTCGCTGTTCTGTTAAAAAAAAAAAAATACAGAGGAAAACAAAGTGTCGCATTTTAATTATGCCGGCAAACAAAACACGCCCCATGTGCAAACAGGCAGCTACGTTTACCTGTGCTTAATTAAAATAAATAGACACATGCACTGGCAGCCAGATTGACTGGTCACATGTCCTTCAAAGGACCACAAATTATGCTTGGCAAGATAGCTTGGTGATGCTCTGTGGCTTTCATTATTATGCAGCGCGCGTATGTTTTGGCATTAACCGATATGGACGGCCATTTCCATAAGTCAACAACCCCGTTGCCATCAAACCAACCGGCTTAGCAATTAAAGCCAATGTTCGTTTTGGACAGCAGACAAACGGACTGCGACACAGCAGTCGGACTTGGACAGACTGCATCCAATACTAAATGCCACTTTCGTTTAGGAGCTATTGCAAATATTTCTGTTCCTCTTTTTTTGCGCTCAAGTTTCTGGTTTTCTGCTTGCCTCGTATTCAAATCAGTTGCAACGCCCAATTAATGTAATCCACCGCAATGTTGCATACTAATGAGCGCTGGCTGGGAACTGCCACAAGATTTAACAGCAGGCGAAGACTATGAACATGAAAATAAAGATGTGCAGAGTGATGTCGGATACGTTTAGGAATGGGTTCATGTCGCAGTCTCTTACTTTGAATTAGTGCTAGTTTACTCAGCCATACCAAATGAACTAGCTTTAACTTAATAACTAGCTTTAACAGTCAACAGATTTTCTTGAATGACAAAGCATATTGCGATTGCTGAACTCTAAGATATTTAAAACTCAAATGAAATTTAAATTCCAGAGTCTTTTGTTTTATATAATTAAAAATTATTAAATTATATTATTGATTGATAAATTGATTCATATAATTAAAATTTTAGCCAAAGACGCAAAGGGAAACAAAGTGGGCATTATAACCCAATAATATAGCATTTGTATTTATACCACTACTCTCTGCGTTTTTAGTGAATTTAAACTTATTTCCGGCAAAACATTCTTACATTACTTTAACAACTATGGTGCATGGTTAACATTATTCTTTAACTCCCGATAAATGTTAATTCCCATTAGAACTTTGGGGGTATTTGGTGAATAACTCAAAAGCTTTAAAGTTTGCAAGCAAGCTCCTAAGCTTAGCTGTTTTTTTTCTTGAAAATCACATTTGCATTTTAATTTTTATAAAATACAATAATAAAACAATAAAAACATCAACTTTGACACTTTTCAGCCATTTGAAAGGCGGCAAGACAGGGAAAATGATGTCATTAAAGGCACATGCTGATGGCATTTTGAAGGCATATTACGCATACGCCGCGTATAAAGGCGCAACAGCTGTGGCATGCGTAGCATATGTGTGACAGTATATGTGTACGTGTATTTCCGTTGAGATTTGCCGTTGAACATTTTACGTGCAAATATTTTAAGCCTTTATGGCAACACGAGTTGCGTTAGGGAGGGCGAATACAAAGCTGCGCATTATTAGGCGCATATTTGTGGAGCAAGTGAAAGAATACTGTATGTACATATAAACATACATACAAATAAATGTACATATGTACATACATATATGAATAAGAATGTCGTTGTCTGTGTGCGGATATGCCGCAGCACGCAGCACTCGTGAGCGGCACGTGACTGCGTCACAGAAGTGCGTTCCATTTTTTGTGACCTCTTTTGCGGGCATTTATTAAATTTTCTGAGCAACATAATTCATGAAATTTGTTTTAGATGTGGTTGGCATTTAGCCCTGATCTTTGCTGTTCCGGCCTCTAACTGCAGAATTTTCTTTATGCATTTGCATCTTTAACTGTTATTTAATTGTATAAACTTTTTAGTCAGTCTTAATTAATTAAAAAACTTTTCAAAGCTGCCCTGAAAAAGCCAGCTCACCTTGAAAGCAAATAAAACCGCAGCCCCAAATTCAAACTGGCAGAAATTTGGTCATTTCATCTTTATACGGTAGGTGTACACTGTACACTAAGGTAAAGTCATGCCAAAGTAAAATGGAAATAAAAAGATTTGCGGGGCAATGAGAGAATAATTTTATTGGAAGGCCATAGAGTATACTTGTTTGGGACTCAAACGTATTCCATTCAATTAAAATTTACAAAATGGCGTAGAGCCCGGTTGTAGTTTTTGGCTAATAAGTAGTTAAGCTGATATATTTTAAGCTGATATTTTCGTATGTTCATGTATTTACATAAAATTATTAGACAGAAGGTAAATTGTATCCTCCATAAACATTTTTATATTCCAAAATTATGTACACTTTTTGCACGGCTATGCAAACACCAACAGGTAAATCCGGATTTGTCAGAGCGAAGCATTTTTTTTAAATTCAAACTTTCAATTTTCCACCCATGAAAAAATTACTACCCACTGATGGACTTTGACCATTTGTATGTTCAGTCAGTCAGTCATAAACATACAGCTATTTTGCTGTTTTGTTTCAGTTCTTTATCAGCCTTCACAAGATATTTACCTGTTCACAATATCCTTGTATTTTTAGCATTATTTTTCTTTTGTTTGTTTCACCTCGCAAAATCATATCCCCAATTATTCTTACAGTCATAATTAAAACAACTCATATTGTACATCACTCTCCCTTTGTTGTCTTCTCCATCCATGCCTCCAAATCTATAAACAATAAACAAAAAAAACACGTTGCCTTGACAGATTATATGCTTTACATAGAAAGCTGCAAAAATTGCAAGAGTATCTTTGACAAAGTGTACCACAAAAGCAAAAAAATGGAATTAGTAATGACACATATACATTTATTCTTTTTTTTCTTCATGTTTCCCTTCATGTACCCTGTACCTTTTCAACTGGTCAAAAAGGCATATTCTAATGGCGGATGTGCAAAAGAGGCATATTAATTTCGAAAATATCGTATTCAGAATGTGATTTTAAAAGTTTCGGCTTGCAGCTGGACAAGGAATAATGTCGCTTAGGATCTACATGTTTATGTGGCACAATTATGTCAGTAAAATGTTTCAGATTTCTAGCTCAAAAAACGAGTTTATCAATTATCAATTTTTTTTTTGGCCTAAACACGGTTAAGAATTTCAACAATAAAATATTTCGAATCTGTGAATACTTCACATTGATTAATTAACTTTCTATAGTTGTAAGTTATGCTTATTCTTAATTTATTCCGATTTTGCAAATGAGATACCGTCAAAACAAGACTAATTCTGTATATTGTAGAGGAGACTATGTATTCCAAATTTAAATATCCAGCTTTAATAGTTTTTAACTATAAAGATAAATAAAAAAAACGTTTAAAATGTTGGCTTTGCGAGCTGTGATAATATTTGTTTTTAATTGTTCGTCCTTTAATCCATTCATAGTATACAAAAATATACTTCAAAGTGTGCAGGGTACTTTTTTTCGAGCCCTACTCGACCACACCGTTCTTGTTGTACTCGTCATTGTCACACATTTGTGGCAGACAAATTGAAGATTTTTGTGTGCCACCAGTTATTTATTTTTTACTCCGTCAGGCAAATACTTATTACTTAGCAGTTCCTGTACAGGCTCAAGCATATCAAAAGCTTCTGCCAGGATTTTGTCCTTTTTGATGTAAAGTTGCTAAGCGGCTGCAAATTTATAATGCCGACAGCATGTGTGTGTGTGTTTTGTCGGTGTTGTTGTTGTTGTTGTCTGGTTGTTTTGTTTTAGCGCTCGCTGTGATTGTTGTCAACGCTGCTGTGCTTCCGTATGGGCATGTATGTGTGTGTGTGTCTATCCTCTCGCCATCTGCTTCGCTTTGCTTTGTTCTGTTTAATTTTGTGCTTGCCGTCGTATCCTGCAGCTGTTTGCCCCTCCGTCCCACTGTCCGTTTGTCTCTTCCATGTCATCAACGTGTTTTCATTAATGTTATTATTCCACATTTCTATGTTCACGTCATCTACTACACACAATACCGGTCTCTAATTTGTATGCATAATTTACGGACATGCTGCGATTCCCCAGGATTGGATACTGACGGGAAGACTCCGTATACAATTTTCAAGGGGCTTGCCCTGCCCATAGATAACTTTGTGTGTGAGTGCAGCGTGTGTCCTATGTCTGGTGTTTATTTTTTAGCTCCGTTGTGATTGACAGTTGATATTGCTTATGCTATTGTGCAGAATCTCTTCCAGATTGTTTAACTATTGGTAAGTTGATTTAGGCTAGCCAATGGACTGGTGTGTATTAGTTCGCATGTTAACTTTAATTTAATAGTTTTTTTTAGCAACAATTAAAAATTACATTACACATAGTTTCATGTTTTCCTGGCATGTATACACTTCTTCTGCTTCTTATAGTCTTCTTATAAGAAACGAGAAGTTTTGTTGATACACATATTTTTAAACAAGCATATGCTCAAACAGATAGAAATATAAAACAATTCAAGTAAATAAAGTTTTCTAGACCACGATTGAATTTAACTGCAGCTCAGTTGCCAAACTTGATAAGGCAAGTTTTGAAGCTGCCTTTGCATAATACAAATCAAGGCTGTTGCCAAAATTGAAATAGTTTCACACGATTGCCAGCCAAAATGCAATGTAATGCAAAGAAGGAAAAATAACTTGGAAAGTCGCAAGTTGCATATATGTATGTATGCTTACATACATACACTTGCACATATAAATATGTATATTTATACCCTTAACTCAAGGGAAATACATAAAGAGGGTATAATGCTTTAATTCAAATGTATGTAAAAGGCAAAAATGTCATCTTCAGCCTCATTAAGTATATTTATTCTCAATAAGCCGAGTCGGTATGTGCCTCAATTTTAAATATAGGTCCTTCTAGTGCATGAAAAGAAGGAACTCATGCCAAATTATCCCCCGTAACCATAAAGTTAATTAATATCCTGTTGTTGTCCATACCTCGAGGCTCATAAGAGCCAGAGACATCATTTTCAGTATGTAGGCTCTCTGATCTGATTCAATGATGCTGAATATGTATTATATTTTAAAAAACTCCCCTCATGCTCAGCAAATTGTATAAAATAATTTTTAGAGGTATGGCATGGCCATTTTAGCAATACACACTTTTTGTTACCATATTTATAATGGACCTTAACTGTGCAGTAAGAGATTTGTGCTTTTGTGTATGTGCGTATGGAAGGAAGCTAAACCTATTGCAACGGCAACTCGACGCAACGTTCAGAGTATCTCCTAATCGAGCACTCCCGACCAGAGTACCTTTCCCGTTTTTTAAGTATGCTATTCTTTTGCCAAAGTCAACATTTTTAGCAAAACTTTTAATTAAGGGTCTGTTCAATAAAAGACAAGAGCCAAAAAAAAAAACAAAACATTGCGACGCTTTGTTGTCGAAGAGAATGAAAAAATTGAAAACTATTTTGCCAACTGCAATCAATCTAAATGTCAAGCTGTCAATAAAATTGTCAAGTTGCAGCTGCAAGGTAGCTAAAATGCAGGTTGCATAGTGAATAGCATAGTATAGATTCTGCAAACACGTTTGCATACCTTCTTATAGCTGACTGACTTTGGCGTTTGTCTCTGACCCACAAACCGAGGAACATTTTGGGCCGGCAAGTGAGCGCAAGTCGTGTGTAAAACTTATGAGGTCTTTTATCAGCTCCATGTGGCTGACATTGATTTGATGTGCCTCGAGACTCCCCTCTCGGTTTAATATGCATAAGTCTGTAACCAACACGGTTACACTTAAAGACGATTTTAATATTGGAGTATTGCACAAAAGCGAAACGATGCCGTTCGTGGCCGCAAGTAAGCAAATACAGAAACACATATTTCACTAAACATAATTCTACCAACTACAATTTTAAACAAATGGATAAATGAATACGGAACTTTTTATGTTTATTTGTGACAGTATTGTTGGGCCTACTCGGGTTGGCACAAGCCAATCATTTTACCAGTCAGCTCTTTACAAGCGTAGCCACAAAGGAAACTCGCGATAACCTTGTCATCTCTCCCACTATAATACGTGCGTCCTTAGCACTGCTCTATGCAGGCGCCGAGGGCCGAACTGCATCGGAGCTAAAGGAAAAAATTGAATTAAATGGTAAAACCAAGGATGCTGCACTGGCAGAGTTTAGGAAGCTACCTTACCGCATACGAGCCCCGGGAATAAAGATGTTAACGGTTTTCAAGCTCTATGTTGACGCAAGCTTCAAGATTAAATCCAGTTTTAATGTCATGGCATCGAAGTTTCTAAGAACAACGATTGGAAAAATTAACTTCAAAAATGTTAAGCTGGCAGCCAAGCACATAAATGCTTATATTGAGAGTTCCACACTTCATAAATTTAGGGACACATTGAATCCCGCTGAACTCAGCAGTGTGACACAGTCATTCCTTATCCAAGGGTTCTACTTCAGGGGAACTTTTGCAAAGCCCTTTTACCGATTCAAGGAACGTAAGGAATTCTTTTATGATCCTTTTAGTAGCGTTTCTGTTGCAACTTATATCAAAGATGATGTCTTGCCATATGGAAAATTACCTCAACTAATGTCAAGCGTCATTGAAATTCCATATAAAGACTCTCAGCTGAGCCTTGTCATTATATTGCCAATTGAACGCTCATATGATCTTCATCTGCAGGAGGAATTGCTTAAAGAGAGTGGATTTCCATCATTTAACCTTAAAAAAGCTCAAGTGCGCGTTCAGATTCCTCGCTTTAAGATCGAGTACGAAACCTACTTACGTGACGCATTCGACAGCTTGGACATGAGCAGAATTTTTAATAATAATGAATTCTCTGAGCTGAGCAGTACACCTGGCTTAAGAATAACCAATATAAAACATAAGGGCCTCTTTGAAGTAATTGATGAAAGCGATGAATGTACACAATGTATTGGTGGGTATTTAAAATATAAATTTATTGTGTAAAATTGTTAAATGTTACAAACTTATCTTCTACGTTCAGAACCCTCAGCCAATAACACCGATGTACAACATTATTTCATTGCTGGCCATCCATTTATATTTGCTGTTAAAGATCAGACACAAATTTATTTCGTTGGTCGTGTTTTAAAGCCTCTATAAATTTAAAATGCAGATATGTAAGAGTTAGTTTTGATAACTTACAAAATATATATCACTGTTTAAAGCTCTTGCTATAACAGATTATGTCATTTATTTATACAATTTCTAAAAAAAAACATAGTTTATTAGGTCCCTGTTATTTGCTGACGCGATCCATTTAAAGCAAATACTTGTCAGCGATTATGCTTTATATTTGTTATAAGTATAGTATAATAACTAGTATAACATTTGTTAACGATAAACCATCACGTGAGACCTAGGTGGAACTTATTTGACGTGTCACGAGACTTTTTTCACGCTTTAATGGAAATAAATCTAGAACTAACGAGGCTTATATAAAGGAACTTTAACCTAGAACGAATTTGTAGAGCTATTGCACAGAATCAAAATGATTTTTCGCCTAGCCACACGTAAGTACCAAGGCAGCTGGACACGATAACTGGGTGTTGTGGATATATTAATTCATATCGCTTGAGTAGTGAACACTTCTAACAATTCATTTTCCTCTAGTGACTTTATGCACACTGGGGCTGGCCCTGGCGGATCTTTTTTCCAGCCAAGTGTTTTCAAGCCTTGCAACTAAGGACAATCGCGATAACCTCGTCATATCTCCACCAACGATACGTGCATCCCTCGCTCTGCTCTACGCGGGCGCCGAGGACCAAACTGCTTCGGAACTAAAGGCAAGGTTGCGACTTCGTGGCCATCCGAAGGACGTTGCCTTGTCGGAATTTAAGCAACAGCCGCTCCGCATACACACGTGGGATGTCAAGCTGTTCACGATCTATAAACTCTATGTGGACGTAAAGTACGCCATTAAGCCAAGCTTCCAAAATTTGGCTATAACTTACCTGCAAACATTAGCCGAGCACGTGAACTTCAGTCTTACCAAGCTAATAGCCCACCACATAAGTGTTTTTGTTGAGGTTAACACACTCCATAAGCTCAAGGATACGCTAAGTCCAGCTGAAATCAGCAGTATGACAAAATCGTTGCTTGTTCAAGGGTTCTACTTTAGTGGAAAGTTTGCCAAGCCCTTTCACCGATTTAAGGAATACAAGCCATTCTTTTTTGACCCTTTTCATAGCGTTTCTGTTGCAACCTATATCAAGGATGATAACTTGTTTTATGGAGATGTGCCTCTGCTAATGTCCAGGGCCATTGAAATACCATATAAGAATTCTAAACTAAGCCTGCTGATTATATTGCCATATGAGCGCACCTTTGATCTTAAAATGCAGGAGGAATTTCTTAGAAATATTGACATTCGATTTCTAGACTCTCACTTCCAAAGCGTTGATGTGCGCGTTCAGATTCCACGCTTTAAGATCGAGTACGAAACTTACCTGAAAGACGCACTGGGCGACATAGGCATCAGCAGAATTTTCAATAATAATGACTTATCTGACCTTAGCAGTACGCCTGACCTGAGAGTAACAAATATAAAGCACAGGGGTCTATTTGAGTTAAATGATGATTGTGAAAATTGTATTGGTAAGTATTCTTATTATTATATTTTCAAATCATGTATTAAACTTTATAAACTGATTTTATACTTCAGAGCCCGCAGCTAATAACAGCGACATACGCCAATATTTCATTGTTGATCATCCATTTTTATTCGCTGTTAAGGACCAGACAAAGATTTATTTAGTTGGTCGTGTGTTGAAGCCTGTGTAAAGAGTAGTTAAATGTAATCAAAAAAAATATTCCTTAATAAAATATTCAAGCACACTCCAAATGCATATTTAAGTAGGCTTTTATATATAAAAACTATCCCATAAATAAGAGATAAAATACAAGTGAGTATGGAATCATGGTTAACTATAAACATATTCTATGGAATACTTTTACCTTTCGCTTAGTTACCTTTGCACATTTCAATAACATTTTTATTTTGTTCTTCGCTTTTTGCTACACACATTCTCATGTTTGAAAGTATTTCCCTTCAATGCAGTTGACATTTTTATTAAAAGCTTTAAGTCGTAACTGCAAGGCACATACATACACAAACTTACGCTTGCTCACACACACACACACACACACACACAGACATAAAGTTGCTGCGACAGAATTTCCTGCAATGGCAACGGCTGCTGTCAACTTATTGGCTGTGAGGCACACATGCGTGAGCGTGGCTATGTCTGTATATGTGTGTATAACTGTGTGTATGCTCCATCTGCTGTCTTATGCTACAAAGTAATATTGTCAAATATGAGTTAGTATACGAAATCAGCTTTAAGTTGCCGACATCGCCTGGAAAATCCTTTTGTTTGATGCTCTTAGTCATTGCTAACAATTTTCTTTTTTTCACTGCACTAGATTTTTGTCATTGCACACACACTGAGAACGACGTTCAGGAAGAGAACTTACAGAGTTGCAATATTTTTTCGTTGTCGTGCTGACTTATGAGCTGAGAAGCAGCAGAAACAGGGGCATCATTTTTATAAGCTGCCAACGGGGAACATTTTAGCAGTGCGTGACATTTTATGAAAACTCACTTGATAAATGATTGAAAAAACGCGCACAGGGGAAATGCATACAAATAAAATCCTCAATGATATTTTAATGCGTCGCCCAAATTGGGTTGGAGCGCGTTCTAAAAGTGTCTACTAAGGCGTTGGTTTTGATAAATTAATCAACAAGAATGTCACGATTGCCCTTTATCCCAGAGGTTAGATATGAATTCAAAAATCAATCATAATGAGTCGACAGTTCTAGAAGGAACTTTTTTAATTCAAATTAAATTCGATCCAAGATAGACTCATAACACAATTTGAAACCTTCTACCGACACCATAAAGCCTAATAAATCGAGGTTGTCAATTGCCATTATAATATATCAGGCCGAGACACACTGCGTATGCTTAATATTCATGCGCCACCATTCTGGCCAACTGTTTATCGGTTTGTTTGTTCTCGGTGTGTGCACGTGTGCATTTATGTCATTCGCAATTCGCAATTGCCGAAATTTTCGCTTTCACACACATAATTCTCGTGTATAATTCCGTCGAATTTCTGACTGCAATTGCATTTGCATGCGCCCAAGCCGGAGCCTGTGCTTGTGACTATGCCTGTGCCTGTGCATGGCAGCCTACAGATTTCATTACATGCGCCGCAGAGCGTTTAAGGGGGCAGTGGGACAGCGAGGCATCTATTCTTCCATTCCTGCGATTCCTTTTCACCCGCAAGCCCCCACACCGGAATCCCTTGCACATGGCGCTTGTTCATTATGCGCATAAACATTTTGGCATCCGTTGCTGGCTGCGTTGATTTGGCGGCTGCTTTCGCATTGTCTTCGAACTGCCATGTGTTAGATATTTTTGGGGTATGCCTCCGACTCCCCACCCATTTGGTTGTTTCTGTTGTTACCCGCATTTGTGTATTTGTCGGATGTGGCATGCCTGCCAGTTGCCATCGCCTGATAATGACGGCCATGGCGAGATTTTAATTTAAGTTTCAAAGTGCAATTGGAATGCTGCATTTAAATCAGTTTGAATTCAGTTAAATGACAAAATATAAATTATTGAACATAAATGTCTTATACAATGTTTTCTTCTACTACGAATTTAACAAAATGTGATATAACATGGCATAACTCATAAATTAGTTTCCCTGGCCCACTTCAAATTACTAACATGCAATTGTACTAATTTGCATGCTCTGAAAATTGAAAAGATTAAACATAATAACAACATAAACTGAATGACATTATAATAAAATGTTGTTACACTCCCACTGTGGCTGACAGCATAATCACAAAATAATTTGCATGAAATTATAAATGAATTTGCATGACCAAGCACGCGGATATAATTGACCGCATGCAAAAACAAATTATGCAAGCGGATAAGAAGAAGAACAATAATATTGAAATTGGAAAATCAGGAATATTCAATTGGAAAATTTATTTTTCTTGAGCAGCATTAACTCATATTGATAAGTATTTTTTTAAGCCTTTCGAATAGAATTTAAAACAAAATTAACGAAATTTAACCGATCAAATGCTCGAATATATTCATATTAGATTAAAACAATAATTTTTCGTGAAAAAACGTTGTACCACAATAGTTTAATGCCTTAAATGATAGAAATTCGTAAGCAAAACAAAGAGTTAATTAGATATCTATCTGCCGATCTGTTAATTAATGGATATTGTTCGTTAAGAATTGGAATAAAAGCAACATATATATTAATGCACGCATTTCAAACCTACGTATAGGGCATCTACCAGTCAGGCAATCTCGACAGAGGCACTCTTACTTATTTTAAATTAAGCTGTAATTCTCTTTATATTCATACAGTACGAATCGTTGTAAAATTATTCCATATATTTTCAGTTGTCTTCACGAGGATGAGACAGTAAAAATTGTCAACCATTTGGCACGCATCAAACGTGTCAAAGTGACAATTCTTTATTTGCATATAGCTGACATCCTGCTCCTAGGAATTCGTGGCTGTGATGAATGACAACAAAAACAAAAACAACAACATCAACAATAACAACACTTGCTCCTGGTCACATTTGCGTGCCGCGACGTGAGTCGCATGCTGAGCAGAATAAGCGACACAAATATTTGGAGCGGGTGACTGTGTGGAGAATGTTGAAAAAGTGTCGCCATTGCCACAGGTAAAAATGTTCGGCATTTATCAACGACGCTTACAGTTTTTCCGTTTTTTGAATGAAGCTATCAAGTTGTGAATTTTGTTTATTTATCAACAGATTAGCGAACTGTTCCAGACCTGATTCCTCAACACACAATCTACCAGTTCGTTATTTTTACCTCCCGAACCCCTCTCACTCACTCTCTTTCAGTTTCTTTCTCTCGTCTCTCGTCTCAGTTGTCCTCCTCTGGCTTGACTTGGTTTAATGGTACATGAAATCGCAATAAACATGGCGCAGAGCGCAAACCTTTGCGTTCTGTAGTAAAGTATAACTTACCCCCAGAGCGCACATAAGTCAAAATTTCACTGTGTCGATGGGTGTGGGGGTGAGCGGGTGTCCGGGGGTTTTCGGAGGCTTACTGCCTGTAACTGCCACGCGTTAAGTGCAGGCGTTAAAGTTGCACAGTTGCTCAGCCATTCAGTCCCTTGGGTCTGTTTTGTACTGTGCCCAGACTCGAACTGTGAAATATGTTGCATACATTTCTGTCCAGACGGGCGACACATTTGCGGTTTATTGTAGGCGTGGCGCGTGCCAAACATGGCGCATACCCACACAAACATACACAAACACACACACAACCATTGTTACGCCATTTGCTTGCCCCTCACGTACGCAGTTGCCGCTGCACAGATCGAGGGCGGCGGAACTGCCCAGTCCCAGGCTCTCAGCGTGTACTTCATAATTCATTTTCTTTCTCTTTTTCATTATATTCATTTTCACATTTTCCTCTTTCACTTCCTTTTGGTATGTGTGTGTTTGTCCAGTTGTAGTGTCGTTGACAAATTGTTTTAAATTGCATTTTCATAACATCTTATGTGGGGGTAACATATTTATTCAAGAAGCTTAAATCGAATAAACACCATAATCGCCAAAAATATAGTTACTAGAAGCACGATAGCTTACTTCTTTTTCTTTAATATAATTTATGTATTTTCTATTATTTTATATATATACTAAAAGAGACCACAAGCTGTTGGGAGTTATTCGTTGGCCAGTTTAGGGTAGATTAGACGACCCGAAGTTTTAATTTTTACAATTTGGAGGTATTTAAAAGAATTAAATAATGTTGACCTGTGTACATTAAACGAAAGTCAATATACCACATTTTGTGTCTCTAGCTCTCATAGACTCTGAGATAAACGTGTTTATACATAATGATAAACGGACGGACAGACAGAGAGGCATGGCTTTACAGACTGGACTGTTAATGCTGAGCAAGAATATGCACACTTTATAATGTTGGAGATATATGTAAATTACAATATGTATATTAACGAAAATCAACGAAAACGCTTGTCGATAACTGTTAACAGTGATATCGATACAATATAACAGGAGGCCTAATTAGTTTCTTTGGATTGTCGCATTGATATTGCCTCGAAATAGACGCAATGTGATTGTCGAACACTTCCACTTAACACTAAGAGCCCGTCCTGCAGGCTTTGCATGTTAACATTGACAACAAAACCATTTTGGTGAAGAGCAATCAAACATCAGGCAAATGATGGGAATGGCGATGGCCATTGCCAAATATCCGCCGCTCAAACATCAATGAAATTCCAATAGGGCAATCGTTATTTGATGGCAAAACCAACCGTTACAATTCATCAAACAACAAATGGATATTACTTCATCGAAAACAATATTAAATACTTGAACGTAAAACATGGACGTACCACAATGGCCGGCAGCGTCAGGCGCAGGATCAGGCCCAGACATTGACACTGACGCAGACACTGGCACAGAGGCAGTGGCAGGTCCATTCCCATGCCCGTTCCCCGGCGTTGAAACGACCTCAAAGTGTGTCCACATGGAAGCGACTGACTGCTGCGAGCCTGAAACAAAAGTAAATTGCAATAAAAGTTTGTAATTGACAAACGGACAACAAACAAAACTCCACTCCAGTTGCCAGTTGCCAGTTGCTGGACATTGGTTGTTGGATGTTGGATATGGATGTCGTTTGGTCTGACTGGCGGCGTTCCATGTTTTCGGCGACTAAACAACTGGCGCGCAAATCAACAAAAACCGATTTTCAGAAACAGGAAGCCAACAGCGGCTACATTGCCGTTGACAGACATGCAGCCCGACGCCCTTTTGGGGCAGCCCCCACTGTCCCCAACCCTTAGCTCTCGTCCCCTAAATGTGCCCGCATATTGACTTTGTGCGAGGGGCACAAACGATTTCGGATTTAAGAAATAAAAGTTTAGTGCCTCAACGAGCAAATCTGCAGCCACAATGGCAAACAGCTAACCAGACTACACACAGATACGCACACACACACACACAAACACACACACGCGCACACCAAAAACAACAACAACAATGAGCTAGAGCAAACAAAAGACGCGTCTGTGGTTGGCCCCGACTGGGTGGATGTGGCAAGCTGGGGATGCGGCTGTCGAACGGCAAAATGTCGGCGGTTACTACTTTGACTTGTTTACCCCGCCTGAATCGGAATCAGAAACTGAACAGAACTGCTGCTGGGCACAGAATTGGTATCGGCCACGGGTCTGGGACTGGGTCAGAAGCAGGGCTCATTGGTTTCGGGCATCGTCTGTAAATAGACTCCACTCGATTTGCGATATACAAGCAAGAAGCGCCATGACGAACGACAAGTGCAATCGCTTGGCACTGTTGGCGACAAGCTGCTTCCAGTTTCGGGGTGTGAAAACTATGAACACAAAACTCAAAGCAGAATATTTTTCAAAATTCTACATACGTTTAATAAATTCTTTAGTTGATGAACAGTTTCTACAGCATTACATATACATATATGCCTATCTCAACCTATGGCCAAATAGTTAAGCGCACATATAATGTATTATTCCCACACCTGAAGTCAAATCAGCCATCAAGATAGGTAGCTCATAGCCTACGGCCTTTGACCATTGTATTTGCTTGTGCCGCACATAAATGTTAATTGTTTAATTTGCATGCCCATCGTACAGACCCGTGGTCTGAGAAATTAATGAATTTGTGATTAGCAGCCACGGAAACATGTTGTGTGAGTAGGAATTTGCATGGCTGGCAAAACTCATTTCAATTTGCGGCCTGGGGCAACCCGCTGCGTGTTGATGTGAGTCGCTTTAAGTCGGTGGCAAGAAATGGCCAGCGGAAACTTGACTCAAAAATTAACGATTTTCATACAGTCGCAACGAGTCTAGAGCTTTCGGCCCGGCTCGACCAACGATGCGCTAATTTGACAAACCCACATGAGGTCCTTTGGCTTCCAAATACTATTCACGAATACGTGAACACAACTCGTGTACTACTCGAATGAGCAGCCCTTGAACGGACGCGCACTTAACGTGCGCCACAGGAGGCTGTCGTAATTGCCAGTCCAGCTCAGACGTTGAATGCCCCAGAACAAAATCGTCCACACAATCAAATCGAAATGAAATTGACCATTAATGGCTGCGTTTCGGTATGTGTTCGTGTGTGAAATTCAGTTTGGGTTTGGCTATTTACGACGACATATGTACATGCAACTGTCAACGTATTGAATAACCTGGTGAATACCACGATTTCTCTGCCGCTTTGCCATTGACAGCTATTGTGCATGATGTTGACATATGAACGGGGGTCAATTGACACCCAACCGAAAAGCTTTTAGCTTATGTGTATTAAATGTAATAAGTACACATCTAAAAAAAAACAGTACTCATAGCTCATTCATAACTAAATCTACATTTAAGCTCTAAATATAACACACATGCATATTTTATACTCCCAGCTCAAGTTTTTAAGCAAGACGTCTATAAACTAACTAAGTATAAACTTAAAAAAATTGAGCATGTCTTCGGTATGTTTTGCGAACTTTCCAGTTGTATCACCATTAGAATTTGCTATTTACTTCATGTTTTAAATCTAACTAGCCAGGGACTCGACTCCGAATGCCCATGGATAAAACTTTTCTATTCTTGTTTGCTTGAAATTCTTTTTTGAAAACAAGACTGTAAACCAATTGACGTAGAGTCAGCTGTGCATTTTGCTGCATTTGGCAAACTCATTAAAAACTTTTTAGGATGAACGAAAAATAAAAAAATGAATAGAAAGAATTAATAATACCCGACAAGCAGATATCACTCCGGGCGTCGCTGAATTACATGTGAACTTCCTTCAATAAACACAGACACAAAAACACAGAACAGGAGAATATATCCTAAAAGTAATATAGATATTTATCGACTGAGTTAGAGAGACTTGTGCGGATCGACTTGACTAACCAAAAATATTTAAGCTTCATTGACGCAGGTATGCCTTCTTCAGCATTCTTCTGAGTCCAGGGTATAAAAACAGCAAACAGCGACACGTCACACACACTCCCCAGTTCACCCACCTGCATATTTGGCCAACACTTTGTCCGCGATGCTGAAAAACTTGTTTTGCACATAACTCAAACGTTTTGTCGCTCGCTGCTCCGATAATTTCCTTTTTTCCGCTTTTTGTTTAAATAATTATTTTTCTGGATGGTGGAAAATTTCTCGGTGCTCATTTTTCACGGTTCAGAAATGCATAAACTTTACCATGGGGCTGGAACAAGCAGCATTTTTATAGCGCATTTAATTAATTAGTCATAAAGTTTTGTTCTTCCTTAGAAAGTTGGTAGCTCGCCTTCGCGCGGCGCTTTCATCAACTTCTTGGGGAGGCACAAGTCATTATCCCTTTCTGTGTTCAGCTTCTGCTTATTATCCTGCGTCAACGACAGCTCATCATCATGCGCTCGATTATGCCAGGACCCTGATCCCAGCGCGGACAGCTTCAGGCTCCCTTTACGCTTACCAAACACAGTCCCAGGACTACTCGGCTCACGAGCGATAGAAGAAACCAACCCAAGCCACATAACTTTTGGATATTCGCCGTTTGCGTAAAATATTCATGTGCATTGCTAAGTGGCCCGCGAAAGGTAACTCCTCGTGGACCTGGAACGGAATTTGGCTGGCTCCCCGGCGATTATATTGCCGCTTTGTGGCTGAAATATTCATAAAATGCTTAATTAATTGATTAATGGCCTCAAAGTCAAAAGTTTTGCCAAAAAGCTATCGCAAGGTATCAAATTACTCATAAACGTCTCCCCCTGTTGCGTGGGAGGTGGGTAAGAAATATATTACTTAGCTTGTGGTACGCCTGGGAAATGGCCAACAAAATTTGGTTTGTTTTAGCAAGCGCAGCAATTGTGCATTTTAAATGTGGCCACAAAATTATAGCCAAAGTAATGTTAGTTAAGAATTATGGATGTTCAATTCCGTAAACGAGCTTCTAAGCTAGCGAATCGCGATTCATATATTTTGAAGAGATTCGTTGTAGGGGGAATTGCGAAATTAAATTAAACTAAAGAGATGACAGAAGATCTGAACAATATTATAGATGAATTTTAAGAAAATCAGCCCTATTCCATTTTTTCCAAGTTACCAACCGTCTTTTGGAGCAATCTGTGAGCCGCGGGAACGCCCATCAGAAATGTGTTAAAATTCTGCACAACGACACTTGCACGTAACATGTCATGCTAACATATAATTATATTATTGTTTTTTTCTTTGTTTTACACCAGACTCTCCATTTCCAGCCAATGGACTTCAATTGGTAACCCGACACGAGCAGCGAGGTCCCACCCGGCCTCCACCCCTTCGGTCATATAACAAAGATCGCTGCGTTGATAAACTTGAACGCCCCGGGGGCACGGCCACATGGACGCACTGCAGCACACAACGGCAAGAATAATAATAATAATAACAATAATAACAACAACAATAGAGAAACGCACGTGTTAACAAGGATGCGATAAAAAAAATAAAACGTTGTGAGGAAATAAACGCTAGAATGACAGGAAATATGTGTGCGTGACATTGTAACTTGCCCGGAGTGTTGGTCCTTGTCGCACCCTCCATTTCAGGTTCTTTTGCTCTCATTGTGGCTGTTGCTGTTCGTCACACGAAAGCAACAGGATACGCTATACCTGTGCCGCAACATAGCCAGTGTGTATAAATGCATGGTTAAGTTAGAAAGAATTAGCCAAGCTTCGTCTGGACATGAATAGCTCGTGTAGGTTTCAAGATGGGCGGGAATTCAGCATGACATGTGTCTGGCATTCGACATGACATGCGATGGTCAGCAAAATTGTATATGTGAATTTATAATATGGTATAACGTATGAAATATAATTTTAAAAATGTATCTATATTGATTCTTTTTTTGTCAAAATATAGTTTTAATATGAATATTCTCGTCAGTCCATCTACCTCGCCCTCTCTTATCACCAATTGTATTGCATACATACATAACTAAGCTGAAGACCCCTTCGGTTTTCACACTTTAAACATTTTAAGAACACAAAGTTGCCATGGAAGTAGTATACATAGTTCCCTTGTTTTCTGTGTTTTGTCTGACTTATCAAGCGTAAAAACTCGTTATAGCTATACATATTTTCATACTTGCTACCAACACGCTGTATTTACAACTGCAATGGAAATTTTTTACGATCCAACGCTTGGCCATAATTCTATTTTTGATATTTCCTTTTTTTCTGAATTTTTTTTTTATTGCTTGGAGCTTTGTTCAGCGGCCCAAGCGTTTTGCTTGTATATACATTCTTCCAGCTGCCGACTGTAGCTCTTAATACTTAAGAAAGGCATTTTACATTTTGATTGGGACATTATATCTATGTATCTCTCTGACAATCTGCCTCACTTCAATTAGCAGCGCAATGAAGTTTTGATGCAACTTTGTCGCTCAGCTTTATGGTCATGCTAATGGCCAATCCTTTCCAGTTGGCTGCCAAACATTTCATGGGCATTTTTATGGCCAGTATCATTAGGAAGGAGTGTGTGCATATACCCTGCATGTGCGTGCAATTGATGATGTGATGTCTATTAACCTGTTGTACCTTGGGATATTTCTGAACTAGAAAATATTGGATACCATTATAATAAATATAGCTATGTGAGTGTATATTAAGAGAACGAGCTGTCTATAGGGTATAACATTGTCAATATTCGTAGAATTTCGCGCTCTTAAAAAGTTTGTTTGCCAAACAATGTGATTACAAATTATGATTTATGCTGGCGTTAAAACTGGACTCATTCACTCATTGTCCAAGCTACGCCCACCATTAATATCGCGTTTACTCCATTCCAAACAACCCTAAGCATTTATTAGTCGATTTTCCTTCGCTTGGATGAATTGCGGTTTTAATAAAACGACTCATTGCTTTTGTTCTCTGGAATTTTTTTAACGCAAGTTTCTCAGTTGGGCAAACTAGCGAACGGCCAGTGGCAGTTGGAGTTGAGGTTGGAAATTGAAGCCAGCCAGACATTGGCTAGACCATATATCATATATGTAGCCTTCATTGTGCGCAGTGCAGCGGCAACTCTGGCAACCGCCTTTTGATAGACGATTTATTAAGCGTTTATTATTAGTTTTTGCCTTTGGTGGCTTTTCGGCTATTTTTGATTACAAATTCCAACGATGGCGTTACACGTCCTTATCCTCTGTGTTTTTAAAATGGTTAGAGAAAGGGTATAAATAAATAATCTAGAAGAAAACAGCTGAATACATAAAAACTTCATAAAACTAAACGTACATGAAGACACATATCTTTGTAATTAAACATCGAACTAAAAAATAAAACATACGATATAATATAAACACTACACTAGTTAAGAATATTCACAGAGTATCTGCTAGTGAGCATTTTTAACTTTGTTTATAACTTTGTTTCCCCTAAAGTATCAAAAGATGAAATGAGTTTTCAACATTTTTATATACATTAATTTGAAGAAATGCAATTTATATGCAGTTTCGGCTCATTTGTTCTTCTAAAGACAGAAAGTAATTGCAAGCCAACGCTCGGTATCTCCATCTTGCGCTATAATAAAAATTTGAATTGAGGAAAACTGTAAAATGGCGAGCGGCTTTATTTATGCAACACAAAAGCCGTGCAACAATGATGCAGCAGTGGCAACAACAAAGGCGCAGCGCTGTCTTTATCTGCTCAATATGAAGCTTAAGTTGTTGCTTCCTGGGAATGGGGCTGAGAGATTCTGATTGTAAGCATCTGCAAAACAATTAACTCAAGGGAAGGTAAATATGGTGGTTGCTGCTCACCTGCGTACGCAGGAAACACAGCATTTTTTGTGCATGTTAAATGTAGCCAGACTGTTGTTTATATCCTGCAAAGGACCTCGGCTCGTCTGTCTGCTGGCAAACAATGAAGCTCAACATCTTTGTGTCACAGTTGCTCCTTTAAAACATAAGCTCAGCACATTTGCATGTGACACATCGGCGGCAGCAGCTCAGGGTCAACGTCAGGCGGTCAGGGCCTGGCTTACAGTCCAGACTGGCATTAAACTTGCATGAGGGCATTAAGAAATCCATTTAAAGGCAGCACATCATATCACGCGTGCATTGCATTGTCTCGACTGCACCCAATTTTTTTCCGCCCGACGCGTCGTCTGTCTAGACCGGCCTGGAAGTCAAAAGCCATTTGTTTGAGCAAACTTTTAAATCGCTGTGCTAAACAAATAATTGATTGAATTTCCGCTGGCAAATTGCTGTAATTTGTTGACATTTCGTAAATTGTTTTCAAATTGCTTGCACAATGTCAAATTTAGTTTACTGTCACATTAAATTGCTCGTGCTTATGTAGTTGCAGGTGTTGCGTTAAAATACATATGTGTATTTTACACATTATAATATGCACACGTGTCGTATGCGTAATTTGGCTTATCGATTTGCCCTGTCAACGGCATGGCGTTGTTTTTAAGTTGTCCTTCACAACTTTTGATTCGTTGCGAATTTTTAAAAATTTAAAACGGGAATAAAAAATGTTCTTAGCTTGAAATTTCCATATTTGATATTTGCATTGCACTCTAGAAACACGATATTTTGTGTAAATATTATGAAACAAATAGGGATGCGTAACGTGAAAGCAGAAAAAAAGTGAATTTTTAGCTTTAATTAAAACCACAAAAATATTCGAGAAGTTAGCGAATTGGATGAATATGTGCTTGTTATTACGCTATGTTCAAAAAGGAAAAATAATATATTTTTGTGTTTGTATTATTTCCTCCTGCGTCGTTTTGTCCGTATTAAAGTTATTGTTGGGCTCTTTTAAAGGCAGAGGAATATATAAATCAGAGTTATTTTGTTTAAAGCAATATGGAGCTAGTTACTAAATTAAAAAAAAAAAAAAACAATTATTTTTTTGTCACAGTTTAAATCATGTTTCCTTTCCAATGCCCTACAAGCCAGCTTTAAATATAGTAATTATTTATGCAATATGATTTTATTACCCAACCAAACGCAAATCAAACATAAAGTTAACTGCAGCTTCAACCCCAAAGTAAATCGTCCCAAGTTTATGTCACTGGAAGTATCTTTGCAGAATGCCCTGTTCGTAGAGGCGCTTCACATCAGTGCCACCTCCCACAAATTTACCATTAATAAAACAACGCGGCACTGTCCGAGCTCCGGTTAGCTCGCCAAGCACCGCCTGGATATCATCAGCATCGTTACGCAGGTCCAGCTCAATCACGGTCATTTGTACATTCAGCTTACGAAACTGCTCCTTGGCCATGCTGCAGTAGGGACAATAGGTCTTGCTAAAGATCACGACTTTGTTGTCGGCTATCGTTTGGCGTACAAACTGTGCCTGCGAACTGTCCATGTTGACATACATCATCGGTTTTTGCATAGAACTCACTACAGTTCCCATTTATCAAATGTGATATTAAGAACTGGTCGATGGGTTCAAATATGGAAAACTATTTTTTTAGAGTTGAGAAATGTTGAATTTTGAATCGAAATTTCTAAGAATTTCTAAACATATTGCAGATGAATTGTGTTTCAGCTCTGTTTGCTATGATTTAAAATCTTCATAAAGTTCCTCATCATCTGTAAATAAAAGAAACTTCAAAGTTACAATTGCAACGTTTTAAGTCCCGCCATTATCAAATCGAGTTATTATTAGAGTAAACAATTTGAGAAATTTAATAATGAATGGGAAACTATACCAACATTCCTAGAATAGATCAATTTTATTTATTCTAGAAGAAATAAAAAGTTCTTAACTGTGAACAATTTGATATGTACAATACATAATGAATAAATCCGATACGATCATCTATATATATATCATCTTCTGTCTACTTTGCAGTCCATCATGGAACATTATGAGCCTCCCGTGCACCAAATGAGTTTTGACACTTTCACTTCACTCAAAACACATACACAGCACAAACATATCATCAACACCACCTAAAAATATGTAAGAATGTCTAGAGTACTCGACTAGGAGATACCCTATACCCAGCAGTACTGGCCTAACATACGTTCCTATTTAAGCAACTAAGTATTGATAATTATCGATTTCGGTATGTTATACCATATCTTCCAAATTCAAATACTCTAGCTCAAATAGTCTCAATAACCGCGGTAATACAGACAAATACAATTATTGAGGTGGAAGACACTTCCTTCTACCAATTATATACATTGTCGACGGGTACAGGATATAACTAACCACAAAACTAACAGCACTTAGACAGCAGCTAACCCGACAAGCTGGCGACACTTTCTAATGAAGTGGCGTTTACTTATTTATGCACAGTCTGAACCCCAACTAATGGCTAAAACATCAAAGCGCATTTAGTAATGTTAGAGCCAAGCGAAATCTTCAATGGCCAGGCCTTTAAATATTAAATAACCCCAGGCAAAGTCATTTGAAGTGCACACGGAAAATAATGCATTGAGTAGGAAGGTGGGGGCTGATGGGGTTGGGCTGGCCACTTGCTGCAGACATATGGGAGAAAATCCTTTTCATTAACGTGACGCTTGTTGCTGACTTCCTGTCCCGTGTCCGTCGCCTGCCGTGTCCTGGTGCCCGCTGCAGACGCTGCCAAGTTCCGTGTAACAATGTAATTTATTGTGCGCACCTTTGTTTTCAGTCAACACGCTCTCAACGCTGGGTAATAAAACAATTTCTCAGCTTATATGCAACCTTGTTGCTGTCCCCCTATTCGCCCTTCAGCCCAAACGCAGATCCTCGGCGTGCAACAATTTTGCACTGTAAATGGATTATCCTTGAGTAGTCGCTTGGTTGCTCATCCACTTTGAAACCAGCCTGACCAGGTGGGCCAAGTCATTATGGCTTCTTGTCTGGTTTTATGGTTGTCTTCTAAGCAACTAAACTTTTACGTACTGACATATGCAAATGTCTTGGCCAAGTAATTAAAACCAAACGCATGCTAAAAGCGCATTTATCGCATGCGATAAAAACGTGTCTCTGTCTTTCTCTCATTTCCCTTGCGACTGCGCAAGCTCTTTGGCAAAGCAATTCGCTTTCAGAGCACGGTAGGAACTCTCTCTATGCTCTCTATTTTTCTCTCGCTATCTCTATCTCTCTTGCTTTTGCTTTGCTCAGAAACAGCTGTTCTGCCGGAAATTCTAAGTTGTGACCTTTAATTGTTTTGGGAAATTTACTTACAATCATTTTAAATTGTTCGCGGTTTTTCCCAAGGATTAGTACTTAATTTGATTAGGCCAATTCAACTGATGGGCGGCGGAGGTCGGCAGATGGGCGGCGTATTTTTATTGTCGCATTGTTGATTTTGTTGATTTTTCAGTTCGTTGGAGGGTGCCATTAAAATTTCATTGTGCCATTTTTGGCTTCAATTCAGGACGATAACTATTATTTGGCCAATTAAACTTAAAATGGCTATGGAGTAAAATTGTTGGCACTTTCAATGCTGCCATAAAACCAATTTGCTTAATAGATGGTTAAAAAGATTATATGGTTTACTGGGGTGGAAAATATTATATTAGTTATTGGTTAGCCGCAAATGGGAAATGGCAAATATGTAAACGTTTAAAATAGAGTGATTGATGTTTTATTTTTTTAAGTTTTATTTAATTTATAGAACTCTAAATTATACTAAAAAGCTAGCCTGTATAATGGCTTGTAATTAAGAAACTGTTTTTTCTTTTCTCTTCAACACATTGAAAAAATATCTGATGGATTTATAAGAAGTTTTTCCATTCCACTTTTAATTTTGTCTTTTTAATCTTCTTTTTAAAATTCTTTTTATATTTCTTAACCATTTTCAATGGACTCAATTAATCAATATCGGATTGAAACACTTAAAAAATTAAATTTAATGAAAATAATCAAATTCGCACTTCACTTTAGTAGAACTTTCAAGCGCATGACGTTTACAGGCACACACTCCAAAAATTACATATATAGTACTTTCCCCTAATCATAGATTGATTAGATAAATTTGACATTTAATTAGATACGCAATCGAACACCTCCTTTCTGCCCAGTTGCGAATTGTATATATACATTACTTGTCAGTTGTACCCCCCACAGTCAATTGCCCATTGCCCATTGCCCATTGAACTAATGAGAAGTAGTTAAGTCCGCTTTTAACGAGCCAAGCTTCAGTTAAACTACCTTCAGATCAAACTATTTATTTACTTGGCATTGCTGGCTAAACAATAGCTTTGTGCAGCCTAACGGCTAATCGACAACAATTTGTCTGAAGTAGGTACAATTGAGGCTAACACAGCCTGCCAAATTAATATCCAATCATTAAGTCAACAATGCAAACTTCAAAGGGGGCAACTAACGCAATTTCTGTCGCAGCACTGACCTATAATAAGTGAGTCGATGTTCCCGTCCATGTTCAGGTCTTGCAAATTCCAGAGGAGCACGCACTGAGCAGCCGCGACTACAGCAAAAGGGTTGGCATTGCATGCCTGTAAACGCAACTGACAGAGGGTGCCGATATACCCATTCCCCCCAGTCTAATCATTAATATCGGTCATTCGGAAGGGTTGCTGGCCGTTGAGTGTGGCAGCTCTGGAGATTGGCGACGGCGTTGACTATCGACTTTCAGCCACTCATTTCTTGGCTAATTGCGCGACGTCAAATGGCCCGGGTACTTTGAACTCTGGAATTGCCTACTTGCAGACGCTGTGAATGTTCAGGCACATTTCGTTACGGCTTAATTGATTAGCTTAATTTGCATTTAATGTTCATAATTTTTAAAACGCGAGAACAGTCTGCTGCTACTTTTGCTGCTAATGCTGCTGCTGCTGCTGCCGCCTCCATTTGGAAAGTTTGTTATAAATTTCTTCATTAAATATTTTCATTCATGTGCCGCTTGCACACCCCAAAAGGGTTTCGCGCAAGGATTCCCTTAGACAGAAAGTGAAATTAAATGAACTGGCTGCGCTGTAATTATTCATGTGGGGATTTCTTAGACGGAGCCGCCTGCTAAGCCAGCCAGATAAATGCGAAGGCATCGCTTCTCGTCCCAAGCAGAAGGTAACCCTCAAGTTATTTGCATAGTTCTTGGAAGTGGTTTTCTTGCGTAATAACTCACTGGATGCGAGTAGTAAGTAGGTAGTTTTGACACAGGTGCCTCATTTAAAATGGTTTGCCTGAAACGCTGGGTTAATGTTAAGTAAACGAAAAGTACAGTCAAGGCTGAAGACCTAATGTTTATAAATGCCAGTTTCATTAAGTCAGGTTTCACAAACAGATCCCATGGGTTGGCAGCTGCGATTTTCTGGATTTGACAAATTTGGTTTGAATTAAAATTACTTGGCAAGGCGATTGCTCGGCTTGAAATCATCTCAAAACAAAGTTTTCAGACCTTAACATCCATATCTTCATGAAAATATTCGAAGCTCTTACTTTATAATAATTTGTATGTTCACAAAAACTCATTTAATTTGGAATCTTCATTTTACGCTAATCATTGAAAACTTTTGCAACATCGCACTTCATATCCTAAACCGAAAAGTCTGTGAATGTACACAAAAAAAACTTTGCACAAAAGCATTTAGAATTATGAACTTGTAGCATTGTGCTGTACCCTACCGATATTCGAAACAGTTTCAACAAACCATTTGCCAAAAACCAGTTTACCACTTTTATCAACTGCTTTCTGAACCAGCTCCCAAACAATGCGTTAAGGAAGCCCACGCCAAGTCACAATAAAAGTCTAGACGTTGGTAAACAACAAACAAAAGACTCTATAGAACAGTGCCTGGACAAAAAGCAAAAGTGCTGGCAAAAAGTTTTCAACATTTTCAATGCTAGCCTGCATAAAATCTGCATAATTGACATTTGATTGTGCGCCCTAAAAGACGTGGCAGAAGACAACGCGCTCTCATAACTATTCCACTATCGATATTAGCATTTTCTCGCAACGAATGCGAACTCCTAGGAACTACAGTGAAAGGGAAACGAATCATTAATACACTTCCGAATGGTCGCAAGCAAACAAAATATAATTAAACTACATGATAATATGATTTTGATTTATAGCAGTGCAAAATAGGTAAAAACTATTTTATGCTTTTATTTATATTAGTTTCTATTAGATAAGACGCTTCGATATAAAGTAAATGTAACCTGCAAACGTTTTTTAAGTGAAGTAGATCAAATAATTTTATTTTTTATTCGATGGATAAAAGACGGATATGTAGAGATAGTATATATAGATAGTATGTACTTGGATGTATTTTAATAAAACAACCAAACAAAAACATAGTCAAGACGATTTTTTTTCTTTACAGTAATTTTTATACTATTTATATTTTGTTAATGTAATTTCTTTTAAAACATTAGAAAGAAAAAAAAGGAAATTAATATTTAAAAAATATTTACTATATTTTTATACTGTCTTAGCAAACATATCAAGTGCTATTTTTTTTTAAATAAAAAAAAGAAAGTAATATATATAGCATATATACTTGGCTATTTTGTAATAAATAATAAATGCACCCATAACCAAGAAGTATTTGTTAGTGTGCTTCCCATGCGTAATCTTTTATTGAACAAAATTTACATGAATAAATTTCTTTAAAAAACTTTTGAGATATTAAAATGACTTAGCAAATACATCAATTTATAAGATATAATTGTCGGTTTTTATACGCAATATGAAACAATTTGAACTGTTTTGAGTGAAAAACAGTTTTAATCCAAATAGCTGTTTAATATTGTGAGCTCCTGCAGCCTTATCTGATGCTAAAAACTCTTAATAATATTACATTTCTGTTTGGTTAGGCCATCGAGTTGACAGTAAAGCCGACAGGAGCCAGTTGCTAGTTGCATTGTGAAGCATTGCAGCAAGTTAATAGGCATCTGCACACACACACACACATATACACAGTCCCACAAATGCACACTCACTTAAAAGCACACACAGATACAAATTAGTTAAATTACAGGCGCTTCTCGCGCAGGTTTTGGTTGATTAGAAAAAGTGGCAGCCAAGTTCGCTTCGGCTTTGGCATTGGCTTTTGGCTTTGGATTCGCTTGGCATCAACATGAGAGCAACCGGTGCAGGCAGCGAATCAACCTGGCAGGTAGCTCGTTTTCTTTGCCAGCTGCCGCTAACGAAGCTCAATTCGAGCGCCAAATTGAAATTGATTGTGACATTTGATCATGCGTTCGCCTCGCTGGGAAACTGGCAGCTTGCAGCTCGCAACTAGGTGCCCAACTGCCTGCCAGCCTGCCATATGAAAGGCTCCTCCACGGGAACTCGCGCAGAAAATTACAAAACGCAGATTGTCTACATATCTTCTCAATTTTCTGCCTTTCCTAAGTTGTCGCTACGCATTGGATTAATTGGGCGAATGCTCATGGCCTGGAAAGGCAGATAGGTAGCTTAAATGTAGGTTGTCGCTGGCCTTTATAAATGTCAGAGATTTAGTTGAGAGTCAAGTCTTAAGAAGATAAGTTGAGGTAGCTTAAATTGAATTGGTTGCATGAGAGAAAAACTCAATAGAGAAATTCCGAATCTATTTCGAAAGTATTTTGATTTTAAAAATGAATTTTATATCCATAGAACACGTCTGGCACACTTTTGTTGTCCACAATGTCCAACACAATTTGCTTCAAATTATTTAAATTGCCACTGAGAAGAAAAAGTTGTAGCTCCGTATGTCTGGTGCACTTTCGAACACATGTCACGCACTCGACTTGGACTGCTCGAAAGCCCACGCAACGACGACTTCTAGGCCTAATCCCACGCATAGCTGCTTGGAAGACTGCCCGATACTTTAGGCCGGTCGTAAGAAATGTTTAAGTAGAACGGCTGGCGATGCGATGAAATTGCAAAAATAATCAAATGCGAATAAAATCAAAACATTGTGGCCAAAGTAATTTGCATGCGCAGAACCGGCAGCCACTTGGACTGCCCCAGCGGCTTGTTGGCCGCTCACACTTAAAGACAACGCCAGAGGCGCCTCAGGCCGCTGCAGATTGGAAGTGTTTGAAGACACTTGTTGGCTGCTTGCCAGAGCCACTGCCAGTGGCAGTCGGCAGCCGCATAGACAACACAACATGGACAAAGTTGCGCCACAAAGCCCCGCGTTGCAGAAGCAGTTGCAGCTGATCATCATCTTCTTCTTGGCCGACGACAGCATAACAAATGAACATTTAAATGGAGACGCAGGCGAATGCCAGGCAGACTACCTTTTTTGCGCTTCTTTTTGCTTAACATACAGAAACATCCACTCAAGTGGGTAGCTGCCAAGAGGAAGACATTTCGAAGCTTTAATCAAGCATCAAGTGTGTCGTGGAAAAGTTTCGCCTTACGTCGGCTGGTCACTCAACTGGCCAACGTCCAACGTCATCGTCATGTACATCATGTCGCCTGCTCAACGAGAGCTACTCCCATCCATTTGGGGGTCGTCTTTGCCATTTTAATAAACGTTTGGTTGTCGGGCGCAGATTGCTTTTGCCTTTGCCAGCTGCTGTTGATGCTCCTCTTCGGCTGCGGCTGCTGTTGCTGCTGCTGCTGCTGCACTGCACCCATGCAGTGCTCGCCATGAGTTGTTGAAAAGTTTAAATGGGTTTTACGCAAAAGTTTTTGATATGCTGCCGCCTCCCGCTGAATGATTTTTCCCTATTTCGCGCGGTTTGCGTGTAATTATTATCTCAAAGTTTTCGCATTTTTTTTCTTTCTTAAAAGCCACTTAAAAAATCTGTAAAAAATTAAGTAAGCTCACTCTTTGATTGATTTACTATAGGATTATATGAAACTATTATAAGCAGAAAAAATCTACTAATAAGTTATTATCCATGTAATATCGATTTTTGAACTCTACCCAAAATTGGAATCTACTAAATATGACTTACACATAATTTGGATCTGTAATGGATTTGGAGCATGTAATACTATAGCTCTAATAACAGCTTACATGTAATTTAATCTTAAAACATCTGAGTTCTATAATATAAAGTGTGACATTTATATTAGAGAGAAATCTCTGTCATTTATCATCGATTCCTTTGACTAATTCCATGAGATTTCCTCTCAGCACAAGACAATTGTCAAACATTAGCACACAATTCAATGGGAAACAATTCAACAAATGGCATACAGCTGCAAGTACCAGATATACATATTAACATGCAACTACATTTCGTTTCGCCCAATAAACAGTTCAAGATTTATGCATGCAAACGTTTTATTAGCCTGGCCAATGCAGAAGAGCATGGAGAGAGTCCAGGACCGCAGGGGCCAGCTGCAACATTTATCGATACAATTGGCAGAAATGTCTGCCAAGTGGCCACAAACAGTTTGAGAATGTGTGCCAAGTGCGCGAATGATTCTCTATATGGATTCGCTGCTCCAATTGGTAGTTTCGTCCAATCGTTTATCGTTTAAATCTCAACCCGGCCAGAGAGACGCTGGTACTGCAGATCGCCGCTGGGATAAACTGCAAATGCTCTGGTATTTTGGCCAAACGCCAACGGATGCGGATTCGTATGTGAGTTTGGCTTAAGTTTGATATTTGTGTGCGCAGTTATTAGATGCAGTTAATTAATTGAATATAAATAAATTTGGCTTGTGGTCGCACTACGATATGTGACTGCAGTAAGGAACTTGAGCCTGTGGGTACATATGTATGTATATACTATGTGCTATCTTATCTTTACATTTAGAAGTCAAGCTAAAAGGTGTGGTACTTGTGTGCTGCTCAATAGTAAATTGGACTCACTAAGAAAAATGAAAAGCGTATGGCTACATTCCAGCTGTTTTAGCACAATGTTACACTTTATTTTTTTTTCTGGAGCGCTATTTAGGTAATCATTAAATGCCCAGTTTAGTCTTATACTATGGATTTTTGCTGCTAAATATTAATCATGATAATTCCTACTCCTTTTTTTACATCTTCGTGGTCTTTTGGCAGAGGAAGTACCATTTGTGTTTATTATTTAGAGTATTCTATGCCTCCAAGCCAAAACAAAAATTACCTCAGAGATGACTGGATAAGCCTACACCTATTGTATAGCTACACTCGAAGATGACATTTTCTGTCTGTGAAAAACATTTACACAAACAAAAGTTAATTATTCCCTGCATCAACAGAGTATATGGTAGATACAATGACAACATTGCAACTAGGTGCGACAGACTAAACTATATTTTGCTCACTGAATGATACAAGATTAATAAAAGATTTCCTCACAAGCTGCCAACAAGCTGATGAGCTCGTGCCCAATTCTAATCCTCCTCCTAATTTAAAAGAATTATTATCTTATATCATTTATTTTTTACTAACGTGAACTTAGGCAGGACCGACCCAATGCTTATATTGCTTAATTTTCCTCATTGTGAACAATTTGTAGATAATATAATGATTCTAGTGGTAACTCTCCCTAAACAGCTAGTAACTATTCGCATCCCTATAACAGGGAAAATTTAAATTAAATTCTTGGCAAAGCATAAAAATTCAATTTTAAAACTTAAACCCATGCGGCGTCCGTTTTAGCTCCAGTGTGCCACAGTTGGGGCTGGTCAGGATCCACATCGTGCAACAGTTGCTGTTGTTGGCTTTGTCGCAAAAAGCAAATTGCCAGACAGCAGCAGCTAAAAAGATGCAAAAAGTGAGAGAAAACATTTTGCAGGGCGCCAGCGATAAGGAATTTAATTTTATGCGCACTGGCGCCTCTGGCCAACTAAACACAGTTGCAGATACAGATTCAGTTGTAGTTGCAGTTGTAGTTGCAGTTGCAGTTGCGGATACATTTCAACTTTGTCAATGCGTTGCAAATATTTATAACATGCCATATCGGAGACCTGAATAAAAACCAAAATTAAATAGCAGACACTTCACTTGTTCAAGGGTATCTGCTGTGGACTTCCCCTCCTTTGCTTTTGGCTATACAACAATGCAGTCAGCAAACACTTTGAAGTATGTCAATGCTTTGCTTGCCACATGTGCAGCATTTCGCAACAGGCAGCTCCACTTTGCCCCCGCTCCTGTCTGTGGCTGCTTAGCCAGCGATAATTTATGTGGTTGCCGCCTCTGTCGGCGCTTCCCTTTGATCACAACCGACAACAACAAAATTCCCTGCCCTGCAGAAATTCTCGCGCCTTCGACTTGCAACAACTTAAAAGCGAAAGTGACATTTTACTAATTTAGCATTTTGAATGCGTCCCGTGTCGAGCCGCGAAAAGATTTATTCGCAAACCGCAATGCATAATGCAGCATTGGCTTTGCTTGGTTTAATTAAAGCATCTTCTACAAATTTATACACTTGACTGGCCATCGATTGATTGATGGCTTGTTGCCGTGCATGCCGGAGGTTCCGGCCAACATCAACGACTCTTTCAAGGTAAGCTAGCAACAGGCTGTTAGCGCTCTATAAAGATAGCCATCGCAGAAAAAGGGGTGTATCAAGACAACCAGAGCTGCAATGAGTCTTCGAAGGCAAGCTTAACCAAATATTATTATAGTTCTTATGACAAAAACTTCTTGCAAAACAACATTGTAGTATTAACTAAAATAGAACGATAAGAGATGATAATTCATCGTTAGGGTATGTGCATATTAGATATCAACTCTTTTATTGGAATGCCACAATTTAACAACATTTTCTTATAATAGGCAAGGTTTGTTTAAGTCTTTTTATGTTATTTTAAAGGGTAAGCATTTTCTTTGAGTAAAAACACGTCTTTTATGAATAAGTATCGAAAAATACTGTACACTTGCAATATGTCTGCAATGGTATTAAATTGGGGACACAATTTAGTTCAACTATTTTATTGCATAGAGAGCACCTTAAAAAATATCATAAATTTTCAGAAAAATTTGTTTTTGTTTTTTTGTTTTTATTATTTCCATTGACCCAAATACACAGCAGCAGCGATCCATTGAGAAAGATGAATGGCTTAGCATCATTCATTGGCAGGGCTCAGCAACCATTTCGAGTTCTATGGCCATTGACAAACAATACGACAAATTGGTTTTGTGTTTTTGGCCCATATTCGGTTTTGCAATTTGCGCAAATTGTTTTTACACAAAATATTTGCACTGACGGCTGACAGAGCTGGCAGTTTCAGATAGTCGAGTGCGTTCATAGGTCTGGCATTTATATCGGTCATTAATATTGCATTCTTGTTGCACTTAAATTGCGTATACACTATAAACTATTGCACATAAATCGATTGCTCTCCCTCTCCCACTTTTATTGTGTAAGTCAGCATTTTTGTGCATTTTGAAAAAACATTTTAAAATATCGCCATTTTGCGTTCGCCTCTCAATGATTTGCTGCTGTTTGCATTCTGCACCGAAATTAATTGCGTAAATTGTATTAAATGTTTCGCTATGGGCAGCAAACAGCGCAAATTTTAATTGAATGCCTTTTGTTTGGGCAGCCCGCATGTGTTTTTGCCGGTTCGATCCACTTAAACGCAAATCGAGAGCTCTAAAAACAAAAAGCTGCCTGGATTGCATTTGGCGCGATAAACGAATAAAGCTATGCCCACAACGCCTCGTCATCGGCAAAACATATGCGATTTGTTTGACTAATTGGCTTATGTTTGCATTATGCCAAAAACTGATATATCAAATGCATGTTCTTTGCCTTGATAATATTTTAGTTGTCAGTTGAATGGAATTAGAACGAACAAGAGTGCACACATTAAGAGCGCTCGACCGTAAAAAAACAAAACCGAAACATCGAATAAAAAAAAAAAAGAAAAAGTGGTCTAGTCGTTCCTCGCGCCAAGACACCTTTACAAATAGTCTAGAATCTCCCTCCACTTACACTGCTTTGTTAGTAACTTTGTTAAACTTATTAAAATTTTTTTATATATTATATATACCAAAGCTATTGTTACTATGAATCCCCGATCCTCACGCTGTCAGACAATATTAAAAGAATTTGTAAAAATATGGGTAAAAATATATATATATATATATGTATATATGTATATACACTCACTAAATTCCGAACAGAGAATGAAATTCGTTCGCTTTACTCTATTGCGGAAGTGCTTTCAATTACATTACATTTATTAATTACATATAATTAATTATTATGAAATTACCATGAAAAGCTATTGCTTAATGCACCTACGTCACCTGAAGGAACGATATCCAACCTAATGCTCCCCATTGGCAATCAGATCATTAGAACCCATCGCTTTATCCATTAATCTCATCGGACTACACGCTTTTCCATTGGCAATTGAAATGTTACACAAGTGAAGAGCAATTCAGTCGTTCGGTATGTTTGACCCAGGCATGTTTCTGCTACGCTTGAACTACTTCTATGGACGCTTCATTGGAGTTATCAACTTTGAGATCGACATGGAGACGGGTAAAGCGTGGATAAGCAGAAAGGCGACGATCTATGCTGCGATAGTTAATACGTTGATCTTTGGCATGGTGCCGCTTCTGATAACCAGTCAGATTTGGAAGGTGTTCTTGGTGCAAGCGAATCGCCTTCATGAGTACGTGTTCCTTGTGATGATGTGCATGCGCATCAGCTGTGTGTTTGTGACTATATTGAGCCGCTGGTGGCAGCGCCAGCGAATCGTGGATTTGGTATGCAGCTATCATCGTTTGTCCGTAAGGCAACCGCAGTTGATGCGATTGACGCGAAATGGCGTCATCCTCAAGGTCATCAGCGGCACGCTCACAGAGGTCATTCACATGGCATTGGGATTGTATGGACTGCACGATAGCCTCACACCCAGATTGGCTGTGAGCGCATTCCCACTTTATGTGCTGATGGGGCTGCTAAATTTTATTCTAGCCCAATTTTATTTTGCTTTGCTAAATGTTCACGGAAACTACCTTCTCATCAATCAGGATCTGCGTTCGATTGTGGCTGAAACACACTTGCTGGAGATGGATCATTGCCAAAGGTTAAGACAGGTCAAAAGCCTTGCACTGGCCACTCGCTTGTACAGTCTGGCCAGATTTCAGTCCCAGTTGCAGAACCTTGTAGAGCGCATGACGAAAATCTTTGGATTGCAGACACTTTGCATGTGCATAATATTTACCATAACTATGATTTCTGGTGTTTACTACAGCTTCTCTGCCTTTAAATACGGCATATTGAACATCAACTGGTCCAGCTGGTATAATCTGTTAGTCCTGTGCGGTGTCATTAGCTACATCGTGGATTCCCATGTAACACACTCTATTACAAGCTATGTACAGGACAGGCATGCTGAAACCGTGCAGCTTGTCGCGCAATATTCAACATTTGGGCAGTCTCTCGATGAGCGCCTCGTGATTGCAGTGAGTAACATTCTATTCTATAACCCTCAAAAGTTATGTCTAACTGCTTTCAGTTTGAGAGCTTTCAAATAGAGCTAATACGCAATCCTCTAAAACTCTCAGTAATGGGTCTATTTAATCTGGATCGTCGTAATGCGATAGCAATGCTCGGCTCCATGATATCATATTCACTAATTCTCATACAATATGATATAAAATATTATAAAACCAATTAAATAAATAAAAATATTAATAGTGAGTTAGATCGAACTGTTGCAGGTAGTACATATGTCGGATAGGGTCGGACAACTATATTTTATAGCTGCCGTACGAAAATATTCTGTAAATATGTTCATCAAACTCGTCATTAACGAGCTTTATTGCTCTCGCATATTTGCAAAGGGGAAATATCTACAAAGGTCTTAAGTCTTTGGCGTACCAAAGATACCGTTATTTTCTCGGTTATGCAATATTTTCGTAATGAAGATTGCTGAGCAGAATACTCAGCTCTCTACCAGTTCATTAACGATTGTATTCTGCCGCTTAGACTGCGGATGCACAGTCTCAGACAAAATTTGAACAGGGATTACCACTCGAGTTTCTGTTTCACTCCCTGTTTCGTATCCAAGTTTCAAATGCCAATAACTCAAAAATAAATAACTCATACGCCACGTGGAACCAAAAAAGTGAAACAAAGCCAAAGTCACGACTGCCAAACAAAAATGTGGCGCCCAATTGTAAATATTTCTCCATTGAGTTTTATTTGAAAAGTTGCCGAGCAGACGGGGAGGGCTGTAAGCTGTAAAAATGCCACCACCTAATGAAAAGCAACCCCAATGCGAAGGTTAACACAGGGAGTTGGTTTGTTTTAGCTATACCTGTCCGTTTTGCTACACGCTCGTTACGTTTGATTTATAAAAGTTTATTTTTTAACAAGCTTGAAGGCAGTGCACAAATTAATTGCCGTTGTTATGTTTAATATATTGCGCATACGCCGCATTGTGCGCCACGCTTCCTTGAATAATGCCAGGAGAAGAAGAAAATCATTCACAAAATATTTGCAAACGCAATAAATAAAATGGAAGTTAAGTACACTTGTGTGCCTCTGTCTGTCTAGAGCATAATGCTGCGCATATCAACATTGATTAACGTTTGGAGAAGGTTTCTATTGGGGTAAAGCCAAACGGATTGCAGCTTGGGCTTGGGGCATTTGCATTAAGTTGGCAACTTATTTTGCACTTCCAGAAATATTTTAATGGGAAATTTTTGCTTTTTATTTATTACATTGCTTTTATTACTACTCCCAATTGTAAATGGCAGAACGAATAATTTTCTTGCTAGCGTAATGAAAGTAGAAATTATTGTTTAAAATTCACGAATATTTAGTCAAACATTTTTCCTTAATATTTACGCGAACATTAAACCCTACAGCTGCAAAGCTTATTACCTAAGCATTTCATTCGACTTTATTTTGTTGTACCTGTTTTAAGAAATATTTTTGCAATATATTTTCTAGATGCCAAATACGGAAGCCCTCGCCATGAAATCCGCTTGAACTTCAACTGCTTTGTTTTAACATTTCTCTTAATTTGTTTTGTAATAATGTGGCGCTTTGTTGGCTGCTGCCCGCTCGTAGACAGACCCAGAGCAGTCAAAAAAAAATGTAAAAAACAAAAACAATATTTCTTTTCAGTTTCATTTTTGTGCAGATATTTCACTTTGGTCTTGCTGTAACTGTTCCTGGTCCTCTCGCAGCGGCGCCAACGGAAATGAAAACTTAACGCTTATTTGAACCTTCAACAGTGCACATAAATCACCAGACTGACGCTACCTACCCCTGCCACTTGCAACTTGCCACATGCCACCCAATGGCAGCCGTGAGTCCTCAGCAAAAGCAGCTTAAACGCCATTTTGTAGCAATTTTTTCGTAGACTTCCTCTTTTTCGGCTTCACTTCAAAGTCGCGTTGTTGTCTTTGCCATTCATAATTCTGTCTCTAAATATTTGTTTGGGCATTATTGTGTGCATATGTGCGTGAAAAGTATTTTCGTTTGCCTCTATCTCCGTCTACGCATTTGGCGCTCTGCACTTCCGTTTCCGAATCGCACCGGATGTGGCAGGCGCCTGTGGTGAGCACTTTCACTGATTGCAGCTGCCACATTCAAATATTCACACTTGTAGCTCATTTGTAATTTCAATTATTAACATAAATGCAACCCTTAAAGCTCCCAGACACTTGACAGCTGATGCTTAAAGTTATAGTTAAACATTTAGCAAAAAGGCATGTCTGAGTTGATTTCCTGACTATGACATACCCTTACTATGTAGCTAAGGTATCTAGATAGGGGCTTGATCTTACTTTGCCCATAGCAGGCTTAGCCTTTGGTACGAGGATACAGAGAGTGGTTGCCCATTTACAACAACCCCTATAACAACTTAAGCTTCCGACTGCATTTAAACGGCTCCAATTCGCCTCGACCCTCCGTCCTGAATCGCGCCCGTCGTCTGCCGCTGATTGCCCCATGCGAAATGAGTTCGTGTCTTGGCGCTCAACATTTTCAAGTAATCTGAAATTTTTGCTCATTTGATTCAATTACACCTTTGGGTGTTGTAATATTGGAGCTATCGTAAAAAAAATAAAGAAAGAAAAACGCAAGCGCAAAAGATGCTGAGAAAACGAATGGTAGGAAGTGGAAACGGAAGCGAAGGTATTTTTTGTGGGGTCTGTGAAATGCTGCCAAACAAATTAAAGACCAAACAAATAAGTGCAGCTAGCGAGTGTGTTAAGAATTTTAGGTAATGGCTCAGCTTCAAATATATAAGATAAATATTAAGAGTTGCTGTGGGAAATATAGGTTGCGATTTATAACACTTGATTTAGATATATGGAACTTAGTAAGATTTAAGGATTCGATGGAAAAAAGCGATTGCTTTCAGGTAGTAGCAATAAATAAAATGTTAACGTAACGCCAATTCCACAATGAAGTTTTGTTTTAATATTACTGAAAACACTCTCAGTCAGGACAAATAGTTTTATATAAGTGTATAATAATTAATTAATGAAAACCTAGCATTATAAATAATTGTAATAATGCAAATTTTACTCCAGTAATACTTTTTAACTGACCCATTAATGACTTAGAGTCTGTTGTTGCAATATAAATTTGCTTCAAAAAGAAAGTTATATAAATTATGACCCAATTTACTTTATGTATTTTCGGTCAAAAATTGCTGTCAGTGTACGAACCAAAACTCGTTCGTCGTTGTTTCTTATTCTTTTGTTTCCGTTTGCCAAAGCACAACAAAAATTCGCGCTTCTTTTTATTCGACATGGCTGCTAATTTGATGCAACAACATTGCAGAACCCCACTCCTTCCTTCTGCCTTGCCTTGCCCCACAGCATTGCGCTCCCCGCAGCCGAGGAGGCTGCAGTTTATTTGCAAGTCGCCTTTGGGGTTAGCTTTAATTTCATGCTTACTTTAATGCGAACAAGGGCCAATCCTCGCCAACCCCAGCCAGCTCCGTCAGCGCTGCCGTCGTTGACTTTGTGCTGTAGTTAACGGCTTTGGCTTTGGGTCTGGCTTTTAGGGTGGCTTTGGCCGCAGCCCGCGTGAGGTTAACTACTTTTCATGAGCTTAATTTTAAATTGAGGCTTCATTTACTTTGTGCCTTCAACTTTGTTGCGCGCAACTTTTATGCGGACTATTTAGCAAAGTTACCCAGCTGCTGCTTGGCCAGGGCAAGCGGGGAGCTGGAAAATTCTATTAGGCAGGCACCAATCAACAGTCAGGCGTCAGGGCGATGAGATATGCCAACCGGTTGCCGGCCCATTGACTTATTAAGCCAAATAATTGCTTATTTGCACAGAGAGTGCGCCAGCCAATTGCAATTTGCACTCGGCGCAAGAAATGACCACACGCCCACTTTGGGTAGGGGGCGTGCCAGCTGATAAACCATCCGCGGCTAGTTGCAGCCTCCGAACGGCTATTTACACAGCAACGCCTATCGCGCAATCAAATGCAGTTGCCCAGCCTGAATTGTAATTAAAAAGTTTCCCCTCGTGACTTTAATTAAAGTTTGCGGCGCATGCGTTTCGATAAACTATAGAAACCGGTAACATGCTGATGACTCTATCAAGGTGAGCCGTCTCATGATGCCTGCCTAGTATCTATCTATCGATTTTAATGTTTGCATTGCGTTTATAATTACTTACTTATTGAGCTTAGCAAGATGGTTCGGTCGGATATGGAATGTAACGAAACTAAAATATTTGGAATTGTATCTCTAAAATACTCACCCATGTCCACATTAATCACTTTTCCCCCAGACACCAAACCGAATTTAATTTCTTAGTGCAACTTATAGCCCCAACTGCATCCAAAGGGCATTGTCAGGAATTCTTTTGTCATATTTACACATTTGCAGCTATCGAAATACCAGAGCCCCAAAGTAATCTAATTTCACAGCAGGTTAAAACCATAGGCTATCTATGGATGGGCAATAAAAGTAACATAATAAAGGAAAAAAGAGCCAAGAAAACCTCAATAAAATGCTCTACCCTGGCTCAGCTCGGGCTCATGTTGCAACATATACGTTAAGAGTTCGGGTTAAGGTTTTTGGGGCTCTCTAACTGCTCGCCTGATGCAATTTACGATGCTTTGTTAAACGCTTCAACATGAAACTGCATGCTCAAAAACTTCCCATAGAAAACACACACACACACACACACTTACAGTTTGGGCTAACGGATATACAACTTAAAGGCACATCCGTTTCAGTCCAGCGAGCTGGTCATAAACAAACTCAGCGCCGATTTAGCTGCCCTTTAAATGGTATTTTAACTATGTGATAAGCTTTGTGGTGCTCAAATATTTTAATTTGGATTTGAATAGAGATTTGAATTTTTTAATATATATTAAGAATCCATCGTAAAACAAAGCTTTTAAAATAAAAGATGATATTGTACAAAAATAATAATAATTGTGTAAGTTTTGATTAGAGAATTTCACTCATAAATAAATATGTTAGGCTAAGCATCATTGGACCTCGAAAAGGGCTGGTTTTATTTAAACCAACTACGTTATTGGGACCCAAATTACTCATGCAATCGGGCTGAATATCGCTTAAAAATTGTGTAAATAAAAATTGGGCTTGGTTTGGATTTTGTTTTCACTGTATTTTAGGAAACTGTCTTGGTTAAAGCTTCACTGAAGGAAAACCAATAGTAATAAACTGGTTCACTTTAAAGCCGGACTACAACCTGGCTTAAGAAAATCAGGAAAAAAAACAGTTCATACAATATTCTCCTTTTTTTCAAAGGTTTGAAACAAAGAGGAAGTTAAGCATTAATTAATTGTGGTAATGTAATGTGGTATTTAAGTTTAATTCGAGTTTAACTACCCATTAGTATATTTACTTACCCAACAATGGAACAGTTTAGTTGAACTGTCGATTGACTTGGAACTGTATAAAGGGTACAAACGATTCGTTTTATTTCTGTGTTTTGTGCTATTGCTATTGTTGTTGCATGTCACGGACTGACCGGTCCTGGGCAGCTATAAAACAATTTCGCATATAGGACGATCCGGCCAACACATCCAACTCAAACTATGGAAAAAATAAAATGCTACTTTTGCAACGAGCTGCCCAAGCTTGCGGTTTGTCTTGTTGCCCTCGTTCGCTCTACGTCCGTCTTCTGTCTGCGCTTGCACCAACACCTGGCTAGTGTGTGTGTGTGTGTGTGTGTGTGTGTAAGAGTGCCTGATTGTTGTTGTGGTGGTGCGCTTGTTCGGGAGTGTTGCATACTTTTGGGAGTTTCTTCTTTTTTTTCTGTTACATGCATGCTTTGCTCGCAACGAACAAATTTCTGTGGTCCGTCTGAATTTCTCTTGTTTTTAACAACAGTTTTATATATACATATATAAATATCTATATATTCTTTTTTATTTTTTAGCGATAAAGCTTCTCCCTTGTATCATAACGTTCCTGATATTGAATGCTTTATAAAAATGTGTTACATAGCTTGCAGCTGCTCGACCGGCCAAAGTCTTAAATCAATTAAAGCACTAATTGAAGTCGCCACTGAAAGTTGGGCCGCAGCTGACATTAAGTTTTCTAATTAAAATAACAATAAAGCTTTGCGATGGCGGCATTGTATTTACCGGTTGCTTAGCACTTACTAAACCGCGATCCTGCCGCACGTCCCGCCGCCTGTTTATTGCGCCCAGTTTGGCGCATTGCGATGCGTGCTACAAACTCCAGGCCCGGCCCACACAATGGCATATAATGGCCTCGTTATGTGGCATCAACTCTTTGCCTCATTAAAAGGTGAACTTGTCGCCTATCTAAATGGGGCGTGGTCGTCGTTGTGGTTGCGGTTAGGTCGCATCAGGCCCGCCATTTGAGGGGCTGGGTACGTAAAGTTTTCTTTACTAAATGGTTGATGGAGCGACTACTTTTGTGGCCAACTGTGAGTTATGAGGCCTTAATTAAAGTGCAAGTGACAAAGAGTAAGTTCCGGCTTTAAATTATGGTAACAAAGCTACAGCTTCAAGCTTAACTAACTATGATTTTAAAGTGTAGCCATTGGACTTAGAAGACGCATTCTTAAACATAGGTCGAAAAGTCCATTCCTAGTTGCTTCACAAAATGATTTGGATTGCAACTAAATTGATTAATAATATAATACTCTACTATAGACTATAAAATAGGCAAAGCGATTCGATATTTACTATATACAAGTAACTGTCATATATCTGAGAAGGTATTTAATATGGGGCAATTATCTGGCAAGTGCCATCAAACTGTTTCGGCTTTTTCACATATTCTGTTATTTCCAATCAGTGTCAGGTAACATGTTTGACATTTGGCCTGTTGCTCAGATCTTGTTAGACAACGAAAACTACAAATTTTCCAAGTGTTTGCACTAAAAAGCAATTAAAATTTTACACGAACATTTGCCCAAGACAATTATGAGTGTCCCCCGCCAGGGTTGCAGATAATAAAACAACGGCTACCCAGTGCCAGCCCAAAGCTGGCCACATGCCACAGACTGCAGCAAGGACCGCCCGTCGTACACGTATCTGGCAGGCATAGCACCCCACAATTTCCACACATTTACGACACTCCAGCCAGGTGGCAGCTGGGTACAACGAACAGGGCACAAATTTTAAGGCCGCAAACCACTAAAAAACGGCCAAAGAAAAGCGTCCACTGCAAATTGAATTGTAACCAAAGTCGTGCCCACAAAAAGGCAGCCTGCAAAAAAAAATTAGAAAAAAACCCGAAGAGAGAAACGAGACAGAGGCAAAACGAGGGCTTTATGTTATTGCTTAGCAAAGTCTGGCGGGCCGTTCAGTTCCTCTGCGAGCCCATTAGTTGAAGCCAAGTTATGACTCTATTAAAAAAGCTATGCCTCGCTGCACTTGGCACTGGACTGGCGCAAGTTTTGGCTCGCCACTGCGAATGTCGCCTGCAACGTGTTGCCAATTCGGTCAGCCGGGGAAAAATCCCGGCCTACAAGTTGTCGTAATTCCAATAAACACTGGCATATTAAACGCTTTTCCTTGAGGGCGTTTCGATTACAGAAAGAACAGAACTTTTCTAATGCGGCGGCTTTGGCTACTGCAGATCATTGCCATAGATAAATGGGGAATCTATTGTTTTAGGTCCGCGGGCGAATTGAGTTCTTTGGTTGGGAGAAGGTGTAAATGTTTTAATTTAAGTTTATTGCACAACGCTGTGGGTTGCCCCAACGGGTAAGTGTTTGGACATAAAAGAAAATAATGCCAGGAAAGGTTTCTTTATTGCGAAGAAAACATATTTTTGTGCCTTTGTATTATAATTATGCCAATGAGAAGTTTCTAATCCCACGAATTGTATATAGTCTTAATCAATATCAACCGCCGAGTAGTTATAGCCTTGTCTACATTCGTCTGTTTCTATGCAAATATTTATCACTGACCAAGTTTTTCCACGCTTAACTTATCATAATCAGAAATAGGACACATTGGCCGCAAATTAGTTTTTCTCTCATATCTTCAAGGCGTGTCAACGGCCATATTAAGCCAACCACAAAGCCACATTTCTATTTTATTTATGGCTACAGCTATTAATCTATTGTCATTCTAATAGTTTCCGTTGAATTCTTATCGTGCGATTATAACAACCCATTAGGTTACCCACAGACACATATCACACACAATGCACACGCACTTGCACACGCTGTGAAAAGCGCAGGGCCGTAAAGTAAAGTTGATACTTTACCAACTTTGCCAGCGCCCAAAAATCGCAGACAACTCATTAAAATACAAAGTAATTTTCCACACCATATCACTATGCATGACACATATATCAAAAATTTATGTGCGAACCGCCAAAAGTTTAAACAGAACAGAGCAGAGCAGAACAGGGCGAAGAAAATAAAAGCAAATTAAATACATTTTTGATTATGATTGTGGTTGGAGGGCGTTACGGAGTTGGGTTACCCTAGTCAAAAAGCAAGTCAAGCTGAAAAACAGCTTCCCGACAACACTTGACACGAAAATGTTTTGTTTTCCTTTCGTATTGTTGTTGTTGTTGTTGTTGCTGTGTGTGTATCTGCCTCTTGACATGTTTTTACAGCAGGGTAGGCATATGCAAAATATGACTTGGGTTTATGTTATGTGACTCTCAAGTTGGGCCCTGCGATATGGACTGGCCCAGCAATGGGACATGTGCCCAAATATTTGCACAGCCCCCATTCAGAGCCGCACTGAAGCATTTCATAACATAAGCTTGGTCTTATATTCTGCCTCCCACATCCAATTCCAATCTCAATCCCAATTCTGATTCCTTTTTCAATTGCAACCTTTATCATTTGATTTCTGCTCTATAATTCAGATGTCACTATTATTCCAAGCCAGAAACTTTTTTCGTTCTTCCATTTTTTCGGACTATCATTGGCCATCTCCATCTCTTGCCCTTAGATTTATTGTGCTCATTGCCGCCGACACTTGCCAGGGGGCATGTCATTTATGGTCACAATTTTTGACATTCATTGGCCTTTTTTCTATTTTCTATTTTTTTTTTATGCGACGGGCGCCACTCAAAGTTAAATAGAAATGAGCGCATGGAGCGTGAAATTAAATTTGATAAATTCTATTTACGCAAAACGATGGAAGATTTGTGTGCACTTTTTTTTGTTCAGCTGAAGCTTTTTTGCTGAGGTTGTTCCTAGGTCAGATTTTAAGTACATCGAATGGCTTTTTTACGCTTCGCAGTACACTCGACTGTGGCTACCAAGAATGGGGTAGGAAACTGGCAAACAGATCAAAAATGAACCCCAGTTTAATATGTCGGTCAATTTTAAATGCGGATTCCTTTCATGCGGATTCCACCATCAGATAGAATGTCCAGTAAATAAGTTCTTTATTATGCATTCAAATCCAACTCTTTGAGCTTCTTTCAGGCATCAAACGAATATACAAAATACACAATCAACAGTTTTCCGTCCGTGATGTGGACTTAATAAAGTTGATGAAAGACGTGTTTAATATTTTAATAATAATATTTTATAATAGAAAAACATAATTTGAAGCCGAACGCAGGAAAATGAATCTCTATGCAGAAATACGTTTCACGGGATGATGAGTTTGGTGCCGACCAGATGATAAACAAAATAACTACGGATGGAACTTTTCAAAGCCCCACCTTAGCGTACGCCATTGTCACAGCTTTTATGATTTGGGCTGTTCGTAGAATACCAATCAATCAGCCAGTCGGGTCAAACAATATATATAATCCTTAGCCCTTTTATTATTTCCTTAACATAGTTCATTCGCTGCCATCCTAAAAGCCATAACTCTTCTCTCTTCTAGCTTTTCAGCTTAAAGGCGAAATTTAAGGTTTCCTGACGGCGTTCAATTAAATTTTTAGTTTGTTGCCCAGCACTACGCTCCATCTGCCAGTTTGTCGTTGCCAACACTGCCTTTCTTTTGGTATCGATACGTCATGTTATGAATGCCATTGGCCAGAAAAGAATAGATCGTATGGTAAAAAGATGAAAATTCTTTTCCGCTCTTTCATGTATAATCCTCTCGCACCATTTAAACGCACTTCCACTTTATAATCCGCGCTGGAACAACAAACGGCAACAACGACCAATAACATCAACAATGACAACACCTCAAACACAAAATCAACGTCAAACTACTCGCTAAGCGTTGCTCAACTGGAAGTCCCATTGAGCTAGCCCCCGTCTCTAACTCAACCCCCCCAGCTGTCCAGAATTCAAAACAACAGCTGCCTTTTGCTATTGTTGCCAAACTCCACTCTTGACAGCAGAACAACAATAACAACAGCAACAGCAGCAGCTGGTGAACAATTTGCCAGTGCAATGCGACAAGCAATCGACGTAGTCGCACACCCATCTTCAGCTCACCCACCCACACACCCACACACACATATATAAACAGACACATACGACCAGCCAGCCACATCACACATAACGCATACCTATAAAGTTCCCCTTGGGGTCAGCCCGCAGAAGCGCTACATTTTGCGCTTTATGCACATTGTTTATGAATTTTCGCTCACAAAAGTTGGCCCAAACGATGTTGCCGCCTTGGCTGGCATTGGTGGTGCTGCTGTTGCTGTTGAATGGTTTTACGATTATTAACCCATAAAGTATTCATTGAAGTGAGCTGAGTGGTGCCCTGGCGCAAAGGCGAAGCCTGGACACTGCAAAAGTGCAATAACAAACAGCCACAACAAAAGCAACAACAACAAGTAAGAATGTTGCCTTCGAATGCTACCGACTGCGTAATACTCGCTCGCAGTCCGAAAACAGCTGAAAACATAAAAGTATAAACACATATCAATTCTAGAATCGGGAGTGAGAAGGTAAAATATTTAAGCTCTTTTGTAATATTTTTTCAGCTGCATGGAAGATATACATTTTCCGATTTCCCACTTTTTCTAACTTGATCCTGCATACCAAATCAGCATACTTTAGCTCTTAAGTTCTAGAAGATATACAGAATAGAAGATATAGACTTATATATAATATATATCTCGATCTTACACGAGTATTTATGTCAAGTTTCGAATCTCTAACCTCCAAAAGTTGTTCTCCACACAAATATCTCTGTTCACATGGACAAACGAACGAATTGACAGCCCTAGCCAGTATACCCGTTTTCACTTTGTAATCGAGCATAAGCTCAACAACAACGAGAACCAAGTCTGCTACAAAGGCGCCACAAGTTGTAGTCAATCTCTCCGTTTCCGTGCATCCTTTTGCATTTTGGCTCGCTGTGAGTCACTTTTTGGGCTGGCGGCCTCTTCAGTTGAGTGCCTTTCATTGGTTTCGCTGTTGCGCAGACCCTTTTATCTGTTGCTGCTGCTGCTGCTGCCCGCAACATTCGTTGTTGTTGTTGTTTGGCTTTTGCATTTTGCAGCCAACGCCAGCGAGACCCACACCTCCGGAGTTGCCTTCACTACATTGTGCCATTCGAGTGCCTTAATTTATTCAGCTACAAGAGTGAATATTAAAAGTTTTCAATGTTTTTACCTTTTGAGACGCCTCTTTTGCTGGGTCTTGAGGTCGCTCCCGCTCCCGCCCTGTACTCCTGCGCTCCTGCGGTCTGCTCTCCCGTCAGCTGTGCGCGTGGGCAGACCCACTCAGCTGCCACCACAGCTTCGCCTGATTATTATTGCTTTCTGGAAGCGCATTCTTAATGAACAGCAGCCCAAGGGCTGGTCAAGTGCTGGGCATGTTAATACGAAGCACGCACTTGGAGAGGGTTGGCAGTGTTGTGAAGTGCAGCTAAGCAATTTCTACAGTGTTGCAAAGTCAAGAGTGTAAAAACAATACAAATTAAAGGAATAGGACAAGACAAACTAAATAATTGCTTAAAACGATTTATATTAACTAAACCAGAAATCATGTAAAGATACTCTACTCTCTCCGAATACAATACTCTCTCTCTCTCTCTCTGAAATTTTACAAACTTAAATTGCAACATGCAACTTTTATGCTGTGTGTTTTTTTCATATTTGATGATGGCCATAAAACATATAATACCTTAATTATTATAATCATATAAATACATATAAATATGTTTAACACAACACACATATATATATGTACATGTATATGAAAAACTTAAACCTTAAAATTATTTCGACCACACTTATTTATTTCTATGCTTCTTATTAAGGTTTCATCTTCTTTACTAGGCTTTGCCCTCTGGTCAGATTAAAATCTCGGAGCAACTCTCCAACCACCTCTCACTTTTCCACCCAGGCTATAAAATTAAAATATACCAAAATGAGTTTTAAATATTTACAGCGCGACCTCAAGGTGCCCTCAAACACACATATTCAGCATAAATTCACAGCACTCGCATAAATTGTTGCTTATTGCAAAAGGTTTAACAAATATTTTCATATGCAGCCTTTGCTTGGGGCACACAACCAACACCTAGCACACACAAAATGCAAAACCCTTTGAGACACACGCAAAAAAAATGTAAGAATCTGGCAGTAGGGTATAGCCGACTGTGCCATACTCTGTTTGCAGTCAAATTACCTTTTACATTGATTAAAAACAGCTTTTCTTATTATGCGACCCTAGTTTAAATCTGTCTATAGATTTTAACTTTTGGGTTCAAAATGGGCGTGGTTGCACTCCAAGTGTAATGTATCCAGCTTCAAGAGGAGAAAATATATGGACGAATGGTTAGCTACACGAACATTACACAAAACCAATATACCCGTTTTCACTTTGTTAACAGAGTATAAAAGGAAACACGAGAGAGAAGCTAAAGAAGCGCCAAACAAAATGTATGAAATTATTTACGTGGAGGGGACCTATAGGATAAGGGCGAGCAGAAGAGGTCTGCTGTCTGCCCGATGATATATGTGTATGTAGGTAAATTTTAACAAATATGCACACGAGCACACACACGCACACATATGTGTGTGTAGCTAGTGCTTTGGAAAAAAAAAGTTAAATTAAAATGAGCTTAAGTGGTTGGCTTTCGACCGAAGTTTTTGTAGTTAAGGAAGAGTGCATAATGGTTAATAGTTGGCCAGGTTGGGCTGGGCTTAAATTCATATTAAGTATGGCAAATATGCAAATGTCTGCAAAGTTACATCGCCTTTTTTAATTAAAGTCCATTAAATGTGCCTGGCAAGTGCATGTTGAAAACTTTTTTTAAATAATTAATAATTACACAGCTTAAAAGCAGACTTTAAAATTGTTATTTTCACACATGGATTGCAATTACCAGCCGCTGTAATGCAAATAATGAGATGCAAAAATAGGTTCTCGACAGGCAGTTAGACATTGACTTAATGACAGCAGTCTAAGAGATGATAGTTTGATGAGAGATTGATTTGGTTTTAATTAAGCTTTAAGCCTAAGTTTGACAATTTAATTTTAGGATTGAAGTGAAGAATCTCTTAAGGCCAGCTTTTATGAGGATACACTATTATCTTTTAAGTCCACACTTGTATTAAGCAGGTTATTTGGTGTCTGCAAATAAAGGCCAGCCTCACACACTTCATAGTTGACAAATGTAAATTCAAGTTTTGTTATTTTATCTTCAATCGAACGTTTAGACCGGGGGTAACACATCACAGTAACCAGAGTTCGACTGACTATTGAAACCACATATAAAGCTCCAATTCTCCACGAAGACGCTTCTGACGCCCATCTGGACCTAAATCGTCCAGGTTTGGAGTAGGTCTATACATCAGCTGAAGTGAATAAGAGCAGTCCAAACATTTCTCGCTTAATGGTAACAAATTAAATTTATTCAATTTGGATACTTTTAAGATTGTGTATAAATTTTGCTTATCCTCGTTTATCAATATTTTTTTAGGTTTTAGTACACAACATATTTATGAAATTCCGTTTACCCCAGCTTTGCACACCTCCAATTAAACGACGACATGCTTTATAGACTTGAAATGAAATTTACTCACCGACAAAGCCATGCAAATAAAAACCCAAACTTGACCAGCAAAAACCTTTTAACATCAATTAGTGCAATTTCTTGGCCAAACCTGAACGAAACCTCAACCAGTCCAGAACAGAACGGACTCTGACATAAGAATCGAGACTGGCTGCAACACCTACTCCGAGCATAAACGTAACGTCAAATTACTCTGGTTGGATGGTAAAGAAAATATGCTGGGCAAAACAAACTTAATTGTCTGCACAGTTTTATTTACTTCGTCGACAGACACTCACATCCTTGGCATGTCCTTGCCACAGCTGCATCTGCTGGTAATTACTGAGCAACGACTCGTGTTCCAAGTCCGACGGCTGCCTGGTGCACTCTCCAGTTCCACTTAACGAACATGGCCAAGTCTGGACAAACAATAGGCCTGGCCTACAACATGCACGGATCGTTGCATGGACAGGAATAACTAGGATCCGTTCTTGTTTAGTGCCACACACAATAAACTGAGCCAAAAGGTGCTGGTATGCAGTCTTGCATGCTTGGCCAGGCAGCGCGAACAAGTCTGTGGCATGTTGCAGGTGTTGTTATCATATTTGCATGTCCACTTCGCCTCTCTTTCTCGACGTGTCCCTCTCCCTCATTTGCCAATAACTCAATCAGTGGCGCATTGCAGCTGCATCGCAGGACATCATTCATCATGTCCAAGCCGAGTAGACTGCGCCAGAGAACCGACAAAATATGAATCGCACTTGCGCCCAGTCGGTTCAGAAATCATCGCGATTATGTCACAGAAGCAGCCAGCTTACAATTTATAATTGTCAAACGGAAACTTGCCAGACAAATGGATAGATATTGTACTCTTCCATATAGTATGGATGCTACGGAATGCATCTGCTTCCTGCTCGGTCTGCACAAATTGAACAACCAACTGGCCCATTGATTTATGGACATGGGAAATTGACTTGTGATATATTGTCGAGACCTTGAAACGTATACACTCAGAGAAATAATTCACAACTTAAAGTATTAGCGAAGCTTAAATCAATTTCCTTTGCATTAAACGTCCAATGGAATAAACAATTATTAACATTTATGTTCCATAACTTAAAAACCCCTATTCAATTTTTTCTTAGAGTTCATAAACCTACATCCCTATTTCTCTGAGCTTATGACCATAAGGCATTGCATTGAAATTGAAAGCAAACGCATCTCATTTAAAATTCCATTTCCAAGGTGGCATAAATTAAGTGCATTCATAATCGCCATAATGCTATTAACTATCTGCCTTTTGCCCTCTCGCCAACTGACCTAACCTCTGTCCCGACCACAGGGTCCTTAATGCATAAGTGATTGCAAACGGGGCACTCAGAGGGCAATGAGCAAGGGCTTAGTACTTGAATCCTTAGGCCATGGCTTTGACATTTTAATTTGTGGCACGGATTTTCTGGCCTTTCAGTGGGTTAGTGGCTGTACAAGCAATTGTTGGTGCACTTAACTGGGAAATAAATGTTTAAATATTCATTCTAAACATACATAAAAACTTAAATTAACCTAACATTTGAATTTTAATTTCTATTTGCCACATTTCTAGTAGTTGATTAGTGCTGCATAACGCTTAACAACAATCGATTCCCTTATTTTTAAAGTCTATCGATTTTTTTGTCAATATAATCGAATATTTCTTTACATTATTTAAATAACTTCTTCATTTTAATTCTAAATAAGTGTGGCATGTAATCGAAAAGAATATGTAAAGAACTAAAACATATTTTAGAAATTCAATATATATTACAAATATATTAAGCTATAGATATGCCAAATATGGACTCTCAAAACAATCGACTGGAAATACCGGAGGCACCCCCAAGTGTTGACTTTCTGTAACTACATCAACTTGAATCTCGTTGTGACCAAGGCAATGATGTGTTTAATGTGCAGAATAAATGTAGGGAGGACATTTGTCAGCTATGTCTAGCTCTAGACAAAAGTGTTTAGCCAATTTGGTAGCTTGAGAGACGCGGACACGCACAGATCAGCAAAGTATTCAACAACTGAAAGGACTTGACAACTTTGTCAAGTGAGAGAACAAAAGGACTTGCCGCCTGTCACCGAATGCTGCACATTCATCTTCGTCACGGAACTGGGTCCAAGTTTGCATTTAAATTGGTAATTAACGCAAATGAAAACGAAAGTCACGAAAGGAACAAAAAAAATAAAACAGAGCACAGAAATGTGCACAAGCACAAAGCCAGATTGAAAAGAGATGGCAGCCAGCGAGAACGGAATAGACAGAGCCGGAAACGACTTATTACGCAAAACGGAAACAATCAACTACACAAAAGATAACAAACGTGCTGGGCATGAAGGATGCGAGTAAAAGCAGAAGATAAACCAGAGAGCAGTGCTAAGCTGAGACGCCACACATCAGCGACGCCAGCGGGCAGCAGAAGCTCCGCTGCTGAGCGCCGAATTGATTGGCTGGCAGCAGGGGCGAGCAGAGGCTAGGAGAGCGGCCACGTAGAGACGGCAAATGTCAGAGAGATGTCACCCAACGTAATGGCAATAAAATTTATACAATTCCTTTTGTTATTGGTTCTCCTGCTTTTGCTGCTGCTTTGCAGCGTTATCATTTCATTAAATCAAAAGAGCGAATAATGAACAAAAGACAAAGCGCCAAAATTCACTGGGTTCAGCTTTTTGTGCCATCAGCGAGTGCTGCCAATTGAATGTAAATCAAAAGTGGCTCCATGCCAAATGAATATGAATGAACGGGAGTGGCGCACTGCGGAAGCGAGCGCGACTGATGTTAATGCGAGGCCGAGTGAGAAAGAGGGAGACAGGTAGATAGCCAGAGGTGGCGCAGCTGCAATCAGACTTTTGTTGAGCAGGTCCCCATGAAAGTTAAGCACTTCTCACATAGACAACAAAAATGAAAGATGTTAATGAAGTCATCACGAAAATGACATTCAATTTAACGGATGTCAAATTCACTTGTAAAATACAAAAATATAATAATTCTGCAATTATAGTTGATTTTGAAAAGCTCTTTGACATTTTTGGACAATTAAACAGGAGTTCAACAGGAAGGAAATGCTTTTTGACTAAAATGTGAAAGCCATATTGAACCTAACTACTATCAAAATACATTTTTTTAGATAGAATTCTTTTCAATTCTTTCCTTAAGTCACTTTTTACAGAACAGACATAAATTTGTTATAGGCCCATGAATGAATCGAAGTTTCAGTTACAAACAGAAAAGGCTTGACATAATACTGATTAAAGCGGAAATATGAAAATGTGTCTCTGCACAACACTGTTCTGGGTAAATGACAGCCAAGGCTGTTATAGGGTCTGACTCTGAGAGACTGTACGTCAATTGAGTTGATTTGACAGAAAGTCTTGGGAGACGGCATACGGACAGATGTTAATTAGATAAAAATATATGCATATATTAATAATGTAACTCATGTAAAGATTTGCAAAGCTGATCGGCTAATAGCAACGATTGATTTTAATTCGCTAAAATTCTACAAGCCCATAACATTGAAATCTGCCTAAAAATATGCTTAAATATGAAATCGCAAATTGACACAAAAAAATGTCCATAAATTGAAAATTTATAGCCCGGCTGTCCAAAGCGAGCCTCAGAATAGTTAATATCAATAACGGTCTAAAACAACTTTCAATTTTCCGGGGGCACCACTCTCTGGCCATCAATCAATCAGAACTTCCACAATGCGGGGTGGAGGGGGGCTTTATAAAACGCGTCGCACTGCACGGGGCCTTTCGGGTACATAAATAACTCACTTGCACAGCTAATTACACTTAATACAATTTTATTGGCCCAACAAACTGACAAAATAAACTGCTGCCCGATATTGATATCGATCGCTGTTCGCAGTTGACATGCAGCCGTTTACAACGGCAACAAAATGCAGCTACAACTGCCCGTCGGTGGCAACAAAATGTATAGAAAACTCAACAATTAGCGCTGCAGGGAACCAGAGCAAAGCCTCACAATACTCAACAGACTGTGCGGCACCCACGCAAGCGACGACTCGGCTCCATGGAGTAGCAGCTTAGCGTCTTAGAACCAGTCACAGACCTGTCGCCAGTTCCAAGCAGCGCGTGTTGAGTGTTGGAAAATATTGGAACGGGTTGCAAGCAGAATGGGAACGGCTTGCAGCCAGCTGCAGTTCATGCATCGTTGACATTGAATGGGCAACCAGGGCTGGGAAATCATAATATTGTATTGGCAAAATTGTAATTAAAGTTAATATTAATTAACAGGTAGTTAATTGGGTTTAACATTTTGAAGCATCATTTCAACGAGCTGTAACACTATTTTTCTTATGTACCTGACACAGCTTTAAATAAGTTCAATTTGACACGAAGTGCAGCAAAATTGAACACGGCTTGCGAACAATTGCAATTGCATTGAAATTTAATCGGCAAATAGTTACTGTGCCTAAGAATAATAAAGAGTGATTAAAGTTAATATAACTTGACAAATAGGTCACATTGACAAAAACTTAACTTCTTGGCTCAAAATTAGTTCTCAAAGTTAAGTTTATTAAGAAGTAGAAGATAATTGGCAACATGCCTCTTTGACATTAAATCATCAGCCAGGGCTGAGAAAAATAAGAGACATATAATTGTTATAAAGATTTTATTAGCTGGTTTAACTTACTCTTGCTCCACTCAAAGTTATTGTTAGTTGATGTTACGGGTTCGACAAGAAGTTAATTAAGTTACAGTTTTCTTATTATTATATTCACTTTCTCATTTATCTTTCAAAGTTTACAAGATGAATTCGACAAGCAGTTAACATGCTTGTTGAGTGTTGCAAAAGAACTGAGTGTTGGATAACATGGAAAACGCAACATTGTTGCGTTAACATTGAAATGAAATGATATGATATTGAAAAAGAGGTCTAATTAATAATTAATAATATTCTAGTAATTCAGAAAAATTAATCATTGTTGATTAAATATATGTTTTAGTATCTTTTCTACGAACAGCTCTTCTGTTCACAAGTTAATTTTGACAAAATGATATGCATTGTGATTTGCCATGTTCTTGTTAATTAATTAACTTCAGAGTTTCAATATGACAGCATTTAATTTCCAGAACAGTCTGAGAACTCGAAAAGTGCATATTAATTTTTAATCAAAAGCTTTTTATATTAATTTATCTTGTTCGGAACTGTAAAATAAATAAAATGTCATTACAAAGTGGCAGTTAAACTTGCTGTTAACATTGACATGAACATACGATAGCTTTACTTACTTATCTAAAACCATTTTTAACTTGTTATAAACGGAACTCCGGACCGAATTAGGAGCTCAAATAATAGTAGTATTCAAAATATGATTCATATCACATTTTGATCACTCAGCCACTTTTTTTGTCGTGACGTTTTTGAAATGTTTTTTTTTGTTGAAATACGAAGTTAGTCAATTTTAAACTTGCAACTCGAATCCCCTTGAAATGATTTCCAGCCCTAAACAGTATGTCAACATGTTTGTTGAGTAACTCATGATGTCGCCTGGTTGATTTGTTGCTACTTGTGTTTGAGTGGCATCCAATGTGGCGCCCCAGCTTGGACGGGCAGTCAACACACACACACACACACACACACACACACACACACACACACACACACACACACACACACACACACGCAGTATCCCTTCACATATGTATTTACTGGCAAAGTTATAAAAGTCGCGTAAATCAGTTTGAATGAAAAACTTGATGCGGCTGCCGCGCCGTCAGTTAGTCAGTTTGCCAGTTAGTCAAGTGAGCATTGCCCACACTTAGAGCTGTAATTAATTATTTGATAAAAGTACAAGCATTAAGTCAATTAAAACTAAATTTATGCCAAGCGTTATCTGATGCTGACAAAAGGCGTGATTTACAATGCATTTAATGCGTGCGTAGATTTTTCTAAAAATCTCATTAAACGAACCACACGAAGTCTCAGCTTTAGTGGGCAGTTCGACTTCCAGTTGCCAAGAGACTGGCTATAAATTCGCCAAGATCTGTTGCCGAGTGGCCAGGCCATTTAACAGGAACGGCAACTCGAACAGCTCAGGAACACAGGAATTCTCTAACTAGTTGCTCGGATCAAATTCACAAGTGCCACTCAAATTTTGAGCTCGCGCCAACTTCAGACGGATACTAATTGGCGATCAAATCTTTCTAATTAGCCAACCTGCCGGAATGCTTTATTCAATAAATATAATAATTAATATTCGATTACAAAAAGTGTTTGGTTCGAGCGGAAATAAATATATTGCACAATTTATTTTTGGCAAATATTTACTGAAATAAAATCTTTCTATATTATTTTTTTAGGAGCAAAATTCGCCTTGAGCGCCTCCCAGTCTTACCCTCTTCTCAAAAGGTTCGGTAAGTAAGGGTATTAAATCTTCGGTGTGCCAAAGCTAACCCTTCTCTCTCATTTGCCTCATTCTCGGTAAGCAATGTGTTTTTTACACACATATATGTATAATCGAAAGAGTTAATCTTATTTTTTATTTTATTTTAAATAATCTATTTTATTTTTATATTTACTCTTAATCCTATATATTAAAGCACCTGCTCAGCAGTCTAATCTAATCAAACTTAAAGCTTCTGCAGCCCCATTTGGAAAATTAAGAACCTTTGGCAATTAAGAGTTCAGCACAGGTCTTCAAGTGCAGACCAGCCGAGTGGTGGGTGGTGGTTGGGGGTTGGTGGTTGGTGGGGCAAGGATTGAATCCGAGTTGGCACTGTTCGTTCGGAGTGGAAGTTTTCTAAATGTTGCTGCAAATTTGTTAACTGTAATTTTGTGGTCAAGAAACAAGCACACACAAAAGGACCGGCAACATTTTGTGCACTTCCAATTGGACGCCAAAGCAAACGGAGCCCGGTCACATGCACTGAGAGAAAGGGCGTGAGACTACAATAATTACTTAATTTATTTCTATTTTTTTATATTCTATTTACCTTATATTTCTAAATACCATAATGTTGTGTTATCGGTCAATTGTTTATCGATAAAACTGAATCTAAATTGTAGAGTATTTTCCATATTCAATTAGTTAGTTAAACTTTACACATATGGGTTTCATACTAAACTAGTTAAACTAACTAGAAACAACAATATTATGAATAGAAATTAGATAAGTTAAAGTGGTTTCAATTTCCAAATGACAGCTACAATTATCGATTAATTTGAGAAATTTAAACAGACTGCAAACTGGTTTTCAATCGAACCAGTTCAAGTTCGGAACTCTAATTTCTTTTCACTGCGAGACGAAATAAATAAAAGAATGATATAGAAAAATGTGCATGGGTTAGTTTGAAAAGAAGAAAGGAGCTGGTCAAAGGAAATTACAGGGGAGGTTTTGAGAAAGTTTATTAATAAATTGACTGATTTTTTTAAATTTAATTTTTCATTTTTCTACAATAACGCCAATTCTACGTCGATTTAAAAGACGCTTAGCTATTCGATTGTGATGTTTTCCAACACTAACCATTATTATTCGCAGCCTGTACAATACTGCCAAATCCTGTTCTTAAGCTATGACCAACATTATTATTCAATACAATTTCTAAACTTTCCCTTACATTTAGCTCAAGGATTGACCCAATTTCTGTGCTTTGTCTATTCCTTCTGGAGCTGCAAGGAACTTGGCCTTAAAAATCGAGCCGTCAACGAGTCCTGCTTCACGAATCAAAACGCAAAGCAAAGCATTTTTGAAAGCCCAACCTTAGCTCGAAACTACCACCTATTTTTGTCAAGTGTAGAAACTTGTCTATTTCTTCTGGCCGCTTGTTGTGCGTAATTAAAACAATGTTTGTGCTTGCAGCTTTAAGAGACGCCACTTGCTGGAGCTGGCCCGAGGAGTTGTTATGTGACTAAAAATTGAATCAAGAAATAAAATATTATGTAGCATATTTCATGGCGTTTACACGGCAACCGAGCGCAGCAAACACACAAAATGTTGATGATGATGAATGTCAGCGCCCCACAAAAGAAAGTAATTTTGTGGAAAAAGTAAACCTCTCCACCCCCCCCGACCCCTTCCCAAGCTGGGCCAGCTAACCTTGTCGACAGCCCGCCACGGAGTAGGCGTGCCCCAAAGCCGTTACAACTGTTAATGACATTTACGAATGTTTGCGAGAGTCGCCCCAACATTCTCGAACTTCCACTCTGCCGCCGCACATAATGCCAAAATAATGACGATGGCTGGACCCAGTCAACCAAGCCCTCCTCCTGCCCCTCTCCCTCCCACTTCGGCGCTCGCATGCAATAGAAAAATGACGCGGAAACTGTCAAAAATATGAAAAAAAAAAAAAAAAAAAGGAAAAACCGCAGCCAGCGCCGCCGTTTTGCGGTTTGCTTTACAAATGACCGTCGGCGTTGATAATGAAACTCTACTTCCCTCGGCCCCCTATTCCACACCCCCTCCTCACCCACCACGACCCCTCCTGCCTGTGCCACGCCCACTCAACGAAAATTATACAATAACGGCGTCAACATTAGCAAATTGTTCCCAGCGAGAAGCAGGGAGCTTCCCAGCGGACTTTCAGGCAGTTCCGTTCCGGTTTTAACGAGCGAGCTCCAATTGCAGACCTTTGCCCAGATCCAATGATTGCTGGGCATATGATTTGGCAAAGAATCCTCCTTCATTTTCAGTCCGCTTTCTTAGTTCGAACGGAAAAGCTTGTCCTTGCTTTGAAACGCAAATGGCAAGAAATTAAATAAAAAACTGATCCCAAAAATTGAAAAACCATATACCTTATGAGTACGTGCTTTACAAGAACATTCACAATAGTTTTGGGAACTCAATCGTAAGTCATCTCAGAGATAGGCCCAAGACAGCCCTCTTTTCAGATCGATATCTATTGAAATGAAAAATTGTTGAGAAAAATACGAACATTTTCTAAGAAAAGCCCAAAGCTCTAGTGCCGCCCGCTAACGAGATCACAAATATATAATATATATCAAAAATGTATTATATATATCTAATATATACTAATACTAATATATACAAAATCATATTATGAAAAGTTTTCGAAGTCCTTCTTGGGGCTTATCCATAGATCTTACGCATTCTACCTTATAGAAGCTCAGTGGCAAAAGGTGTGAAGGATATTAGGTAACAGCATTTTTATGATATTATCAAATCAAAAAATGTCATTGGAGCCACGGTAAGCCCAGAATTCCAAGTTTTCATTAATCAAGTTGGAAATTATTTGATTTGACAATGCGTTTTATACTATTTCCTTAGTAATACGTTTTTATAGAAAACATTCAAAATCGAAAAAAAAGTTGTGTTAGGAAATGCACCTACCTTAAGAGAGCATTGCTAAATATATATTTAAAAGTTCAAACAGAATTAATTAATAACTTAAACCAGAGAAACGAAGTTGATTCAAACGCAACGGATGCTCTTGGAGCGCCATCTGCCAACAAGAAGAAGCAACTTTTGAGAGCGTTTACTAAACACATGCTGCAAGCAGTGCACAAGCAGTGCATTTTTATGTGAAAGCAGTTTGTCCGTTAATATTTCAAATTTTTCCTAAAACGGAATTTGCTTATAGAAAAACTCTAATATATGTAATACCAGCTAATATTTTCCGATTACATCCGATTTTCATAAAGTTTGGCTTTTTGTTCTTGGTTTGACATCTAAATCAACTTGTCATCTAAATCTGGCAACATTATTCTTGGTGAAAGTTCAAGTGAAAATCGTATGACCAAATATCCTATATAGATATGGGTAACAATATCTCGGGGTATACCCGTTAGTAACATACGAAAACATAAAAATAGCAAAGCTAGACCATATTTTTTTCGTTTCCTTGTCTTTAGAAACGAAATTATTTTGTTTATTATAATAAAGTAATTGCGATATTTACATGGTACATGATTTAGAATTTGCATAAGCTACAAGTATCATAAAATGGAGTTAAATAATATAGTCTAAGTCTTAGAAAATGTCTAATTATATAAGTTGCATATAATTATAATATGGCTATAGCGATTTATTATTAGGCCTTAGCAATATATATATAATTTTCTCGATTTCTTTTTGTCTCGAAGTAAAATAAAATTTTGTACTAAAATCATTGAAAGGGAAAATGGAACTGCGACGAGCAGCAAACAAATGTGAGTGGAATACATGATATGGATGTACTGAATATATATATATACAAACAAAATCAAATTCGAATGTAACTAAAGGCTAATAAAATAAAAAGTTTGCAAATTGTACTCGTTAACGGTGGGCAGAGCCAAATAAAAATGAAAATCGATTGAGCGACGCGAGATTAGTAAATCTTGGGTAGTATATAGTAGCGCACCTGGGTGCAGTAGCGGTGCCAGGACGAGTGATAGCGGCCCTGATTGCGTGCATTGGCGCGGGTGGCGCGATGCAAGAGAACGAGCACCAACAACAGCAGCGACAGCACTGGCGGCCAGGCGGGGCGCAAGTACATGGGCGCGCCCAGCGCACAGAGGGCGAGTATGTCGCCCAAATAGTTGGGCTGACGCAAATGTCCCCAGAGGCCGCTCAACAGCAGCCGGCTGCCCTGGTAGGTGTGTATGGTGTCGATGTTGGCGAAGATGGGGTTCTGTGAGTTCAGGCGATACTTGTACTTGTAGGCGCAGCTGTAGCGCTTGATGCAGAGACCCACAAACAGCAGCAACAGCGCTCCAGCTGGCATCAGGTAGCTGCCAATGGGCACACGCTGCTCGTAGAAGTATTTGCTGACCGAGCTAAGCAAATAGGGTGTGGCCGCATAGCGCAGCAGCAGCAGGCAGCCGTAGCCCTCGTGCTGCAGCTCAAAGGAGCAGCTCAGGTGATGCTCGAAGAGCAGCGCATCCAACACATAGATAAGCAGCGAACTGGCCGCCAGCAAAGCGCCGGCATCATAGTTGAGATTGTTCCAGTAATAGCGCAACAAGTAGACGTAGCCCTCCTGGGCTTGTGGCCAATGGGGCCACTGCAGCGTCTGGTAGATGTAGCAGACGGCATATAGCAAGGTGCTGACCAGCGAGAGGCGATAGTAGTACTGCTTCCAGTCGACGCGTCCCAGCCATTTGGGATTCAGCTGACGTCCCAACGCAAAGTCCACCAGAAAGTTGCCGCTGCGTCCATAGTCATTGGCCAGCGTCTGGCGCAGCACATTATATTTGGTGGTGTCCACTCGCCAGTAGCTCCAGCTGGCGGCCACAAATGCGCTGACCAGTCCATAGATGCAGAAGCGCAAATAGTGCCGCAGCACAAAGCTCACAATCGGATACTTTAGGTACTCGACAATGCCGCCGGCGATGAGCAGGGTGAAGCACACGCCCAAGCCATTGAATTTGTAGGTTTCGCGCGTCAGATGGACCCGTCGACCTGGCAGCAGGGCCACCAGCAGAAAGACCACAAACTGATAAGCCGTGAAGACGCCAACGACATGCGTCTGGAACACCTGACGTGTCAGATAGTGCCAGTCGAGCAGTACCGTGAGATTGGTGCGCTTCAACTGACAGGCATTGCGGGCCGTGCAGCTCCAGGTGAGATAGTAAACCAGACCGGGCATCAGCACTAGCAGCAGCAGTGCGCCCGGCCAGCCGCCAAATTCGCGTGGCACCTGCAGTTTCCGGCAGACATTGCTCTCCAGCAGGGGCGTTGTCGAGTGTCGCGTGACATTGAAACTGCGGAATGGCTCATCATCCTCCAGCTGCTCGTCCTCCTCATCTATATCTTCCTCGCCGGTGGAATAGCTGCGCCTCGAGCTCTTCTCGTCGTCATAAACAGAACGTGAAACGGAACGACTGTAGCGACTACTCGCATCCTCCCTATTGACCGTGGGCGTGCCCGCCACATTCGAGATGGTCTTCGATAGAGAACGCCGCAGGCGATCTGTGATACGTTTGCGTATAGAATCCGTGTCCACATCCGCCCCGCTGCCGCCCTCGGTGCGGATCTCAATGCGCTGTGTAGTCGTCGTGCTGCTGCTATAGGTTCGTTGGCTGTCCGGGCTGTTCACCGAGGAGGTGAGCATCGCCTGGTTGGGCGCACGCGACGATGTGTTTGTGGTCAATGTAATCGGAAAGCTGCTCGAATTGCGCACTGGCGATGGTACCTGAATAGTTTTCAATCATTTTAATAACTTACAATTAGCTCAAATCTAAATATAACTAGTTTAAAGAGCATCCGAATTGTACTTTCAGCTCATCCTGCGACCCGCCCGCCAACCATCTTGAGCGAAAGTTCCCAGTTTGGGCAAGCATATAAACCAAAGAACTTGATTTCAAAGCATTCATTCCAATGATATAGTGGACCGAACTTGTCTTAAATATAAGGAATAGAACAAAAGGTTTTATACAAGAATTTCGTGTTCGAATTGCCAGAAAAATACAGACCTAGGCCAAGTCCTACGAGGATAGCTCTAAAACTAAGACTAGAGACGAGGGAGACGGAAGCCAGATGAACAAACGGAAATACTTTATCGACTTGGCTGTTGATACTGATCAAGAAAGTTATAATACCCTCTACTAGAGTATAACAACTCGCTTTGTCCATGTCAATGTAAAGATACTCTCGCAAACATCATGCGAATTCATATGTAGACCACATTCTTTGGGCAATAAAAAAAAAATATAGCAGTGTATCTATTCGCGTGACAGTTGGTGTATTTCTGCAATGAACTCATTTCACCTTCTACTGTTTATACTTTTCACTGTTATACGAAAAACTAGACGAACATATATTAAGGGAGCACACGCTTGATAAGATCTCAATACACTGATTAACCAAAGGAGATAACAAAGCTGATAGACTCGACCAGAAAACCGGTTAACACACACACACACTCACACACACGCGCGCCAAGAAAACAGTTGATGTGTTATAGAGAGAAAAGAACCTGCACCAACCTCATTGACTTCCTTGATGGGCGTCGGGGACTTAATCGTGGCCTTGATGGAGCCTGCTGCTGCAGTGGGCTGCCCGGCAGCGGAACGCGGTCTGCTGGAGCGGCGTGTGCGCGGCGCTAGATCCACTGTGGTTGGCTCCGGCAGCACCTTGTTGCGCGAGGGTGAGGCACGTGTGCGTGCTGCAATGCCCTGTGTGTGGGCTGGGGGGCCGGCTCGTCTAGTCTGTGTGCCGGGCGCGGCTGCAGCGGCGGCAACTGGTGCGAAATCCTCTGTGCGGCGCGGACGTCTTAAGCGTCGATCCATTGCAGTAGTTGCTCTATGTGAATGGCCCCTACTGTGTGTGCTGTAAGTACATACACAAAATGTATTTATATAATATAGAATATACAATATTATTAAAAGCGCGATCTATATTTTATTTATAGTCTGCGCCGCGCGCACACACACACACACACACATGTATTTACACTTTCCCGCCCTGCCCCGCCAGAAACTAGCGACTTTTTCGGCAACAACAACAACACTTTTCAGCTGGCACACAAAAAACGGCGCGTACTGTACCCGGCGACGTCGACAGCGCAGCCGACGGCGACTGCAGCGAATACTGTTGTCTGGCTGTAATGCACTTACAATTAAACCGCAGCCAATGTGCGTTAAATGTATTTTCTGTTTAAGTTATTAAATAAATATTTGTGTACGTCTTCTTTTCTATTTAATTAGTCACATTAATATTGCTTATATCAGCCTTTTCAAAAAGGACGCTCGCCGATTCGTCCGAATGCCTCAGAAATTTTGTTGCAAATGAGCGCGGCAACGCGTTAGCAAATGTAAATGTGTGTGTGTGTTAATGTTACCGTTTCGTGGTGAATGACTGCGCGTTGTAGAGTTGCCAACATACATAGTATAGAAGTGCAGCAAATAAAAAGAGAAACTAATATTAGTTATTGACATTATAAATAGTAATCTTTTAATGATGTATTATTTCTCTATAAATGTTCTAATAGCAATGATTTAAATAGTTGCATTATTTATTGCACTGCTGCACAACCCTGTACTGTATGCAGCTGAAGCGCGTTTATGGTCAATTTTAGTACATTCTTTTGCTGCCTTTTTGCACACACATAATTCTACAACAAAAGGCAGGCAGCGAGCATAAAGAGAAAAAAAAACTTAAAATTAACACGGAATATACGGAAGTTTTTCTGTCAGTTCTAAAAATGTAAGTAGCACAAAAATAACAAAAAGTTCCTCGACGCAACAAACAGCAAATATGTTGTGCAACCTCTACCTAAATTACCAGTGATTTATAACTGTTATGAAAACGTCTCTCTCCTAACGCCTCCCAAAATATCTGGCCGTGCCCCAACCTAGCGCCGCAGCCACACCCCCTGCAGCCCCAGCCGCCGTGTCGCAGTGGACACCGGAATAACAAAGCGCTATGGTCACACCGCAATCACCCGCACCAATGTTCAACGGACTGGACGACGATTTGTACAACGATGCCAAGTTCGCGCACGAGATCAACGACAAGATGCGCGTGCCGAAGCGCATCAAGGCCACGGGCGAGTTCTCCGACGAGGATCTGTTGCTGTCGAACCAGAATGGGATGATCAGTTCGTGGAACTATCACGACAAGATCGATATGAATGTGCCAGATCGGATTGTGGTGCTGGGGCACAATCAGCATCTGGAGACGCGCTCGGCGCCGCGTGAAATCCAACTGGAGAACTCCATATTACCCAAGAATCCGTCAATGGGCTTTCTGCGCGTCCAAACGCCGCCGCGCGTCATCACACTCACGGATCATCATTTTCCATCGGCCTCCGAGGAAAGCTCACCACTCAAACCCAATGGCAATCTCTATGGCCACGATCTGGATGGCGACATGGACGACGACGACGAAGACGCCCGTGCCACGCAATATGTGCGCTCCAATGGCAACGTCCGCATGGGCTTTCACAACAGCAACGATGCCAACTCCGTCGAATCGGACTCGCAGGTGAGCACTCGCAATGTTGCCATCGATTTTTCATTTCTATTAAATGACAAAACGCGAGACGATGCCAACTCTGGAATTCCTAATCCCATGTTACGTCACATTTCAGTTCGTGACGCCGCACTCGATACAATTTCGAACAGCGTAATCTTTCAGAGTCCACTTCCATTATCAGCGCATGTGCTAATGCAGCCCCCATGACGAAATCCGATCGCCTCCAATGGCAACAGCTTTCCTACACACACACACGCCCAACCACATTTTTTTTAATTGTTTAAAGATTAATGAACTGCTGACGCCAAGTAAATCGTCTGGCATTTAGGTCTTGAAGTGTAAATCTTTCGCCTCAACCCGAACCAAGATCTGATCAGATTTGCGCTTCTCATTATGCTCCTATCATTGATATCAGACTATATTACATAGCTTCTTCCTGTTTGCAATTATTGATTATGAATCATCTCTTATATGCCCAGCCTAAATGTTGACGGAATCTCTCGGTTATATTTGTATGTATATTTCATGCCTATTACCACAATTCGTTTTATGACCAAAATGTTTTATCTCTATTTTGTATGCCAAATTTCGTAAGGGCGCACATTAATCGCTTGAGTAGACGTTGGGAAGGCCTTGAGCATGATTCTCAGGATCCTTGGGCGGCTGTTTGTAGGCGGGTCGCTCTGTTGGTTCCTTGAGTGGCTTGGAAAAGGCGCGACACTTCCAGACGTCGACCTCGGTGGCCAGGCACTTGCGAAAGTCGTAGTCGCACAGGCCCAGCGTGTACATGTGCTCGGTGGGCTCAAAGTAGTGCAAGCCGCGTCCAATCTTGATGACAACGCCCGAACTGAGCACGATCTTGCGATCGTGCAGCGTTTCGTCCAGCTGGAAGTTCATGTGAATGTTGCCCGTTGCCAGATCGGCGCGAATCTGCTGGAGTACGTGCAGCTGATTCTTGGGCAGCGCCGTATCCGGCCGCGTCGTCAGTCGTATGTACTTCAGGTAGCGACAATTCTTGACCAGCACCTCGAAGAAGTTAAGCAGGTTCTTGAACTGATGCTGCTCGCTGAGATGCGGCTCGTTCAGGTGCGCCTCCTTGACACTGTCATTCAGATAAGCACCGAGCAGACGCTGATAGCTTCGTCCACGTGCGTCCCGCTCAACGACGATATGCTCCAGCATTTTGCTGGCATGCAGATGACCCCTGACCTGATCCCGCAACTGCTTGGCGCGCGCCTCGTACAGCTTCAGATATTTGACGCACAGATGCTGCTTTTTGGGGTCTGAGTTGGACAGCTGATTCAGCTTGAAGATGCTTTCCTCGTAGAGCAGTATCGCCTCCATAATGTGACCCGTTTGCTCGCACTTGAGGGCATTGCTTATGGACTCCAGCTTGGGCAGGTCCTCCTCGTCGGAATAATGCGCCTGCGACATATCTGACCAATTGTTCTCTGTACTTAAAAATTTTGTTTACCAACTTGTTTTGAAAAAATGTGCACAATAATTTGACTAACTGTTTAAAATGCCAGGAATACTACGATGCCTTCCAAAATTTTGGAATAGTTCATAAATTTGTAACACGACCACTTAAAACTGCACTTTTTGTACTTAAATTTTGTCGATATCCCAAATGCATTTCTCTTAGAAGTGAACTCTTAGAAGTGAATTGTTTCATCATGGCAGCAGGATTACACAGGCAAAATAGGCAGATTTTACCCATTGTGATTATCTTTCATAGATTTGTCAAATTTTAGAGAATAGCAAACAATTATAGTCAACTTTATATTTATATATTTTATTTAAACGATGGTCTGTCAAAACTTTTCCGTAAGTTAAGATCAGCCAACACCCATGCCTAAGCCCAATCCTAACGAACACTTCTCCGTCCCTTGTCCACAGCTCACAACGGGCAGCGCGAGCAAACGCTCCCAGCTGATGCAGCAGCAGCAGCAGAACAATTTGGATGCCTCGATGCTGGCCCACCGCGAGGGCACGCCCATGGGCGAGTTGACGCCGCACGAGGAGATACTGTATCTGCGTCGTCAGCTGGCCAAACTGAATCGGCGCGTGCTCAACATTGAGATCAACAACGAGCAGCGAATGCAGCGCGAGAAGATTGTCTATTGCCTGGGACTGGCCTACTTTGTGCTGAAGACCATCTTTTGGCTGAATCGCTAGAGATGGAATACGGGCTGCAGCCTGATGGTGCTTTCCTTCGTTTGTTTTCTTTTGCTGCATACACACACGCAACGCTAGCCGGGAAAACTGACCAGTTTACCATGTTTTCTTACTTCCTTTAGTTTTTTTTTTTTGTAAATGGCACCGAGAGAGAGACTTGGTTAGTTTTTTTTTTGCCATATTCGTTTTAAGTTCTGTAATTAAATAAGCACAACCTCGATATGTTTTTCCGTCGTGGAACCCAAAAACAAAGCATCAATTTTAATCATTTTTGTCAATACATCAAATCGAATTAAGTCAAAATGCTTCTTCTTATACGTAGACCCTGTACTTGTTGTCTAAAAAGCAGCCGAAACGCCCACAAACTGTCGCGACCTTGAACTCTTGTTGGTGTGTGTGTATCCCTTCCGAACCCATTCAAAGCACGGAACTGAAATATTCTTTTATATACATATATATGTATCTATGTATATATATATATATATCTATTTGTGACTTAATCTAATAGCGCCTAAATTTTAAAATCACATTTCAAAGTTGATCTGAATTCTCGTGTGCTTTTTGTTAAATGTAGTTTTTTAGCCTAAACATTGTTAATCATAATCGCATGGAGTAATATTTGATCCCAACAACGTGAAACTAACGGTATTTCTATGCAATAGATAAAGATACATTACATAACACTTAAAACTTATGAATTTTGATGGTGAAGTTTAAATATACCGAATCCAGCAACAGATGAAATCATTTAGCTTTAGTGTTCGATTATTGGAGGATGATATTTAAAACAATAAATAAGAAAAACGTTTCAACTTGTCTTTTTCTTTACTTTATCAAGCAATTCATCTCTTCAATCCTTCAGCTTACATTTGGTGCGGAGTTCGAGGAAATCTAAAAGGGGATTCCCCCTCATCAAAGAAATCACTTGGTTTATCTTTTTTTTTTAACGCATTTAAAAAATGTATTTTATTTCTTTTTATTTGTTTCTCATATTGGAATTAAATTATATAGGTATTAATTAAGACTAAAAATTAAATGCAATACATCTTGTGATTTATTCTGCAACATCTTGAGGGTTTAACAAAGATGTTTCTCTAGAGTTCAATAATTACGAAAAACCTGAGCGAAATTTCGTTCCTTTTCGAACGTCGTGAAAAAGCTCTCTCAAGGCCCTTTCAATTGTTTTCTTTTGTTTGTTTGTACACTCTTTTTCATTTGTTTCTGGTTTTGTTCTTTTTCTCTCGATAACTTTTAACATTATGCATTAGAGCTATTGGTATATATCGATCTATATAATAGACGGTGATAAGCCGTTTCTCCTGGCAGACCTAGCAATGTCATCATGTTGTGTTCTTGGGAAGGGGGCGAGGGCGGGGTTTGATGCCGTACAGGATATTTTGAGAACAATTGTAGTTTTCGATTTTTTGTTGTTTTTATTTATAATGGAATTACGTTATCGTTTAATTTACAAATTTTTATGCAAGATATACAAATTGATCAATGTTTTTATTTTTTTTTTGCCGTTTTCTAGAATTGTTTTCTTTGAAGGCGAGAGGAAGAATTCCGCGCCTCGAGCTCGACTTAAAAACTGTTTGTCCTCTCTCGTAAATATGTGTATACTAAAAGAAACGCCTACTATAAACTTAAATTCTTATGTATAAATACAATTTTGCATATGTTCTTCGTGTTGGTACATTATTCAACAGTCGCGTTCTTTCGACGGCAACTTTCCTGTTCAACGGTCTTTGTATTTCTATGCTATGGTTTGTTTGTTTGTTTATTTTATGTTTTGTGTATGGTTGGTGCAAGTGGAGTGTAGGGGGGTGGTGGTGGTGGTGGTGGGTGTGGGTGGAGTTTAGACGAAATGCGATTGACTGACTGACAGGTCCACTGATGATGTTCTTGTGGTTTCTGTGATGGCGCCTGTGAAGCGATCTCTTACTCGCTTTCATCGTCATCGTCGTCATCAGAATCGTCCTTTTTGCTTTTTTTCGCTGGTTTTTTCGCAGGTTTTGAACGTTTCTTGGCACCGCCGTTAGCAGCAGCACTGCTGCCGCCGTTGGCCTCAAAATCTTTGACGGCGCGATCGTAATCATCCTTAGCCTTGGCTGCCTTTGCCTCCCACTCCTGCAAGCAAGCAATGGTCAGAGAAAACGGTTTTTATTAGTTTTCGATAAAAACAATTTACTTATGCACATTAAAGCTGGGCGTGCGAGCTTACTTACCGACTTATCCTTCATTGCCCTCCATAATTCACCACCGCGCTTGGCCACCTCGGTCACTTTGATGCCGGGATTTTCGCGTTTGATCGACTCGCGAGCGCTGTTCAGCCACAGCATGTAAGCGGAGAGCGGACGTTTTGGTTTGTCGGCCATTTTCTTTTGTGTTGTTGTGTGTAAGTAGTAAGTTACTAAATTAATTTGCTATAAGCTTCGAGCTGCAATGATTAAATAGACAAGCATACATTAGTATCATCATTGCAGAAAGAAAAATAAATAAAATGCACGCCATGTACTCAGCGAGCGAGCGTAAAAACTAGCGCTCAGACCAGGGAAGCCACCACCACCACAAATCGAATAAGCAACCAACACACATGCAGCAATGGCCGCGCGCAAAGCGTCGCGTCAAGAGAGATGGCAATACTGCTCACACGCACACACTGCTGGCGCAGCGTCGACGCTGACGTTTGAGAAAAGCGCGCGCGCGCGTCTTTCTGGTATTGGTACAAGAGACAGCAGAGTGCGCGCAGCTAACAATATTCACCTATTCATATCACAAATTATTTGCATTAATAATGAACAAAAAAAAATAAGCGTTTGAATGACAAATTACAGCATTTTCGACATTAGCAGCCATTTTCGTTCTGCACTCCCTCAGCGTCGAGTGCAAACGACCGAAATGGCAACACTTTTTTCTGTATGTACTGCTGCCGTCGCCTCGGACTGTCTGCTTGGGCCTGCCAGTGTAGTACAGCAGCGTCGTGTGTGCGACGCGCTCTTTGGCACAGGCCAAGCGACGTTTTGTATGAGAAATGTACTACAAAGAGCAAATTTTGATGGGAAAAAGCAAGCAGCAGGCAAAAATGCACAGAAAACTGTGCTAAATATGCTTATTAAATGGCTTTTAAAGCAGCATTTCTACTTTTTTAAAATGACACTCGTCCGACATTTAATAAATTGCACAATCTTTGTTTCGCTAATTTTGCCTGTCAGCTTTAAATGAATTAAATACTTTTATTCTCTTTTGGTCAATTCAATAAAATGAATCAAAAACAAGTTTGTCACACTTTAAATTTAGTTTTTGATTGCACAAAATTATTTTAAAATACTTTCTTGACTGCTTGCGTTTACCAACCTTCCACGTTTCTTCACCGACTTCAACTGTACTGAGTGAAGCAAGCAAAACGGTAAGGAAACTGAAAGCAGCAAGCATTGGGCGCGCAGCGCAGCAGCGACGTCGGCAGCAGATAAATTGCCGGCTGGGCTGTTTGTCTGACCGAGAGATTGAGAGAGAGAGCGTGAGAGACCGAAAAGAGAGAGCACAAAGAGCGAGGCAAAGCAGAAACACGGTTAAATGACGAGTAAAAACAAATACAAATACGGAAACAAAGTAAAATATGTGAATAGGCCGAAAAAGCGCGCATTTTGGTTAGCTGCGCGCGGGATTATAAAAACAAAATATTGCCCAAGAAGAATGTAACGCATGGCTCAAAAACAATTATGCAAAATTAATTAAATGAATGGCCTAGGCAGCCATTTTGACTTGGCGCCGCTCACGGCGAGCAAAAAACCCGAAATGGCAACGCTTTGGTCTCTTGGTACAGCAGCGTCGTACTTTTCACAGCGACGAACTGAAGTGTGCTCTAGAGAGAAGGCAAAAAGTGTGAACGATGACTGAAAAAAGTCGTTAATTCATTTGATTGTCCTAATAAACGATGTTTCACTGCACTATTTTAAAAAAAATTTGTATATACTTGTCTTGTGCGTTCACTATAATCCACTAAGTATATTTTTGATTTTATATTTCACAAGTTCTTAGGACTCAACCAACCTTTCTTGTGTGCTGCTCAATTTCAACTGTACGGACTTAGCGTCTGCCGTCATAACGAAAGCAAGCAGCTGCCAGCTGGTAAAAACGGTGAGAGCGGCGCAGTCGACGCAGGCAGCAATGCTGTTTAAGATGAGTGCGTGACGCAACATGCGCTTCAACAATTCACGACTTGGCACGTCTTTTGAAAAAAAAACGTAACAATATATAAATTTATCGTTAAAAATGTATAATACTGAACCTAAATATTTATTGTTTATTTTAACTGATCTATTTTCGCTTAATATTACTTATAAATATATTAGGTTTGCGAGCTGCTGCGCAGATAATTCGTGCTGTCTCACGACACGTAACCATATCTAGGAGAGTCAACATGAGAGAGCGAGAGGAAATACAGCCGGCAAATTATCTGAGACGCTCGTTGAGATAAATCAGAAGTATAAAGTTAAAGCAGAAACACCGCTAAAAGCCATGTAAAAACAAAAACAACGTCAATAAAATGCTGTTTGAAATGTAAATAGAATAAATGACGAACACAAAGCGCATTTGCAATAAAAACAAATTCAAATTAGCTAACTTACAAATATGAACCATCCAAAATATTCCTAATGTGCCCCATATTTTCCCTATGAGAGGTACGCATACACACCAAAGGCGAGACCAGTCAATGGCTCTCTCACTGGTACATACAAAAAGAGCTCTAACTGAGACTGGACTTAAAAATGGCGCCAAAACACAAATTATAGTCTGTAGATGGCTGTAAAAACATATTTTACCCGAAAAACATGCATTGAATGTTTTTGTAGATACATAAATGCTTATTAATATATAGTTTTTGGTTCTGAAACTCAATGTTGCTCAATGCCAATAACCTCTCTTTTCAATATATAACTTGTTTAAGACAAGCCGCACATAAATATAAGACTCGTATTCAATCGCAAATATAAGTGAAACATGTTAATAAAGTTACTTAATCACTATGGCAGAAGCGGAATTTAGCAATTTATGTTTTTGCTTCTGGCATTTAGTTTCTTCTCGTTTAGTGAGCAATGCTTTCATATTGGGTTATGCATAGCAACCAGCTTGCTGTCGTGCGTACTAACGACGGCAAAAACAAGGTAGAAACTATACGCTGACGTCACAAATGAACGCGTTAGGCGATATTCGAACTGATACAACAATATTTTAATATATAAAAAAATTCTAGTTTTTACAGAAAACTTATTTTCATAAATGTAAGCTGCATAATTTGCTTACAGTAAGGGTTTTAATAAATTAATGTCTAGTTTATCCAATTTGAGGGCTTAAGAAGAGTTATATATACAAACATACATATATACATTACTAAGGAATGTTTTAAAAGTAGTAAATACAGAATGTATATTTTTCATGGTCCTATCATTATAGATTATTATCCTATTCAGAGATTTGCAAAGAGCAACGATCACGGTCCTTTCAGAACGCGATCCTTCTGTACTTTGTTTGTGAGAAATCGCATGCAATCTCATGCAATGAAATACATACATACATACATACATATGTACGTTTACAGTTAGAATCGACCACAAGGGCAGTTCTCAACATTGTAACGGCTGCTTGTAACTGCTGCTATCCCGTTTAGGGTTAAACATTGCAGAGATTTGGCGGCCAGTTACCACCCAAATACACGGCAGAGGCTGCGGATCAGTTTCCCGCCAAAAAGAAAAAAGAAGAAAAATATGAAGAACGCTGGAAAAAAATGAGCCGAACTGAAGCCTAGAGGAAAAATGGCGTTGCAGTTAATGCTGTTTGCTCGTAAATTTCTAGCAGGAAGGCAGAGGCAACGGCAACGGCTGCCGGCCGTACAAAGGATAACGATGTCACGCGCTGTTTGCAGTTCACAAAGCAACAAGGACAGCATGAATAGACGAGCCGGGGAACTAACGCAGGCAGGATAGGCAGGCAGACGCAGGACTCGCCTCAAATTGTGTGTGCGATGTCTTGCTAAGCTGCATTTGTGCCCATAGTCTTTTTAGGAACGAAATCTTCGAGTTCACATGAAAATGCTTAGGGTAGCTGCTGGAAGTAGGCATGCGATAACAAGGACTACGACAATGCAATTGAATTTGATTCTCTCAACCGAAATTCTGTTGATACTTCAGCCAAGCAATACTTAATTCCCTACCATCCGGATCTTAGTACCGACTTAATATATATACTACATAAGTATGATTAATTTCCTGCAGTCTAACTGAATTTTGAATTTGCCAATAAGAAAATATCAGTCTTCGCCTTGCAAGGTTGCAAGAGACGTTGGTATGGGAGGCTGTGGAGGAGGAGGGGGGCGGGGGGTTGCTTGCATGGAAGCTTCTTTCCCATCGCATTCTTCTTATATATCGCATCGCCAATCGGTTGCTAGCAGCTATCGATAATTGCTTTGCGACTGCTTCCTCTTCGCTAGACGTGCTTCTTCTCTTGATGGCACTGCAGACGAGGCAAAAGCAGATATGCGAGAAATAAACAAAAGCTGGCAGCAAAACAAAAGCAAAGCCAAAGCTTCAGCAATGAGCACGACAAGAGCCGAACGCCAAGAGAAAAAGCTGCTCAGAGCAAAAGCAACAATCGGCAGGCCGCAGTTCTCAGCAAGCATTTCGAGCGCGCGGTCGCCTAACGGTTTTTAGCATTTTCCCCTCCACCTCGATTCCCTGCTCGTGAGCTGGTGTCCGGCATGTCCAGCAATGGGGGCCTACCATTTCGCTTTACCGACGAGCGTCACATGAAGTTCGTGGAGCTCTACAGCCGTGAGCCGTGCCTGTGGAACCGTCGACCATATCTGTGGGGTGCTCGGAACGCCGCCTACAAGCGCATACAGCTCGGCATTAACGCCGAGACGGAACCCAATGAAAACTCGATAACATTGCAGGGTGTCAAAATGAAAATCAAGAATATGCGCACTGGCTATCATCAGGAACTAAAGAAGATCAGGGCTAATCCAAGGTACACACCGAAAATTCCTTGGTTTGCTCCGTTACACAAGTTTCTCGCACAGTTTCTGGACAAGGTAAATGTTCCTATAACCGTTTCTACTGCATTCAGCATTTATGGTGAATATTCCGAATAAGCAGAAATCAGACGAGGAGGTGGTGCTGGTTCCTTCACCGCCCCTAAAGCGTCTGCAGATCAAATTGCCGCGCCTGAAGACAATCAAGCTCCTGCCGCTGGAGTCCGAAGAGAAGCCCGAAATCAAAATGGAACTCGAGCCAAGCCAACAGGTGTTCATACCAACCACAGCTCTGCCCCTCATGCCCACGCTGACGCCACCCCCGCCGCTGCGCCTAATCACACCACCAGCTCAACCGCCCTCGCCAGTCCCACCTCAAATACTCGAAGTCACCTCACTGCCCACAGTGAACCCCACGTTAGTGGACCGACCGCGGGCGCTGCAATCAACGGGCGATGATGAGTTTACATATTTCGGACTTAGCGTTGCGGCCCAACTGCGCAGCATGCCCCTCTCGAATGCGATGATCATGCAGTCCAAGATTCAGTATATGCTATCGATGGAGCGTCGTAGGATTGGCGGTGACACGACCGAGGCGAACTTGTTTGCGTAATTGGGCCAGGAAATGGAGGAACTGAATGAATCTTATAAAAGATACAGCTTAATGGTTCCGACTATTAGGAAGATAACTCAAACTATGAATGTACTTGAAGCTTTACAGGAAACAACAGAAAAAATATACGAATATCTTTACTCCTGCTTATGTGTGATTTAAAAAATATTATTTATAAATTTCCTAAGAACGGCTAAGTGTGGAAGTTTTTAATTAAGTGTAATTTTAAATAATCTGAGACAATGTGCAAAAATCTTTTGATAAATAAATATCATGCAAGCTCATATTTCAATTCAATAGAGAATGGATCGTGAGTTTTTAAGCACGATGATTTCGGTTGGGTATCACGCACGACCTTTTCTAATTCTTTTGTTATAGTATTTATATTGTTGATCGTATTTAAGAATTATTCATATTTTAAATATTCTTATGTACATATTTTTTTATGCAACTGACTAGCAATACGTGAAGACCATCGGGTTGCCTAATCAACATCCCGTTGTTCGGATTGGATCCAATTCCTCTTTCGGTCTCTATTCACCACACATTACCGAATAAGCAGATAATGCCTTACATAACATGATTTACAGAATTAAGTATTAGGCTAGATTTGTGTGTTGGTTCGTGTCACGAAAGATAATACCACACGTGACCATCTCTAAGTGCTGATATCGAAACGACGTGTAGAATAAATGTTTTACTTTGTTAAGTTCTAAAGAGAAATATGGAAATATCCTCGTACCCGAGCATTGAGCATCGCATCGCCGCATAAGCAGAGCAAGCAAATGTTAAAGCACAAGGCAAGTACATGAAAAAGCAAAAGCAAAAGCAAAAGCAAAAGCAAACCGAAGCAGAAACAGCAATGAAAGCAAACCGTACTGTACCACAAATTTTGCCTGCTAGCGCTTGGCAGCTAAGAGCAGCGAACAAACAACCAAAGCGAGCGAGCAACTGAGCTGAAGAGTGACAGCGAGAGCGAGAGAGAGAATGTGTGTGCGTGTGAGATGCATGAGTGTGAATGCGTGTTATTGTGTGGGTGAGTGTAGGCTGTGCCGTATTGTCGAATTTTCGCGCTATAACGAAATGTTGTCTCAAATTATAGCGCAAACTAGCCGTCTTTTTGGCATATTGGCGAATGCGGCCAGCATCAATCTCAAATACCCTACACGATACGGCGACGTCAGATTACATGGCTGTGTCTGCTAGCACATACATACACGTACATAAATATGGATATGTTTATGCATATGTGTATGTAATCGCCTGTGCATGTGTAGAAATCGCCGTTCAATTCTGCGACTCAGTCAGAGAAACTAAGAAAACCGGACGAATACAACGACGACAACGAATTGCTGACTGCGATTGTTGTTGCGGTTGTTTGTTGTTTTCATTTGTGTTGTTTTTTATGAGCATGCTTATCGTCTCTCTGTACGGCATTGGATTTTGCAACAACAAAATACCCTACAATGTGTCAGTTCAGTTCAACAATTCAATTGAAAAACACTTCCAAACTCTTACTGTATGTATATACATATGTATGCCTTTTAGTGATCCATTCTCTCTGATTATCCTAGTTAGAATAATTGATTTCCCGTGAAAAGATAATGTGGCCTATCAGCACTTGAGACATGCCTAAAACTGTAAATGTTTATGACATGCGTTATCCTTGTTTGGAGAGGCACCAACATTCAACCATCCTTCGCATAATTCCTTTTGGGGTCTCAACTGATCACTTTGTAAGGCTCAACAGTGGGCGCAAAAAGTCTACCCACGGTTCGACATGCATTGAGAAGTTCGCAATTCCGTGAAGTTCAGAGCTTCACTTTCGCACTTCGCCATCGAAATTGGGTCATATGCCAGCGGTGGAGGCGGCGGCGGCTGCATGGCCCAGAATCAGAGCAGACTCCCCAGCTGGAGTCGAAGTTGGTGGTGGAGGTGGAGCTGGAGTTGGAGTTGGAGTACGAGTCCTGTTGTTGTTTCAAATCGCGCAACGGCATCGTCAGCCACACTCGGCCACAACAATAGGCAGCACATGAAATGTGTTTAAGATACAGAACTTGGCCTTTGAAAGACTCTGTGGGGCCTCTCGTGTGGGCCCAATCGGCCTGACCGTCCGTCCGTCCGCCCGTCCATCTGTCCGCCTGTCTGCCAGCTGTCTGCTGTTTGGGGCCAACCGGCCCCGAGCCACAGCCACAGCCACAGCCGAGCGGCGTCACAGCAAACGTGCACATGCCATCGCCCTCCAAACAACGACCCATCCGCATATTTGTGAGCACTCACTGCCCCCACTCGGTATTTATATGCATCATCAGCTGTTCGTGCGAACCGAGCGCCAGCAGCACACAGACGCAGAGACCAGAATCTGAATCAGAATCAGAATCAGTACCAGAGGGCAGCACATTACGAGGCACAAATACTTTACTTGCTACAGCTTCAGGTGGTCGGCTTCTACCTGTGCCCATGCGTACGCATATGCATAGCGCGATTTGGATCCAGAGTAATTAAATGCCTGGCGTCAAATTGCTCTTGTTTCGGCTATTGATGAATCGCACGCTTGATCATAGCAGTAGATCGTGTAAAGGGTGACAAAAATAATCATTCGAAATGTAAATCGTTCTCATATAGGTATTTCAGTTATTATCTCAGTTTCAAGAAAGAAAAAGAAAGACTGCGCTTGAAAGTTTTGAGTATGTCTTGCAAACGAAGAAAGGTTTCTTTATAGTTCAAGGTGAATATTGTGTATTCAGTTTTATCAGAGACATAAAGCTTTAAATTATAAAAAGTAAGCAAGCTATTTCAAGAATCTCCCAGATCCATCACCAGCAGACTTTGCTATCAACTTTGTCCTTGTACCTCAGTCAAAGCTTTAACTTGTTGGGAATTTTAAGGCGTCAAGCTTAGAAGAACGAAATGAAATGATTCTTTGTTACTGGGGAATGTTTCTCAGTTTCAAATCTTGCTAGCATTCAAGAGCAATATTCAATCAATCAATCAATCAATAATCATATTCAGATACTTTTGCCACTTCACGAATATGCTAAGCGGAGCCAATTAGGGCCTACAAACTTTTGCTTGGGAAACTGTTCGAAACTTTGCATAATATCGCAATTTTATTGTCCTGGCTTGTGAATATGTGCATTAAATATGCATTGCGCAAGCATAACATAACGGTAAACGTAAAAGATACATTGCATCCATATGGCAAGCATATTGGCTCAAGTAGGCGACGACAATAAGACGCCAGTGCACCAAAAAGCAACAACAACAACAACAACAGGAATGACAACGACAACAAGTGCCTGGCACTCTACTCTGACCATTTCGAGGCCTGGCCAAGCCGTCCTGCTGTGTGCGCCCAAGTAAAGTATATTTATGTGTGTGCATGGAAACTGCAAGATTCACTCGCCCAGCCCAAGTCATCCAGTTCTATAAAGGGACCAACGGCAACAATCATACACACACACACACACACACACACACACACACACTAGCACACACATGCACATACACTGCAACATATGCGAAACCCGAGTATCACGCACAAATGCAACTAAGCTGGCAAACTATGCCGTCCTCAACATTGCCTCTTCATGCCAAACAACATGGTAAAGCGTCCGACCACCCCGGACTTAAGTTCTCTAGGATAACGACATCCTCTATGCACTATCGGACTATTAAAGAAACTGGAATGAAGCGGTCAAAGGAAATAAGTTCAATTTAGGAATCTGAATCAGAATATATAAAATATAAAAGAAACTTGAATCAAAAGGAAAAAAATGAAGAAGACTGAATATCAAATCGAGATTCGTAAGAGTCAAAGAATATAAAATATATGAATTTTAAAAGAAACTTGAATTAAAAGGACCAAAGAAATCAGTTGAAGGAATATCCGGTCGACATTCGTAAGAGTCAGAGCATATGAAATATAAATAAAATTTGAATCAAAAGGAAGGAAATCAGTTGAATGAATATCAGATCGAGACCCGTACGAGTCAGAGAGTATAAGATATAAGGGAAACTTGAATCAAAAGCAACGAAATCAGTTGAATGAATATCAGATCGAGACCCGTACGAGTCAGAGAGTATAAGATATAAAGGAAACTTGAATCAAAAGCAACGAAATGAGTTGAATGAATATCAGATCGAGACTCGTACGAGTCAGAGAATGAAAGTTCTTGATATATCCTGTTATTTATATATCTTTTTTCTCAAAAAAGTAAACACAATTGATTGATTATATGTCTTTTTTCTCATGTCAATCATATAAAGCTGTACTGAATCTTATAATCACATATAGATACTTTTCTATTCTGTCGAATACATTTTGAATCTTCCCAAGCAATTGAAATAATATAAATAACATACAAAAGTAAAACTAAATAAAATTATTTTCACAAACTGCCTTTTCAGTTAGACTAATTTCTAGTATTCAGAAAAATAACAGCAATTTTCATAATTTACTTTCTGATAAATGATATTTTACTACGCACATCCATAGCAATACCTAATTGTTGGTAGAACATATTCGATAGATGCATATTACCAATTATATTCGGTAATTAATATCTATTTTCATCAGCTCGGCTTGTATGCAATTATGTTTTCGATAGCTACTCATTATGTGAAACCCTTTTTGGGAAGAGGGTATATGCAGTTCGAGTTACTCAGCGTATCCTCGGGTCTTATACAATGTGCCTACCAGTTTGCACTTTGTTTCTATGCTCTCACACACGCAGCATAGCAAAGGACACACACATAGAAAATGACGCACACACAAAGACACACTCACACACAGGCTCGTTATATCCACATCCTGTCGAGTATGCGTTCGGTTCGTTAGCTCGTTCGCTCCTTCGTCTGCTGCTGCTGTTGCTGCTGTTGGCTCGGGCAATGCTTGGGCTGGTTTGCATATATCCCGAGCATATATTCCCGTTCATACAGCCGACAATTGCCACCACCGAAGCGACTGCAGCCGCGTCTCTCACCTCAGAGCAGCAGCAGCAGCAGCAGAAGCAGCAGCAGGCAGCAGCAGCGCAGCCAGAGCCAGAACCGGAGCGGATCGGGTCTACACCCCCAACCCCCAACGCGATGTCAATGGCCCGTTAGTTTGGGTGCGGGGTTCGCTTACAGAGGCACGAACCCACGCGCGCATTGGGCGGGGGGTGGTTATACGGCAAACAACCAGAATAATCGACATCGACCCACTGCACTGTGGGCCGAGCTCCATGCGAACAACTTCCACCTAATCGACGGTTTTGTAAATTTGCAGTACATATATTCAACAGATTATTGCGTTGCCTGGCACCAGGCTACAGTGACATGAATGCCATTTTATTGCAAGCAACTTCTTGGTTTCTGCTCTCTGTAATATCTATGAAGGAACCTAGATTCTAAAGGGCATATGTCATCGCACAAATATAGCTGCTAAATTACAAAAGTTCCCCAAATAGATTTCTACTATTTATGCTCATTAGTTATGAACTTAAGATATTCACATTTTTGGTGATTTATTTTTATTTTGTAGATTTTTACCATAGAGCATTTAAACCTTTTTACTATAGTAAATACGGATAGCATAAATTGCAATCAATTTAATATTTCCTTATTTGTTCGAGAACTTTATTATTTATTATTATATATAGCTCTCTCCTTCCTTAATTGCAATACGTCTATCATATCATAATATCTCTCCCCATAAAAATATAATGCTTAACATTAAAAAAAATGACTTTAGTAGATATTTAACAAGTTTTTGGTACCATCAGATGAGTTCTTTTTTGACCCATTAAGGAATTTGACGAACTAGCATCGGAGTTCTATGCCAGTTATATTCCAGTCCAAAAAAGATAGAAGAAGTTGATTCTCTGTATTTATGAAATAAGATATAATTTCATGATCGCAAACATTATATATAGAATTATAATATTATTTAAAATATCATTTTGCCGATATAGGAATATATTTTGAAAAATTCGAATAATTAAACGTATATCCCGAGAACTTCTCCCATTTAAATATGCTTACATACTAACTAAAAAGTTGTACGATCTATATTGCTGTCTATAGGGTGCTATAAATCTTTTAATTCAAAGAGCTCGATTAGCCTTTCAATCAATGCTCAAGCTCTGATCCGAGTCACAGGGGTATTGGTCGTGCTTTCTGATATTCACACGTAGCAAACATATAAAGTCTTGCAACGTGTTGGCCATAGCGCCTGGCCCACTGCCTGGACACAGTATACCCTACATCGAATGCGGCCCATTGTTTTTCGCAGTCTGGCTGCGACGTCGCTGGGGGCCCGTTTTGGGGCTGTGTGCTGTTTGCTCGCATAGATACAGATACACACGACAACGACACGTACAGATACATCGCAGTCGCCGTCATCGCCGTTGCCGTTGCCCTCCCCTCTGTCGCCTCTGTTTCTGCCGCTGCCACTGCCTCTGCCTCTGCATATGCCGCTGCCTATTTCACTCGTTTGCTCGTTGGCTCGCTTGCTTCATACGTACTTTCGTTGCGGGCCTCTGCTACTGGCTGTACTCTGACTGCGGCTGTGGGCTCAGCAGAGCGAGATACTCGTACTGTAGCCAGAGCCATACAAGCGAAATGCTTCAAACTGGTCGAAAATCATTGTGCGCTACACTCGATGAGCTTTTATGGTTTTTATGTGAGGTTGCAGCTATTTTAGTAAACTATTTAATACTCTCGCATGTCTAAATGCATAACTAACATTAAACCAGTCGAGCTTTAAATTGGGCTTAACACTAAATATTGTTGACCAAAATCCCCCATTTTTTATTTTTTATTTATTTGTATATCTTAAAAATGTATACAAATATAAAGATCAAAAGTCAGCTGAGCGTTATATAAATGTTGCTTAGTTGACTTATAGATCGGGTAATATCATCTAAATATTTATACGTGCTCTTCTCCATATAAAATCAGAACTAGGTTATTTCCACTGTATTGAAGAAATATTCGAATCAAAACATATTAAGTTTCGATAATATTAGTTCAAATTCAACTTAACAAGTTTGTATTGAAACATTATTTATAAAAAATGAAAGAAATTATTTTTGAAATGTAGCTTCAAGTCTAACTGTATTAACATAAATATAACCATATACATATGCTAACCCACTTTAAGGAAAAAAAGAGATTTTTTTTTTCTAATTTGCTGAAGTATTAAAATAATAATCTAGAAACTGAATGATCTCGAAATACTTAAAGCAAAAATATTATAAATATTTCGAAACGGGTCAATTTTATAATTCTAAAGAAAATGTCATTTGTTTCAACCATTACAAATGGACAAATGATCGTGCTATTATTTAGAAAATGTTTGAAAATTTCATTAGGTTTTTGGAGATTTTCTAAAACCATTTCAATAGGCTACTATCATCCAATATTTTGATTCAACTACTTGGGTTTGTGAAGTAAACCGTTTGGCGCAGGGCAAGCCAGAGCAAACCAGCCACAATATCAGGCAGGCAAGCAGGCAGGCAGGCGGCCATATTCAGTGTTGTTGCTGGTGCTTCGTTGCCATTGCCGGTTGCCGTTGGCCCTCCTCACCGCGCAACTCCCCATATTCCCCTCTGTCATCCAAGTGCTGCTGCTGCTGCTGCCGCCGCCGCCGCCGCTGCTGCTGCTGCTGCTGCTGCTGCCGTGTGTTCATATAACGAACGAAAATTTTTGTTCACACACACACATTGAAAGCGGGGCCAGGCCAGATACACACGTACATGTGACGCTGGCGTGTATCTGTGACTGCTTGTGAGTGTGTGTGTGTGTGTGTGCTGTACTGTGTGTAGCCGTTGCCTCTGCTTTGCGCACATAGTAGAGCGAACAAACCAACGAAACGTACCGAGCGAGCGAATGAACGGCACACAGACACACACGCAGGCCCGCACACACACACACACAGGCACATACACGCGCGCACGCACATGCACAGTGTAACGCATACAAAATACACATATACAGACACATTTTCACTGCCTGCGTTTGCGTCGTACTCGCATACTGGTGCTTGGTGCTTGGTCTCTGCCTCTGGCTTGCTGGCTGGCTGACTGGCTGGCTGCCTGGCATTCATTCTGTGTATTTGATATTCCACTGAAGGCAAAAGCTGTACGTACTACGCTGAACAAACCGAGACCGATACAGCGACCGAGAGCACAGCGAAACACAACTGACTTGAGTTTTTAGTAGAAGAAAATTTATAAAGTGAACAAACAACAGGCAATACGCCAGTGCACAAAATATAACCACGAGTCGATATATCGACGAAGGCCTACAATTAAAACTGTAAATTACGCGACATTTTCCTACGGGTGAGTGAAAAGTGTCTCACTATGATTGATTTCTCATTGTTTTTACTAAATAAATTGACCAAAATGCGCCGCCATTGCGGCCATTTATTATATAAATTTTGCAAAATAAACTAACGACCCAATTTCTGGCGTATGGGGCTATCAAAAGCGCAAAAGGTGGCCCCGGCCTGGCCTGGCCTGGCCAAACCAAAGACCCAGCTATATTCATATTGTAGAGCTCTCTTCTGTTCGATTCCGTTCCGTTGTTGTCGTCGTCGTCGTCGTCGTTGTCGTTGCTGTTCTTCTTCTGGTTATTGTTGGTATTGAATTTAAATTTTGAATGCGCGCGCTCATAATATTGACGGTTATTTTTTGAAAATGCGCTGCCAAATCGCCTGCTGATTATTCAATAGAAATTTTACACGTAAATAAAGTACGACAACAAATCGAAACTTAAATAATAATACTGATCTCGACGCATTAAGATCTAATAGTTTTTTTTTTGGATGCATTTGGATTAAAATGCAACAAATTTTTCTAGTGTTGTAAAATACATAAAAAAACACAATTTGTTGTTGTCTTTTGAGGTTGAACATAGGCTTTAGGGGGTGAGGGGTATCTCTGATGCCAGGCATTTATTGTAGATTTGAGTGATGGCGTAGGGGGTTGGGGGTGTTAGTGGGCTAGCAAAGAGTGGTAGGGGGGGGGGGGGGCGGCGGTAAGTGGGCGGCATATTTGGTTATATGCGACGACGACTACGCTCATGACATGACGGCGGATAGTATGGAAAACTGAGGGGTAATGAAGGTAGGGGGGAGTGAGGTGCAGGCGAGTGGCAGCGGCGCCGCTGCTGCCGCGGCAAAATGCTACTGGCATTTCGTTCGCACAAAGCTTGTTCGCTCCATGCTTTTTATATGGCTGAAGCAATAAGCAGCCAGCGCGTACAGTCGCGTCAAAAATAGTTGAACATGCGCGAGCCTACATATGGAACAAGGGCAAAAGAGTGTGCGCTTACATTGGTGTAGGGTATGAGCATAATTGCAGCATACATACCTCATATATACATTATCAATAGTTTAAATTAGTTTTTAATGAACAAAGGAAATACGTTTTTTAAGTGCTTCTAAGCATAATTTTCTCTTATCATAAACCGAATTTTATTGATAGTGGAAAAAAAATTAAATATTTATTTCCCATATTTATAGAAATTTTGCTTCCTGACTTCTAATAAGTTTTCTGTATTGCTTGCAATTCAAAATTTTTCTGATTAAAAAAAAAATTAATTTAATTTATATACACCCTGCGATTATTCGCTTACTTCCATTAGTCTTCCAATATTCAGCGCCAGCACTGTGCATGCGCCGTACAAATTCCATAGAGTTGTCAGTTCATTTTGTTGGTACGCTACTGTTGCGGCCACCGCAAAAACGCAAATTATTTTTCTCACACACACGCACTCAGCAGGCGGCAGCTGTGCGCAAGTATTTTGCCACCACTGTCGGCCACTACATACACTGGCCCGTCTGCCTGTGTTCTCTCTGCTCGTTGCCCGCCCGCTGCCGTCAACGTCGTCGTTGCTGTTGCTGCCGTTGTCGTCGTCGTCGTCGTCGTCAGCGCTCTATGTTGGTTGGCTGCCTGGCTGGCTGTTTGACTCTCAGATACAGATACTTTTGCTGCCGCCTGCCTGTACTGCGCTCACTGGGTCTCTGGCTCTGTGTATTATTTGATGGTCTCGCTGTTCACTCGTTCGTTCGGTTCGCCTCTGCGTGTGTATGTTTCGCCTCTGCTTCTGTTCTGCTGCCTGCTGCCCGCTGCCCGCTGCCTGCCTTGCTTCGCTTCGTCTCGCCTCGCCTCGCTTTGCTTTGCCTTTGCTTTGCCTTTGCGCTGGTACAGCTGCTTCAGTTGAATTTCAGTTCAGTTCAGTTTTCTATAGACACTCGCAGTACATTTTGTTCAGCGTTCAGCGTTCAGAGTGTTGTTCAGTGCCAGTGCCAGTGCCAGCGCCAGTGCGAAGTAAATTTCTAGACCGAGCCGGGCCAAGAGTGAAGTGTAAACACACAGCAACAACAGCGGCAGCCAAAGTAAAGTACGTAGATATCAGAAATACGAGTATTTTTCATTAGGCGTCTGTGGGTAATAATTTTTACACTGGCGTTTAGTGTTTGGCCCATGGGCCGTCCATTTACAGTGTGCGTCAAATTAGTTGTACAGGCTTTATATTCGTTTGCTATTCGAAATGCTTGCGGAGGTGCAAGTTGTTGTTTAGTTTAGTGTGGAATGGTTGCCCGATGTTATCATCAATTTAATTGATTAACAGTTGAAATGTTCGTCAGCCCATAGCAAATGTGTTATTCGATTATTGGTTTGATTTTTTGTTTGTACAAAATACATAATACATCTAGTAAATCAGTTAAAACATTTCATAATTAATTTCGTCATACTAAATCCGTGATTAATTAAGTTATTTTTATGTGGGTTTTAATAATTTGAAATATTTTTATATAAACTATTTTCCGGTAAATTTTAAAAAATTTTAGCGATGAAACAGATTTTGTTTAATCTCTTTTTTTTTGAATTGGACATAAATAGGCTTAAATTGTATATTAAAATTACCAATTAGCAGTTTTGAAATAATGCCAAGTGTTTGCTCAATATTATTAACCGCGACTGTAATCACATCCGACAGCCCCACGTCCCCACGATATTTTGGAGCTGTTCAGAGCTTCCGCTTTGCATTTTGTTTTCGATTTCAGCTATTGTTCCAGGCCCGATCCGGACTTGGCTGGCGCCCGCTGCTGCCACCCACCTGTCGATGGCTTTAGTGGGTCTTGCACTAAGTGTTGCTCCCTTGGCGCATTCTTGAGGCACATGTACGTGTGTATGTGTGCACTTGCTGCCTAATCCTCTGGTGCATTGTGTGTTCAGGCATCAGTTGATTTCACATTTCACTGCGATGCGTCTACTGCCTTATCACATGGCTGCAATTGTCGCCAAGTCGCGCCGGCTATCGGTGGTCACGTTTCCCATTCCCGTTCCCAATCCCCTTCCCCTTTCCCTTCCCCATCCCGTACCCATTGCAACTTTCCCATGTTTATTTAGCTTGAGTCGCATTTTGCAGCTGCGTGCGCAAAATTGCCCGGCGGAATGAATTCTCCCCGTCTAAATGAAGTTTGAAGTCTTTGACCGTGAAATGTGGTTAGTAATTGAGTTTGGCTTTAGTGGATTCAACTTGACAATTTTAAAGGCTGCAAAATAAAATACATTCAACATCTCATTGTAATAAACTGGACACAACGAAAGCCAGGCAATGCTGATCCCCAAATGCGCTCTCTTCCTCTTAGAAGAAGACGTTATAAAAACATGTTTCATTCTAATTTTGAGCTTTTTCTAATATCAAAAACGGTCTATGTTTGCATGCAAAGAAAATAGTTTATTAATAGTTGTTTATGATTAGTTAATTATTCGGAGCTTTCCATTATACAAGCTATTTTTTTGACTTGTAGGTTTCAGTTTAAGTTTTTTTTACAAGTTGATTTATAATATCTGTGGTTGTCTATTTTCTGGCTCTACTTCCGCGTGTTATTTGTGTATCTCTATTGTTTATTTTGTTGTTGTTTTCTTTTTTTTTTTTGGTTTCGCGCGCGATTTGCTTATGCACTCGTATCGCGAACACTCGAACGCAAACTAAAAATGGCGCCAAAAGTTTGACACACAACCTGCACAAAGAGAGCAACGGAGCAGAAGTGAGGGCAATTTCGGTGGCAGTGTACCGCAATTTTCGGTTATAGAGCTTTTTTTTGCACCATTTGCACTTCTTCAAAACGAACTTTGCCGCCTATTGGGCGGCCTGCGTGATAATTAATTGATTGAGATTCGCAGATCTGTTTTTAAAGTCAGCTGAAAGCGCTGCCGCTAACGTCGAAAGCTCGCGACGACGTCGACTGCGTTCGTGTAGCCTTCGTTATTGTTGTTGCCGCTTGTCGCTTGCTGATCATCGCCTTTCATGTGATTAATGTGTTAATGTGTGCATGTGTTGGTGCATGCACTTGTTGTTTTTGGCAAAGCTTTCGCTCTCACTCTTGATCTTTTGAAAATGTACCCTCGCCTTTTGTTAGCTAATCGCGGGGATCTTGATCAAATGAGCATTTACAAATATATTTTTTGTGTGTGATTTTGGAATACAAGACTTTCAGCATAGTGTTGTTTTTGAAAAGGTGTTGTAAATGTAAAAACCCAATTATTCGGATGGCTTTGCAATAAATAATTGTAATTGTGTGGCATATGCTTCCAATAAGAATTGACATTGCATAGATGGCATTTCTTTAGGTATAAATTGGTCTGACAAAAAAATGTGGCTTCCAATCAGGGACTCTGCAATGGAATCAAAACAATCTAGAAGCATGCTCATAATTTCTGCCACAACTGTACAGCAACTGCGAGCTACACTTTTCGAAAAAGTTTAGTCAGAAACCCTAACAAATGATATCAGTCAGGCAAACGTTGTAGCAAGGTATAAAAAGTCACCACTGTACGCTCTTTAACGGTAAACGGCACTCACATAGAAACACACAGACAGAGGGACATATATATAAATACATACATACATATATAGCCACATATAACGGTTGTTTGCCCCGTCGACATCCACTGCGCAAATCCCTGTAAAAGTATCTACCCTAAAATGCTGTCACTGCGCACAAGCTCGAGCTGAAAGTCGTATTCAGGCAACAATTTTACAGTTTGGGTTCGTTGTTTTTGGGTGGTTCGGGTGGCTCGGGTGGTTACACTGCCGTGCTGCAGTGTGCTGTGCAGACAACAACCACTGAGCGTTCCAGCAAGCGCGCAGCAGCAGCGCTGTCGACGCCAGCCGCTGCGTTGTCGGCATTAAAAATGCCATAAACACACACACACACACACATACATATGTACAGACACCAGCAGAGAGCACAGATAAGCAGAAGCCATAGCCGCAGAGGCAACGGTAATTTTATGCCTGTGTGTATTTGTATTTGTATGTGTGAACTGTATTCCTTTCAGTAATTTCACATTTCATCCATTTGACTTTGCCCGCTGACGGCAGCAGCGACGTCAGCAGCTGCGTCGACAGCGTTGGCGTTGGCGTCGGCTGCTTTTCAATTTTAGATCAACGCTATAAGGCCGTCCCTGCCTCATTTAGTATGCTATTTAATATCATTTGTTGTCCTTTCCTTTCTTTTCATTCGTTGTTTCGTTGTCCCCAGCTAGTTATCTATTATGCATGGCTGTGTGTGTGTGGGAAATCGTACCACGCTGCGTATGCGTAACGTCCACAGTGTTTGCTACGCTCTAGCTCCAAATAATCAGCTCAAACTCATACGCACATTTTCAATGTGCGTGAATGTTAACGATATGACCAACAAAATGATGACAACGATTTCTATGATGTGGTTGAGTTTGTATATTAATTAGAAATTGTCTACCTTGCCATGGCTACTAATCGCATTGCGAGTGGCTCGCTATGTATGCGCAGATTTTGGACTGAATCAATGTGCAGTTGTATATTTATTTTGAGTAAATGATTGAACTATCTTATTAGAAGGAGAGCACATATTCATATATTTATGATTCCCTATGTCCCTTCATACATATTCTATTGTTTGCCCTAAAAAGTATGCTATAAAAACGTGGGAGAAAACTTTGAATGCATTTGAAACTAAATCGAATATACAGAGTTTCAAAACCAAGATTTGATTTTGAAATCTTTGCATTTGCATTTTGCATTTGAATTGAGTTCAAAAAGATTACAATTCTATTCTCAAATATTATATAAAGAAATTGGAATTAAGCTATGCATTTGAATTCAATTCAAAACATTACTTTTGTGTTCTTAAATATATAGAAATTCTTAAACAAATAGAAATTGGAATTGTGCTATAAAACTTCAGTTAAATTAAAAAAAATTAAATAAATATGAGGTGTATTTCAATAATTATTTGTCAACCATATGACGTTCCTACATTCGAGCAAATAACGAATTTTCCCATTTTTGCAAAGTTGTGAAAAATATCTTTAAGTTAATACGTCTGTTATATCAAAGCACTTAATAGAATTTGAACAGATACAGTTTCGAGAAGTCAACCTTCTAAGGACCCCATGAAAAATACAATTTATTGCATATCTTTTGGCGCAGCGCAAAATGTCATCCTAATTACGTCCTTATTAATTCTTACTAAGAGCTTAACCTTCCGAGCTCAATTAGTGCTCTTTTCCCGGAACCTACTCATATTAAAGCTTTTCACATAAATGGCGGTCGTATCTGCCTAGTTACCTACTTCTACACCTTTCAGTTGCTGACAGCTCCTACAAGCAATCCATGCACACACACACATGCAGACGCCCACGCACATGCACTCGCAGCTTCCCGTCAGACAAATGTGTTTCGCTTTCGATTTTGTAGGTAGCTCCCCATCATGGTGTATTTATATATACATATATATAAGTACGGGCGCCTGTACGCATGCATTACGTGTACGTCCGACATGTGTCGTGCGCATCGGAGGAATCTTTTGGCGTCACCCATTCCCCCTTGCTGGCATGGCAACGCATAACCCATGACGCAGCTCCCTGCTGCTTATGCTTTGTGCATCACGTGTTGCCGCCTCGTGTTTGGGGAGACATTGACAATGCCATTGCGTGGGTGTTCCTGTGTCCTGGGTCTATTTTGTGTGGGTGTGGGCTGTGGGCTATGGGCTGGGGATGGCGCAACTCTGCGGGCGTATCAGTTGCGCGCGTGGGTCTAACAACAACTTTGCCGCCATTTTCCTGTTGCACACAGACGCACACACACACACACACACACAGCGTAGGTGGTCGTCGTTGTTGTTATTGCATCGAGCTAATATGCACCATTGTTGCTGGCTGACCAGTGCCTGGAATACGTCTTCGTGATTGATATGACTGCAGCTTTTCTACCTGCTACCTGCCCCTTCCTACCCCAACCGCAGCTAGCAACCGTGCTGCTGTTGATTTATCGTGCTGAGTTCCCTATGTGCTAGTGCTCAGTTCTGTGGTTTGTTAACCCAATTGCTGGAGCCGCTCGCATCGTCGTCGTCGTCCTCGTCGTTCTCGTTGTCGCTGTCTCGTACGCGTTGCGTTATTTGTCAGTATTTCTCAGTATTTGGGTCAAGTGCATGGAGGCGATTGTCTGATGCTGACGACGACAACGACTACGATGATGATGATGAAGACGATGACGATGATGATGCTGCTGCTGACACATACAACATTTGCATAACGCATACGCAGTTTTCGGCTTGTTCATCAAGCAATGTACGCATGGCTAGCTGCATACTGAGATATTCTATCTTATGGGTCAATTTTTTTTATTTAAATATGAGCCGCAATACTTATGCTCTTACGTCTGATATTTCTGTTATACAATTGTACAACTTAACGAAACAGCTTCCATTGAGCGGAAGTCAATGACAATATTGGGCTTTATGTGCTGGCATATGCAAAGGACATATGCAAGCACTTTATTTACTGGGCAGCTATTTAAAAGTGCATTGCCCTCGTTTTACATATGCACAGGTATATATACTACTTCAGTGGATTGGTCCGAAAACTGAATTCCTATCTGCTGCTGTACACAATTTCATAATTGAGTAAATTATGTACAAAATACATAAATACATGCGCACATAATAATTGAGCTTATGTGCATATAAAAATGGTCGCAGAGTGCATATGTGTGTATCTGTGTGTGTGTGGGCGGTAGGCGGGTGGGCGTATGAGCTGTGTACAGTTGCCTTCACAAAATGCACGAATATTTGATGAGCGTTTGTGTATTCCGATACGCAATTATTGAATATTTAAGGGATTTTCGGTAAGCTGCCTGTCTGTTTATTGATAGCTGCAAAGTATTTTAATTAAGTGGCACACATATTGACAGAGAACAAAAAGCTGGCTAACTTTTCGTTTGTAAATCTTATGGATAAAGTTAAATAAGTTTATTTATATTTATTTGGAATAGGTTTCGATATTACTGTCACAATTCACGTTTGTGCGTGTTTCTACAACATTTTCAAAGCCTACTCGAAGATAGCCTTCGACTTTTATGATTAGTTGTGGCTACTGAACTAAGCATTTCCTTTCATTCGTTTACAGAACACAAAACTCTGAGGGAGCAAATACCCAATTCCAATTAAACCACCGTAAATCCACAAAAACCAACTGCAAACATGAGCGGCGATCGCCCGAAGCGTCCTCTGTCAGCGTACATGCTGTGGCTCAATGAGAATCGCGAACAGATCAAAAAGGAAAATCCCGGCAGCAAGGTCACAGATATCGCCAAGCGAGGCGGTGAGCTGTGGCGCGGCTTGAAAGACAAAACCGTAAGTAATGCATCCACTGTTGACCTTTTCAACAATTAACGTGCATGCTTGTCTTTTTAGGAATGGGAACAGAAAGCCATCAAAATGAAGGAGGATTACAATAAGGCGGTAAAGGAGTACGAGGCAAATGGCGGCACCGATTCTGGTGCGCCCAAGAAGCGAAAGAAGGTCGCCGCCAAGCCCGCCAAGAAGGCCAAGAAGAAAGAGTCCTCCGAGGAGGACGAAGAGGATGAGAGCGAGTAATGTGCTAAGGCGAATGCAATGGCAACGTTCGCATCAGTTTTAAAATACATTTTACTAATGTAATTTTTTAAGTGACATAAAACAAATGAAAAACAATTAAGAAAAAAAAAACACAAAAAACACAAAAAAAGAAAACCTTAAACCTTTAAATATGCACTTAAAACAAACAACCACACACATACACACACACACACCAAGAACCATAATATAAGTTACAAGATAATTTTCAGTCAAAAAAAAAGAAAAACAAAACAAACAAAAAAAAAAACCAAAACAAAACATAAAAAACAAAACAAAAACTAGCAACTGTTTCTTTATAGGTTTGTACGTATGTATGTATCTACTCTAACGCGTTTCTCAGATGCCTCAAGTTGGCCAAGTTGAGCTCCAGTTGGTTCTCCATTTGGTTGCACATGAGGATTTTTTTTATTATTTTTTTTTGTCGCGGCATCTAATGTAAATGTTTATGCATAGCGTTCCACAGTTTGTAGGGGAAACGTTGGATAGGATCAGTTTATGATGCGCAGAGTCCAAAGAATTGAGTTCTGAGATGTTTGCGTCCAACGATTCCTTTATTCGTCCTTTTAGCAGACGTTCTCACTTAACTTACATGCAAATTATAAAGTTTAAACCAACAATCCAACAAGTTATATATACATTTTAATATATACATAAGTATATATGTGTAATTAAAAAAAAGAAATGATAAAAACAAAAAAAAAACAAAAAAAACGAAAACCAACAAATATTACAAATATGTAATTGTAAATGTAGAGCTGAACGGAATATTATTTAAAAATATATAAATAAAAAACATTTAAAAACTTTAAAATTGTGTTTGAATGTTTAAATGATGAGCAGAAGGTGGAGGATGAGTAAAGTTGTACATTTCTTTTAATGGTAAAATATTGAAGGGAGAAATTAGTTTTAATTAATATTAATATTATATTGTTTCTTATTAAATATTTTGCCGGCTTTCTTATTTATATTTAATTACTATTCTATATCACTTCTTCACTTCTGCTTAATGCGTCATGTTTAATTAGTTCATACCTAGATACAAACTTAAAACAAGATAACAATAAAATCAAATTAGCATAAGTTAAAGTAGGTCAGTTCTGCCGGGTTGACAAAGAACTGGGCAACAGCATTCTGAAAATTTAGTTACTTTTAAATGATGTTTGAATGATGTGCACGAGGAACTGGTTTTTTATTGAATTGTAATTTTTATTTAATTTAAAATACTAACATTAACAGAACTGTCGTTGTTTAAAATATAAAACTGTATTTTCTTAACTCATCTAATCTTGTTAATTATTAAATAATATTAATCTAAATAAGATTGTAAAATAAAAATACTAATTCGTATAACTCCGGACTACAGAGCTCGACAAAGCTCGGCATGCTCGAAAGCTCGGCAGCTTTTCATTAACAGTGGGCTTTTATGTTATTAGCTCTGTTAACAGTCGGTTACCATTTAAATGTTCTTAAATTCTACCAACTAAAGTTGGCATTTAAAAGCGCTTGAGAACATTTATGAATACTATTTAATATTGAAATTGTTAAATTTTCACTAGGAAATTATACATATTTGAGTATTGCCAAATAAAAATCATGTCATTGTTTAAGCTAGCTAGAAAAGGCTGCAAAGCTTTTCATTCAATTTCAAACCACGGTGCCCACGCGTGCGCCATCCTTTTGGCCAAAACAAGACCAAGTCAGCTGCTGCCATTGCTGCTGGCCAGCTTATTATCAACGCTTAGTTTGTTGCCTGCCAGCTGCCAAGAAGGTGAGTCCAAGTTTCTGTTACGTTTGCGGTCAATGTGGGGCTGCGTAGTAAGTGCATGCAACAAAATGCATTTGTAGAAAGCAGAAGGACTCGGGAAATAATTAAAACGCTTCTGTCAGACATCATTTAAATGGTCTGTATGTATTTAACTTATTAAAATAAGGCGCGCACCTGTTGAACGACGACGCTTGCAAGTGCGAAATACACAATAAAGATTGTATCCCAACTGCAGCAGTGGGAAAAATCAATAATGTAAAACATATGCCAGTGCTGGGCAGCTGATAAGACTGATTAGACACGGCGCAGTGGCATTTTGCATTAATCATACGCCGCGTGTGCCACGCAACAATGTTACTTTAATTACAGGCGACAAATGGCAAACTAAGCGACGCGACCCTGAACTTTGAACTGGTAGTGAACTCGCAAGAAATTTAACAGCAACAACAACAACAACAATATGGCCAGCCGGGGCCGCTTTCGCAAGGTAAGAGAAACAACAAAGAAACAATCTAGCATGTGTTCGGTGCACTCAAGTTTTTTATGCATGTGTGCCAGGCTAGTGAGGTATTCATATGTAAAATTCCATTTGGAAAAACATTTGTCAAAAAACGTACAACAAATAAAATCGAGAAAACGAGAAACTAAGGTAGACATTTGCCTTACGGTCTTGTAGATATGTGAGAATAGTAAAGCCCGCACATGCTGATTTTGATGTATGAATATATGAATATGTATATCTTATTTAGCATGTGCTAGTTTAATTATGCTCCCGTCATATATGAACAACAACCTATCAACATCGGAACACTATAACATATAGATAGGAACATTTATTATTATTGTATGGAAATATATACTGTTTTTATACCCTTGCAGAGAGGGTATTATAATTTTGTCTCGAAATGGTTAACGCATAGAGGGAGACGTCTTCAACCCCATTAAGTATATATATTCTTGATCGGTATCAATAGCCGAGTCCATGATCGTTTGCTCGTCTGTCTGTTTCTATGCCAACTAATCTCTCAGTTTTAAGGCTGTTGTCATGAAACTTTGGAAGCGTTCCTCTTTCTGTTGTATACAGAACATATGTCGGAACCGGCAGAATCGAACCACCATATCTTGTAGCTGCCATAGGAACGATCGGTGGAGAAGTAGGTTCTTGAACTAAAAACTTGTTTGCTTATCAAGATATCCTAACCATACTCGAAATTAACTAGTTTCCCTGTGCTTCTTAGATACGTGCAAAGCATTATGAGCATTATGAAAAGGTTCGGTCTGCAAGGGTATTAAATCTTCGGTGTGCCGAAGATTGCATTTTGCAAGCGCTGCATTGAAACTGAAAAATTAGATATTTTCAATAATTATAAAACAAAAGAGTTAGAGTCTAAGGATTATTGAGCTAATTCTGTTTACAGCTGAGTTCTCAGGCTGTAGACCAGGTTGTAAACGGAGCTGGTTGAACGTCCTTCGCTGGGCAAAAGAAAAAAAAAACAAGCACACGCCTTGCCTGATGTATGTTGTCTGATAGATGGGGCGCTGGTGAGCTGCTCGATTAAATCGATTCGAAATGATTGTGCGGGCGTCCCGAGGCAATTAGCATGCAAGGCACGGCAGTTTCTTTTTTATTTTATTTTTTTTTTTATTGCATTTGCGTGCTGCCCGCTGGTGGTTCGCCTTGTCAGAGGGGGCCAGTTGACAGTGCGAACAAACGCGAGTCAAGTTTTGTTTTATTCACAGTTGAACCAGCGCAACGCGGAGCTCGACACGGAGGCGAGTGGAGCGCTGTTGAAGTCATCGCCAAACATATTGGAGAACTTTAAATACGACGAGTTACAGGCACAGGCACGGCCACAGCCACAGCCACACGGCCAGCTTAAGCGCATGGCTACCTTACCTGGGCAGGCTAAGAGGCCGCCCTCGCCCCGTTTCTGTGAGACGCTGGAGCAGCATGCTTTTATGAGGAATGTGATAAATACGCGGCCGGAGCCGCAGCGTCGCTACTCGACGCCGGGCGAGAAGGAGGCACATGTGCGACGTAGCCTGGAGGAGATCTCCAAGGATATCAAGGAGATCGAACAGTTTGTTAGCGCCACGGAGCAATTGATGCAGCGCGAAAAGGAGCAGGAGCGCCAGGCGGAACAGCAGGTGACAACTAGTCAGCGCAAACGTGATAAGGAGAACAAGACACCCAGCCCAACCAAGCGGATCAGCTTCAAGATCAATGCCTACAAGGCGCCGCAGCGTCGCCAGTGGCCACATAGTCCTCGTTTCTATCACTCGCGTCTGTACTTTCGCAATGGACGCATTGGATGCGTAGATGCGGAGCGTTCGGGTCAGATTAGCAACATTGAGAGCACCCATGCACTGGTCAAGCACATACTCAAGCACGAGAAGCCTCTGGTCAGTCCGGACAGCGTACGTCGAGTGTTGCATCCACAGTACGTGGAGCGAACACCTCTGCCTGGCGCCGTGGACGAACCCGATCCTGTGGCCGAGCAGCGTGCGGCGGAGTTGCGCAGTGCTACCGGACAGGTGCTGTTGGACCCAGCACCACAGCAGCGGGAACCGGATCAATGTGACCGCAGCTCACAGCCCATGGAGGACGAAGACGAACAGGACGTGCAGATCTGCTACAATGAATCACCGGAGCAGCAGAACAACGATCGGAATGTGCGCACCACGCGTTCCTCCTCGCTCAACGAGAGCGAAATTGTCGCCGTTGTGGAGGCGGACACAAATGCACGCCTGGAGCAACAACGTCCCAGCAGTACGGGCAGCCTGGACTCGCAGGGTCAGCAGTTCCTGCGCGACCAAGTGCGTCACTTGGTGCGCCGCTTCACAGCACGCGCCAACAAGGTGAAGTCGCGCATAGAGCTGCCGCCGACGCCCTCCTCAAGCAGCGCCAGCTCGCCCACACCCCCGCCAGCGCAGGCTGCGCTGCATGCGAGCACCAAGAGCCTACATCCATCGCCGGGACATAAGGTGCGCCTGGTGCCCGCTGGCCAGTCGCCGCATCGCGGACGCCTCTTCGAGGCGGACACGCCGCGCTCTAATGTCTGGCTGTGCTCGAGTCTGTGTGGTGCCAACAATGATGAGCGCACGCTGGATCCACAGGGCAAGATCTATATCTCCTGGCTATGTGTGGTCTCACTGTCGTTCCTCTACAATGCTTGGGTTATTCCGTTGCGTGCTTCGTTTCCCTTTCAAACCAAGGAGAATACAAACATTTGGCTCGCCTGCGATTTCTGTGCGGATATCATTTATCTGCTGGATGTGGTATTCTTCAAGCATCGGGTCATGTATCTCTTTGAGGGCTTTTGGGTTAAGAACAAGAATCTAACGCGCAAAAACTACATGAGAAAACTGCAATTTAAGGTAAGTTGTCCCAAAATACGTAATTACGTTATTTCTTATCTTATCTTATCCCATTTCTAAAATATGGATGAAAATGGACTTCGTTTTTTAAGCATAGCTCGATTTGATAAGAGCTAGATAAACCAAATTTGGGAGTTCCACATTCAATTTATTCTCTTTTTCAAATTGATGGAATTTTCCTAACTTATCCAACATCATTCCCACTCCCAATTTCAATTAAGAACTTCAACAAATAACCTCAGCTCTTATAGGAGAATCTTCTTTAAAGTACTGTTATTTCTGTTTTCCATTCGGCTTATTCGACAGCTGGATCTCCTCGCTTTGCTACCCCTGGAGCTTTTCTATCTGAAGTATGGGACGGGAGCTGTTTGGTTGCGTTTCCCGCGTTTCTTTAAGATACAAAGCTTCTGGGAAGTCTTTCGACTTTTGGACCGAGTCATCTCCTCGCCACATTTCGTAAGTTAACGTAACATCCCCATCTCATAGAAGCGACTCATCAAATCGTTCTCACACAGGTGCGCGTGGCCAAGACGCTGACGTATATGCTCTATATGATTCACATTACGGCCGCCCTCTATTATGCGTACAGCGACTATCAGGGATTGGGCCAGAATCGTTGGGTATTTAGCGGCAAGGGTCATCCATATGTGAGATGTTTTGCGTTTGCCACCAAGACGGCGACCTCGATTGGCAAGAACCCGAAGCCGGAACGGCAGGGCGAATATGTGTTCATGACGGTCGCCTGGTTGATGGGCGTATTTGTGTTTGCTCTGCTCATTGGCCAGATAAGGGACATCATTTCAACGGCCACGCGCAACAGGCACGAGTATCGTCAGCTGGAGGACGAGACGCTTGAGTATATGAGGCGTCTAAATCTCTCGCAGGAGGTGCAGTCACGAGTTAAAATGTGGTTTCAATTCACGTGGGAGCAGCAACGCACGTTGGGTAATATTTACTAACGTTTACTCGAATCAAAGTTTTATTAATTGTCCCGCGCCTTCTCTCAGATGAATCCAACATATTGGATGCGCTGCCGATCAATCTGAAGACGGACATTGCCATTTCGGTGCATATACAAACCCTGTCCAAGGTGCAACTGTTCGCCGACTGTGAGGAGGCTCTGCTTAGGGATCTGGTGCTGAAGCTACGCGCTGTGACCTTTTTGCCAGGCGACTTTGTCTGCCGCAAGGGTGAAGTGGGCCGTGAGATGTACATCGTTAAGCTGGGTCAGGTGCAAGTCATGGGCGGACCGGGCAGCGATGTTGTCCTGGCCACGCTAACCGAGGGCTCCGTTTTCGGAGAAATCAGTCTGCTAGGAATTAACGGTGCGGATCGCCGCACTGCCGATGTGCGCTCTAAGGGCTATTCCAACCTGTTTGTGCTCTCCAAGTCGGACCTCAACGAGGTGATTGCCTATTATCCAAATGCCCAGGCGATCCTCAAGAAACGCGCTCGACAACTAATGCGCAAGAATGCAGCACGCGAGCGCGAGGAGGAGGAGCGTGAACGCGCACGTAGCGCTCTGCAGGCTGATGTTGTCATTGGCAATCCCAAAACGCCTGAGACTCCGCCCAAGCTGCTGCAAACTGTTATCCAGGCGCTGCCGTATGAATCACCCGCTGTGGTGCTCATTACACGTGGCTCGAAGCGGGTGCGCCGCAAGCGACAGTCGCTGCAAATGGAGACGATTGTGGAGCCAGCCCAGGACGTGGTTGGCTGCGCTGAAGGCCTCCAGCAGGCAGGCCATATGAACCGGGATAGTCTGATATTGAAGCCCGGTCGCGGCTCACCGGACCTACTCTCGTCCATTCAGCAGGAGCTCAAGACCAAGCACAAGTTCATCAATCTGACCGACTCGGAAAAGGCGTTGATCATCACCCAATCGGCTAACAATTCGATGGAGTGCGTGCAGGAAGATGTTTAGTCCTCGAATATATTCTATGTGCTATAAATGTACTAATTCTGCGATATAGTTATGTGTATGTCCATATGCTTTATAGATACAAGTTGTCTAACAATATGCTTTATATTAAAAAAGTAGCTTTAACTGAACTGAACTGGTTTTAAGAAAGACTTAGCATTTAAGGGTATAATAGTCTAATAACATACATATAATATTATCGGACAGATCGTTTTTATGGAAGCTGTATGTTTCAAAAGTCCGATCTTAATATGCAACTTTGTATCAAGATAGTTTCAATATTGACTCCGTGGCATAGGAAAGGGATACAAATACTTGCAGACCAACTGTGGATCCAGACGGCCGCCTTGAAGCGTAATAGATATTCTGGTACCAATCTGATATGTTTATCTGATCCAAACGACTTCGACAAAAGAAAAAAAAAATATTGATTGATATACTTTATCGGGTCGAAGCAAATATAACTAAAGATACATTCTTTCCCAAGGATATTGTAGGATAGTTAACTGAAAGTGTTAAAATAGTAGTAAAAGGATCGATAGATTAAAAGATCGCAAACTAAACAATCATTTTTGTTGAGGGATTTTCGTTTTTACTTGGCTTTTAATACAATAACAACATAGTTTAGTTAAGACCTGTTCTGACTTTTATTTTACACTGTATTCAGTTCTTTTCTAAATGTTAGAAACCATCCTTTAGGCATGCTGAACAATTGCCTAGAGGTGTTCGTTAGTGCCCTTGTAATGCTGCTTGTCGCTGCTGTTGTCCAGCTTGATCGAGTAGCTCCCAATTAGAGAGCCTTGTACATCGGCCTGACCGTTTTCATTAAATACGGGACCATCACCGATGTCCTGCATTTCATCCTTGATCACACGGTAACCATTCTCATCGGCCTCATAGTGGACAGTTCGCTTCACGAAGCCGTCGGTGTAGCTGTAGGAACCGGTCACCTTAGTGCCGTCGCGTGTCTCTTCGCGCTCTATTGTTCCATCGTTTATATGGTCATCGACTTTAGAATTAAACTCGTATTGGGCATTTGAATTCTGCTTTGCCTCTAAATCTCTCTGATCTTCGGCATTTAATTGGTCATCGATCTGCGAGTAAGAGAAAACATTAAAGGTTGCAGTTAGAGAGTTAGATGAACATGAAGACATTTCGCTTTTAACGTGGTCATTATCTAGTATCTAGTATCAAGTATCTAGTATCTAGTATCTAGTATCACGCAGACAGACAGCTGTCTTTTCAACAAAATTGATTACATTGTTAATATTCGTAGTTATCGATAGCGTTAGATTTTTGAATATGACTGTGACAGCGACTCTGTGAGTCACTCTGGGTTTCAAAAGACCTCCCACTGAGGGTCTCTCACAGTGGAGGTTGCATAAACGAGTTCGTTGCGATTTGGTTGCTTTGCATTTATTTTACGTTTCGCCTGAAGCTTTTTGTACCTTGTACCTATTGCTATTGGACAGAAAGGTATATAGGTTCCTGTCTTACAGGTGTCACAGGCAGAGCGAGTAGTCAGATATATATGAACATAATCGGGACAACAAGCTGAGAGCCTTGGACTTACGCAGAACAAGGCTATTTATTTCTATATTTTCTTATCAATGTTTCGTATCGAATGATTGATATATCGTATTTTGATAATTCATCTTTCAAGCTTTACAATATTAAGACATATCACATTTGGCATGAAGTTTCTCGAATAATTCACGTTTGGATAACTCTTTTTCATTCTCAAGAATTTAGGAAACAAAGCTTGTTCGGCACTGTCAAATAAAACACACTTTTTTTTTTAATTTGTCTTATGTCACTGAGGGCAGAACGCTTAAATGCATGAGCGGAAATGTTAATTGAAAGATATATCGAAGCTGTTCACTTCAGGTCGGTTTATCAAGTCAACAATATGAGCTACACTATGCGGAATTTGAAGGCTTGACTGATAAACCAGCTAAGGAGCAATAATAATATTGTTTCTATAACAAAATTAGCAATTATTAGTATTGCACATTGATAACAATCTCTAATGGCCACTGCTATAAGGGGAATATGGTATTCGCACCTGGACACCGTTGATCAGCTGTCCTGATCTTTTGAAGAGAGGACTTCAAATATTATTATAAAGACAAGTCGTTTACTGAGGAGCGAATGTAAAGTTTTTAGTTATGATTTGGTTTGTATCCCACATTTTAAAAAATACATCAAATATATAATCCGCATAATAAATATGCAAAGCTTCACGGATTCAAGCACCTGAGGAAATGTGTTCATTGATTGATTGCACTTGCCTATCAAGATTGCTTTTGTCAAGTAATATAGCTCTCATGGATTTTTATTGAAAATTCTTGATCTTGCGGCTAAAGGCCAGCAACTTCTCAGGAATTTTCATTGGACATTCCGGATTTTGAGGTTAAAGCTACTTCAGATGATTTATGTGATTCTTAAATTCGTAGCGCTCTTTGCGAGTGTCCCTAGTCGCAACTTGAGACTATACTGTATATATTCAAAGTCAAATTGATAAATGCCGTTGCTTGAATACCCTAGTAGAAAGTATTACAATATACTAGTGGAGTCCGTAACGCATCGAAGGAGTCTTTGCCTGGCGAAATCAGTATATATCTTTATGATCAGATGTGGTCTTTAGATTTTGTGGCATGGCGAAATGGACCACTATAGTGTATGGGACCGATCGGTCGAAACCCTTTTTGTTTTTCAATACATTTTTGTCAATCTCGACATTTTAAGCCTCACTGTGATAACCTATAGAAATAATCTTTTGGTAATAAAAAGTTAGTATAAAAAGTGTATGCAATCTTCGGCGTGCCGAAGAAAGCCTCTTCTTTCTAGCTTGTCATTGTTTTTGCTTGGTGTTTTTGTGCATTTAATCACGAGACAAAGCGACAAAATTGACAGCAACCTGAAACTGGTTCGGGTAGTAGGCGGTACGGTACGGCCCGGCCTAGGCAAAAGTATAAAGCCGAACCGGCGCCAGTTGCTGCTGACTAAAGCCACGAAGCGGACGTTCAACTAGAGATACGAGGAAAATGGGCACGTATATCGACGGTTCGAGACTTTCAGACACTATCAATAACTCTCTCTCGGTCTCTCTCCCTCTCTCTATGTGTAATTGCAGCCAAGCCTGGTTTATTGCTGTTATTGCTGGCGGTGATTGGCACCTGTGTGGCTGTTACACTGGCGGCCGGCGGTAAGTCATGGCCATAATGGCTTGAGCTTGAGTTGGGGCCCAACTTTATTGTCTATTTTCGTTTTGCAGACTGTCCCTCATCGACCAAGGTGACAAACTGCACGCCCAAGTGCCTGCATGACAGCGAGTGCAGCGCCATTGGCGGCAAATGTTGTCCAAATCTGTGCAACGGGCGCAGCTGTGCATCGCCTAATTTGCTGGGCAACTCGGGCGCCGATAGCTCGCCCTTTGGCAGCAAGAACTGTGAGTAGTAGCCGGGCGCCTTAACTGGAAATAGCAATTGTTCTATTCTATTTGCAGCTGGCTCCACGGGCACATACTGCGGCAATGTCAAGTGCGGCAGCTTCGAGAAATGCGAAACAGATCGCAGCACCAAGCGGCCCAAATGCGTGCGCTCCTAACTCATAGCCAACAAGTTTTTTTTTCAAATGGAACTATTAAATCCCAAATGTAATATTTGCCATCGTTTTCTTTATTTTTCACTCACGGGTGCGGCTAAGGCAACGCTGACCAGCAGGCTGGCAAACAACACGAATTTGAACATTTTCTTTTTTTTTTTTCTCTCTTTCGATTTGTAAGTTGTGGATGGGTTATTCGCGAGCTCTGCACGCTGCAAGTAGACTTTGTACTATGGCTTGTTGGCAGCCAGGTGGAGTTGCTTTTATAACACACTTGAGCTCACACACACACACACGCACATACACATACTTACGGGCAGCAAAGGTGGCAGCGACGCCGGCGCAGAAAGCGCGTCGTTTTGGGCTTTGGGATCTGGCTTTTCGGTTATGGGACAAGTTATTGTTGTTGCTGTTGTTGTCGCTGTCGCTTGTGCATTTGAGATGCGATCTTGGGCTTTCTGTATTTCAAATTTGTACATTTTGCAATACTCACACGGCAACTGCAATTTGTCGTGTCGTCCAGCAAGAGCTCCTCCAGCAGCTGTCAGAAGATTGAAGATGGCATTGCATAAGCGCGCCTGGCTCAAGGTCACTTGGTCAGTTGCGTTGCGTTGCCCGAAATGAAACTAAAAAAAATAAATTTAAAAAAAAAGGGGGAAAAAACTTAACCAGTTTCGGCTGCTCCCTTTAGAGCTGGAAATACGCCCGATTTTATTTTTATCTTCTGTAAGTTGGTCTTCACTCTTATTGTTTATTTTTTGGTCATCTTATGTAATTTATGTGAAGTTTTTGTGCAAATTGAAAGCTTCGATGTGTGTGTATTATGAGTTTGTTGTTGCTGCCTTTGCTTGAATTTAATGTTTTTTTTGCTTTTTTTTTTTTTTGTGCTCTTACGAGGAAGTAAGCGGAGCATTACGTTGACTGTGGGGCTCCCTTTTGAAAATGCGACGCCATAACAACTCAACAACGGCCAAAGACTGGGGCGGACTCTGAAACGGGGGCACAGAGACGCTGCCTGGCAGACTCGGGCAATGCAATTTTTTAAGTGCCCGCCGCGCACAGTGCGCCGAACGAGTTTTAGTAAAAAAAACGGCTGAAGAAGATTATTCCAATACGTATTTACATCTTAAGTGGTTTTAAGAGGGTCGAGTTCTGGTTAGGTGACATAATGAAAACAAGATTATTTAAAGTTCGCATATGTGCATAGTTTATATTGGTGAATAGTTTTTGAAAGGAATGCTTTGGTATATACTGATCTCTATGTGATACTAACGAAAAGGCCGAGATGGGATTTATAATTCGCAACTGGTTTTCTCTTTGGTTTGGCATTGGATGTTTCCAGAATATCAGGCTGTGTATCAGGCCATATTCATGATGAGTATGTATATTGATGATTGCGATGCATAGTTTAAGGTAAATATTCCCATTACTGTTTGAATGCTTCAACTGTCAGTTGTTTATAATTGAGAGTAACAGTAATCGGGTATTAGAATTCATAATTGTGAAATCAAGAAATGACTGGGCGACAAAATCAAAACGTGACTCCGATCTTTAATAGAATATTCTTATTAATTTTCATAAATTTAAGATAGCCAGCTGCATTTAGTATGCTGAGCATGGTTATTGCATTTGGTGCCCCTTTTGGGCATAGCTCGTACCACTGTTTGTGGCACATCCGTTCGTTCCACTTTCGTTTCGCGGCTCTTTCCCCATTCACTTGGCTTGCCATGTGCTGAAGTATTGTGGGCTGAAATGTTTTATTTTTCAAATGTTTACCGAACTGGCAATGGAGCATGAGTTTTCATATGTAACTAATATTGGAGTTTAGTAATTTTCTGTTTATCTTATTTTGTTTTTCTTTTGAATTTCGATGCCACTGCACTGGCATGAATTCGTTTGATATCGCGGCGACTCGAAATAAAAGAAGACCGAAGATGAAAAACCCAAAAAGACAAGTTTTGCTTAAGTTGTTGTAGTTGTTGTTGTTATTGGCGTTGTTGAAATCAATATAAAGCGCTCAAGGTGAGAGACCGCACCAAGTTGTCGTACACGCAACGCCCCACAACATCATCGCCATCGCCATCCTCATAATCATCATTAAAATTTCTGTTCGCATTTTACTGATAATTTTATAATTATATTTTTTTTGTTGGGCCCAATGATGGCCAATATACCGGCCAGGCAGCCAGCTCAGAGCTTTGATTGATTACATTTACCGCGTCTAGCCCCCATTCATGTCACACACACACACACACACTCGTTTTTATACGCCAACGCACACTGTGATAAATTTATGTCTCTATTTTGAGGCTGCCTTCACAAATTAGCACGCTAATTTGCATATGTTGGGCGCATCTGCAGCCTGGGCCCGGAGGGGCAAGATGCTTGCCTGGCAGTCAACCTGCGACTCGCTTTCAAGTCTTGGGTGTTACATTGACAAATTGGTCGGCTCACTTTTTTATCGCCGCTTTTATGCAAATTTTTTTTTATATATTTTTTTCAGCGGCTCTTTGCTTGTATGTGCAATGTGCAGTGGTTTATTTAGCTCAGGGCTGAAGCGATTTGACATTTTCAACAAAATATATTAATTATTTATAGTTTAACCATTTTAAAAGCCATAGTTATGCATTCAGCTCGCGGGATTAGACCTTTTTCGATGAGCACCCCGCCTTACATTGACCTTTTCATTTGCATTTCTGTGTCTTATTGATTGACACGGTAAAATGGTGTTTATAATGATTGGCAATAACTATGAAAGTTTTGCATAAATTATGCGCTGACAGAAACTTGATTCCCTTCACAGCAATTAAAGAGTCTGCATAAGTGTGGTTAAGTATACGACTAGGAAATACTCAGAACTAGCGAGATTCCTTAGTTGTTTAAGTTAGTTGAATATATGTTAGTTGGTTGAATAAGTCAGAGCCGAACCCTAAAAAAATATTATTTACAAATATATTAGGGCGAGGCATTGGTTCGAATAATCAACCGAATATTATTAGGCTTGAAGCCAAAGCCTTCAAACCTGAAGTCAACTAATATTTGTATATACGAAATGCAATGATGTCATTTAAAGATGACATCATTAATGTGCACTAACCAAACGTCCTAGAAGATTGGCTTGATTACAATGTTTTGAATCAATATCATGATTCGAAATGAGAATTTCATAAATTTGTATGGGGAGGTTTTTCAATCTCAACAAATCTGTGTGCTAAAAGTCAAACAAATTAAATTGCCTACGCAGGCGAGGTACTTATCCTCTTACTTCTAAAACAACTATAAGTCTGGGATCATATTTCGATACTCTTATTAAAGAAAATTTAAATATCATACAATAAATATGCATATATTATACAATATAATATAACAATTTATATAGTCTGCTCTCATAAATTATTAGAAAGTAATATTCAAATATCTATTAGATATTTCTTCAGGCTCTGTTTCGATAGTTCAGGGACATTCCAGATCTTCTTGCAGAACTTAGTATTTCATTTGCTTAACTGCATAAGCAAATATTTGGGTACCCCATTTGGCTGGCAGCCACACTTACGCACTAACCAACCAATCCTTGGAGCCCATTTTCAAGTTTTTACAGCTAATGTGACAGTCGCAAGAAAACAGCAAGATGTTGTGGGGATAAGAGTGAAAATCTCAGCCTTTTTATATGCAAATGTGTGTCTGTGCATAATATGGTGCTTATTTTATTGCATTCCTTTGGCACGCACGCGGTCCCAAGTTTCTGGTATTCAATGTCCTATGTAGTCGCCGGTTTTGGCAGTTGCTTGGGTTACGCATACGCCGCGTTGTCCTTGAAATGGGTTCGTGCTGTCATCGGCACCGTCAGCCGCTTCTGTTGCGAAGTGTGTGGACAGCTATTTTAGTGGCAACTGAACTGGAAATTTATGCGTTTGCATATAAATCTATAGCAGCGGCCTGTATACGCATATTTATTGACCTAGTTAAGTGTGGATTCGAGCAAGTTAATAAAACGAAATAAATAATAAATCTCTGCGATTGCGGACAAGGTGTGAACATATTTACGCACATGTCATGTGCGTGAAAATTAATGCTAAACATGATGTGGGAAATATTAAAATAAATGTATATTTTCAGATCTTTCTGCAATCGCTTTAAGTGTGAATTTATCTATTATTATAATAGTTGGTGAAAGAAAAATCCATGCTTATTTATTGTTATTATTTAAATTACTATTATGTTTATGGCCCCCATTCTGTCTCAGACAATTATGCCATATTTTGTTTTGGACGGTTTCGTTACGGAAATTCGGACCAGAAAGAAGCACCTTGCTCAGTAAGATTGTTATAAGGAAGGAATAATAGTTAAAAGTTTCTCACATTTCTTCTTATACAGTCCCGTGTGTTTTCTATCATTCCTTTTTTTGTTTCCTGGCCAAAGCAAGCTTCACATTTCAGATACCAGATTCTAGTTTTTCGAGTGCACTTTCGGGCGCGTTGGCCATTTGTTGTCAGACTTAATTAACGCTTGACTTACTCATGTTGCATGACCACGCCCCGAAAGCCTTTGCACTCCCGACGCACAACCGCACTCACACCGGCACAGAAGCTTCGCAGTAGCATTGTTTCGGAACTAACGTTGTCTTTGTGTCTATTGTTGTTGTTCTGGTTGTATTGTTGTTGTTGTTGCTGTTGTTCTCGCTGTTTGTTTGATAATTACTTTTGATAACTTATGTTGGTTGCCGCGCTTTCAGTTCTGCGTTTGTTGGTTCATTGTAGTTGTTGTTGTGTTTGCCGCTTGCATATGGAGCCATTATAAGGCTTATCAGCAGGCAAGCACATAAGCCACAGCCTGAGCCACAGCCAAAGCCACAGCTGGGCTTTACTACTCTTTTTTATCAACTTTCTAGGTTAAGTGTTGCTCTAAGCCTTGGGGTAGGTCAGCACTAAAGCTGGTCACACTGCCAGCTGTGAAAGAGAAATGAAATAAAAAAAAAAGTTAAAATAAACGTGAACCTTTACAAATTTTTAGACTAAACCAATTATCTCACAGCCAAGATATGTGATAAACTTTAGAATGGCATGTGCATACCTTTTTTATGGCATTGTTTATTAGCTGCTGTCAAGTATATGTAAGTGTTACTTCAGTTATGTGCACAGTTTTTAAAGTTTTCAGAAACATTCGTATCGAAAAAGAATATATAAATTGCACACTTGATTTATAGAAACCCAGTAATTGGAAAATCTCTCATTTATTGTTATCTTCTGCTTTGAAAATCTCGAAAGAGCCTTAGCATAAATTTTTAAGTACTTTTCAACATGACTCAACTCAGATTTTACTTAAATTTTGCCTGCTCTACTTGATTCAAGAATTCTTATGGTTATTCTTTTAAGACGATAAAAAACTTATCTGAAGGTAAATATTTTCTTGAGTGAAGAACCACGCCAAAAATCTCTCTCAAGCATATTAATGCTCGTTTTTCTCACTGTGTACTTTAAATACCTACACTTACATATTGGTATTTCATTAATTGTATATACTATTTATAATTTACGTTTCTCATTCCTTGCACATATTTGCTTTCTTTGTGGTATACCGCACCGATTACTAAATTACCCGAAACATAAAAAGTGGCTTATACATATTCATGTTTAAAAATTTCGACGTCTTTAAATCAAAATTCAAGCTGAGCTTGCTGACAGCATTGACCCTGCTGCAGCTGCTGCAGACAGCGACATGTGTAATTGTGGCAGCAATTTAAGCTGCTGCTGCTGCTGCTGCATGCAACATCATCGCCAACCGGAAGCAAGTGTGCACAAGTGGCGTGCTTGGGATTGGATTGCAGAGCCAGGGGCCGGCCAGGGCGTTCGGGTCGGTGCAGGGGCAGGTGAGCCCGGGCAGCATTGAAAGTTCGTGCGTTTGGTTGTGGCTGTTGCAGTCGCTCTGGTTTATGCCTTTATTAAGCATCAAACAAAATCCAAAACGTCAAGGATATATGCTTCATACATAGTCAGCAGTCGCATCAGCATCAACAGCAGACGCATTCGCATCCTTCACGTGTTTTGTATACAGATGCAGTCGAGGCAGCTCGCAATTTATGCACACAACTTGTCACACAGGTCGGGGCAAGACAAGGCAAGACAAGACAAGACAAGACAAGGCAGCGAGGGGAATGGACGCTGGTTGTAGTAGTGCTCACACTGCATTGGTTAGCCTCAGAGGGGCAGAGGGTGAGTGTGCCGCAGTTGGGTGGTGCAATGAGTAGGACAAGCAATTTACACCGCACAATGCGTTGACACACGTCGCCCGCAAATGTGCGGCTTCGGGAAGCCCAAAGACAATGGGCAAGGACTCGAGATTACAGTGCTCAGTCTCCTTACTCGGCTGGGTTGCATCATTAAACCTGAAAAGTGTCAAATGCCCAGCCACAACCACACTCACACACACTCGCATGCACACACAATGGACTATGAACTCAAGTGCCCAGCAGCTTAAATTGAATTGAATGCAGACTGCAGAGCGACAGAGCTGCTGAGTCTGGTGTTAATCTAAGCCAGAAATTTACGACTGAGTGGTGAGCATGTGTCCTGGCGTCCTGGCGACGGCATCTCAAGCTCAAGCTCATAATTCAAACAGTGTTGACAATGAAAATGAAATTCCCATTAAAATGCAATATGTTGCAGCAACTCTCTGACTGCAAGTCCTTTCCCCAAACTCCCAGCACAGTCAGAAGAGGCTTGCTATTAATTTTGCTGCTGCTGCTGCTGCTTCGGCTGCGGCTGCTGGACGCAATGCGCATAAGGCAAATGTTTATATGGCCACAGTATAAACATTGACAATTTGAAAGCCCTGCCTGGTCCATGAACCCGGACTGCTCGCCGGGCTGCCTGCTGAGCCAGGCAAATGACATTGAAACTGCCTTCGGGATGGGGTTCAATTCTGACTGTTGACTTTGCTGATGATCTGGACTTTAAATTTATTACAGCCATCACGAGAGATTGCTAATGCAGCATATTTCATTCAATTTGAAATTTTAATTAAATTCACAAATATTCGGTTTAACTGGCATTAGAAACGAAGCATTCGTTTGATCTGATATTTACTAACAATTGTTTGATTTATGGATTTTTATTTAAATTAAAGATTTTTATTTTATTAAAGTACTCTTTAAGATACAATATTAGACAACGGGATTAAGGTCATAATGCTTTTGTGCACATGTATGTAACAGGAAGAAGGAAACATGTCGGAAGATAACCTGTAATTTAAAAAAATTTGTTGTAACCTTCATACAAAGGTGTCTATATGTCAAAATGATGTCAATTGCGATATTTATTTAAAATAACGCATTCCATTTTCTAAAATTCAATTAATCTTCATATACTTATTTCTATATTTATATTAAAATTATATTCAACCTTCATATAAAAGTGGACATAAATTTAAATGATTCCAATATTGATATTTATTTTGAATGCATTCGGTTATTTTAAAATCTGTTTATTGTGTTTTAAGTTTATATTTTTAAAGCACGCAACAATTTAAAATCTTCTCATTTATAAATTTACCATAAAAAAAAGTGTTCTGATATCGTGACTTAAACAACAAATTATTAAACTTTTTTAGGCTATAAGAAAAAAAGGGTAACACTTTTTGTAATTCGCACACATTCACAATTTTACACTCTCTTCCACTTTTTTTCCTCATTTTGAATCGTTTTTACCAAGAGATTAAAGTTCTTCGACAACTTTGCGTTCATTGTCACATATTATTTTTGTGTGTCAATAACTTGTTTGCGCTTAACTGAAATGTTGAGTATTTAAGGCTGTTGTGTATTTTTGCGTTATCATAAATTTTAGTGATATTGTGCCACACCTGAAATGGTCATGACTCACTGAGCCATTCACAGCGCATTTTGGTCTTAAAATCTTACAGTTCGGAATCTTGTTAATCCCGCCCGTAGGCTTTGAAATTGCTTGCGCCTCTTTTGATCGTTTTAATGTTTAACATAAATCGTTTATTTATAGCATTTAAAAAGGCGTTCGTATCTGGCAATATGCCAGCGTCACCTATACCCCGCACACATCCACCCCTTCATCCATTTCCACCCATAACAAACATTTGCTGTAGCAACAGAGGAAAAATTTCGCCTGGAGGCTAAAAACTTCTCCCTGTCGCGAATGTTGCCTTAGCCAGATTCTGTGTGTGTGTGCGAGTGCGAGTGTGCGTGTATATGGAAAGAATATTAAATTTTATTTGCGTAGCATTCGAGAGCTGCGTCTTTGTTGCTGCTGCATAAGCAAAAAAAAAAAGGGCGAACTTAAAGCGAGTATCCAAAATCATAAAACCAATGGCAAATTGCAAATTGAATATCCTGTTGATTTTCCACAGGACTTCCAGTTGCGGTTGATATTGTTCTAGTTGCATGCTGAAGGCCACACACAGATTACTTTGTGTCGTAGTAGAAAATTATGCTAAAATCATTCAGCTTAAAGATAACAACTGCTCAAACAGGAAATGTCGAATTGCAATCGGGGGCGTGGCTGCTGCAAAAAAGAAAATATATAAAAACAAGTAAGAACGCTGTAGTCGAGTGTACTCGGCCTAAGAATCCCCTGTACCTCTCAGCCAGCATAATATGTTGATTTTTAGCAGCATTATATTAGCCCAATAAGAATTCTGGAATGTTTAGGCAGTTACTAGATGTTATACTAATACTAATTACTTAACCTTTAGAAATTTAATGTTGAATAACTTCTTTGCTTATTCATGATATTGTCCATATATTATATTAATATGGCATTTATTTTATTATTTAAGGTCTCTAGCATTTGTAGTTTCCGACATGGACGCGTTCAAGCAAATCGACTCTGCTCGACGTCCTGATAAAGCATATATATACCTTATGGGGTTGGTTATGCCTGCTTCTGCCTGTTAGTAACATTTTCACAAAACCATTACACCCCTTTATACATTTTCAATAGGTACAGGGTATGAAAACCTTGACGAAATTTGTCTTGAAACCATATTGCACACAGGATAACATATTTTCCGGCTGGGCAAACAGTAGCAAAAGTCGGGCTTCAAAGATTATGCGTAAAATTTAAGCGCAAACTGAATTTTGTGTTATTTTATATTCGTTTTTTGTTTTATTGGAGTTGTTTTATGTTTCTTATTATGCGTTTGGTTTGGCGCACAAATTGAATTCCGCGCACTCACGCACACATGCACACATTAAACACATGCTTGGAATCTGAGTATTTGTTGGCCGTGCCACGTGCCTTATGCGAACTTTTAGGAGTCAGCTTAGTATGGATATCCTGTATACAAAAAAGCAGGCTCACGCATAGTATGGCAAAACATGTGTATCAGATAAAAGGCATTCGAACTGCAAAATCTTCAACAGATTTTTATTTTTATCCTTGGTCAACATAAAGAAAACTTATAGAAACAATTTCAAATGAAATACAGGGTATTCTTTGCTCTTATATACTCTCTTTTTTCGTTTGTTTGCTGTTGCGTGCTTCAAGTGTCTGTTTTCTTGTCGCTTTGATGTTTGCAAATCGAATTTGGCTCAGTGTAAGAATCAGGAGCAAGGCTTCCGCTCAGCCTCCTGCAGCCGCATGCAAAGTTTTCGCCCCATCAAGTATACGCAGCGTTGATTGGATTTCACGCTGTCCACTGACCGCCTGCATATAATAATCATTTGTATTTAAAGCAGCAGCAGCAGCAGAAGCTGTCACGCGCCAGCCCCGGACCCATTCCTCCTTCCATTCCCCTATCCCCCAGCGCCTCTCGAGGCAAAGTTTTGTGTGACACTCTATGCTTGGCGTTATCCTTGGCACGTCTGCGCGGCGCCTGTCATGCAAGGCAAACCTGACAAGCTGTGGCAGCTGACAGTAGATGTGTGCACGGTTATGGGTAAATGCATATAAGAAGAGATTGTGCATGACGTTCTTTTAACACCTTGGCTGCAACACCCCGCTCCTATTGCCACCATCAGCCACCAGTTCCCCCCATTGCAGCCATAATCGTTCACATCCAGGTCATAAAAGACAAAATCAGAACATAGCACAACAGTTCCATGTTCCCCAAAGAGAGTGTTGTGTATGGCGTGACCATGTGGCCCGCATAAAACCACAGGAGTGGCCGAAGGATTTGTGGGTTGGTGGCGGCGGCGGCGGCATGTGGGTAAAACACAAAAGGCTATCGAGTAACCGCGAAATGGATGAGGAAATCGTCAATACCTCATTTGGTGGATGCAATTTGAAATATAAACTTAATTTGCCAAACTATAATATATAATTTTTAACTCTTGATTTCTGCTCTATGGCTAGATCAGGACTTTTCTTTCGCTGCGTCAATGTGAATTTATCTTTATTTTGATTCCGAGGGGAATTTAATTGCAGCCAAAAGCAGGGTATAATTCATCTCTTACCTTTGCGTAATGGATGCCCGAGAGGTCGCAGGAGACCTGCCGGCGTGTACCATATACCTCCGCCCCTCTCTTTCCCCACGCGGAGCAGAGCATTTTTCTAAGTGCAAAACAAGGAATAAGTTGAATACTCCAATCTGCCAGAGCATTCCGGCGTTCTTCTGCTTCTCTACTTCTTCGGGTATCCACGAGTGTGCCATGAAATAAAGTCGTCCAACCAACTAAAAGTGACGTCATAAATTTTGTAGCTATTTAACGAAGGGAAAAGGGGAAGTGGGCGGAGTAGTAAGTGCACAAGGAGCTAACTCAGAGTTCTGGGCTGCTCCTTTGCCGCAATCCGTTGTCTAGCAACTAATGAATTTATGTTGTTGTTGCCACTGCTGCTGCTGCCACCGATGCTGCCACCGATGCTGCCACTGATGCTGCAAACTTTAAGCAACAGCCATGATTGTTATGTGGTCTGTTTGAGCGCCCTGCGCCGTTGAGTAATGGGGCGGGGTGGACAGCTTAGAGCACGCTGCTCTCACGCTGCGCATTATGCTGCGTCCTTATGCCAAAGAGCAGCCACAAAGTTGCCGAAAACAGATTTACGTGGGCGTGGCCCGGAATAAATCGAATTCCTTCATTAGCATGCAGCGCTACAGCGCACAATTCATCAAAGTTTTGCCCATAGTACGCGAATTCGCAGCAACAGCAGCAGCAGCCGCACCAGCTGCAAAACACCTAAAAGTATGCTGTGATTATATAAAAAAGTCCAGCGTGTGCATGATTGATTAACTTTCGTGGGCGTTTTCCTGTAATTTAGCATGAAACGAACAAATGCACAAGAACTAAACTCAGCAACTAACTTGAATTAAGAATCCAAACGACGAGATGTTACCTCGTCCACCAGACAGTCCATAAAATTAAGACTTGATTTGTGAGGTCATCTTAAAACATGTATCTATATATTTTAAAAATTATATATTTTTTTTCTTTTTTGACCAGGTTTGTTTTAAGATTTTAAATAACTTTTATACTTTATGTTTCAAGCTCAACAATTTGAGATCGGCTTACCTAAAGTAAGCTAGAGTTAAAAGTGGAATTTACATAAAATTTTCTAACAACCAAGAACAGCTTATAAAAAACTAACCATAAACTATTATCCCAACCCTTCCTACCATTCATATGCCGGATTTTAGTTAACAGGATTTGAGCAGAAGAGATTATATTTTCTACTCAAAAGCTAGGTGCACAGCTTTGTTATACCCTGTCTGTTAAGTCTTTTTTGTTATACACACAGGGTATTAAAAAATGCAAAAGGGAAACGCAAGCAGCAGCAGGCGACGTGGACGATGACGACCAGGAAGTCTGACACTTAATTAGAACTGCCGGAAACGGAAACGAACTGCATGACCATGGCGCAGGAGGCGGCTTGTCGCATGCAACTCCTGCTGGAGATGGAAAAAATGGCCGAACTAAATGAGAAATGAAAATAAAATTTAATTCGGCTTATTTTGTTTTTAGACATGACAGAGAATTCTTTTTATTGACAACGGATTTTGTTTTTGTTCAATTTATAATATAAATAAATGATTGTGAAAGAAATTAAAATTTTGCTTTGAGAAAAGCTAAAATTAATTGGACTAACTTCTATTTCTTTTTATACAATTTTAAACTAGAAATATTTATGAAAGAAAGATAAAATATAAAAAAGCTAACTGAAATAACAAAAAATTTAGTGATGTGACATACACAAAAATGGAGCCTCGACATAGTCATATTTCTTCCAGAAATTATAATTGGTCTGAGGCTATATATATATTGACCCAAATAAAATTTACTAAATGGAAATTATGATTAATATTCTAAATGACATATTCTAATGTGTTTTTGTAAATAAATGTATCTCTGAGAAATTGTAATTTTTCGAAAAAATTAATTCAAAAGGAATAAATTACGGCATGAATTTTTAATGTTTTAAATGTAATTGTGAAATAATATTCAAAACCATCAAACTAAGATATTAAGTCAAGGCAAGCTTAGAGTATTATGAATGATATTTATAACCGACGGACAAGGCACATCTCTAGAAGCAGCTGTTGCTGTTCCACTCTCACACACTGACACACACACGTACACGCACACGCACACACACTGACACGTAGCTGCTCTCTAACAACAACAAATGCAAGTGCAGCATGCAGGCTGTGACGACAAAATTAAATTCTACACACAAAAGTTGAGTGCGGCTGCTGGGAACTGCAATTTGTTTTGAGTTGGCAGCCGTCTAGTCTGAGTTCTTTATATGATGAGAGGATGCTTCAAGTGCTCGTGCTGCAGAATCTATTTTTTATTAGCCCTTCGCTGATTTCATTTGCATGGAAGTCAACCCGAACAGGGCAACTTATAAAGCCATAAAGACAGAGGGAGACGGAGAGCGAGAGCGGCAGAGGCAGCAGCAGAAGCCGTGACGGAACAGCTGCCTGGCATATTTTGTTAAGGTGGGGTTGTTGCTTTGTGGGGCCACATCATAATTGCGGGCGGTGGTAGGATGCGGGGGCGCATGGACATGGGCGGCATTCCTGTGCATAATTGAAATTCCAGCCTAAACGCGTTTGTAACGGGAAATTGCGCGGTCCAAAAGGGCGACCGGAGCTCGAGCCGGAGACGGATGCGGATGCGCCAGGCAATGTCCAAAAATTTTTGGGTTTTTTGGTGGTCTCTGCAGCGGGCAGCGTGTTTGTATTTGCTTATGTACATAATTACTTTCGTGCGTTCAACACACATAAAATAATGTTGAGCAAATAAACAAAAATGCTCTCCAGAGTGTAATTAAACATATGTATGTATGTTTGTATGTATGTATGTATGTATGCATGTTTGTGTATGCATGCGCATGGATGTGTATTCAGTTTAAATCATGCATTTGTTAATGCAATCAATTTGACCAAACAATTAATATTGTGCAGATGCATTTATGTACTTGTATAATTACATTTGACAAATATCCGCCGCTCGAGGGAAAACATTTTGCGCCTTCCATTGCCTACATGCCCACATGCACATGCACACACACAGTCAGCCAAATGCACATGCATGCTACAAACACTAAACACCGTGAATTGTTGAATCAGACAAACAGCTGATCATATGTCTGCATGGCGTTGCCACCTAATTGCGCGCACAATGTTGCGTGCGTTGTGCGCATGTCTTCGCCTTCCAGGAGCTAAAATAATGGATTTCCAAGCAAGGCTCGTTGGCCAAAGACACTAACATGTCAATGGCAGTACACGCCGAGCCTTCAAAACGCATCCAAGTGGAGCGCGCATAAGACAGTGCGGCAAAAATTGTTATATTCTTTGGCCGTGCAATACGCGCAGCGCTGAGCGCTATAGAGCGTGTTGAAAACTTAGCTAAAATGCGAGAATAGTGCACCAAAAATATTGGCATTAAGCAGCTAATAAAACAGCATTTGCGTATTTCAATAATATTCTTAATGGTTGAATATATTTTGTTTAAAAGTTAACGTCTGGCCTGGCTCTGGCAGCGCTTGGCAACTCTGTCAATGTTTTGACAGTTGGTTAACGCTCTCACACACGCTCTCTCAGTCAGTGGCTCTCCGCTGCTGAAAATGATTCGTGTTGCGTTGTGTCGCGTTCGCATTGTTTATAAAACAAATTAATTATATTTATTATTAGTTTAAGTGGTAAAGTGGTTGAAATTGTGCAATGCAGCTGCACGCGCCGCGCAAATGCGTAAGAGCATGAGATATGCTAGCTGCCAAGTCGTCGTCGTGGTCGTCGCTGCCGCTGTCGACGCCGAACTCGTCGCGCCAGCTAATGAAAAATATACGTAGAGAAAAATGCTTAAATATATTATAAAAAATTGAATCAAAATAACCAAAAAGTGGCGTCAAACGTTTAATATATGTATATGTGTGCTCAGTTCAGGCAAGTGAAATGTGTATGGAAAAGTTGCGCGCAAAGACGTCGCAGCCAACAGCAACAACAACAACAACAACAGCAACAACAACAATACCAGAGAAAGAGAGAAAGAGAGAGAGAGACGCGAGAGAGGGGCTGCTGCGGCGACCGTAACAAACCCAACAATAACAAATAAAAAGAAGCAGAGCAAAATGCGTTTAGACTAAGGAAGAGATAATATAGAAGCATCACTTGCTTAAACGCCTGCACCCCTCCCACCCGTAAGCAATCGACTTACCAAATTAACTTCTAGTGGATCCAGCACCAAAACATCACAAAACCCAGCAGCAAACGCAGCACCCAGTCGGCACCCCAGCTGGACTCTTGTTATCATGCAGGCTAAAAAGCGTTACATACTGGTCTTTGTCTCGTGCGCATTTCTGGCATATTGCTATTTTGGCGGCTACAGGCTGAAAGGGGCGCCGCATCGACCACGGCGCGCCCAGCACGAATCGGCCAAGGATGGGGGCGTTCAACCGTACGCACAACTGCCTAGCTTTATGGGCTATGAGCAGCGCCAGCCGCTGTCCAATGAGTCGACGGCCGTTGCTGTCGCTGCCAAAAGGAAGCCGCCAGCGGCTGTTTGTCGCATGGAGACGTGCTTCGATTTTACCAAATGCTACGATCAGTTTCTGGTCTACGTTTACCCGCCGGAGCCGCTGAACTCGCTGGGCGCCGCACCGCCCAGCTCGGCCAACTATCAGAAGATACTCACTGCCATACAGGAGTCGCGGTATCATACCAGCGATCCCGCCGCCGCCTGCCTCTTTGTGCTGGGCATCGATACGCTGGACCGCGACTCGCTCTCTGAGGATTATGTGCGCAATGTGCCATCGCGTCTGGCGCGCCTGCCGCATTGGAATAATGGACGCAATCACATCATCTTCAATCTGTATTCGGGCACCTGGCCGGATTATGCCGAGCACTCGCTTGGCTTTGATGCCGGCGAAGCCATTCTGGCCAAGGCCAGCATGAGTGTTCTTCAAATGCGTCACGGCTTCGACGTTAGCATTCCGCTCTTCCACAAACAGTTTCCCTTGCGCGCCGGCGCCACCGGCTCTGTGCAGTCCAACAATTTTCCCGCCAACAAAAAGTATTTGCTGGCATTTAAGGGCAAGCGGTAAGCCAAACGAGAACAATTTAATCTACATTTAAGTGTTTAAGCCTCATTCCAAGTGCTTAGTATTTGTATGATGAAACAATCGTACATTCGAAAAATTTGAAATATGGCATATTTTGAGGATAGTGGAATGAGGCTATTATTCTCAAGTTAAAATAGTTTTCAACTACAGAAAACCTTATTCAATTCTGTCATCATCAGACATTACCATCGACTCCAGGCTGACACATTGTCAGTCCTTGTAAGCTTAAACTCGTTGCGAACTTTAACGCCCCAAGCGACGAAAAATAGCAAGGCGACCAAAACCGTCTTTTTGTTGCATGTAATACATATTTCAGAGTCGACTTGACTGCACTACTACATAAATTATAGACTTGGGTATATCAAAAACTTTGTATACCCTAACCCATTTAACATGACAATAAAGGGTATGATGGTTTTGTGTAAATGTATGTTCAAAATAGAGGTTATTATCTCCGACCTCATGAATTGTGTAAATTCTTATTCAGCACCAAAAGTCGAGTTGATCTGGCTTTAAAATGCATTTATATTTATGCTAGAAAGTATATCCCTTAACTTATTTAATAGGCTAAAAAGGTTTAAAGCTTCGATGCATTTTCTGGGTCTTATAGCTTAGGGTATTCCCTACTCGGGCATTCTTGTTTTATTCAGGCATTTATGACCGACGCTATGTTTCTACATGAATAAGTTAAATAACAACCATATCAATCAGTAATGTCACGCTTGTCTGCAAATACATTTTATCCTCAACAATAGGAAGATACTTTTCTTCCATGTTTTAATGTTTAAATGCATTTGTAATATATGAGTACTTCCTTTAGTTAAACTAGTTACTATGCGATTGTCATATTGATAGATGAGTTTGTTTTTAAAACAACTAACAAGAATCTACTCAGACTCGGACTCCTTAAAATGTTGTTTTTCATTCAAAATAACAAATCAGTTCCTCGAAGTAGTTACTCACTTTGTAGTAGTCCTTCTAAAGTAATGTGACTTTGCTATGCACTTGCAGTTTGTGCGTTTATCGAGGAGTGTGTGTTTTTTTTCGGATACAATTTTGGACCAAGCACTGACCCTAAAAACTTCATTTCATTCCATTTTGTTTGTTGATTTTTTTTGTCCTCGTTAGGCTCAGTCAGGCGGCAAATTGCAGGTTGCAGCGATCGATTGCAATGCCAGAGAACTGGTCATTCCCAACTTTTGGTGCCATCCAAATTGAAAAATTGTCTAGCAACGCGTCCCATTCATCATGTCCCGTGGCTCGTCCTCGTGTTCGCCTTTCTCCTTGTTGCCAGCCCAGCTTTTGTTGCGCTTTTGTTTGTCTTCGCTTTATTGTTGTTTACTCGCTTGTAGCGCCCACTTTTGCCACAGGCGCTTCTTTTGACATGTAACTCGATTCAATAACAGTGCCTCAGGCAGCAAGACCAATGGACTGGGCGCCGGGCGGCAGGACAAGGGGAGCCGAGTACACTGCGAAAAAAAAAACTAAGAAATCATTATTTAACTCGTGGCTGAAAATCGTTTCGAGAAACCTTAATGCTTTTTTTCTTAGTTAGCTCTTTTTCACTTAAAGTAAGCTTGACTTGAAATATAAATGAAAAATAGTTTGCTTGAAAACTCACGAAAAAGTAAATTAAAATTCTTACATAATTCAGATTTATTGTGTCTAAATTAAGACAAAAATATTTGTCTCTAATTGCCATACAGTTTTTCAAATTGAATCCCATTTGACTCTTACTTAAAATTCATGAACAGCGTTGCAAGAATTAAGTAATCCAAACTTAATTTATGCTTTCCATTTTTTTTCCCGTGTATGACCTCTGGCTTATTGTTTGTCGCTGCTGTTGCCGTCATGTGGGAGTCACCACCTGCGCCTGACGACGTTGAAACTGGTCAGCCGTGGACCCCGTGTCCTAGGTCCTTCCGCATACATGAGCTCATTGCGCTGTAATTTAAAAATTGATTTTTGCTGTGCAGGACAACTTTCTGGCAAAGTTTATAATATGTTTTGCTGGCAACTGGAGACTCCCCATGCTTAAAGGACGTTATTAATTGAAGTGGCGCAACGCACACAATTAACACAGCGAGTGGTAGCAATTAATACATTTATGTACATAAGGACAATGGAAATACGTCGTCAACGTACTTTCTGCTTTTTCTGATAATTCAGAACGTTTAAAATGAAGCTATCATCATGCAGAAATGTGTGTGCGCGTATGCTGTGTGTGTATGTGTGTGTGCCTGGCTGGCACTTAAGTTAACTGCGGCTTGTGGGTGGCAGCCACTGGGACGACACGGGCGACATTTGCCATAAGATTAACACAAGCAGCCAACAACAACAAGCACAACAACCATGGCAAACAGCAGCTGGAACACGTTGGAGGGCACACCAAAGTGATGTTAAAGTTGTTAATAACACTCGCACACATCGTACAGATACACACACATACACTCACGGAATCGTGAATGACTCCTGCGCGCGCGTTGGAGCTGGACACATGGACAATTAAAAGCGAAAGCAACATTACATGCGGAGCCACTTTACAATTTTGTTAACCTAATGACAAACCCAACAAAGCTACACGGCCAAGAGTTACACTATATATATATATATGTAGATTACGAGCACTCGCCAGGTTTTCAGTTTGTCTCAGTTTTCCGTCCTTTTTCCAACGGTGCGCGTTGATTTTCTCAATTATCATAGCTCGTTTTGCCATGCAGAGCCTTTATAATTATGGCCCACAATGTGTGGCATGTGCTGCGCTCTCAGTCTGCTGCAACTACGGAAGCTGTGTATCCAGCTTTAAACACACTCCGCATAAGAGACATAAAGTCCCCAACACACACATACACACACACACATATATATATTTACGTAAACGACGGGTGGGGGTGGCCTTTGCGACTTTGCTTTTCTACGCAACGATGAAAAGTTTTTCTTTTCGCATTTAATTGCTCGCCATTGCTGCTACTCACAAATATCTCTATCTCTCTCTCCCTTCTCCAGTCTCCTTTTCTCGCAGCCGCTTGCTCTCTCTCTCTCTCTCTTTTCTATCTTCAAGTGAAATTTGTGTGGCAGCTTGCTGTGAGCTAATCTGCGGTTGGGAAGCTGCATTTGCCACTTGGCAGCTTTGCATGGGCGTACCCTCAATATGATGATCCCACAAGCTTACTTCCCTGATAATCAAGCTGGAAATGACTCGCTATCAGCTAACTGCTCGTGTTTAGACATTTCATTAGCGAAAGTAGCTGCTTATTCAGCTGACTCACATACAACAGTTTATTGATAACATGTTGCTGGTGTAATAAAAGTTTTAATAGCTCAAACAAGTCGTGTTTTTTTTTGCTCTTGCAATTGGTATGAGTTGTCGAAATGTGAATAGTTTTGTATGGTTATTATAGAATTTCTCTTTCTCTCTCATTTTATAGCATACATATTTGCCTTATCGAGTTCCATAAGAACATCGTACAGCTATCGAAAATTGCACTACTCACCGAATTCAAGAATTATGCACAAGTTCGATTATGTTTTTAACCAGACTAGTATTTCTTATGTGCAGGGTTCGCTTAGTCGTAGGAGAAAACTTTTTGCATTTCACAGTTCTTATAAACAAACTCAAATGATATGATACGTTATCTTCGTAGAACTACTTTTCAATTTGACTGTTATCGATATACTATTGCCAGACAGTTCATGAGTTTGTTATTAAATTTAGTCACTTTAAGTTGAACAGAAGGCTTACAAATTCTCTCTGATTTTGTAACCTACTCGTCTTACACACTTATTTACTTACTTACTTCATTTACCCACGACACCATTGCCTTAAATCTTCAACTCTTCATCATTAGCTTTTGTTACACATTGATGGCATTGACATATGTTCCCTGTTATTTTATGACATGGCGAGTGACTTACAGTAAATGGAAATCAATTTAGCAACATTTTGTATTTTATTCCCCAGACATTTGAATTCACTTTTATCCCCGACATACGGTGAGAGAGTAAACTAAACTTTCACACCTTAAGCCAAACTGTGTGGCACGACTTGAAAGTGAATGCTTGCCACAGTTGCCCCAATGCTTCCTGTCACGTTCCTGGATTCTTATTAACTTTTTATATCTGAGTTCATGATGTGTGAATTTCATATGCTCGATAAATACAAACATATTACAGCAGCTATTTCCACCCTTCGCCAACCTTTTGTCGCAGTCTCTGTCGTATACACAAACCCCAACACTAAATAAAGGAAAATAAAAAAATAAAAGCAGCGACAACTTGCAACCAAGCTTTTGAATTGGTTCAGTTATTTTGCAGTTGTTTTTTGCAATTAGTTATTTGATTGCCGGATTTTTTTTGCCTTCTTGCAATCAGGGATGACTTTTTAGTTGCGCTTCTTTCCAATATTTCTGAAAAGCTATTGCTGAATTGTTCACATTCAATAGTTCATTATTCATTGAGCATTTTGCAGGCAACAAAAACAAAAAGATTAGAAACAATCGATAATTGCGACTGTGAAATTCCCAGAATTGGATATAGAAGTATTCTCATTTAAGCCTTAGACCATAATAGTTCAATAAACTATTAAAAATTCTAATTTAAGATTATTTATTTATCCTCTCTAATTTACCCTAGACTGTAAACGTTATTGCGGGGTATGTTTTTCGTAAAAGCATACCCCTTTACAATTTTCCTCTGCATTATTACGGCTGCTTTCAGTAAAATTCTTGCTGCTCATTAAAAGCAACTTCGCTGGAATAGAAATTCATTACCTTTTATTCACAACAAAGCAAGTCGCTGACGAACGGGCAAAGGGCGGGAATTTCGAATTCGTTGAGCGATTTGATTGACTGGAGGCAGCCAAAAAATGTTTGCCAGCGGTCGCAGAATTTCTACAATATACTTGAACATTTGCTGGCTGCGAGCTGAATATTGCTTTTGGGCTTTCTGGCATTTCGCATGCAGCTCATGTCGATGGCTCCTATCAGAGAGGGTGCTGGTTAAATGGACCGTTGGGTGGTTGGGTTTGTACGGGGGCCTTCAATGCCAATTGCATTTTGTAGAGCACATTCTTGCGCTCAAATTGCTCAAATCAATTCGATGCGGTTGCATTTCGTTGTAGTTTCTAAAATCAGCTTTGGATGCCGACACCACCCCTCATTGGCCATTTCACATTCCGGCTATTGACTTAATTTATTTTTAGCAAATCCGTTGTAAGGGGGCGTGCCGGTTGCCAAATATTTGCCAGTATCTTTTACTTTTCGAGCGTGAAATAGAAGCAATAAAAATGTGCAGTAGAAAATATAATTTCGTTCTGAAAATCTATTAAAATGGTTTATGAGAAATGCGCTTAAATCTGAAATTGCTCAAAATAAAATAAACTTTTATGTTTACAACAGTTGGAAATGAAACAAAAATGAACCGGTTTGCAAAACCAAACTAGTTCTTTACAACTTCAGCACTACAAAAATAACTTTTAACTTAACTTTTAGCATTTAACAAAGAAAATAAAAGTATATTCCTAATAGGCCAACTCAAGCTATAAATATGTCTCCCCGCTCCTGGCAATTATTGGCCGTAATTTCATTTGCTGCCTTGAACTGTCATCAATCGCTTTTCGGTCTAATAAACTTTTAGATATTCCTTATCCATTTATTGCCGAAATGCTTTTAAAGTTAATTTGCCGCTGTCTGTGAAACACATAGAACATAAAAGATTATTTATTTATGCTCTTTAAGTTGGTAAAGCAAACGGGACGCATTCCCACTCCCCGGCTATGCCGAAAGTTGTCACTTAAGGCGGCAAATCTGCATAAGAATACACAGAGCTTGAAGAAAAATGTGAGTTAATGTCATTCAGACAATGGCCCCGACGACAGCAGCTGAAATTTGAGACAATTTAGCAAGAGTTTTAAATTGCTGGCGGCTGTCCAGTTCGCTGGCTGCTTCAATGTCCATCAAATGGGACGTTGTATCGTTAGATAAACCCACATTCTAGACAGAATGAAATGCTGGGCGCGTAATGAGTTTTTTTTTGTTTGCTCCGATTTTGGCGAGGGGTGCGATAGATCGCAATATTTCACACGCTTCGAAGAGAAAGGGAGCAAGAGAGAGAAAGGCCTTGCACTGAAACGCTTTAAACTGTGGCTCAGTTTCTAGTGGTTTCTGGTGGTTGCAGGCATCGGCACGTGCCGCCAATAAGGAAATAAATCGCATAAACTGTTTGAGCCGCTTACACGTCATAAGTAAAAGTGCCAACTCGGCAGTTGTTGTGCTTGTTGTGCTTGTGCCTCCTATTGGGGCGGGTTGGCAGCTTGCCCCGAGTTGCTCGGGGCAGATAAGGTTACGACCAGCTACTTCTCTGGTTATTGGCATCCAAACACTCAATGTGTAGCCCACAATCAATTTCAGGCATTGGCATATCTTAAAGCGTAAAACGCCTTGTCTTTGCCAATAAAAGTATCGGGTTGTATGTGTTGTTGTGCCCCAGCAGAGATGGCCACAGGACTCACATATAATCCATGGAAATTGCTTTAAGGGCAGCATTTTCTGTTCGCATTAAGAAAATGCTCGAAATATGTGAAATTTGAAACTTTTTTATTGCCTCAAAAATTGTTTCATGCTCCATTAAGTGCTTAAAAATTATATGCCTACATTCAAATGTTATGATATGTGTGCCTTTTTTACAGACAGATAGATGGAATCACTATTTTATTTAGCAGCCATTAGTGTTTATTATGGCTCAGTTAGGTTTCCCAAGTGTATCAAAATCCAACTGTTATATTATATACCTTCCCTAGCATAGATCAGAGCAAATAAATTTGAATTATATACGCACACACACTAGTTAGTTATTATAACTTGCCTTTACACAAGCTAGTCCATATTAAGTAGTGTGTTGCCTTAGTTACAAATGTCCTTTACAATATCTATTTGCCATAAAAGTAGCATACATTTCTACGAACTCCTCATGCAGCCATTTATTTTATTAGCAAGTTATCGAAGCTAATTAACATTCCTTTATATAACAGAATTTCGCCAGCCAAAAAGTTTATCCACCTAGTTTTGGGCCCTCAACTAGTTTTGGTTCTTAGAATGCAACAACAAACGAATTATAATTCAATTGCGTTTAATTGAGTGGTGCGGCTAGTCCAGAGAAACCACCACAACCACTAGGCCACAACCATCTAGAAATAATTCGCATTTCATTATGTGATTATGTTTCCACATAATGCTTGGCCGCAGATTGGACCAACTCCAGCTGGGGGAGGCGAAAGGAAGCGATGTAATAAAATAAAATAAATTTAATTGTAATTTAATTTTATATTGCGGGCGGGCGGGCAGCTGGGGAGGGATCTGTCCATTTTGCCGCACATATTTGGCCTAAATACGAGGCGATTCTTCAAGTGCCATACCAAGCCACCCAAAATCCCACAGAGATTCCAGCTGCTGCTTGTATTTGTTTATGTAATGCCAGAGTAAAAATATTTTTTTAATTATGCCTATATATATTTATATATATGTGTGTATGGGAGTTGCTTGTGTGTTGGCTTTTTCACTTGGCTGCCAACTGCTGCTCCTGTGTCCCCGTCCGCGCACTTTCATTTTTCAGCTGCTTTCATCTGCTGTTGCGGTCTGTGTCCGTGCTAAATGCGCATATGGCGCGAAATGAATTTTGCACGGAAAAAGAACAACAATTTACACACAAATACACACACACACACACATACACAGCTGAAGTAATAATATGTCATGTGTGCACTTTTGAACCTGCCCGCCAACCCACTCGCATTTGTACCTTCAGCTGCTGTTATGCATTAATTTTTGTTTTTATACTCTGAATTCGACAAGGTATATGTGCGAATCATGGCAGCTTAGGCAACAGTTAAGCAAAACACGATATATAAATATTTTACATTTGTCGGATGTCTTAAAGGTACATTTTATTTATTTTGAAAAGACCTCAAACTAATCTACCCTTACAGAAAATGTCTATGCCTAGATTAGGCAATATAAGCAGTATTTTCCAAATGTTATACTCTTTCACACACAACGTAAAGCCGTAACACAAAAATATTGCCTACTTTTTGGGGCGCTTGTTTTAAATTTATGCGCCTGAAAGTCCATGAACATAAACTATAGATGCTCTTGGCGTGTTAATATAATTATGATAAAATGCGTCACCGCAACGAGTTGAGTGGCCAAAAGCCAAAATGAAAGCTAACATTTCCTCTCGTTGTGTTGCCTGTCCCCTGCGCGCTGCCCGCTTCGGCGTTTGTTGCGCCTCTTGTTGGCCAATTTGTTGCCAGAAACACGCAGCAACACTTGAGTACACGCGTAGAAAACAATAAATTTATAAACGCTTTGCCTCCGAGTTGCCAACAATAATGGCGCAAAATATTGCCACTGGACAGCGAAGGGGGCGCATGGCCCGGCGGGGGAGCCTGACAAATGCGCGTGTCAGAAAGGTGGAGCGGGGGCGACTGTGTGTGCGTGAGTAAGGGGTTTAGGTGTGTACGTGCGCAGCAGCGCAGTTTGTAAAGTATTTCGTTGCGACTTTTGCGTATGGGTTAAAATGCCTCATAATACCCTTTTAGTAGGGTGTCTTAGCTGCGACACGAGTTCATAATGCCTAAGAACTATATGCTATAATAACAATGTTATTGTTTTTTAATGTATCAGCCTTTAATTAACATTAGATATTAATTATAATTTTTTTTAAAGTGATGTAATATTGATATCGATTGTTTGGATAAACGATATACTATCGACACACCATACTATCGGGGAATATTTAATTAGTAAAAATCATTGGCTGTAAAAATCTTAATTAAATAGCGTATAGATATTTAAAATAGTTCCTTAATTAAATAAGCTTAAGCTTGGTAGTATCAAGAGTTTCTAAAAGTACATTTCTAGTAAAATCTAAACTATCGATGGTTGCAAAAAAATCGATATACACAATCTATCGACAGTTTTAAAGAGTAGTTAAGTAAAAAAAGGAAAAAAAACAGGAAACGACAGAATTATTGTCAGTTTAACTTGCATTTAATAACTAAAAACAATTATTAAATATTTATATTATTATCTTGGCTCTGATAAAAATTGTTATGGTAAATCAGAGTCTAAATCAATGGGCGGCACTGTCATATTTATGCAAGTAATGCTTAGGAAAACTATCATAAAGAGAGTATGCCGGTGACAACATATCAACAAAGCTGCCCGGACTTCATTTTCAAAAATAATACAGTGCAAAGTGAGTTACAAAATGGTTTCGCAGGATGTGTGCAAAGGAACCGCGTCATGTGTGTGTGTGTGTGTGTGTGTGTGTGTGTGTGAGGGTGCGATTGCCGTTGCCAAACAATGAAACTTTACTCGCTGATCTCGTTTTTTATTTAAGGGTGTGTGTACACGTGCTGTTATTGTTGTTATTGTATTTTCATTGTTTGTTATTTACTTTGACACTTTGGCATTGTCACATTTTTAGTTTAGCCGGCGTTATTTATGGGCTAAAACGTCTCGTGCCGCCGCACGTTTCAAATAAATTGATTAAATTTCATGACAATTCATCATGCCACAAAAGGCAGCAGCAGGAACAGCAACAACAACAACAACAACAACAACAACAACAACAACAACAACAACAACAACGGCAACAACCACAATAACCACAATTTGTGAGCTGCTTCAAGTGGTTTTTAAGCAACAACTTTGCTCATAAAACATGGCACAACTTTGCCACTATCCTTGTCTAACTCAACACTCCTCTACGCTAGGCCATCTGCCTCTCTTTCGCTCTATCCACATCTCTAACTGAGCTCTTGTGGCACTTGCGACAACTGCTGTGGCATTTGGCAAGTTTTATTCCTGTTTGGGCTCCTTGATATGATTATTATTATGCATACAAAACTCATAAAAGCCGCACACCGCTCACAAGACAAAAAACCGCAGCTGATTTTTGTGCGCCAATTAACAGCACCCACTTTAAGAAAAACAAGAACAACATTAGATCTGACATAATGAATATTTGAGAAGCGCTTTTTAATTGAATTTTCTCTTTGTGTGCTTCAATCTCATTAACATTTCTTTTTGTGTGCTAAGGATGAAATGGAAGCAACAACAACAGCTACAAATGCAAAAAAAAAATAAATAAATCAAAATAAAAAACGTATGCCAAAGGATTCCGTAATCAAATTAAAAACCAACTCAAGGCACATTTTTTTTAAGCACATAAATAATTACATAAATAAGTACTTTTATGTTATGCAAATACGGAGCAGACATGCGAAAGCCGATTTAATTAAATTTTCCCTCTATTTGCTTTTGTTGGACTGCGCGCTTAGCAAATGAACTGTAAGAAGCGAATAAAAAGGCAACAAGCAAAAGGCATAAAAAATTTGAAATTATATATCTCTGTCAATATGGCAGAGAAGCAACCTAAAAAACCATAAAAAAGCTTTGGCTTTTTCTCTTATTTACTTTATTGTTGTTCGAATTTCAAACTTTTGCGGCGTTGCAAGCAGCGTATTTACTGATCAGAAGGGCAGAAAGATTAAAGAGGGTGAGCGTTAAAAAGGCATTACTGCTATTTTTCTGCAGCGTATTTATATAAAGACCACAAATAGCCCCAACTCAAATAAGAATATAGTCAAATTTGACTTTGTTAAATATTTATGCAAAAATCCAGAGAGATTTCAGTTGGAAATTTTAAAAAGCAAAGAAAGGGCACTGAAAGAAAAAAGTTTAATTTTGGCAGGCCGTAGATTAAATATCAGTGCTAACGTATTATTATTATTGTTTTGCGGATATATGAAGAAAATTGTAAAGCTTGCCATTGCTGAGTTTGATGAATATATCTTTAAAACGCAAACTTTTCCCATACAGAAACTCATCTTTCGACAGACTTATTCAATATAGTAATTTATGTTGATCAGATTTATCCCACATGTGTAGAATTTGTCAATGCCAATTTGGGTTAAGATATCTTAAAAAACTAAATGTTTTTTATACAACAGCTTAGCTCTTAAACGTCTCCATGCCAGCTTTATGATATTTCTGTCTGATGCTGATAAGTTAGAGATTATACTGCATAAACACAGACAGAAAGAAACAACCGAGGAGTCTGGCAAAAGTATAAATAATTAATATAAAACTTCTGAACAATAAATTGTTAAAATAGTATTCAAAAGTTATTTCTTACATTAACATATAGAGTAAAACTTATTGCCAGCGCCATTCATATAAACTTTGAAGCAAACTTAGTTGTGCAAATAATTGTTTTTAATGTTAACGCAATGGCAAATAGTTTCGCATCAAATAAATGCGTCGGTTTGTTTTAAGGAATTCAAAAATGAAATAAAATTCTGTTCTCGCGCTGCAATTCGAGACTCTAGCGGAAAAATCTATAGCACATTTTAAATACAAGAGTTTGCAGTCTTTGCCTTTACTTTAGTTTACATTTTGCGCTGCTTTTACTTTTTGCATTACCTACTGAAAGTTGGTGTCTTTTTTTTCACTTTGTGGCACCTGGTAAACATTTATAATGCATTTTTGCTTTTATTATGTTAAGTCCTTTATTTCATACGCGTCCCTGTCATTTTATAAACAAAGCAATAATGAAAAACAACAGCACGAATTTTTCTATTGTATGTTCTACATAGCAGAAATAATCTATCGTTGCCTGAGTTAAATAAATTTTCCTAAAAATCTATTTGTAGCGATATAATATAATATAATATATAAAAACACCGCTCCATTGATTAATCCGAGTCAACGCATTAACGATACTCCGCGCCATCTGTTAATTGTCAAATATTTACAAATAAACTTGTAAACATCAAAACTGTCAAGTCTACTGAGATTTAGCGCCGGTTCTTAAAGGTAACATTTCCGTGTTTCGGCCAATAGCACAAGCCAAGCAATTACTTGACACGAAACTTCTTACTGCTCTCGATACTCATATTAATTTTCCTTTATATATGCCCCGGGAAATACATTAAAAATGTATATTGCAAAATATTTAGTAAACGTATATTGCCTTCTGTTAATTGTTGTTGAATTTGAACCTGCGCTTTTGCGCGTATAAGTCCAACGCTCAGTCACCAAAGCCTGACAGGCTTAAGCACGTTTGCTCTTAGCGATTTTCATACAAACTTTGACCCAATTGCAAGTCTAATTTTCCGCACTTTCGACCCAAAAGAAGGTTTCAATAAAAATTTCAGCTTCATAGCTTTTAAGGTTTGGGCTTCGCGTTCGTTCAGTCAGGAGAAACTCAACGTATATAAATAGATTTGATTTCATTTGTTGTCATCTCTGCTTTATAGGGGGTCGAATCTTTTGGCGTCTGATGCAAGGAATTTGTGCTTTTTTTGCAAAGGACTTTTCATGCGGATAATTAAACAGAATACCAACGCCAAAAGGGGCGAACTTCTGGTGTAAAGAGAAACACGCTCAATCACAATTCTTTTCATAATATTCTTTCCATTTTGTTTAATATACCCAAAGCAGTCAATATTCGGTTGAGCGTGAATGAAAAGAACAAGTTGAGCTCGCGCTTAGTTAGTTAAAAAAAAAAAAACGAGCAGAAACATTGATGTTTGGCATTTGAGGTTTTTTTTTTTATTTTTTTTAAAGCAAAAACGACTTTAACAACATTTTGGCAGAGGCACATCCGCTTGGCCAGGATATGGACTGGCTGCAATCGACAGAATGTGCTTCAATGGTTTTCTAATGGACTCCATCCGCTATTTAATGCATCCCACACACATGCACATACACACTCACGCACACACACACACATGTGGAATAAACTGAAGTACGCAGCATCGTGGCAGGGCAATGTTCGTGCAGCGGCAATTTAAGTCCGAAAAAGGCGCACACATTGGCAGCTTGTAAAGATTAATGATCAGCACAGCCGTTGGCCCAGACCAGTGCAACATGATGCGATAATATGCGATTTTCTGGCCGGGCGTATCTATAAAAATCGCTTGGCTGCTGCTGCTATTGACAGAGCAATTGCTGCAGGACGAGTCGACCAGGTCGTCCTTGTCGAGCAGCTCAAGTGCTCGTGTGTATTTGCTGCTGCTGCTTCTGCTGCTGCCATTGCTGTTGCAGCAGCGACCTAAACATTTGAAATGCATGAAGTTATTCAATAAAATAAAAATTGAATAGCTTCTTGCAAAAAATTCTTTCTATTTGAGTTTGCGACCATGGTTGGCCAAAAGGAAGATGCTGCAGGCGAAACGCTTTTATAAACCACTTACTGTACGTACATATAAGAAATCCGACTCATTTTCACACATGGCGCAAACTTAATCAAACAGCGAAAAACAGCTAACAAAATGGGATTTAATGGGTTAAGCAAAACGTGCGCAAATGAAATTAAGAATCATATTTTTTGGTGAAAAAAACCTTGTTAATAAATCCATAATATCTGTCGATTTGTATAAATTTTAATTGAGGCACCATATAGGTATATAATGCATATTCATTGTGTGAAGTATTTATTTTGAGATATTCTGGTTTTTACTTCAAATTGATATTGATTATCTACAAGGTGGCCACACTTAGTTATATCCATAATGTTGAATAATAATATAGGCTGTTTTTGGCATGATTTACTTCAGTTTAACTTCGTTATATAGCACACTTATTATCTCAATCCATCCAATCCTTCGACTGCGGTATCTGGTCTGCCAACTAGTTTTAGTGTTTAGTAAAGACCGCCTCTCTCTCTCTCCCTCTGTTCCTCTCCCCGCTTTTAAGCGCTACTCGCCAAACTCAAATTCAATTTAGAAGCGTTAAGCATTATATTCATTAAAATGATGTTGCCCGACTCTCCTGTACAAGTGCATCAAAGTCAACAGCAGCCGCAGCTGCAACCGCCGAGGCTGCGACAGCGGCCCAGTGCCGCAATCCACTGATGATGCAGTGCAGCTGAGCTGTTGGTGTAGCTGTTGCTGATTCTGGTGCAGCTGCTGCGTTTAGCATTTTCAAAATCCGCTCAGTGCTGCAAATTGCGCTGCGTTTTGCCAACTTTTATGCTTACACACTCACTGACACACACACACACTCACATACACTCACACGATGCGCAGACATGGCGCAGCCCAAGTGCAAACTACAAACTGTGAGTACTCCATGCATATGCTGCAGTAATTGCCGCCGTGCCGCTGATTACACTTCAACAGCCGCCACACAGAGACGCAGATGAACGACCAACAACTTGTGCCGTGTTCAAAGCAACAAACACCTACACAGTCGCAGACACACACACACACACACACACACACAGACACACATTTACATCCTTAGCTTTGGTTTCAGACATGGATTCCGTTTTGGCATCAGATCTGGCTATGGCTTTGGCACTGGCTTATGCGGCCGCTCTCGGCACTCGGGCAATAGGACCGCTGGGCTTTTAACTGTTCTAGATTCAGCAACACCCGCGAATACGTGCACACACAGAAATATACACACATACCTATACCTATGCTTGTGATACACAGCCAGCCGACAAATGTTGCGATACACGATATAAATGAAGATTATATATTGAAGAGTATGAATATAGCTGTGTGCATTTAAGAAATATGTTCCATGTAGTCATTCATCACATTGAAAAATTTTTACTTTTATCAAAGAAGCGACCATGTGCATGCCCTTAATCATACTTTTGACTACATTAAGTTTATACAGAAACAGAGAAATTTTTAATATTGAGTTGAATGAAATTCCTTGCATAAACAAAAGATCTTTCCATACAAATTCCACTGAGCTTGAGTAAACATATATTTTGGGCAACAAACTCAAATTGAGTCAAGTATTTAAAGATCAGGCCAATTGCAACTGACATAAATTAAATAAACAGGAGCAAAATTATGAATTAACTGCGAATATTTTAAATCACAATAACATAGCATTTATTTGGATTTATCAAATTGTTTAGAGCTCATCAACTGTTACTTTGTATTTTGCATTGTTTAGCACAAGCATTGATCGTTAAATATAGCCTTTTATTATATAAATATTTAATTTTTGTCGCCTGTGCCGCTTGGCATATGCATTCCATAAATTTCTATGAGTTTCTCTTCAGTTCGAGTGCTTCGGCTGGCTCTTTCTCCATAAAGCATTGCCCCCGTCTATCCTTAGCTCTCTTCCTTGCCTCCTGTGGCTGATGCTGTATTTGAATATTTAATTTTTTAGCATGCAGCGCACATTTCGCACTTCTAAACTGACGCTAAACGCTGCCGTTGCCTGCCTGCATATCCGCCTTCTCTACCCCATGCTCCAAGGTGTAGCACAGGATTGCCGTAACTTTGTGTGTAGGTGTGTGTGTGTGTGTGTGTATGTGTATGTGTGTGTGTATGTGTGTATGTGTGTGTGTTTTATAAAACAAACAAAATGTTTTCTAAGCTAAATGGGCAGCTGCATCCCCTTTCAGCTTACTCGTTGATTGCGGGTTCAATGCGCGCCACAAGCTCTTAACAGCATAGAAAACTCCAAATTGGCTTTTCCGATGTGTCATCTTTGCTATTTGGTTTTTTTATTTCGCTTGTCGCGTCGCGAGTCCTAATTAATATCATTTTTGGCACAACGTGGGTTGACATGTCACGCCTCTGGCCCTGCCTCCGCCCAACTGCGAGCAGACGCAATTTTTTAACTATCCTTTGGCAGGCTGCCGTTTGTAATTAAATGAATTTCACTTTCGTAAAATTCACATTGACAGCGGCATGCAAAAGACGTCCGGCATTTATCACGCAACAATTACCTGCCTTTAAATATTTAATTGAGTCGCCATTGAGCAGCTTACCTTAGACCCAAATATTCCCGCCTTACACAACATAGCCATTCGCTTAGCGACGTCAACATTCCGTGTTGTGCATTTAAATTGCATTTTTATACTCTAGCCGGGCGGCTCCATCAGCTTAGTCAGTAGTAGAACAAGCACTTAACTTTGGGAAAAGCCTTTCCATTAGCTTTTAATAAAATAGATCCCGAGTAACAAATTGCTTACTATTAAAATACTTTTCTTGATCATAACTACCCAGAGTTTGCTTTCAGCTGTAAGAAAATAACTTTATTAAAAAGACTGCACAATCTTTTATTTTTTAACTTAATTTAATAAGTTGATAGCTTATTTTAATATGCAATATGTTTTAAGCTATGTCTAGGGCACTTTCGATGATTCGCGCTTAACTTTCTTGTATTTGTTTTTCATGTTCTCAAACGCACTTTAAAGAAATTTTTTATGCGAAATTCCATTATCCCTTTGACATTTTGCAGTCGAGTTAGCGACCCAGTTTGTTATACAGTGTAAATATCTCCAAACTTTTTTTTTGTGCAAAATAAACTGAAAGAGCGCAAAAGAAGAAGAAACTAGTTGAAAAAATTGCTGGAAAAGTACGCGCCAAACTGCATGACATTATTGCCAGTCAGTTGCTGTTGTTGTTGTTGTTATTGTTGCTGTCCAACGCGAGGTACTTGCAATGTCACCCACTTACACACACACAACCACACACACACACATAGACTGTCTCTCCCACACACACACACACACACACACTTCCGCTGTGGCTGCATTGTTCATTTAAATTCTAATTTGTATTTGCCGCACTCGACAATGAGAGTCGAGGACAGGAGAACCTGGGGATATGGTGAACACGCTTCCTGCCAGTGGGCATTTGGACAGGTACTATGTAGGGTTGCTTTAGCTCTAGCCCCAGATCAAGCCACGTGCCCAATAATGTCCTTGAAAGTTTTAGGGCGTGTCCCTGCGATTTGTTATTGCTGCCATAGTTAGGTGCTGCAATCCTAATCGCGTTTTTGGTGACGCTTCGCATAGCCAAGTGCTTGCTACAGTCAATTCGTGCTTTTAATGACTCCAGTTAAAGAGGAGAAGTTCTCGACGTGCAAATGGGGCCATTGAACAAAGTTAGGGCAAGGCCGCAGGACCTAAGTAGATTCCCATTACGACATTACTAAAGAAACAATTAGAAATCATTTGTAGGAATCAATCAATTTTGCAGATTTGGCGGTGAATACCCTGTAACAGATGGGTTATGTATAACAAAAAAATGTATAAAGAACGATTTTAGTTTATGGAAGTGCATTATTTGACTTAGGAAAAACTTTCAAACTTTGCTTGCCTCTGCTCTTCGTCCTAATTTAGGACAGTCGGAGATGCTTCCATCCGGCTGTTATTGCATTGCAAAAATTTAAGTTCGTTAAATTTAAATTAGCTTAAAATAACTGCAAACTTAATATGGCTTATAATTTAAAATATGTATGTGTATGCCAAAAGGTTGACGCGAGCTTTTCCTTTATTTCGTTTGACATCGGGAAATTTGTCGCTTTTAATTAAAATGTTTAAGAAAAAGTGGATGAATTTATTGCAAATGTAAAAGCAAACAAATTAATGTTTGGAAATATGTGCAATCACTGTCTCTGCAGAGTCAGACCCACTTGATGCTTTTTCTGCCTTGCGCAATTTTAATGTTTTTTTGGTTTACGCATAAACAGAGAACCTGTTATTTATAACCTGAAAAGAAAAATAAGAATATTGGTTCAATACGTGCTATGCGTATAATTTTATTCATGAAAAATGCATTCTTGCTGCCCCTCAATGAGCGCGTCCTTGAACAGCTGTCCCGCGATCAATCTATATTTCTCGGTTAATATGTTTTCCTTTTATCGATTGGCTATATAAGCGTCGCATTTTTAGTTCTCATTAGTTCGAACTGCGGAAAGATTTTCGACTACACATAAGATGAAATTCCCTTTGGTCCTCGCCTGTCTGTTGGTCTACGTGGGCCACGCCCAATCCCACAGACATTCTATACAGCTTCGATAACCACAATTCGTGATGTATATAAATATTACGTATATTATTATATAAATATTACTTTCTTAACCGAAACTTAAAAACGATTAACCGATGCTTTAAAAAAAAAAACAATATTTTGAAATATACTATGTGCACTATTGAATCCTTAATACTGGTTTCATTATGATCTATTAACATTCACTGATGATTTGTCTCTCATTTTTAATGATTAAATCTTATTTAATAACTTTTCTGCCTTGCCTGAAAAAAAGTAGGTTTGGACTTGTTTTTAAGTGCATCGAAAATATGCCATCCTTTAGCAACTTAATTTGTTCTCGCTGAATTTTTTCATTTATTTGCTGACTATACTTGCATTTTCTATTGCCACTCTGTTGTCCAGTTTGGCTTTTAATTCAGTTGTTGTCGCCGTTGCTTTGGGTACTTAATTAAAAACCGCATTTGTTGCATTTCTTTCTTGCCATTTTTTGTTTACGAACGGAGGAAGCGCCCTTGTGGCTGTCTCTGCGAATGTTAAAGCTTACAATGTCTTATGGCTGTCTTTTGTTCTGGTTTGTCACTGGAATTTATAGCAGGTTTAACCCACTTTTGTTGCTGTTGATACCCTGCAACAATTGAAAACGGCTAGAACAGGGTATATTGGCTTGGTACAAGTGCATGTAACGTGCAGAAATAGGCGTTGCCAAACCCATCGCTCGAGACTTCGTTTTCAGAGCTGGGACTATAAATTTGGTATGTACCTCATATGGTACAGTAATAATAATAGTAAAGCACGCCCTCGCTCAGCGAGGTAAGAGCGATGCGTTAATAAAGAAAAACTAATACGTTTATAGTTGGAACAACAATTCAATTTTATTCATTTCTTTCTTTTAAAAATAGGTAGTTTTGCTAGGCACTTTGCTACAACTTATATTTTTTGCAGAGAAATTTCGCGAAGTATCGCGGGCTGGTTGAGTGAAGGCGTATTATAATAATAATATGTAGGAAAACTCACAAAAGAGACAGGCGACTGTGATTGTGATAATGTGCCCATTGTATGTGCGCAAGACTTGCTCGATTTTCCGAATGAAATGGAGCAGTCTGAAGAAGCTTTGATCTGAGCTGGAGAGGCCAGATGCTTCCTCCTATGTCAAGATATAGCTGGTTGTTCACAAATACTTTTCATAGTTGTTTTGCTTGCCTGCAGGTAGAGCCTACATTGGGCGTCAGGCGCATTTGGTAGAGATATTTCAGAGTGCTTTTTTTCTCTCTCTAGTTCTATAGGTTATCGAGGAATCGATAAGCTACTAGTCTCTTTGGTGTCCCTCGCTAGATCACCCGAGGATTTCTCGTGTAGTAAAATAGAAGAATATCAAGAATATCGAATTTTTAAATTCACTCCACACCACATAAAGTACATGTGATTTTGTTAATACAGTTGTTGAAGAAGAAAATTGGAATGATTGTAGTCGCAGCTCTGCGTCCGTGCAGGGTGTCTCTTGGCTGGGCTCTCCCGACGAGTGCACTTTAACACTTTTTTTTTGCGTAGTTTTTTTTGGGTCAGCTTGAAGGCAGTTCAAAGTTTTAAATTGGTTGTCAAATGCAATGAGCAAATGTGATAAGTGCCAACGACTTGAGAAACACATTTTGCAATAATTAAAATGCATTCGCCATAACGAAGACAATGATGAAGTAGCATTGCGTGCAGGCAGTGCAATGACTTAGAGCTCCCCCTTCAGTAAATGGAATTGCAAATGGAAATATTTCTTCGAAAATGAATAAAGTATGTATGGAAAGTGTTCAACTCTTGCTTTTACTTAGGCTTTTAAAACTATGTTAACAACTAGGCAATTAAAACGCTTAACTGACGCTTTGGCTATGCTTTGGTTACTGCTCAGATTCGTGCCGGCCTGGGCTACACCTCCTCGCTAAGATTATCGCTAAACTTGATGGATCCGCGCTGCCGCACATTTGCCCGCTGCCGTTTGTACTCCGTGCGGGGCAGCTTCATCGGCTGATCGAAGGCAACAGCGCTGGGTCCAATGGGACTGGTCAGATAGCTGCCGCTGTGCTGCACCTCCGCTGGCCATTTGCCTCCTTGCATCGCTTCCACCAGGGCCGCCTCCATTTCTGCGTCGCGCTCCTCCTGCTTGGTTTGACGCTGTTGCTCCTGGAGGCGTGCGCGTAGGCTGCTCATTGCAAAGCTGACATTGGAGTGTTGGCTGTTCTCTGTGAAGATCTGCTCCTTGTGCTGCTTGGGTCTGGATTTGTTGTGGGCTTTTGCACTGGCTGCGGCTTCCCGTTCGCGATACTTTTTGAGATAGGCGGGCGGATAGTTGGGCGCCTCAGTTGTCGTTGTGGTACTGCTTGGGCTGCTGCCGCTGCTGCTGCTCATTCCATGACTGCGAGGACGCTGTGCTTGACTGCTGCTGCTGCCGCTGCTGCTGCTGCCGCTGCTGCTGCTGCTGCTACTGCTGCTGATGTAATGGCTGCTGGGATGGCTGTGGTAGAGCTTGGAGGGCACGAAGCCGCCTTCCATGGGCGCCAAGGATTGCACCTCGCCGCTTGCCTCGCCCGTGTGCTCAGTCACTTCATATTGATGTCCTGTCTGTTTAGACAGCTCATTTTCATCTTCGACTTGTTCGAAATCATCCTCCTCCTCCTCCAGCTCAGGACGATGACCCACCAGCTTCTCTGGTTTGGGCAGCAGCTCGGGAATGCCGTGAATATTGTGATTGTCGTGACTGGAAGTAATATGCGTGTGCAGCTGCGTTAGGGCCTGGGGACGCAGCGTGACATACGAGGTTGGCTGCTCATTGGACTTGTAGACGGGCTTCCAGCTCTGGTATTCCATAATCTTGCCAGAGACAATCTCATTGCTGCTGGGTCGGGCTCTGGGATTGAAATATTTATCCATGAGCGCCTCATCGCTGCTTGTGGGCGCTTTGCCCTCCACAATTAGCTCCTGCTCTTTCTCCAGCTGACGCATTCGATTCTCGTACTGCAGCTTACTGGGCTCTGTCGCGACAGGCTTTGGCAGTGGCCTTATCAGCTTCACTACCTTCTTCTGTGAGCCGCGCATCTTGATTATCTTGACGGGCTTGTTTGTGTGCGGATCTCTGATGATGTACTTAACGCGCGTCGTTTCTGTGGGCATAAAGTCGATCATGCTCTTGCCATAGTTCGCTGTGCTGTGCACATAATCACCGAACATGGACCTCATCGCCCGACCCCCACCGAACATTCGACCTATAAGTCCACCCATTAGCGAGTTGTCCATTTGCTGCCACATAAAACGGCGCTGAATTCTATAAATATATGAGAGAATTTGCTCTTAGCTTTCGATGCGAACTCAATAAGTTTGTTTGTATTAGTTCAACTCAGCAATCAAAAGTTTGATTAAGTAATCATTCAGATTAACTCTTAGTTAATCACTAATCATTTAATTTGATCACTTGAAAGACGATTATTCAAATATTTATATCGTTTTCTTAATATGATATGTTAATAATGATATATTAAGAGTAGGCACAAATAAAAGTAAATCGAGCACTAAACAAATGATATTCAGCTGGAACAGACACTTCTCTGTCGATATACGGAATGTCATTAGCTGGCATCGATTCAAATTGTTAACTGAATCCGTTTTTCACTTACCTGTGATCCTCCGCCTGTTGCTCGCCACTCGCTAGCTGCAGCAGGAGCAACAAACTTGCCACAATAAGCGGCCAAAAGCAGCTGCCAGAGATCTGTGTAGCAGAGCCGTGTTTATGTGGCATTTGCATTGAATTGATTTCTGGCTTTCTTACGTAATGCTTCCTCATGTTGGCTAGTGTGATATGTTGTTATATGCTGTGCTCAGGTATTCCCAGATGGAGCTGTCCGCAGCCTTTGGCTTGTAACTAGCCGTCGGTTGCTTGTCGATTGCCACTTTTGACTGCCGGCGCCTGCGCGCCAAGCACATGATTTTATACACTTCGCACGTTCGGAGCTGGGAATGTGGCTGAGCAGCTGAGCAGCACAGCAGCTGGCTGCAGTTGCTCCAATTACTGAGCGCAGTTGCGGCATTTCGCTTGCGCTTGCGCTTGGCATTGGCATTTCACTTTCGGCTGAACAATGGTTACTCTTTTCCCCCCCTCTGAAAATTGCCGCCCCTTATACATATTTATGTGGCCGCCTTTCGTCGAACAATTAGTTCCATTAGTTTCTGGCTGGTTTTGTGGCTATGGATAGTTTTTTTCTTGTACATAGTTTTTTTTGTGTTATTGCCTTTTCCTTCCTCTAGTTTGTTGTTTCCGTATATATTTTAGTTTCTTGCTGGCTGATTTTTGCAGCCCGCCCTGGCGTGCACGTCTTAAATATTGTTAAAATTTTTATTAAATTTTGTTAAATCATTGCGCCGTGCATTCAGCACAGAAGCCATCGCCGCAACGTTTTCAATACCGATTCGTGCTCAATTATGAGTTAATATTTATTAATGAGAGGCTTTTTATTTTATATACATATCTTTTATTTTTGGTTGCATTTTATTAATTAACGGCTCATCGGCAATTGTTTCATAAAATTGATGGGCAGCGCCATCTGGCGAGCCAAACGTGCACTGGCCATCCAGGGAATGAGCTGTCTGGTCCAGGGGCTTTGTACAAATGACTTTATGGCGTGCGTTTGTAGATAGCAATCAGTTGATGATAATGACGATGATGATGATGACGTTCGTAATGATCATGATGCCAATGACGATTGCGATGATTATGTGCTCAAGCTTTTTGTTTGCACATTGTGCATCCTCTTGACAACTGTTTGAATTGCAAATGCGATAGGTGGCGCCACTTAACAATTGCGTTAGAATGGCTCGTTAAGAACGTGTGTCATTGACATCTGGACACCATAATGGGGGCTTACTGTGTCATGAGTATTAATATGATATGGACTCCAAATAGAGCTTTGATTAAAACTGAATTGGCTTACCATTAAGTAGGATTTACACATCGAAATCAATTTGGTTTATTTAAACATCATTCATTGTTTTAATCTGTAAGTATTTACTATTTGCTGAGACTTGCTTTATTGTTTGCATTTTTTATACGTAACAATACAGTCTGATTTTTATGATTACAATTGGAAGATGCTTGTGACTGGCATTTGCGACTTTTAAATTAAGGGTCCCGTGCTAGCAATAAAACAATAACATTAATTCATACCACTAGGCATAACACATCTTGGCCCTAATTAAAAATGTTAATGTATTCGTACTCCGTTAGACGTAATGAGCGTTGTGGAATTTCAGCAATAGGTAAATAACATTTGAAATGTATTTATATATAAATATTGTAATTTTAATTTCAAGGCGATCGACAGAAATCTTAATAATCTTATGAATGGTAAGCAGTGCTAAGTTCTTAACTAATCGACTCAAAACTTATCTTGATAAACCCATGTACAATTTCATTAATATAACATATCCGGAAAACCCGGCCACATGCTTTCAAGGATCATATAATGATTCAAGGTAGTAAATTTGAATTTTCTATAGACAAGTTATAGCTTGATTCAGAGTATATGATTTAGCCACCATTTTGTCCGATTAATATTTTAAAATACATACATATGCATAGATGCATGTATGGAGATATTTAGCAAGGATTTCGTAGGAAACTTTCCTTGAAGCACCGATTAAACAGCGTTTAAGTAGAGCACAATGAAAACTCATTTGCACGCAAATGCACTTAAATCCAAGAGAACTCGTGTTTGTGTGTGCGTATTTGCCGAGAGCATCGAACAACAAGTATCGCAATTGTGTGAGGATACAAATATTGCGCATACGCCGTGTGGTTGCAGTCAATTCCGCTGTGTTGTCAATATAATGTATTTAAAATGCCATTTGTGTAAATGGATTATGTAATCGATGCATTTGCCATTGGATTTGCTCTTATGTGCGGCGTGCCTGTGTGCGTGTGTGTGTGCGCATGTGTGTGTATATACCAAATGCATATTTGTATTATTGCTGCCAAGCATGGCTTGTTGATAACGATACGCAACTGTTGTTGCTTCAACATTGGCATTCAGCTCGGCACTGAGAGCCGTCGCGCTCGATATGTATATAAGTAAAAGCAAATTGATGCCTTAAGCCAAATATAAACACAATAAAACCAAACAAGCCGCAACAACAATGAGCTACAGCACACAGTCAGAGGGCGCCAAGTTACAAGTTGCTTGCAGAAAAGCACTCCCCCAGTGATGGACCCTGCAGGGAGCCAAGCCAGAGGTAGAGACAGACTCTCAGAGTGAGTCCGATGCCGATGCGAGGGCACAGGCACAGTACTCAGGCCCAGGCTCAGGCGCAGGCATTCAAGTCAGGCAGTTAGTCAAGCGTAAGGCGGCAGTCGGCTGTTGGCTGTTGGCTGCTGGCTGGAAGCAGGCGGCCAACTGCAAATTGTATGAACTGAAATTTGCCTCTAAGCCGGGAGCCAAGTAGACGTCGACCCAAAGCAGCAACAATAGGGACAACAACTCTTGCAGAGCAGCAGCAGCCGCAACGGAGCGCTGCAAATTGTATCTAAAACGTTGATAACATCGCATTTCTGGCTTACATTCTGCCCCACTAGCTCTATTGCCAATCACAGCACACAAAGGCACACAGGCTAAGCATTAGATACAATAACATTGACAACATTGGCAGCCAACATGCGCCCAGATTGATGCGACCGGATCCATTAGGGACTGCGAATGGGCATATGATATGGGCTCTGAGAGGCAGTGCATCAACTGTTGACCATTCGACTATCGCAACAGACACGATAACTGCATTTTAGGTTTCTGTTTAACCCTGCACCCTCTCACAGCACGAGGGCTGTTAAATAGTTTTGTCCAGTGCCGCTTAGTTGAAATATAAATCAATATGTTTCCCATTTCAGGGGACAATTTGTACTTGTTAAACGAGATTTTATGAGATTCAAAAAAATTTCGCTTTAGTTGATTATTTATGAAGTTAAGTCAACAGTTTCTATAATAAAATAAAATCATAGGAATATGAGATTCACAAGTTATTAAAAGTCAGTAAAAAGATTTTCACAAATGAAAATTCTGACAGGATATCAATGTGATGTGTACTTCTCTGTTAAATACTCTTGCAGAGGATATTGTAATTTGATTTCAGAACGCATGCAAAAAGACGGTAAAATATTGTTATTAATGATCAAATGCTGCTTGCATAAGAAACTTTAATGAATGCCATTCAAGATATAAGAATATAACTTCTCGTTTGTGCCATATATTTGCATGTGTATTCAATCAATGGCATCCCGAAAGTTACTGCTTTTCCTTGTCTTTGTTTGTATTAAATATTTTGTATACCCTGTATTCATTTCAAATTGTGTCAAATGCGCATATTGCAGTCGTGAAGTTGTGTGCCTTACAAGCAGGGGGCGACATCCTTGAACCCATAAAGTATTGAAAATATCCAAATTTCATATATATACATTATATATCCTTGTTCAACCTTGAACAGTTGGAATGCATATTACGGCTGTTCTGAGCTTGGGTGCAGAGTATCTTTTAGTTCAGCCACCGTCAAGAAGAGCAATTTTACCTGGATTTATTTGCACAGCTTACGGACCATTTTGTTGCTTCTGTTGCTTTTGTTATGCTGCACTTAAAATATATTTACTTATGTATATATTGTAAGGTAAAAGGACTACCTGTTTTACAGCGTATCTGCGAAACTGATGCTAGTGTTTTTGCTGTTGTTGTTGTCCTTACTGATTTAAAGCCTGAAGCGCTGCTGTAGCTGTTGCATTGTGCGACCGTTGACGACACAATTTTTGCTTTATACTCTACACACACACACACAAACGCACTCACGTACACAGAGATATAAAGACAAAGATATTGCGCATACGCCGCGTTGCAGCTTTATGTCCATGTCTGTCATGTTGGCGCCATCACAAAAGCTTTGAAGTTGCATAGATAAGCTGCCCGGAGTTGTTGTATCGTTGTTGCCACGCTGTTGCCGCTGCAGTTGCCGCATAACTTGGGGCTAATGGCCGCCCACTGGACAATGCGCGCCGCGTAAAGGCATTGCAAGTAGCGGCCCATAAACTTGTGTCATAAGAATCCAAGACGCCAAGATGCTGTGAAGCAGCAGCAACATCTATGTGGCATGTGCTGGCTCCCTGACAGGGTTGCATTACATGCTTGAAAGCAAAATAATAATAATAAATAAAATCTATTTGCCAGTGTCAATGTAATAAAAAAAAGAATTTTCTTCATTTAGTTGCAGACGAATGATAAATTCATTCAGTACTTTAATTTTTAATACTATTTTATTATGAAAGTTTGTGCCATGTTAACTTTCAAAAAATGTTTGCTTTTTACTTTTTAAAAAACTGCTCAAAAAAGAATCTTAGACCTCTTGCCAAAATACTCTTACTATCAAAATATCGTAACACTATCGGGGCAGTCAGAAAGTTCACCAAACTTTGTTTAACAGTTGCGTCCGTATTATTAGACTTGGTATTGACCAGGTTCTATTGAGAACCTGTGGAAATGAGTCGTTACCTTTACTTATTTGTATCGTTAGTTAAACATAAATATAATATTAGCTGCGACATCAAGATATTGCTTCAATCAAAATGCAATTTCGAGGCTTGAACTGTTTTGTGGCCCATTTGCCCTATCTCTAGTTTCAGTTCGTGTTATCCCTGCACTATACTATACTACGCTCTTATTATAGTTTAAACGGTTTTATTATTTAAAGGAAAAATAGTAAATGGAATGCTAAATTAAACGCTTCCTCTGGGTTTTAAAAGTAGAATTAAAATGTCTGACAGCTCTGGTGCGAAGGATGCTCAATTCGCAAACGGATACCCTAAAACTATGTTTTACTAGGGGCACACACACACGCACATATACATATATCTATATAGATACAAGCGCACTCACGCACACATTTAAGCGCATTTAATGCGCGCATAAATTATTCAGAGTGGCGCTGAAAAAGCGCCGCACAGTCATCCCGGCAAGGCTCCTCGCTGGGCAATACTCAATTATTTTAGATTATGTTTGGTCAGCGAGTGTAGCTGAGTACGCTTGTGGATAGGAGCCAAATGTTGGTTCAATGTACGCCTGGTTATTGCACTTTATACGCTCGCTGAACAATGGCGAGGACAGTTCTGGCTTTTAGTTTTTTATTTCAATTGTTGGGGCGAACGACGGTGGTTCAATCAATGTTTAATTGACCCATTTAGTGGGGAGTTGGGGCATAAATAACATTCAAGCAGGCCATGCTCGTTTCTTGTCGCTGCTAAAAGCATTTGTTATTTATCCACATTGTGTCCGGATGAAGTCCTTGTAATGTCAGCCTATGCGTTTAATTTATATTAATGTTGTCATCGTCAGGGCCCCGCCCCTATTCCCATGCCCTGTTGCGACTGCAGCTGTGCTCCCTTCTCATCTGCGCTGTTTGCTGGTGTGGCCCAAATTAATTTACACTGCGCGAAATCCCAGATGCCCTATAAATTGTTATGCCATTTAATTGGGGCTTACAGAGCCAACCAGCAGCCCATTGAGAATGATTATGATGAGCTGTTGAGCCTCTGTTTTACGAGCATTCAATCAGTTTGTTTATGCAAATGAACTGACAGTATAAATTGACATTGTGATTGTGTTATTGCAACCGCTTTTATTTATTTTTATCTACCGTAAAGCATTGACAATTATGCGTACTCTGTTTCAATTCAATTCCTAATCTCACTTATTAATTTTTAATTAATACAAATCTCTGTGACACATTTACAAGCTATTAAACGCAGGCTTAGTGGCCACAGTATCCAAGCATTAGAGGTTAGCTTTTTATCTGCTCGCCCATTGAAAATTTGTTCTCCTCTATTTTATTCATAGCGCATTACAATTCATTTCAACTTACTACACATCTCTGTCACAAAATACATTATTTATTGCAGCTAAAATATACTAAAGTTGGTTGCATGTTATATTTCGCATTCAAAACAATTTTAAGGCTTGCTGCAACTGGAATTTATTACATTTAATGCTCCATTCGATTATTACTACTTCATTATTCCAGATAACTACAAATCTCGTGTGATACATTTTGCTAGAAATCAAAAGTTTTGCTGAAGCCGCACTAACCGAAAATGCTTGGCTTTTGTTTAGCATTCGCCTGACTTTAAGCAAACATGTTCATTCGAAGCCCATAGCTAACCACAGAACTGTGCTATAATAATGCCAAACGAAGGAGTTCGCCTCGAGAATGGAATGCCAGCCGCATGCTCTTCTACCTTCGGGTATTTCTATAAGTAAAGCACATTTGTATCATTTCAAATCCATAGCTAACCTCAATGACACGCTGATTAAATCAAATAACTGATGGCTTTGGCTCACTAAAAGCCCCAAAAGGAAGCAGTCAGCAAACTAAACTGAACTCTATCTCTGTGTTACTGCTACTGCCGCTGCTGCTACTACTGCTACTACTGCTGCGCTACTGTTGCTACTGGTCAGCAGTCAGAGCCGGAAATCAGCGTTGCCCAATCTGTGGCCTGTTCGTTGCTGCTGTGGCGCGTACTTCATTGTCTATGAAATTTGCTCAACTGCAAGCCAAGCAGAAGGAAATTGCTCACACGTACACACACATACATGCGAATATATGTATTTGTATACGTGTGTGCTAGTATTTCTAAGGCGACTGACGTTGCCTTAGCATTTTTTCTGCTCGACTGCTGCTGCTGCGACTGTTGTTGTTCTTGTTGTTGTTTAGTTTCTCGAGCAGCTGCCATTTTGTTTTGGCCCATACACACGACTACGTTAGATGTGCATGTATATGTATGTTTGTATGTGAAAGTGTGTGCGTTTGTCCATTGTTGTAAGCATCTTTTGTTTCAATTGCTTTGCTTGCGGCCCAGCGCAGATTTGAGCTCGACTCTCGTCCCCGTCGCCAGTTTTGCTGTTGCTGCTCCCTGTGGACCCTCTTCTGGGCCCTCCCCATTTGAAGCTGCTTTATTGCAATTGATTTTGACACCGCTTTTTATGTGTTCCGCAATCTGCCAGCTTAATATGACCTAAGCATCGTGTACATGTGCCGCATCGATAACTTTAAGAAATACTTTTATTTATATATATTTTCTCTTTCTCTGTCAAGCTGTTAAATTTCTTCTTGAACTTTTATCCCATTGCAGCTACGTTCATGGCATTGGCTCCGAAACGCGCAACTCGCTCTTCCATTTGCATAATGGACGTGATATGGTTATGGTGACCACATGCCGGCACGGCAAGAGCTGGCGCGAGCTGCAGGATAATCGCTGCGACGAGGATAACCGCGAGTATGATAGGTAAGTGGGGTCAACATTTAATGGCCATCAAAATAATTAGCTTTAAAACGATGATGACGTCGGGAGAAAAACCAAAAATTGTTTCTAGCTGTCATTAAGTCCAAATGTCATTTGTTTATCCGTTTCGTGCTAATAGCAACTGCCACGCCTGCCCAAGCCCATCGACCGCCATTAACCACATTTGGAGTCTCTTTCTCTGTCCTTCTGCTGTGTCATGTGATTAATGTTCTAAAATCCAACTTGACAAGCTCATTTAAATGGCACGACACTTCAGTCGAGACATTTGGAGAGCCAACGATTGCCTTTTAGCATCTGTCCACTTTCTTTAACTTTTGGCGCTGCGCAAACTGAGAAATTTTCAATCGCTGTGTTCGCCCTTAGGGGATTCGAAAAATAATAATAGAATAAATAATGACAAACTTAAAGTGTACAAATAGAACGATTGAAGTTCAAATTTAAACTCAATCTAATCTAGAGTTGCGCTTATCAAATAAACAAGCTGTATTCGAAATTTCATCAAGTTAAATGGGTCTTGATATATGGTTCAGTGTTTAAAACAGCTGAAATGACGCGAAACGGAACGTTTTTCAGCATTGCCACTTGACTCCGCCGTTATAAATCAAATCGATTCGTGATACCGATGTAAAATATACATTGTGTGTTTCCAACCATCCGTAGCTTATTACATTTATTTCGCGTTTTCACTACGTTACACTTCACTTTCATCGCTTTAACTGAATTGCATTGTAATTCCTACTGGTTAAAGCAATTGCAAAAAAAAGATATGGGCGCGCATGTATCGAAAAACCTGGTACACAAAATAGGCGAAAGAGGCAGTTAGTGTACTTCGAATGTGTATATATAACATCGAGAAAATAAAGGTATTTTCGGCACGCAGAAGATTAAATACCCTTGTAGATATTGCCTTTACGGATGTGTGAGCATAGTGCTCGTAAATATTGAGTTTAATGTTAATATCCAGGAAAACAGAACATTTTAACAAACAAGAATATACTGGAGAGGATTATGCATTAATATTTTATGCATTGAAATAATTGCCGAATTAGGTCAAGAGATCTTGATAAACAATAACAATCGCACAATAACATAACTTTCGACCGATCGTTCCTTTATGAAATGGAAGTCCGATCCAACTGATTTCGACATATATACTGCGTGCAACATAATGACGGACTTATGTAAAGTTTCAAGAACTTAGGGGCTAGTTCACATACAAACAGACAGACGGGCATATTGAATCATCTGTTAATGCTGATCTAGAATATAGATAGGCTCGGCTGTGTCTCCATCTTTGCGTTACACATATTACAAAACAATACCCTTTTATTTTATACCCAAATTAAATTTAGAGCAATATATTCTTGATCGGCGTCTATTGCTTTTAATTTTTTAAAGTATAAAGTTTTTTGGTTAGTTCTTGTTAAGTTACAAATACAAATTTGTCTAGGAGAAGGTTACGAGATCCTTCGTATATTTACGATAATACATAAATAAATATCCACCCCTACTGCAAAATAGAGAATCCAGAGTTCTTCTTTTACTTGTTCTCTTGATGAATATATACTTGGCCATTGCAAACTCTCGCAGATCAAGTAAAAATATGATGCCAATGTGTGTTCAGGTATATATATTTACATAAATAGTATTTTAGTCCTGCACTTTCGACTTGATTTTCATCAGTTTATTGCTTATGCTCGAAGTTCAGAAAATGTCAACGAAACATTTACCTTATACCTTTAATTGAATGTAATTTTTCATTCATTTTTCAGCATTGCTCTTGCAGCTTACTGAAGTGCCACCTATTACATTTCGTGCCCCTTGCCCCCAGCTGTCTGATGCTCGTAATTTGACATGACTTATGCGACAGATCAGCTTTGGCGTCAAGCGTCAGCGATTTATGCAGCCCATCCTTACTTTCATTTGGCCCCATTCCGCCTGCTCCCATGGTTCGGCTCACTCGAGTCGAGGCACACACTCTGAACTCAACTGAGGGGGGGCGTGGCTGCCGCTACGCCAACCCGTCCGTCAACTGTTCTACATAATCAAGCAAATTGCTTTCCTACTCACATCATTTTTTATCTGTTCGCCCCCTGTCTGGGGCCGTGTCTGAAACTTCGTTAATGCACCTGTCAAATATGGCGCATATTTATAAATGTCGAGAAAATTGCATAATACCTTAGCTGCCTGCAAAGATTTTTCGCATATTTTACGATGCTCCCGACTCTGATGCTGAGCTGCTGTTGCTTCTGATTTTTGATGACTTTGCACATTAATATGCAAAACTATGCATAGTTAGCTCTCCACCCTTCTAAAAACTTTGATGTTATGGATGAGCCGAAAAAGTAAAGCCCCTTATTGTAACAATGACATAAAAGTGCATAATGTTCTTGGCCAACGGTTCAATCGACAGGATCAGGCAACGGCAAAAAATTGCCAAGGTGCGAATGATTGACCAGCAGCGCATTTGGGTATTATGATATGATTTATTCCTTTACCATGCAGGAATCATGATTATATTATAGTATAAAAGGATTCGTTGTTTGCCAAAAAAGGGCATGAAGTCAAAATTATAATAAATTTACTGATTTCTTTATTAATTTTCATTTCATATTTATTTGAATTACCAGCAAATATTGATGTTACAGCGACAGCAAAACGGGCAGATAGCATTCATCAGAAAATGATAAATAAAATAAGTTAAATATGCATTTCAGTTCATTTCCATTAAAAATATATTGCCAAGCTCGGCAGAATAATATTGACACAAAAAATATGGCATTTATTTAGAATATTTTATTGACAAAAGTTTCAATTAAAAATTGAACTGTAAAATTTCTTTACTTCTTCTAAAACGTTTATTTCCTAGCTTATTAAAAATTTAAACAGAAAACTACAAAAACTCTTAAAAATAAAATCAAATTTAAGTGCATTTAAACTTCGTTAAAGCTTTTAACAATTTTCAAGTTTCGGTTTTCTATATTATCGTAAAATCCATTAAAAAGTTTTGTCGCTGCCAACGTGGAAAAAAAACCATAATAAAAAAATAAACGAAAAACTTTGACGACTGCATTCACAAACCTTGAGCTGCTTTTAATGAAATTTTCAATTTTCTTTTTATGTCGCGTCGCAGTATTGGCCTTTGTTGCTATAATGAGCCTAAGGCGTCAATGGTAAACGCTGCTCGGGTTGCCGGGCAACATATGCAACACATAAGGCCAGCAAAAGTCAGGCAACCGCAAAACAAACTGCAACAATCCCATGCATTTACCTGAGGCAGCAGCGGCACAAAAGTGTGGCATGCTTTTAGGAGCCCTTGCCACCGCTGTGTTTGGTATCTGCTGTTGGGCTTGGGCTTGGGATTGGATTGCTGTTTTGATTAGTTTGCCTGAATGCTGTTATTACTGCTGCTGATGGCGAGAACAACGTATCAGCGACAGCAGCAGCAACAGAGGTGGAAGTAATGTTATTTTGTGATTTTGTGGCAACTAATATGTGATAGGCGTGTGCCATTTGAAACGGGGCATGGCTGACATCAGGCACGGCTCAGCCGTGCACATCCAGATGCGAGTTTTGGCGAGTGTCTCAGCTTGCTATCTTGGTTGGCCGTTAAAGGAAATATGAAAAATAATGAGACACTACGAAATGTCCTTGACAAAAGTTGAGTTCTACTCATGCTCTTTTGCCTCATTTTATTTTTGCACACAATTTGACAACAGGCGCGGTGCAGCAGGGCGCGATGCGATGCGATGCGACGTAGAAACGTTTCCGCAGCCATTACGTATACGACATGTTGCCACTGCCACAGTTGCATGTCAAGCAGAAGGCAACGACTGTGCTGGCAACGTGTTGCAGCACGTAAGACGTGTAAGTGTAAGTGTGTTGTGTGTGTGTGTGTGTGTGTGTGTGTGTATGTATATACCCTGCCAGAGCCGCTAAACACAGAGCTTGCGACAAGGTCATACACAGAAAGTTTTCCATTTTTTGTGCGAGTCTTTAATTTGGACCAACAATTTGCCAAGTTTTTAATTTGCAGATTTTAAGACGGCTTTCAACTTTCTTTTACGCTGCAGGTTCTTATACCTTGTACCCATTGTTGTCTATTAGTAAACACGGCGAAGCCACATTTTAGTTTAATTTGAAAAAAAAAATTAAATCTCCCATATGATATTTTCCGTAAATTCGTTACTCTGACAAAGCTTGTGGCAGATAATTTTGACATGAAAAATGCACTTAATATGAAGATTTTTCCAGCAACAAATTTAATGCTTATAAATATAAATCATTAAAATATCTGTACGGCTAAAACCATTAATCAAGCCAATAAATAACTTAACGCCTTAGGCTTAGAGACTCTAACTATGCCTGGGACTATTCCCAGGTTTATACCTAGATGCAAATTGTTCAGAGGTGACTTCATTCCGTGCTTACCCTCGCAGCACTGTTTATTTGAATTTTATTTCAAAGCATTCTACACTAACATATTTTATATTTTTAATTTAAAAATTCCTAAAAAAAAGTCACATAAATTATTATTTGCTGTTTGACAGCGGGCAAGTTTATTATTTGATTTATGCCAAACGTTAAAATTGCTAAAAGCCCAAAGCACTTGATATTAATTTAATTTAATTTAAATATGGGCATTTTACATAATTACAACTGCCAGCCCGGGCTGCGTCTCTGGTATTTTATGCATTTTTCATAATGCAATTTCCAGAGTAATAAATTTTTGTACGCAACACTATCATCATTATCAACAGAGAGCAGACCTGCGGCCAGGCCTGGCAAAGTTTGGCTCCAGTTGCCTTTGCATCTGCGCCTTAACTTCCAGCCGCACCATACTCCTTCCCCCACCAACATTTTACACGTTAATCTTAGATTTCCACATAAATCACTTTAAAGGCGACACACTTGCGCCGGCCAGGCAGCCCAGGCAGTAGCCCAGGTAGAGCCAAGCTGCTGGCCCACTGCAATTTCTTTGAGTGGCAATTCCATCTTTTTTTTACAGTCTCCGTTTTGCCGCTGCTTTCGCTCTGAACTTTGTGTACCGAGCTACCTTTGGGTGTCGCGTAGTTGTGTTTGTATCCAGCCATAAAATGTTACTGGCCATGATGTTCAAGTGTCCAGTTTTGACAATGGAGCGACTTAACGTTGAAGGCATTTCGTGGAATTCGTTAAGTCTTAACTAAATTTAGAAATAACAATGTTAAATATAGTTGTAAAAGAAAAAACAAAATGTTTTGTGTTAGAAATAATTCATGAACTAAATTGTTATGGCTTGTGCGATTGCATACCCTATACCCTTTAAAGATGAGCGGAAAAAAGGGTATAATAAGATGTTGAAATTTATTTAAATGCCACTTTAATATATATTTTTAAAACGCGTCATTTATTTAATACATAAACCTTTTAAAAAGATATTTATTGATTGTATAATCTTCTTAGGCTTATAAAGGGCTTAACAGAAGAAAAACAATAAGAAATCATATACTTATTGTTCTTGGCAAATTGAATATTTTAGATATTTGAATGTATATTATAGATTAAAAATGGCTTTTCTAATACTTAAAACATTTCCATAAATGCCATTGTGTATACCTAATATACAAATATATCTGAATATATGAATATATACTGGGTGTGTCCAGGTCTAAGATTTTTTTGGAATGTATTTTGCTTATTTAAGCTTTGCGGACAGTGCTCATACGCACTGTGGGCTGAATTTTAATGGCCTGACTTCGTCTTCAGTTTTAGTTTCAGATGGCAGTTGCTCCAAAAAACGTCTTAGTGCGGTCTGCTGTATTCATTATGAACCATTATCACTAGCTGGCGCCAAGAGAGGGCGGTGGGGGGCCACGGAGTTGGGCAGAGAAAGAGCTGCCTCTATGCGCTTTGCACTTGTAACAAATGCGCCATATTCAATGGCAGCGCTTGTCCTGCTGCTGATTCTGCTGCTCCTTGCACAAACAATGGCATTGGCAACTTTTACAGCTGCTTTTTGCTGCGGCACCCTCTAAGAGACTATGTTCTCAGCGTCATTGTGTTTGCGTTTTTGTCTGGTCTGTTTGTTTTTACCAAGCATCCAAGCAACCAGGCAGCCGAGCACCCAATGTGCGACAAAACTGTCTTTATTTCAAATGGTGTTTAAAAAAAAAAAAACGCAATTTTCATTGAAATTCATCGCAATTTCCTTGCGCTCGATTGTCCTTCTCGCAGCTTCTTGCCACTCACTTAATTTTCATCGCTTAAAGCGAGCCCAACTTTTGACTGTCGGCTCTCGAGTTTCACTGAACTCAAGTTTAGTATTGAGTTTTGTTTAGGGTTTTGCTTGACATGTTTTTGGGTTTTTAATTAAATTCGCATTCGTTGCTGGCAGCTGGGCTGCTGCATTTGACAGGCAATCGGCCTAAGGCTGGAGCAGCAACTACGAAGCTCGCGTTGCAATTAACAAATTGCTAGGCAAACGCAGGCGTATACGCAATATGTCCCGCCCGACAAGCAATTTGTGTGTCAGGAAGCACAAAGCCAAGCGATGACAAAGCAATGTGCTATACACGTTTACCCCTAGTAGTTGCACGCAGGCACATTGAACCAAAAACAAAAAAAAACCCATCATAGTTGTTTGCGTAAGTGGTGCCAATGTTTGACAAATGCTTGACACAAATACATTTGAACGGTTCTTTAATAAGTTTACTTAGAAATGCTCATAATAATTATTTTTTTTTTGAATAATAAAAACATCAACTTTATTTGACAGGCCGTGACACATTTATTCAATTGTATTATCTATGATATTCGATATTAACTAATTATGTTTTTTTGTAATTTTGGTTTGTATACCCTGTACCCGGTACCCAAAATTAGTGAAACGAGGTTTAATACAATACAATGTGTCGACCTCGAAAACTGCAAAAAGTAGAGACTTGAAATTTTAAATATATCTTTATTTTTCTATACTATACGCAACACGAATTTATCAATTATTTTCAAACTTGACTTTTTAGATCAACTCAAAAACAACAAATCTCGTATAGAATAAACAGAATATTTTAACTTTTTTTCAATCCATTATTATAAAAATATCTTCTTAAATCTAGAGTTTTATCAGTGGTAATTGAAGCTCAACATTTGTGTCAGCGAAAGTTGCAATTCCTTCTACAAGCTTATCTAAAAACTCCATATTAGAATATGTATGGAAACCAATAAGCTTAGATAAATTTTGTAATATTTGTTATATGAAATATCTATGAATAATATATCTAACAACTTGCGGGTCATAATACTGCGTACATTAAAACCATGAGAAATATTTATTACATAGTAAAACGATTTATATTGAAATTATAATACCATACATTCTTAATATCTGTGTAGTGCAACTGGTAGTCTATAATATTAAGTATTTTGCTTTGCTTGTTTGGTTTTTCGCTTCTCTTTTGTTTTTTTTTTTTTTTTGACAGTAAGAATCTAACGGCGCAGCTGTCAAAGAGCAAGGGTCTTGCCCTCTTTGCAGTCCTAAAATCAGAACGTCAGATTACCCGGCAGTTAGTCAGTCACCGGGTGCAGGTCGTGTTGTCAGTCAATGAGCTTGGGTTCGCTTTAGCCAAGCAAAAAACAAACATAAGAGAACGAAATAGCAGAAAATTATCAAACCTGGCGCTGACTAGAGCCACCTTTGACAGCTGGGAACCACTCAAATTATGTGCCCGCTGTGCAGCTGTCAGAACAAACTGGACTAACAACTCGGAGAGCTGCTGTTGCTGCTTCTTCGTCTGCTCCCTGCCACTCGTTATGTTAATTTTGTTGGCCTTGACAGGAGCCAAGTAAAGCAATTGACATGAAGTGACTAAGCTCCCAAGTCGAGAAATACCTGTATGTATTATGCGATGTGTGTGAGTATTTTGTGCGCAGCGTGTGTTCGGGGCCTGCCTTCAAAATATGACTCGATATGCTATGCAGTGTTGGCAAATTAATTAGATGTGCGTGTGAGCCAGTGTGCATATATATGATAGCGTCCGGGCCAGTGTTGGGCAACAGGTGCGCTGCTTTGATTTTGCTCCAACCAAGAGAGTAGAATTATAGATTTTTATAGAACTCTCTCTATATATATATACGAGTGATAAAATATATTTAATTTCAACATACGAAAACACAACAAGGTTCTAGTCGAGAGCTCTCGACTAGGGGATACCCTGAACCCTCTTCTTCCAACATCAAATGCATCTATCTATTTTAGAAGCTATGTGTCAAGTTTGGCGACTCTAGTTTTTATTATTTACCAAAATTGCCCAAAAAACAGGATATCGATATCGATTTTTATCGATTGCTTGGAAACGGAGTAAGTTATTGATTATCGGAAACAAACTCGATCTGCGCGGGAACTAGGAGCATCTACATCTAATTTCAAGTTTCTAGCTCTTATAGGTTCTGAGATCCTTGCGTTCATACATACCGACGGACGGACGGGCAAACAGACGGGCATGGCTAGATCGACTCAACTATTTATGATGATCAAATATATATATTCTTTATGGGGTCGGACTTGCTTCCTTCTGCCTGTTACATACATTTGGCTTTCGCACAAATACAATATACCCTTATACCCATTTTTAATGGGTTCAGGGTATAAAAAGCCAAACTTCGTGAAAATCGGATGAGATTTGGCCGAGATATTGGGGTGGTAATTTTTGACCCATGTCTATATACGAATCTTGGGGTAAGATATGGACATGAATTTCGACTAAAAAATCGGTGTCGAGATTTGAATGCCAGATTAATCTAGAGGGAAAACTATGAAGAAAAAGCCAAACTTCGTGAAAATCAAATGAGATTTGGCCAAGATATGGGGTGGTCATTTTTGACCCATGTCTACATACGAATCTTGGGGTAAGATTTGGACATGAATTTCGACTAAAAAATCGGTGTCGAGATTTGAATGCCAGATTAATCTAGAGGGAAAACCATGAAGAAAAATCCAAACTTCGTGGAAATCTGATGAGATTTGACCGAGTTATGGGGGTGGTCATTTTTGACCCATGTCTATATACGAATCTTGGGGTAAGATTTGGACATGAATTTCGACTAAAAAATCGGTGTCGAGATTTGAATGCCAGATTAATCTAGAGGGAAAACCATGAAGGAAAATCCAAACTTCGTGAAAATCGGATGAGATTTGGCCGAGATATGGGGGTGGTAATTTTTGACCCATGTCTACATACGAATCTTGGGGTAAGATTTGGACGTGAATTTCGACTAAAAAATCGGTGTCGAGATTTGAATGCCAGATTAATCTAGAGGGAAAACCATGAAGAAAAATCCAAACTTCGTGGAAATCTGATGAGATTTGACCGAGTTATGGGGGTTGGTAATTTTTGACCCATGTCTATATACGAATCTTGGGGTTTGATTTGGACTTGAATTTCGACCAAAAAATCGGTGTTCAGATTTGAATGCCAGATTAATCTAGAGGGAAAACTATGAAGAAAAAGCCAAACTTCGTGAAAATCAAATGAGATTTGGCCAAGATATGGGGTGGTCATTTTTGACCCATGTCTACATACGAATCTTGGGGTAAGATTTGGACATGAATTTCGACTAAAAAATCGGTGTCGAGATTTGAATGCCAGATTAATCTAGAGGGAAAACCATGAAGAAAAATCCAAACTTCGTGGAAATCTGATGAGATTTGACCGAGTTATGGGGGTGGTCATTTTTGACCCATGTCTATATACGAATCTTGGGGTAAGATTTGGACATGAATTTCGACTAAAAAATCGGTGTCGAGATTTGAATGCCAGATTAATCTAGAGGGAAAACCATGAAGAAAAATCCAAACTTCGTGGAAATCTGATGAGATTTGACCGAGTTATGGGGGTTGGTAATTTTTGACCCATGTCTATATACGAATCTTGGGGTTTGATTTGGACTTGAATTTCGACCAAAAAATCGGTGTTCAGATTTGAATGCCAGATTAATCTAGAGGGAAAACTATGAAGAAAAAGCCAAACTTCGTGAAAATCAAATGAGATTTGGCCAAGATATGGGGTGGTCATTTTTGACCCATGTCTACATACGAATCTTGGGGTAAGATTTGGACATGAATTTCGACTAAAAAATCGGTGTCGAGATTTGAATGCCAGATTAATCTAGAGGGAAAACCATGAAGAAAAATCCAAACTTCGTGGAAATCTGATGAGATTTGACCGAGTTATGGGGGTGGTCATTTTTGACCCATGTCTATATACGAATCTTGGGGTAAGATTTGGACATGAATTTCGACTAAAAAATCGGTGTCGAGATTTGAATGCCAGATTAATCTAGAGGGAAAACCATGAAGGAAAATCCAAACTTCGTGAAAATCGGATGAGATTTGGCCGAGATATGGGGGTGGTAATTTTTGACCCATGTCTACATACGAATCTTGGGGTAAGATTTGGACATAAATTTCGACTAAAAAATCGGTGTTCAGATTTGAATGCCAGATTAATCTAGAGGGAAAACCATGAAGAAAAAGCCAAACTTCGTGGAAATCTGATGAGATTTGACCGAGTTATGGGGGTGGTCATTTTTGACCCATGTCTATATACGAATTTGGGGTAAGATTTGGCCATGAATTTCGACTAAAAAATCGGTGTTCATATTTGAATGCCAGATTAATCTAGAGGGAAAACCATGAAGAAAAATCCAAACTTCGTGGAAATCTGATGAGATTTGACCGAGTTATGGGGGTGGTCATTTTTGACCCATGTCTATATACGAATCTTGGGGTAAGATTTGGACATGAATTTCGACTAAAAAATCGGTGTCGAGATTTGAATGCCAGATTAATCTAGAGGGAAAACCATGAAGAAAAATCCAAACTTCGTGGAAATCTGATGAGATTTGACCGAGTTATGGGGGTGGTAATTTTTGACCCATGTCTATATACGAATCGTGGGTTAAGATTTGGACATGAATTTCGACCAAAAAATCGGTGTCGAGATTTGAATGCCAGATTAATCTAGAGGGAAAACCATGAAGAAAAATCCAAACTTCGTGGAAATCTGATGAGATTTGACCGAGTTATGGGGGTTGGTAATTTTTGACCCATGTCTATATACGAATCTTGGGGTTTGATTTGGACTTGAATTTCGACCAAAAAATCGGTGTTCAGATTTGAATGCCAGATTAATCTAGAGGGAAAACTATGAAGAAAAAGCCAAACTTCGTGAAAATCAAATGAGATTTGGCCGAGATATTGGGGTGGTCATTTTTGATCCATTTCTATATACGAATCTTGGGGTAAGATTTGGACATGAATTTCGACTAAAAAATCGGTGTCGAGATTTGAATGTCAGATTAATCTAGAGGGAAAACCATGAAGAAAAATCCAAACTTCGTGGAAATCTGATGAGATTTGACCGAGTTATGGGGGTGGTAATTTTTGACCCATGTCTATATACGAATCGTGGGTTAAGATTTGGACATGAATTTCGACCAAAAAATCGGTGTCGAGATTTGAATGCCAGATTAATCTAGAGGGAAAACCATGAAGAAAAATCCAAACTTCGTGGAAATCTGATGAGATTTGACCGAGTTATGGGGGTGGTAATTTTTGACCCATGTCTATATACGAATCGTGGGTTAAGATTTGGACATGAATTTCGACCAAAAAATCGGTGTCGAGATTTGAATGCCAGATTAATCTAGAGGGAAAACCATGAAGAAAAATCCAAACTTCGTGGAAATCTGATGAGATTTGGCCGAGATATTGGGGTGGTCATTTTTGATCCATTTCTATATACGAATCTTGGGGTAAGATTTGGACATGAATTTCGACTAAAAAATCGGTGTCGAGATTTGAATGTCAGATTAATCTAGAGGGAAAACCATGAAGAAATCCAAACTTCGTGGAAATTTGATGAGATTTGACCGAGTTATGGGGGTGGTCATTGCTGGGTATAAGAAAAATGTACTCAAGCGTACGCTCTTGCTCATCATCATCAACTGCATCTTAAAGAACTGAAGCGAATTTAGTTTCGAACACAATTCTTTATGGACACCATGGCGCCTCGATGGCTAATGAAGTGGCCGCCACGTTGGGGCCGACCAAACGGGCAGCGAACTTTACCCCACAACAGCAAAGCGTGTAAATAGCAAAAGTTTTGCTCGTATGGTGTCCGACATGGAGAGAATTGAACTAAACTATTCACTCAACTTGGCAAAGCTAAAAATCATTTAATTAAAGTTCAGCACGGCGAGCAACAACAAAAACAGCACCGTCAACAACAACAGGAGCAAGAGAGGGTGATCTTTTCGGAAAAGTCCGACTATAAGATACCCTAAATACAATGCCAGGCTAGCTGCTGTTAGAGGCTTTTAAGTATGGTTATATTCGATGCTTATAGTCCGATAGGTATAGAAGTGTCACTGCTTAACTATGGGTTACGTGTGTGTGTATATACTAAATCACGAGACCTGTAAAATGAATTGGTGTCAAAATTGATGGCATTGTGGAAAGGTATTCAGAAGTGCATTATTTTTAATCTTTTTATCTATACGAGAACCTTCCGCCCAGGTTTGATGAATCTCTGTAAAAACACTTTTATTGATAGTATAGTAATGGAAGGAGATACCGATTAAAAAAAATACACCCGTCTTTCGAAGGGTGTAGGAGAATATATATTTCAGATTAAACGCCCCTTGCTTTTGTTGTTTCTGTTATCAGACCTACGGACATGACATAAAGATAAGAACATATTGCCTTATATGCATTTGAAAAAAATCATTATCCCTTTTTTCTCATGTTCAAAGGGTTAAGGGTGTACAAATATCAGATTTCAACAACACAACATGATGCTGTGTAAGCGGCTCCTAATTGCTTTAACAAGTAGCTAACAAGTGCACAGCTAAACGGGATAAGCAGGATATGGGGGTGCAGAGGGGTGGTTAGCGGGCGCAGTGACCTGTGCTACCCGCTAAATGCAATATAGACAAAGGCGGGCAGCTATGTATCACTCACTAATTAGCGAGGCAGGCCAGGGCGTGGCCAATAGCAACACACAGCCCACCCAAACTTGCTGAATGCCAAGTGTTTGAATAATTTAATTTATTGGCATAAAGGAAATTTGAACGCAGCGCGTGCATTCTGTTTTAAATATTTTGTAATTTAACAAAGCCAACGCAGCCAGATGAAATATGTTGTTCAAAAAATAAAGCTCAAGAAAATGCTAGAGGAATTATTTATATAGGAGCTTTATACTCTAACAGTTGGCAAGTTAATGAAGCTAAGCATTAAGTATGCTTCACAAATATTTCCAAAGCAGAATTCTTATTTAATTTGCGCATTAAAATACTAGAAACGAAACCTGAAAGGAATCTTAGTATTTTCAAAAATGGCTTGGTACTTATAAATTTAATATACAAAATAAATTATCCTATATAATTTCCTATAGTTAATTTGAAGAACTGCCTATAAATAACTTCCAAGTTTAGATAATGAGTTCACTGAGGTTTATACAAAAAGCTTTTCAACCAAAATATTTTCCTCTTGCGACGCGTCCTTATAAATTCTTCGTTTTGCAGCTCGCGTAAGTTTTGTATTTCTTAATAAATGCGTAGACAAGGGCATTTTATCTTCGCTATTCCCTGGTTGGCTTTTCACTCCTGTTGCTGTAGCCAATGTCTGTTGCTTACAAATGACTTTTGGCCACTGAACGGCTAGCGGCTGGTGGCTGCCTGCCTATGCATTGGACTATGTAATTTTTCAGTGGAAAAACACAGCCAACATGCAATTTATGTTGTTTACTTAAGATTATTCATAAACCGAGCCCGGTTCGCAGACCTTGTCTCATGCCGCCAAGCACGAACCCTGCTGATTGCCACCCCGCCGTGCCCCTCATGCTGGCCGTTGTCAATGCAATACGAATGCGCTGCGCCTGCAGTTTTCTAAATAAATTTTCTGCTGAATTTGCTTTAAAATGGCAGCAACAGCAGGAGCAATGGCAAAGCTCAAATTGCTGACCAGTTCCGACTCCTTTGAAACGTTGGCCAGTGGACCACAGTGGGCGTGGCAACATGCCTCACTACATGTAATTTTACGCGCAACTTAACTTGTTAACAGGCAATGGAGCGAGGGGATGAGGGAGCGCGTGCGCACCCACATACATACCTGCCGCACTGGGTACAAATGTTTAAGCTACATGGCGTATGCGTAATATGCAGCTTTACTGCTTTGATTTGGAATTAAAGCTTAAATCAGCAGCAAGCACCAATTGTGGCATTGTGCACTTGAATTTGATTATTGTGTGTGTGTTCGTCTGTGTGCGAGTGTGTGGGTGTGTGTGTATCTGTATGTCTGTGATACGAGCATGACTTATACGAGCAAATGTTAAGCATACGCCCCGTCGTTCATCGGGTTGAGAGATTGCTGTTTGCTGCTGGCTATTAAGATGGAATTACATCATTAGCATAATATAAAAGTGAACAATCAGTGTGAGGGGAGCTTATTCAAATGATAAATAAATACAAGTGCAGTGAAAGGGGACTCAAAATGCGCTTAATATGTATTTATATTGTTGAACTAAATCACTTCGTATGTCAGATATTATTGCTCTTTATTGATGTTCGTCCGTGCGGTCAGGTTGGGCTAACAACGACAAACAATGAGCCGTGATATATCAATGGCTAAAGCTTCCTTAATGTGCTTTTAATTGGATTTTAATATTGCATTTACATTAAACAGCGTAATTGGCAACTACAAAGCAAATATATGTACATGTATTTATGCAAATTAATTCTAGAAATTCACAAGTAGCTTAAGCATAAAGTAGTAAAGACTTAAAAGATGAAGTTCTTTGTTAAAATCAAATTAATTGATGTACGCATATATTATATGCACACTTGATAAACACACAAATAAATACTTTTTAATTAAGTTAAAGGTCTGAAAGTTTTGATTTCAATTAAAATTGGACTCGTATGATTTGTTAAATTTTATTAAGGAAACATAAGAGATGTTCTTGTTGTAAGTAGTTGACAATGAGCATTAGTTTTTGTGTTATGCAATTTTACATTCCTCAGTTTTTATAAATTAATACTTAATCTGGAATCTAAGCATATGTCATTTAATGTGTCATCCTTAGATTAATATATGCCCTGCTATCAATTCGCAGAAATATGATTGATGTAATAGTTATTCATAAGTTAATCAGCGGCAAAATCGACTTCTCTGATTTATGTGTTCTAACTAGAATAATTCATACCTAGTAAATACCTTCGAATCTTAAATGTTGCTCAACTAATATATGACAAAAAGTATGCTGTAAAAAGTAAGTGTTGCTTAGCTTATACAGCTCACAAAAATCTTATCAAAGTGTAGTCCCTCTTTCAAAAATGTAATTAAAAATAATACTATACGGAATTAGTTCCATTTAATAAGGAGACTTTCCAGACTAAAGCTCTTCTGTCCATTTGTAAGATGTGCTCTTAAAAGTGCGCTGCAAACTCACTTGACTATTTAAATGGTTGAAGCACTTGCCAACTGGACCCCAGCCACAAGGCCCCGACTGTCAATTCGCATCACAAGCAACCAACAACGACGAGCCCATTGTTCAATTAATTGCTGCACAATGCCATTATATAACGCCATGTCTCTTGCTAATATACATCGCCCCCTGGCCGTTTGTCGCCCTTTCAGTCCATTTCTTACTGACCCTTTTCTCGTCCTTTTTTCACTTCAGATACGACTACGAGACGCTGCTCCAGAATTCAACGTTTTGTTTGGTGCCGCGCGGACGTCGCTTGGGCTCCTTCAGGTAAAAAACAATTTTCATTTTACAGCTCATGCCCATTTCATTTTCCCCCATACAAACATACATACATATATATATATCTTGTGCTTTTTTATCCTGATTGTTTTTCATTAATTTTTGTAGATTTCTCGAAGCATTGCAGGCGGGTTGCATTCCGGTGCTTTTGTCCAACGCCTGGGTATTGCCATTTGAATCGAAAATCGATTGGAAACAGGCCGCCATTTGGGCCGACGAACGGCTCCTGCTGCAGGTGAGTTGTCCAAAAGCGTTAAATATATATAGATATATGTGTATATACCTTACTTTTGTATAGATTGGCACATAAGTTTTTTGTGTGCTGTCATAAAATATGAAAACGCGTTGCGAGTTTTTCAAATGTGACCTGTTTTGTCTGTCTGACAGTTTTGTTATTTTTCCGACTAACCTACATCCGCAATGGGGATCCTGTGCGCTGTCCTGCCCAGTTCTGTCCCTGTTCTGTGTTATCTGCTTCTGCCAGCGGTACCCTATGGTGAACTGCTGTCAGCTGAACATCGTCATTTATTGACGATTTAATGTCCATGAAAGCTGCACAAAAACTGTTGCATAATAATATTTTTCATCAGGTTCTGCTAGGAAAACTACCGCAGGTTCTTCTCTGGAAATATTGATATTCACGTATTGTTGTTTTTTCTCATATATTTTACAAACGAAACTAGCGGATTTTAGTGGAATAGAGTAAACATCTTCGAAGAGCTATCTTACTAACATTGTGGACTTTACTAAATTTTCAGTAGTCCCTTGCTTATTATTTCAAATTCATTTTATTTTCATATGCCTAAAGTATAGTAAAGCTAGTAGAATTAGATAGAATCAGATTCAGATTCAGAATAGGGTTTCGTATATTCTTGCTATCGGTTTCTGTTGATTTGAGAGAGGATGCTTCATTTATAAGCCTTGGAAACTTTTTTTACTCACTCAAAATGTACAAACTTACAATTTATATAAAACAGAAACATGTCTATTAGAGTGCATAACAATTATAGAAAAGTTACAAAATTGTCAAAAGGAGCAATGGGAGCAATATTGGTGCTTGTGACAATTCGATCCTGGGCATTGGTCACAAAAATTGCCTGCCATTTGCAAGTGATGGACGAGAAATGAATCGTTTGCGCGCAGCATATCCTGCTGGTGCGCCATGTCCTTGCCAGATAGATGCTCACCTGGCTTCAAAAACATAAAACACTTTATGTCCGCCCGTCTGTCCACCTGGCTGCCTTTCTGCCTGTCTCTGTGTGTTTTTGTATCCTGTCCTCGCTCTTTGGCATTTGTTTGCACGCACTGTCCTTCTGCTGCAATTTCTATTGCTCCAGCTTCATCTAGTGCTCCTGCTGCTGTTCCTCGCTCCTGTTCGTCTTGATTCGCGACAAAGTCTTGTCGCATTGTTTGCCAATTGCATTGTCTCCCCAACCCGCTCCTTGCCACGCAGCGTCGACCGTCCTTCGACTTCATCGTTGGCATGTTTGCTTTTGTAGTTTATTGGCAGGAAATGCAATTAATTAAGTTAACTTGAGCAGGAAACTTGAGCACTAGAAGCACTCGTGCTGAACTCTTTAAATTGTTTCAATTTGCTGCTGCTGCTGCCGCATTTATTGAATTCTACTTGTGTGTGCGCTGCCTTTCATAATTATGATGTATATCCTGTGGGCCAATTCCCTAACTAATTACCAGCACACTGCCAGCCACACGGCTGCTGCATCAGCTGGCAGCCACGTTGTTTTTGGGCCGTTGTAATTAATGCATTGTGCCTGGGTTTTGCTGCTGCTGCTGCTGCAGCAGTCGTTAAGCTGATATTCCACATACGCACAGTTGGCAGGCAAATGTATTACATCCATCTCTTTCTCCATCTCTTTCATTGCAGGTGCCCGACATCGTTCGCTCCATTTCAGCGGAACGCATCTTTGCTCTGCGCCAACAGACTCAGGTCCTGTGGGAGCGCTACTTTGGCTCCATAGAGAAAATCGTCTTCACAACATTCGAGGTGAGTTTCCAGACTTTCTTTTATTTTTGCATCTTGTGTACTGCTTATTCCATAAGCTGACACGCCCACACACGCACAGCCTAGACTTTCTCCACACTTTACGCCAAGAAATAAGACATCAGCAAGAGGACAACAAAAAAAAAAAAGCAGAAAACAGAAAAACCATCTCCAAACTCTTTTACAAAAAATATCCTGTGCACATGTTGGATTGTTCGAAAGTGTACTCTGTGCAATACTTAAGTAGGTAGCCCAAGTTTGTCGCGAATATTGCGTAACTTTTTGCAAACGTCAGCTGCACAATTCTATAAATATGTGGAGTTTTCGTAGCTAAATGACAGCACCATTGTCCTTTTCAAGCATGTCGAAGAGCACACGTTTCTTGTGAATAAAATTTGCCGCTCATAAGGTTTATGGCTCGAACCAACTCATAGCGGCTTGCAATCAGCCATGAACTGAGGTCTTGGCTTAAGCCTAGCTTTGTCGTATATTTATAAATTAAAGTAATGAAATAATTGAATTTTATATTAATTATTCCCCATTTTTTTTGAAAATGTGCAAGTCTTATTTTCTTATTTCCACATACAAGATGATCGATAATTTACTTTAGTAAACTCTTTAGTATAAATACTTATGTTAGGCAGGTCAACTTGGGATCAATGTTATTTTCTTGTGTACAAATGTAATTATCAACAAAAAACGAGGTCTAATCACGAAAAATAAGCTGATTATCTGCGAGTTCTATCATAAGGAGAATTTGATATAGGCTTTCGAAGCATTAATCAGATGCAAATTGCAAAATTATATTAAATACAGCTAGCTAATTGTTCGATATTGGTTAGATACGGCTGTTTCTTGGTTGACTTAACCAGCAATGAAATTACGTCTATGCTCTCCGCCTCTTGTGGCCCTAATGTAAACAGTATGTCGATAATTAGCAGACACCTGCTAGAGTTCAAAGCACTTAACAGCATGTTAATTTAACAACATGTCAACTCGTTTTTCGCTATCTCATTCTCCAGTCAACGAACTTATGGTATATCTGCGTCTTCCCATTGACAAGATGACAGGCCGGAGTTCAAAGTAGCCAAATTCATGTTTAGCCAGCAATATTCTTTTTTTTTTTGTCCACAAACATTTTGCTGTTCCTATCAAATCTGGGAATGGCGACCTGACATTAACTTTCAACAAAATGGATTTTGAAAACTTTTTAAGTTACCTGTCAATAATGACATGCAACGCATGCAAGCAATTGGTTTTAACTATACGTGTTTTGCGTTTCCATTTAAAAAATTATAGTAAATATGAACCCTAAGGATTTCAGTGTATATGGAGAATCGAAATTTTTAAAACAAATTTCAATTCGTTTTCTGATATTTATATTACGGAGCTCCTTTAAAATTGAAATAGAATTTGTATAGCTGACTTTGCACAAAACTGCAGGCGACAACTTTAGTCGCATGTTTATCGTTGCGTGTGTTTTGGTCTATCTGCGCCGGGGCAAAGCAAATGTATCTGTTAGCTATTTTCTAAGTAGCATCAGTTGTCGGCTATTGAATTTGAATGTGGCACGTTAGGCAAAGCGATGGCTACACCCGATGCGCGACGTCGACAAAGGAGGAATTTAGAGGGCTTTGGGTGGATACAACGGCGCTGCAGGCAACAGAAAAACCAAACAGACGATGACGGTGACGATCAGACTGAGGATACAGACGACGACGACAACGATGAAGCGTTTGTGTATAAATAATACATACGCATTGTACACACATACCACACACACACACACACAAGTTGTTTATATACAATGAAATGGCAAGCAGCAAACGCGACATGCGACGACGTTGATGATGAAGCCGAGAAGCAAACGAAACCCAGCCAAACCGCCGACACTGGAGACCACTTTTCAACACTCAAATTGACACACACACACACACACACACACGCACACTCAACATTTACAGCCAATGCATGTGTATAGAGCATTCAATTCTGTGTAATCATCATGCCCGGAACACAGAAACTGAAACTCTAGCTACAGAGAGATGAAGAGAAGAGGGGGGGGGGGGGGGGGGGGGGCAGAGAGGAGAGCGGGACGATGTTGGGCAATGTACGTAGGTCGCGATGTGGCGAATCTTTTTGCGTTGACAGACACATTAACAGACGACGACATGGTTGGATGTGGTTGTTGGTTGCCAACGTTACCCAAAACTTCTGCTGCTCGCTCGTAAACCGCACCGGAGTGAGAGATTGAATGATGCAAGTGTGCGTTTTGTAGCTTCTGTGGTTTTGACTGCTACATTCCTTCTATTCTCCCCCCTCTCTATCTCTCTCTCTCTCTGTCTTTGTCTAGCAATAATCAATTTACAGTTACACGTGTGTGCATGTGTTAACCAAATGAAAAGCAAATATTTGCCATGCAACGTGACCATCTTGTAGTTGGGTAGCCGCAACAACGATTGGATAATCCCCAAAAACTGGCCAAAACACGCACCACATGCGACAGAGCGTTTTGTTAATATCCCAGCCCCATAAGAGCAGCTGCTTCTGATCCTGCTGCCAGGTCAGGTCAGGTCTCTAATTGGCCGCTGACAGCACGCACTTGCAGGTGGCCTGAACTCTGATTTATGGCCAGCTAATTTTCACTCCATTATTTTTATTGCTTGGCCTTTTATCAACTCTGCGTTAATTGGCTTCTGCTGAAGTACTTTGATTGGGGCTTAAATTGCAATCAGTGCTTCAAATATGGCTAAAATTTGACAAGAAAGCCAAAGAATTTAATCGTATTGTCGTTTTCGCTTTGACTTGACCTATTTAAATAGGTAAACAATATATTTTCTACTAAGTTTTCCTACAAATATTTGCCAACAAAAGCATACATCTCCACAGCTGTATGAAACAAAAACAAGAAAGCCAGCCAAACAAATATTTATACCTTGCAAAGGTCGCCAACATTATCATTTAAACAATAAATAAACTAAAATGATTTTGCGGGTTTTTACGGTTGCCAGTTTAAAAGAAAGGCAAAAATAATACATTTACTGAAGCCTTTATTTATAAAATATTTTATTTCAAACAATAAAAGTATTTAAAGGATTAAGAACGCACAGAATTTAAGTTTTTGATGAACTTAACTCAAAGCAGGCTTAAATAAATCGACATTTGGCTAGAATTTACAAATTATTGTAATACTCGTTCACAGACCAGTAACAGCTTATAGCAGGCTACCAAATTTATTTAGATATATCTTAGCTGAATCTTTAAATGAGCTGATGAGTGTCTAGCATCCAAATTTGCCCATTTTTTACTCCCTTAACTGTGGAAGATACATTTGTTTTCGATTTGCCAAAAATCTGATCTAAGACAACAGCTCACACATAGAAAAGAAAGCGCAAATTAACCTTTTATAGTTTGCTAGACAATATGAAAAACTTTCAGGTATTCTTCGCATTTGCCAAGTTAACACTTATATACTAAAAATATTTGGTCCGTGGGATGAACTTACCAAATTGGCTGATATGCGTATTGTTTACAATTTTATTTAACAGATTTGCTTGCATTTAATCGACATCTACGTCCTTGTGTTTCGTATTTCGAAGTACTACATTTGTTTGTACATTTTCTTAATTGTACTCAATTGATGTTTTGCTTGGCTTTTTTGAGAAACTTTTTTACAGTATTAATAAGTTTATCTCTCAATTGAAATGGAAGTCACTTATAGAATTTTATTTTAAGCTAATTTCTATACAACATATTCATTTTTTAACTAAAGTGAAATATTCCTCAGTCTCAGCCGGAATTGCATTACATAAATTTAATAAGCTTTTTATGCATTGTATTTTCTCTCTCTGCTCTAAGTTTGGTGTGGATATTATCTCATACAATGCAACTGCAGCACCTACAGCTAATGCAACTCGCCTGGAAGCATGCAACACTTTTTGTTTGCGCTGCTGTGGCAGCTACTGCAACAGACCCTTTACCCTTGCACCTTTGATTTATGCATCGCGATTAAAAAATGAATTGTGGCATTTTCGACAAGCGAAATGGCCACGCCCCGCCCATCATTTTGTTGTTGCATGTGGGTTGTGTGTCTGCGTGGCACGTGCGGCACGTAATGCTCAGCCCTCTTTTGCATATGGCAAAAATGCAGCCTGTGTCAGCTTATGGTCAGGTTCGCTTACACCCACGTTGCCTTTGTGACTTTAATATGAAAAAAGTTTTGTGCATATTTGTTGAAAAATAGTTGACGTGTGCTGCCTGCTGCCTGCTGTCTGCTCTTTGCTGTCTGATGCCTGTGGCTTGGCAGCCTGCCCGGAGTAAACTACAGGCGAGAGTCACGTCGGAGCCGAGCATCGCACATCGAACCCCTCGGCGGCGTCACCCAAATGAACATAAACTCAATTCATGCATAGGGCCGGGCTGTACGGGCTAAAATTATAGTCGGATGCCTGGCAATTTGTTTTATTAATAAAACGCATATCAAAGTGCAAAATCCACTCCGCAACTTTGCGCCCCTCGAGGCGTGTCCTTTTTGACGCGCTGCTCGCAACTCTCATCTCGCATCGTTTTCCTGCCCGCCGCATTTGACAGGCAAATCACGTCGACAGGCAGCAGACAGGCGGCCCCGCCTAATAACCTTTTAGTCTAATAGCTTAACCCAAAACACACACTGTCTGGGGGATTAGAATAGAGAGTGTGACCGGCTTTGGATTCCACGCAAAATCCTTCACGCTCAAGACTCATTCATGCAACAAATTGATTTAGGCATAAACGAGCTGTGAGCCCAAATATATGTGAGTGGCAAATAATTTTTGCCGCCTGAATTTGATATTTTTGTTATTTAGCCCTTTCCCAATCGGAATTCGAATTCATATCCAAATCCAAGAGTTCAACTCTTTTGTGGGCGTTGAACCGCAGCTGGCGGCCTCTTTGGTGTCTGTTTGGGACTGGGGCCATCTCTTTCTCTCTCCCTATCGCTCTCTCTCTCGCTCTTATTTGAGTCAACAAACTAACAACAGCAAGTGCAAAAACAACAAGAGCTGATGCTGTTGGCTATGCAAACAACAACAACAATAAACGGAATGGAAATATGGTCAGAAAGGGTCGCAGAACGTTTGGGTCGCTTTAAGTGGGTGCCCAACATCTGGACGAAAAACAAATTAAGCAGTTATTTGGGGTTTTAGCCGCACACACAGGCACAAATTTATGGGGCTGCACACCCTTTGCCCGGTTAGCCTTGTCATTTCGTTTTTGGAAATGAAGGCGTCCTTCAATAAAGGCCCACTGATAATAGCGAATTAGTTAGCGTATTTTATATGAGTTTTCTTTAAGGCATAAAACTAGCGATAATTAAGTTATTTTCTTAATTGTTTTTCAAATAGGATTTAAGTAAGCTTACGGCTAAGCTTACTCGAGACTTTAACAAAGCTTTTGAGCAAGTAGAGTTAATAACTAAACAGATTGAAAACCATTTCATGACACCAAGTATCGATATCAAAAGGCCATTTTCGATAGTATTTTAGCATGTCCTGGAAATAAATTATTGGCATTTACATAGATAATTTGACTAAAAAGATTTTAATAAATTTTATTTTCAATTATTTTATGCGAAGAGAAAAATAGTTGCACTAATAATCGACGAAACTATCGATAATATCGATTGACAAGTTGACCATTGAAATAATCGAGTCGAACCATATTCGATAGTCTTGCTGACATTACAACCATATAAAAATAATATGGAAAGCTGGTCAGTTATTGTTATAATTTACTTTAATTAAGTATTTATTATATTCAATTCAATTATGGCGTAATAACCTAAACGTAAACCTAAACAAAATGTAAATACATTTCTATTCAATTATTTTATACGAGGAGTTAAATATCCTTACTAATACTTAACTTACGAAACTATGGATAGATTCATCTATAACGTAAGAAACTAAACCAACTCAGTAGCTATTATGAAAGCATATTATAGTTCAGTTTATTTGCATAGTTATTTCAGCTATGCTTTTACTCCGTTCAATTCGATTTATAGTTAACATAACTTATCGAAAAGTGCGACAAATGTGTTAGATGGTTAAGAAACCGCAACGAAAGTTTTGTGGAAAAGCCTGGAAAATGGGGTTCGTTCGTTTGGTTCCGTGCTGATCTGTAGATTTGCATAATTTTATTGTGTGTTGAACTGTGGTCGTAGCAAAAGCTGAATACGCAATAACCTTACATACACACAGTCACACCGTACAAAGGCACCCGCACACACTCACACACACACACATATACACATTTATAGAACCCACAATGTTGCCCAGTTGTAGCCACCACAAAGAGGTCACTCAAAGTCCACTTACCAACTTAGTTAGCCTGGCGCCCGCTCTTCGTGCCCAAAATCTTTGCCTAAGCCTAAAAGTCGCTATTGGGTTGGAGTGTGTGCCAGTGTGTTAGTGTGTGTGTGTGCTTGCGGCTGTTTGTGTCGGTGCTGTAGTGTGTGGATGTGACCGATAAGCGTGTGGTGTGCACTTAAGTTGCACAGTCACCAGGCCAGTGGGACGCTGCCAAATGTTAAAGTTCGAAACTGGCCAGAAAACCACAATAAGCCAAAGATTACTCCCCACTTCAAGCATCTCCAGATACGAGCGCTTGACTGGAACCGTTCTTGTTGTTTTTGTTGTTGTTGTTATTGCTTTGGCTATTTGCTTTAGAGTAGTTGCTGCTATTTTGTTTTTGGCCAACGCCCAGTGCATGGTCCAGCTGCGGGTTCAGTTAGCTAGCACAAAAATATGTTGCATACTTGTAGGCGGCTGTCGAAAAAGTTCATGCACGGGGTGTTGTATATCGCCTCTGCCCAACATGCTCAACTTTTGTGTGTCACCGAGATTTGCATTTCAAAGCATCGTGTACGCTGTCACGCCCACCTGCAAGAGTATATATATATATATATATATATATATATATATATATGTATTCGGCAGCACCTGCACAGTGGCAACAACTTATTAGTTTGACTAATCCTATTATGCGCATGCAAACGTGCGACAAGCTAGAACTTTTCCTGCAACTACTTTGAAGTTGAACGCCTCAGTGGCTGTCACTATCCACCTACTTTTATTCTAGCCCCCCACCTGCTTCTCCGTTTGTTTGTCCACCTGTCTGTCCATAGTTTCTATTGAATCGTGCGCTCACTCAAGCGCCACTAAGTTGTCTTAGTAGTTGCCGCTGCTGCTGCTACACTGAAAAAAAGGTGTGAGACGCATGACGCGCTAGCCCCAAGTTCGGGCTGAAACTAATATAGTTAATGCGCTTAAATAATACAATTAAATTGCGCCAAAATAATGCAACAGCACATAAGCACGTAAATATCTTTTGAAAAATGACATTATAATAAATTTATGACCCATTTGATAAATAATTAAGAGAAATAATTGAGAGAAACGATATTTATTTATGCTTTAATGTAAATATAATTTTATTTTTGTGTGTGCTTTTGAATCAATTAAATTATTTTTAATTTGATTATGCAATGAATTTACAAAGCAATCATTTTTTTTTGATTTGTTATATCAAACTAAATTAATACAATTACCATTAATAGAAGGCAAACTTAAAATTTTAATAATGATTGATATTGAGCAAAGGCATTTGGTACAGTTTTTTGTGAAATTTATTTGCTGAAAAACAAAATTAAACGAGAATATATTATAGAACATATTATCAGACGTCGCTAGTGTCTGAATACATATATGTATATATATTTAGACAGTCAAAAATATATTATTTAAATTTAAAAAAAGAGAAGAAAAAACTGGCAAAATATCAAAATAAATTTGCTATTCAATTTGAGAGTTGGGAATAGTTAGTATAATTTTCCTGAAAACTAAATTCAAATATAATTTTAATCAATGTCACCGCACATATATTCCATATAGATTTCGCTATTGGCCCTTTATATTAATAGCTTCTCGTAGTATACGAGCAATAATATTTATTTTAAGCTTCTTGACCCAATTCCTTGAACGCATTTCGCACGGTGCAATCGCCTTGGCCGGAATCTCTCCCTGCTGCTCCCCTTGCTGCTTGCTGTAGTTAATTTCACCTGCTTACTGTCCATTTTTTGCCTGCGACGACTGGTGGAGTGGGATAAATGCCGCGACAGGAGCCGAGCTGAAGAAGTTTCTGCAAATCTTGGCAAGCGCGCGTTAAGCTGATTTTCTGGGGCGCTGGCTAAGTTTGCTGGCAAACTTGGCAATTCCTTTGGCCAAATGCAGGCTGAGCCATTAATTGAATTCTGGACATGTCCCGGCGTAAGGCGTATTTATTTTAAGTGAGTTTGGCTTACATATTTTTTTCTTACACTTTTTAACGTGTGCGTTGTTTATTTTTACCAAATGCATGTTTGCCATTTATAAATTACAAAAAACGTTTTGAACATCTCTTAAGCATATTAAACATATATAGAGCCAGCCAATACAATATTGTGGTTGTTGTACATTAAATAACTTGCAGTTTTAAGTTTGATATGCATCAAAAATCAGTTTTGATGTGTGAATGTTGCACGTGTTCCAGTTCTCTCCAGATGCTGCTCCATCTTCTTATCCTCCATCTTTTTGTGAGTCTCTATGAGTGGGTGAATCTTCTATGCTGTGTGTGTGTGTGTGTGTGTATTTGTGTGTGTTTGTTGAGTTGAGTTGTGTGGTTTCTGTTTAGAAGAGCAGCGAGAAGAGGCTTCTTACGCCAGTGGAGCCAGCTCCGGAACCGAGGGTAAAACCGGTGCTGGGCGTGCCGCTGCTGCGATGCCGCGAGACGTGGCTGGAAACGTTAGCACGGACACGGTCGTAGCTGGCAACATCCTGTAAGGAAGGGGTAGAGACAATATAGATTAATCAGTTTGGCGGCATTATTCGGTTGTTATTGCGTACTGGTCAAGCACAAACTCGAGATGCTTGCAGTGGCGGCAGATGTCACAAGTGCCGCATGTGTTGTATATCGACAAGACTCTCACCTCTTTGTCGGCATTGGCCAGCACCGAGCGCATTGAATTGGCCACCGGCCACTTCTTCTTCATGACCAAATTGTTTGGCGGATCATGGGCAGCGCCCGCATCCACCGACCAAATGGTCACACTTGCGCCACCCAACACCTTTGAGCCGCGCGAGAATTTAAAGGCGAGCTCCTCATCGCCCGCAATGCGTGTCAATTGCCAGCCGGTCAAGTTGATCTCCTCGGTGCCCTTGTTGTGCAGCTTAATGAAGCGACCCTCTGTGTCTGCCTCAATAATTTCCAGATCGCCCTTGGCGGCCGCATTCACCGAGTACTCGGACAGGGTGCGGTCCTCGCTCTCATCGATAACCGTGCGGCGGCGTTTCACGGCACTCGAGCCGGATATGCCCGGTGTAGCGGAACGGCGCCCGCTGGGCGTAACACGGCCTGAACGAGAGCCACCGCTGGCACTCAAATGGGTGCCATTGCTGGAGATGCCAGAATCGGTGCCGGGACGGCCGGGTGAGGTAATGTTTAGGCGACGCTCCTCGCCGCACAGCAACTTGTCGTAGGCTGCCAACTCCAGATCCAGCGACACCTTGATATCCATCAGATCCTGGTACTCCTGCAGCTGCTGCGCCATCTCATCGCGCATACGCTGCAGATCTGCCTCCAGTGAGGCAATGTACTGATTATGACGTTGACGCTCCGTGTCCAAGAGATTTTCCAGCTCACGTATGCGTGCCTAGTAATTGAAAGAACGAAGAATTAATTACGAATCCTAGATTATCGAGTGCCTGGCACTTACATTTAATCCGGCATTGGTGTTCTCCAGCTCCTGCAGTTTGCTGTGGAGGCCATCGATCTTGGTACGCATAAGACGCACCTCCTCGGTGGCGTGCATCGAGCCTTGAGCGGCACGGGCGGCGGCTGCCTTCAGATTCTGTATCTCATTGTCGTAGAGCAGCTCGATCTCCTCACGATTTACGCGCATCTGTGCCTCATACTGATCGCGCAGCTCCTGCAGCGATTGCTGCAGCTTCGCCTCATATTGGCGCGCCAGGCGTCCATCGATCTCGCTGATTTCGATCTGGCGACGCGAACGCGTCTCGGTCAGCTCCTGTGAGTGCACCTGATCCTTGAAGGCCAGCTCCTCGCGCAGACTCTGGTTCTGGTTCTCCAGATCGACGCGTGCCAAAGTCTCGGCCTCCAGCTGCTTGCGCAGATCATCCAGTTGCCGGCGCAGACGCTCATTCTCCGCCGCCAAATCCTTAGCCTGATCCTCGGCCTTCTTGCGATCGGCCAAGGCCTGATTGTATTTGCCATTCACTTCGGTGTAACGAGATTCATAGAGGCGTGCATTGTTCTCGGCCACGGTAGCCTCTTTAGTTTTCTTGTCGAGTCTGTGAATGAAATGTGGACGTGTGGGATGTTGTAAGGCGTTACTAATTCACCAAGTGCTTATCACTAGACATGTGCACACCAGCTAATGACGTCATAAACAGTCAACACGCGGCTGTACAACTGATTCACACTCGATCACTCCCTCTCTCTTTCCCTGTCTGTCTCTCTTTTGGAATATCTCATGCATATCGAGCTTTGCTCTCCAGCTCTCTTTTCTGTCTAATTTATTATTCATCGCTTGCGTTTCTTTTGGTGGCTGCCTTGAAATCTTCAGATGCCATTAGCATAAAGTAGCCAAGCTATTTTCTACCCAGCATATCTACATGCTCTACCGCCCTCTCTGTTGCTCACACTCTCCCTCTCTCTATCTCTCTTACGCACGCACCTAATTTATGTGCATAGCTACTTCAAACGTTTTATTTTAAATGTGGCTAAAAACAAACTTGTTTATTTGCCTAACAAAAATTCCGCAATCTTTTCAAAAAATGTCGTCAACGACTCTCGTGGCCTGCACGTTTTTTTCCCAGCTAAATTTGGAAACTATTTAAATATAAAGAAGAATAAAACCGAATTCTTATAATTAAGCATTTGCAATCAGAATCTCAATTAAATCAAAAAATAATTATTTGCATATAATTATCATGCTGCTTGACCATAAAAGTTGCCGGCAGCTTCTAAGGCAACTTTTTCTATAGTTTATAAGCCCCCCTCCTCGTTTTCATAATGCTAATTACCTCAAGCCTATTGTAACTTGTATATTTTTGGCGCTTTTTTATTGCGTTCCATTACAAAATAAACAAAGTAAACAAACAATTTTTGTAGCTAATCAAGACGGAATCCTCAAGGTTGTTTCAGTTCTAAGGCATGCGTGTCAGTCCGCAACTGCCCACACGCTATGCCCCTCGGGTATTTCGGGCATTTCTTGCGATCCCATGACAGGGAAACATAAATAAAAATGCTACCAAGCGACCTAATTTGTTATAGTGAATATTGTTTGTTGTAATGTGAAGGCAAGTGTGGGTTAATTGTTGAAAGAACTTTTTGTATTGGCCTAGTAAAAAAAAACCTAAGGAAATTGCGCCCGAAAGAAACATATCATTATCAGTGCTTTTCTATAATTAGTGGAAAGGTTGCTGGCCTTTAATGAGCCAAAATATTCTATGAAACTCAGTTATGAAATATATGCGTATTGAAATGACTCACAAATGTAACTCGAATCTGAAAACCGTTAGACATTTACCCCGATCACATTATCAAACATCATCAAACTCCAAATAATAATAATATAAAATAGTAAATAATAAAATCATATCAACTTGTGGTCAATTGAGCCCGGGCTTGCCCGAGGCACGACTGTACAAACAAATACACCCCCATACTTTAGTTAATACCCTAAGCACAATGAATGCCCCAAAATAAATATTGCCTTTGATGATAACGGGAACGCAATATTCGAATACGCAATATTCCGAATTTGTTGACATCATAGGGAAGTGGGAGGGTGGGCAGCCACAGCCACAGCCATAGCCATAGCCACAGCGACAGCTCCTAACTCCAAAACTGGTATTACATGTTGAGCTCCTCGCTGCCTATTGGCGGCATTACAAGTGAATACATAAAAACAAAAAAGCAACAACAAATCGTTATGCGTTATTTTTGGTTTGGAATGACATCATATATATGTACACTCGTATGTATACAAAAAATGTACCCGAATCTACATATATTCGCTTTTGTTTTCATTGCAACCTTGGAAGGGTTTAGGCATTACGTATACGAACTTCGCATGGCGCTCAGCTCTAAGAGTTTAGCGACATTTGCTTTGACTATTAGCGTAAAGCGCGTATGCGAGAATTGTATTAGATTTGAAAAATGTGCTCCCATGTTTGATTTTTCTTTTTTTGTGTCTTTGTTGTTGCTTTTGATGTTTTTTCGGTTTCGCTTTGGAGATTTCTCGAAACGCAAATGCAAAAAATAAACAAAAACACGCCAAGCAGCCGCATGAGAGACTGAGACTGAGCGTCTGTGAGTGTGAGTGTGCGTTCGCGAGAGAGCGACCCTGCCATGTGCGCTGCCAACTGCGGCATGACATCAGCAAACCAATACAAACAAACTTGCAGGCCTCTCTCACTCTCGCACATATACATGACATCACTGCGAGAGCTGATTAGTGAGCTTTGAGTTTGTTTTTCTGTTTCTGTTTCTGTTGTTGTTGTCGTTGTCGTTGTCAATTTTACCTTTGCTTCAAATCATCATTTTCCTCCCACAAACGCTTAATATCGATCTCGAGCTTGGCCTTCTCCTTGGCCGTCTCATCGAGCAGCTTGCGTGCTGCGGCCAACTCCTTCTCGTAGACCGCTTTCAGGTTGGAGGTCTCGCGATTGACGGTATCCTGTGCCAGGTGCAACTCCTGTGTGAGGCGTCCGTTCTCGTTTTCCAGATGGCGCATGCGATCGATGTAGCAGGCGAGACGGTCATTCAGATGCTGCAACTCCTCCTTCTCCTGCAGGCGTGTGGTACGCGTGGGGCTGGTGGGGCTTGTGGCACCACCCAAGCGCCCCGAGGTCGAGGCTCCGCCAACTGGCGTCGACGTGGAGGCGCGCGAGACGCGTGTGTTTACTGTAACGCGGCGTGCGGACATTTTTGCTTATTTAATTAGCTTCTTTTTCGAAATATTTTCCAAAAAATGAATTGAGGAACGCTTTAAGTACGCAACTATTTTTGCTTATGCTTAAAATTCGGTTATGTCTAGTTGTTGTATTTTGTATTTTCTAGTTTGCTGCCTAGGCACGTCCGACTGCTTTGACTGTTGAAAAATTACTGTAAGTTGCGGCGTGTTTAGCGCTCGCACGAAAGCGCCACACGTCATCATCATCGACGAAATTAGTAGTCGCCGTCGGCGTCTCTGTCGGCGTCCATAAAATAACAAAAACAACACCATGCAAGTTTGAGAACCAGCGCTTGGCTCTCTCACGCTCACACTTGCACCGAGTGGTTATTCCGCTCACATGTCCAAATGGCGGCCAGCGCTCACTGTCTCACTGCTTGCCTGCTGTCTGCTGCCTGCTGCCTGGTTAGCGGTTGTTGTTGCTGCTTTCTTTTTCGTTGTTTGTTTGAATTGCTCAGAACGGCGTTGTATTTGTTGTGCAGCTGCTTGTTATTGTTATTTGAGAGCGAGAGCCCCAAATAGAAAACACAAAGCAAATCCAACGCAATCAATGCCAAAGCGTAAAACTCGTTCAACAAACATTCATATATATGCATATATACATTCTATTTAAAAGCTTTCGCCTTGGAGTTTGGGTGAATGTACGCACTCGAAAGGTGTGCAAGGAAGAAAATGCAAATTACATAAAGTGGGACAAACAGATAATCGATACAATTACAATGCATTGGACTGTTGCTGCTCTGTTTACACCCATTAGTATTAACCATTACCCATCCCTGTCATTACGCTCGATTATTGACTTGAGCGGAAGGTCAATTAGTTGTCGAAGTTATGATATAGACAACCGCATGGCAAACTCTGTCAATTGACCGACCTCCCACTGGGAGAGCCCTTTAGACCGAAACTGCTTAGTGCGATGTCAACTTGTCATAAATGAAATATTTATTGACATGCTTAGCTGGCGTTGTTTTTGGTTAGGGCTTAGACTTCCTTGCTTACCCACCCATTGGCTTTCCTAGGGAATGCCAGAGCAATAACAATAAATAACAGCAAGAACAACAATAACAGTTATAGCATGCTTTGAAGGAGAACTTTCCATCTCTCTGTTTCCACCTCTTTTTCTCTCTCGCTCTCTCTCTCTCTCTTTCTGAGTCGTATCTCTTGTTTTTAGCGGCCGCAAATATTTTTATAGCCGGCAAACTTTTTTGCACACAATCTACATGCACACAAGCACACCTGCGATATACATATACAAATACCGACATACATATGTATATGGACATGTAGAATAGAGCATGCCGCCTCTCTCACGCTCTTGGCATTCACAATTTGGCTTTGCCATTGTGATGCTTGTTCTCTCTCTATTGTTGTTCTTTTGTGTTGCAAACAGTTAAAGCCAGCTGTTAGTTTGAGTGCAACAGAAGGGCTTATCAGTTATGTGCAGGCTTGTGACGTCATCAGCTTAAAGCCAAAGCAAAAGCAGCAGCAGCAACTGACCTCCAATTGAAATATGACGCGAACGTCGGTACTGTGGGACGCTTTGCCGCTTGTCTCGCTCGCACGTATGGATGTTCGATGTGACGTCATCAAATTATTTTTAATTATGGCGTCGACGTTGTCTCGGCTCTGAGCACTTCGAAAATTTTAACATATTTTATGTTTCGTCTTGCCAAATTATAATTCTGTTCAAGTGTGCTTAATGCGGGTACAGTTCAGCTAATTAGGTTTAATTAACGTTAAGCAAAACCGGTGTTAAATTGTTGTTGGTATATAATTTATACTTGTTTTGCTGCTTTACTTAACGTGCTCTTGTTTATTTTGCTTTGTGCTTATCATTTGTTTGCAGCTTTTGCTTTGTTGTCTCGTCCAAGCTTTTATTCGAAGTGTAACGAGTGCGACGTCAATTTGTCGCTTTGCTTGATTAATTGTAAGCATTAGGGCCATAAATTGATAAGAGTTTTGTTGTTAGCTTTGGCATTGCAAATGTGTTCATTAACGCTAAGTATGGCCTGGAAGCCACAGGTCTTTCAATAGCCGAATCCCATCAATACTGAATCGAGGGTGACATTTGATATACACTTTTCTCTTTGATCAACAATCTTAGAATTTTTATCATTTTAATTGCATAGGTTGAAGGTTATATTTGCATTACATATTACATTACTCATTGAAACTCCCAATAACAGTAATAAAAATGTAAAAAATTGTTAACATTTCTATTCTGGGACATCAATTATGAAAAACCCATTAAGTAAAGACACTATGAAACATAATTTTGGATTAGCCCATTCTCGCGAACCATTAGAGATTAGAATTGAAACATATTTCAAAATTATATAGGTTTGATGCTGGGTACTTTTATATTTAAGATTGATTTTGATGAATGTTCCTGACATTCTTTACATTAGATAGTTTAGATATAGGGTATTTCCCAGTCTGGTACCCTCGATTTGTTGTACATTTATAAAAGTAAACAAATATATTTTTCGTCATATTTTACTATTTCAAATTAAATTTAACATATTCCCAAAATGCTGTCGCTTGACTTATGTAATTTAGTCTGTTTTACGAAATCCATTCAGTACAGTTTTCGAAAATTGTATGCATAAATTTGCATAAATTTTCCTCTGTCATGCTAATGATTTATGCATATTGACATTTGTATCAACAGCTAATATTAAATTTTGTGTCCAACTTGAAAAATGCGTATTTAAATAAATTTCCGGCGCTCGTTTTGATTCACATTCTCTCAATCTGGCAGTTTGTCAGTTTGTTAGTTTGTCAGTTTTGTATCTGAAAACTTGTTTGTCGTCTTTAAACGAATTTGTCGAAGCAGCTTCCATAACTTCAGTTGTTATTGTTGAAGCCAACAGCAGCGAAGTTTGCCGGGCGCGACTTTCGGCCAACAATAATGACATCATCGCAAGCTCAAACTTTTGAAGTCATGGCAAATGACGTTTACTTTATAAGCCAGAACGAAGTGAATGGCAGTAGAAAAACGTTGGAAAACAATACGTTTAAAGCTCAACTGCAAATTGGCAACTATCGATTGAATTGGCCAATGAAAACGCATTTACACGTCGTTATGCAGATAAAGCTGGAACAAACATTCTGCGAGTCTCACTTAATTAACGTTGCATCCAAATCGATAAATATTTATATAAAACTTCTAAACTAAAAATGAAGCAAATATGACAAAAAAAGAGCTCTAGCGAACCGTTGGCTTAATACCCTCACCTTATTTCATGTAATTTAAGCAAAGTTTTACAATTTACATTGGTTTTCTTTAATACTTCTTTTTTTTTTGGTTTCTTTCTTAATCATTTTGTTTGGCCAATGCATATTTATACTTCATCAGAATTTCATCAATACTTTATGTAGTTAATGATATATTTGATGGCCCGCAGCAAGGGTATAAAATGCAAAGCAATAAACAATATAAAAGCAATTGTGTTCGAATTGCGTTTGACATTTTGGTTTGTAATATTTTTTCCATTTATTTTATTTTTGAATTTTATTTTTTTTGTATAAATGTTTCTGTCACATACCGAAAACCGCGATGCAAATAAATAATCAAAAAGCAAGCGTGCTGAGCTACAAAATGTTTGACTATGTGATACTCTGTAATCAGAAATCCATAAAAAATGTATAATATAATATATAATCATTTACAAAATGTAGACAATAATGAAAATAATAATTAGTTAAAACATTTAAAAATGAACTGTAATTTTGTCATCGTGTATGAGTTACACGTTTTGATAGGGAAAGGCACAGATTGGCTTTATCGGAGACGAATTAAATATATCTGTCATATTAACCAGTTACTAATCTTAAATCTCTGTAAAAAGTACTCCCTTTTATTGCTTTCAAATGTATTTAGCTATTATAAAACATAACTTCTGCTCAACTCTATGTACATTTTATTGGCACAGGGTATAAATGTGCTATTGAAAATCACTTGGAACGTGTTAATATTGCTCGTAGAATATTTGTTATGCAGTCAGCACACACACACACACGCACGTGTATTTGAAATATTTACTATTCGTATTTATTCAGTTGGCTATTTATTTAATAATTAAAATTATTTACTGGGCGAATTTTTGCTGCATTCATCCTGTTTGGATTGTGTATGCAAATTGCCTAAAGGGCAGCTTATTACGCATACGCCATGTTGTCGACATTAACTTTTGTTAATTTTGCAGCAAAGCAACTGCAGCTGCAGCTGCAGCTGCAAGTTTTATACAGTTTTGCTCTAGTTTGTGCCACGGCAACTGCATCGGCAGCTGGCAAAAGTTGACAGCATTTACATTTTTTCTACGTTCTTCAAGCTACTCAGCATAAGTTAATTTAGTGTTTGTCTTCTGCTGAGATCTTGTTGTGTATGTGTGTGCGTGTGTGTGTGTGTGTGTGGGAGACAACTGAAAAGACAGCAGCAAACGGGGCAACATCAGCGAGTTGTGCAACTTCAGCATTGGGCTGGTTGTTTGGTGTCGTTGACTGCAACTTTTGCCACTGCAAATGCGAATTTTATGTATGCTGCATGCACATTTTACATTTTATATATGCAGCTGACGACGCTTTGAACTTTGCGCCCCAGAAACTGTGCTGCAAAACATCAGTAAATACGCTTTTTGTGCTTGTTTATGTGAATTGAAATGCGAACGCGAGCGCGAGCGCGAATGTGAATGCGATTTGCGTTTATGCGTGCCACTTAAAGCACGATGACAGCACGAGATGCCAAAAGATGTTCCACAAATAAGGAATTAGACAATAAAGAAATCCCTACAAAGGAAGGTTGTCCTTCCCAAATCGAAATACAAGAGTGTTCTAGTAGCTGTGAGATATCACATTACCTTTTCCAAGTTCCTTGCTTTACATTTTAGACAACATTTTCCGCCCGCTCTCAGATCTACTCATTCTTGCATCTCAGATATTAGTTTACATAGATATTTGAAAATAAGTTGGAAGTTCGAAGGATACAAAACAAAAAGTTGCATATAAAGTTTTCCGTACACTCCGTAGGGTGGATAGTTAAAACAAAAACTCTTTCTTTTATGATACCGAGCTTTGAAAGTGAGTCGAAATTCAACTTTCAGTCAATCAAGCCTTCATTCACATTCTCCTCCCAGGACGTGTGCATTTCCGTTACACGTCTCATTTTAATTTTCAGATCGATTTTTAAAATTGATTTAGAAGCCAATCGGATGGCACACAAAAAGTTGCGTGGAAACGTCAAAACCTCTTCAAGTTATATCAGAAGGGAAATGATTAAAATGTATACACAGGTAAATAGGTGGGAATGTTTAAAAAGAATACGCTATATTCTAGTTGATTCGTGTATAAACTATTCTATATAGAGGGTTCAAGGGTTCTTCTTTCTGTTATACAATTTCGCACAAGTCTAGTATACCCGGTCTATACATTAGTATAGTTACAGGGTATCCACTCTGCAAGCTGCTTAAATAATTGCAATTAAAATGTTATTTGCTCGACTTAAATCAGCGCATAAACGACCAAAATGTAAAATGTGAAATCGCAAAGAACTTGTTGGCCAAAGAGCTTCAGCTATGAATGCAATTAATTTGAGTAAGTTCTCGCTTAGCACTGCGTACAGGCAGTGTAATTTGTATAGCCAGCTCTGGGGCGGGCCCAAATGAAATCTACCCGGCTAAAAGGTTGGGAGCCAGTTGTGGCAACTGCTACTTAAAGCCAGCCTAATATGAGTGCGGATGTTGTGCATGTGTATTCGTATTCGCATTCGCATGCGAGTGTGCATTTGCATAAGCAGCTGCCACGCCTACACACAGACGCGCACGCCCATCGCCGCGCCCATGCCAAAAATGCACTCACCTGTTTTATTTGCACACATCATGCGCTCTATTGAGTTTTTGCGCCCAGGCTACAGCTGCAGCTCTTGCCCAATTCCCGCAGCCACTCTCCATTTCCCACCTGCGCCGGCTTAATCAGTCCGACGACGGAGTGGGGGTGGCACAGTCTGTTGGCCAAACTGTCGCTCAGTAGCTTAAGTATTTTCAGCGAAAAACTCCTGAAAAATTGAATCCAACTCGCTGCCACTTGAGCAAACGTTGCCAACTTGTAAAGCGGCAGGCGGGAGCAGGTCGGCTGACAAGTCGGATAAGGAGCGAACTCTGATATGAGGTGCGGGAGGAAACTGTAAAACTGGTTTCCAATTGTTGTTGGAAAAAATTGGTTGAGCCACCCATAAGTCGGCGAACTTAAAGCCAATTAAAGCACTTTGTTAGCCAATTAAAATGGCATGCCAACATTTGCTAGGCCCTTCGACCCGGCCCTAAACCAGCGCATATTTGCACGTTGCATAATTGAATCATAGACAAAACGAGTCGAGTCGAGTTGAGTTGAGTCGAGCCGAGTTAAGCACTCGCTGGCAGGCTCCCTCGCTCTTTGTTACCTGTTTGCTCTCAATTATGCTGCAACGTCAACAGCGGCTAGATTGACTTAATTATGTCAGCCGTATACACACACACACACACACACACACACGTACACACACACTCGACTTGAAAAGGTAAACAAACACGCGTCTGGCAGACTTTTAGGCGACCTGCTCGTGCTGCGCCTTGATTATGCCAAGCAACGAGACAAAACTTTAACAAAACAAACAGAAAATGTGGGTGATAAAGAAAAAAAAAATGCAAGAATAGTGCAGAAATTATAATTACTAAATAAGGCGGGCACTTGAGACGCGTGCAGACGAGTAGCAGGAGCAGGAGAGGAACAGGAGCGGGAGCGGGAGCAGGAGCCGTCCAGACAGGACCAACGACAGTCGCCGGCTCGCAACTTCAATGAACAGTTGGCACATGAGAGAAGTCAGCTGGAAACCCGGCCTAATGAGCAGACTAAGCTGCAACGACAAGCAAAAAGTTCACAAAACTGAAGTTGAAGTCCTTTGGCGAGGACATACGTTACGTCGGGCGTAGAGGAAGAGCCAATGTGGCACATGAAGCGGAAATTTATAATTACAATAACAGCTAATTGGTACTGAAAATCGAATCGACAGAATTGCCATAAAGCACAGAGTTCAATTTTCATTTACATTTTCTCATGAAATTATCTTCTCGAATTGAACATTCACTTCGAAGGGCAAAGCCTAGTTTCCTCGTCAACCTCGTCAACCGCATTTCGACACTTGCCTTTTCATTTTCACAGTTAGCCCATTTTGCAAGAACAAATTAAAAACAAACAACTAAAAACGTTGTAGTCGATCCCTCAATCAACTGTTTTAAATTGGTTAAGATTTCAGGTTTTATAGTCTCATGCAGGTTATTTCAAACTTTGACTTGGAAGAGGAGGCGGAGGAGGTATAGATCTTTGTAATTTGCTGTGACGGCTATGGGCGTGGCTGGCTTGATTTTTAACCAACATCAACAAGAGTTTGCTTAACAAAATTTAATAATATATAACATACAGTTGTGACGAAAAGTGTCGCGCAAGAAGACATCTTCGATCCCGCATGCAAAAGTAATTCCACGGTTACCTAAAATGACTTCAGAAATGCTCTTATTTCTTTGAAGACACGAATTGTATTCGACTGAAGAACTTTTCCCTAGATTCGGACTGTAAACCTTTAGAGGTTATTATTAATGTAGAGAGTACGAACAAGCTCACTTTTTTGTGTCTATGATAAGCCCAGGCAATTATCTAAGTAGAGCTAGACTCTCAGGTTTAATGAAAACTGACACACGTCAATCCTTTTTTTCGGCAGGCGGAGTCTGTGTCAATTATCGATCGACTCTGTCAATAGTTGAGAATTGAAAGCCACTCCACTCGCAAAATGAGTTTTTACTAACCTGGTTTGAAGCCAGAATGCAATTATTTTATTTACCATGTAATCTTACAACGGAATTGTAAGCTAAAAAACCGCCGAGCCTATGTTTGTTTGGGTTCAACTTGTAAATATTATTAAAAATGTCATATAAACAAAATTATGTCTTGTAATGAATCAAATTATTCTATGAAAATGGTAGCCTACGTTCTCGAGCGTTTTCTGAAGCTATTTAAAATGAGTGAAAGGAATGTAATTTAGTTGTTTTCAATACAATTTGTTTTATTATGCGCTTGAATCGATCAGTACGCTTTCATCTCCAGCGAAATACTATGATATAAGGATATAGTTACAATGTCTGTAGCTTATATGCTATTTACTTCGAGGGGTATTCAACATGATGGGATATTTATAATTAAGGGTATTGAGGTAGGTCGCAAGGGTATAGAGGTGCACTCAGAACCCTGGCTAAGACTTAGGCTCACAGATGCGGAATAGATGTTCATGAGCCGAACCTTCGGGCAAGGATCTAGTCTAACTTTTACTTAGTTCTTCACGTTAACTTAACCAAACTCAGCATTATATTACCTTAGCTGCTTAAAACGCGTGTACTCATATTTTATTTATTAATATGTAAGCCCTTTTTTTTGAATGTTCACGTTTAATCTATGCCAGTGCTGGTTATAGTTCTATTGCATCACAGATGCCCAGCATTTAAGTGCAGCATTTCTTTCGTTAAACTGTTTAATCCGCGTTTTCCGGGAGCGCACACAAAAGAGCGTGCCAGAAAAACGCGATTTTCCAACTGCATTTCCTGTTGCCTTCTGCGGCAGCTCGTCATGGAGGGCACGTCGCACTCGTAACTCGATGTTAGTCCAGGTCAGGACCAGCAATTATAATGGCGTGTGCCCAACCTGACTAAACATAGAGTTCGGGCAGGATTTCGCAACTTTTCCTCATTCTCCCTACAGCTCTCTCAACCTCTCCCGCTTTCTCTTCTGATGCGTATGACTAATTTTGTATGGCATACTTTTAGGCGTTATATACATAATTTTCACTTTGAGCGACAAATTAATGGGCGTTAATGCTGCCAGGGCTCACACACACACACACACAGCCAATACCCAGCTGCTTTGTCTAGCACTTGTGTGTTGACGAGAAAGGGTTGAGGGTGGGGGGCAACTTCCTGTGCTGCTTTCGCTGCGCAGCGGAAGCTGCGGCCAGCGGTTCCACTGGGAGGTGGTTGCCTCCCAGCTGCCAGCTGCGTCAAGCGGAAAATTAGGCAACAGCTTGGCGGCCTTTGAATTAATGCACACAAAATCCCACTGAAGGACTGATATTGCGACTGACATGCCGGACAGACTGACAGACTGACAGACTGACTGACAGACTGACAGCTTAAGCGGCTGGCGTCGAGTGCCATTGAAAACGCAATTTGGCGGCCAATTGAGGCGCAGAGCCGTTCATTAAGCAATCAATTGGCAATCGGCAATCGGCTTGCCACTTGAGTTCTTTTGGCCATTAAACAGCCGTTTGATTTTCTCGCTTTATTTTCCGTGTACTTTGCAGATCATTCGCGAACGACTTCCCGATTATCCGGTGCGCAGCAGCCTCGTCTGGAACTCAGCGCCGGGCGCCCTTCTCACACTGCCCACATTTGCCGATAGTTCAAGGTAAGATTCCATTTTGGCAGGCAGCAAGCGCGCCTAATTAAATTTACATTCCACAGCCATTTTGGGGCGCATTGAAGTGTTTTGCCATTAACCTAATTGCCTTGCCCATTTCAGATTTATGCCCTTTCTGCTCAATGCGATGGGTGTGGAGCCGCGTCACAACTACACGGCCGTTATCTATGTCCAAATTGGCGCCGCCCTCGGCCCCAATGCGGCGCTCTACAAACTAGTCAGGACCATTACGAAGAGCCAATTTGTGGATAGAGTAAGTATCGACATTGGTCTTGTCCAAGTAGCATGCAATATGATAGATAACTTTAAGCGAAATATATAGAGATGGTTAAACTGCAAAAGTTAACATTTGGGTACGATCTCTCATATCTATTCAAAGGGATATGAATGCCTAAAGATATTCCCAATTATGAGATATAGCTTTAAGAGAAACTAAAGTGAAATTCATAGAATTTATTGTAAATTCAGTAAAAGAAATCAGAATGCGTTTAGATGTTTGCTAATATAATTTCCTTTCCTAATTTGCCTTTCCTTATTTTCTCATGCAGATACTTGTCCTGTGGGCCGCCGATCGACCGCTGCCACTTAAAAAACGCTGGCCGCCCACCTATCATATACCCCTGCATGTTATTGCCCTGGGGGGCAGCAGTCGAGGGGCGGCAGCGTCGCCCACTGCGCAAACAGGCCAGGAGGCAAGACCCAGCATATCACAGCGATTCCTGCCCTACGAGGAGATACAGACAGACGCTGTGCTCTCGCTCGACGAGGATGCCATACTCAATACGGATGAGCTAGACTTTGCCTACACGGTCTGGCGAGACTTTCCGGAACGCATTGTGGGCTATCCGGCGCGAGCCCATTTCTGGGATGACTCCAAGGTGAGCGAGGGACACGAAAGGACTCACAATATACGAACTGCGGCTGATGCAGTTATTATTTTTTTTCAGAATGCATGGGGCTATACGTCCAAGTGGACGAACTACTACTCGATCGTACTGACAGGGGCGGCGTTTTACCATCGCTACTACAACTACTTGTACACCAATTGGCTGTCGTTGCTGTTATTAAAGACTGTACAGCAGTCCTCCAACTGCGAGGATATCCTAATGAACCTGCTGGTCTCGCACGTGACCAGAAAACCGCCGATCAAGGTGACGCAGCGCAAGGGTTACAAGGATCGGGAGACGGGTCACTCCCCATGGAATGATCCCGATCACTTTATACAGCGACAGAGTTGCCTCAATACATTCGCAGCTGTATTTGGGTAAGTACATTAGCTTCTTGGACTCATCCTGTTGATTGTTTATATAGACAGAAAGAGGCTTTTCCGATCTCATTATATAATTTGTTTTCCCAAATATCAGATCTATTTGTCCATTCGTCGAAACAGAGACTTTGAATTTGAAACTTATGTTCTCTTGTAACGTAGCCAGATCCAGTTTGTTTTAAGTTATCGTTTTTGATACGGAGTTCATTGATCAGGAACATTTAATTTTTTGTACACCTTATTTTAATAACTAAAGCTACAGACAGCAAAAGAAGAAGACATCTCGTTTGGGATTTCAAAAGACGCATATGATATAGTTCTTCGATTCAATTCAGTTTCACAGACATGTCAGAAGCATAGTAAAGCTCGTGATTGTTAAGATTGCTCAAGATATCTTCAAAAAAACGAAAATCTTTCATTCTACATCAGATTAAAGTTCCATTTGCTTTATAAATTGTTTATCTTTCTCCTTTGCTCATAAATTTAAAAACTTCCAATTGATTTGTTTCTATATTAACAGCTACATGCCGCTCATACGTTCCAACTTGCGCATGGATCCCATGTTGTATCGCGATCCGGTCTCCAATCTGCGCAAAAAGTATCGCCAGATCGAGTTGGTTGGCAGCTAGCGATATGTGCAAATTGGCAATAGCTACAAGCGTTAAGAGTACTGAGATTCCCTACCCGCACACACACACACACACACGCACACATACACCCACAGACATCTATACCACATGCAGACAGCAGTCCACACACACGCACGCACACACACACAGACACACACACACATACGACGGACTTTATAAACTGCTGTTCATTGACGCTGCGAAGCGCCGCAAACTATGTTAATTATTATTAGTAGCAAAAATTAGTTAGGATTTATGAAGCGTATATATGTATATGTATGTAACTAAATAGCATTCAGCGTTGCAATTATATATAAATTTAGTTATATATTTACAATGCATATTTTACACACACCGACACACACACGCAGACACGCGAACACACAGCAGATTTGTGTATGTATATAGATGAACTCTGATAAGGCCTAGTTAAGTTAAACTCCCTCCGTGGGAGAACTGAGCAAGCGGAATGCCATTTTTTGCTAATTTCAAATTAGCGCTGCAAGTTTTTGATATATATACGATAAATATATATATATATATAAATATACATATTTGCATATACATACCATATAACATATATATATATATATATATGTGTGCATAAGTAGCCGATTTTGTACTGTGTAAAAGCGACGCGTTTGATTTTTGTATGTGTAAATGTTTTGTATGTATGTCTGCCGTATTGTAACTATAATTGTTGTAACTCAATGATATGATATTGAATCGATATGAAATATAAGCGTATATGTATATGTATATGTATTTGTATAGTTAGTTAGTGTTATTATCGATGTGTGTCTGTAGCCATTCTTACGTTGAAATAAATAATGGCAGATGATTAGGCTTAAGCTTGCAAAGATATTCCTTAACGATAATTATTAAAAAAACAAAAACTGTGGCCATTATATCGCAATAACAATAATAATCAAAGAAGAAGAAGAAGAAATGAAGAAGCTACAAGTGAACGAACTCAACAGCCATGGTACAATGTGCACAAACAAACCGGAGAGAACATTCATGTATTTTCGGTATACCGAATATTTAATACCCTTGCAGATATATCAGCTCAATTGGGTCTGCGTCATGGAAATTTATATATCGGTCTATTAAGGCCCAATTAAACTCATAATAAATAAACTTCCAACCAAATAAATGATTTAGTGAGCCAAGTCAAGGCCTTATCGACGACTCTGCAAGGCTATCAAAGTAACTTAATTATATAATAAATGTCTTCGTTTCATTCGTATTTTGTGTATTCCTAATTATTTCTTAACTAAGCTATTTCTAGACTATTATATTGAATGTGCAATTTCCATTTTACAGTTCAAGAAGAATGTGTTTCATGAATATTTTGAAAAGTCTTACTCGGCTATAGCTTTAGCTTAATGCGGCCATTTAATATACGTATGTATATTGTAGCAATCGATTATCAATTATATAAATAATATGAATACGCAAATCCTTAAGCTATACGCTCGCATATCAAGTGCATACATATGACAGTTTTCTTACTTTTTTACATTTAATATAATTTACAATAGATGTGTACAAAAGAAAAAGAAGTTGAAAAAAAAAGCAAGTGTAACACATACATAAATAAACATATTTTTACAAAAGTATACATGAAACATAAACAAATATTTTGTTCTATTTTCTAAGAAATTAAGTTAGTTTTTCATTTAGTTCTGTTTTATTTTTTGAATATTTTCGTTTTTGGTACAAACCAAGTGCATAGGGCAATAAGAGTAGAAGACACGAAACTACATAGAATGTAAAATGTAGCAAAATGCAATAATGTTTAGCCGGAACATATCATAAGAGTTTGCTGGCAACGTTGCTGCCTTGGAAGTCAAGAAAGTCGAGCAAGACTTGGAACACTTGGTAGCTGTGCATCTGCGTGGAACGTTGCCTCAACTGTGGACTGCCGCCGAGCAAATTGTTTAGCATTTATCATTGGAAATGCTTATCTGCAATACATATACAAATAGAAATACAAACTCGAATGCAATATGCTAAATTTGTATGTAAATTGCAAATGTCTGACAGGGGCACAGAGAGACGGACAGGCACGAATGCAATGAATGCGCCCTATCAGGCATCAGCATGCACATAAATCAAATATTTGAAATATTTTCTGCGTTTACGACTAAATAATAATCAAAAATTCCAGGCTGAGGACATGCATACACACACACAGACACTCACACACACACACATACACGCACACTCACTGAATTCATAGGAATAGAAGTAAAACTGGAACAAGAATACATAGAAAATAACATAGCTCTATTCAGAAACGAAACAAGAACATTTTTGTACAGTGCGTTTACTTTTTTATCTGTGTGTAAACTATTTGTATTATACTCGTATTTTGTGCATTTGTATTTGACACAAACCAGAAACAGACTATGTCACTTTTTATACATATTTAACTAACAAAATATAATGTTTAAAAACAAAACAAAAACTAAAGACAAACAATTGACCAACAAAAAACCAAATCTACAATCCTACAACATATACACAACACCAGAAAATACACACAAAATTATTAAATTCATATGGAGAAGCCAAAAATATGAAAGCTAAACTATGAACAAAACACATTTGTGTCCCTCAACAAATAATTAATAATAATAAAAGAATATTACATACGCAGCTAAAAAAAAAACAGCTAAAAACGTTAATCAACAATATTGCATACCATTACCAAAAAAAAAAAAACTAAACTAAATGCGAAATTTTAAATGTTGTGATACGATTGACATAGTAAAAACTTATTACCAGCATCAAAAAATAGCATATAGCATACTCGTCGCATGCGTTCGTGGAGTGTACGTGCTTTCAGTTTTTATCCAGTTTGAGCTTTTTCAATTTATTGCATTTGCATTTTAAAGATAATTGAGCATAATCAATTATTTTGCCACATTTAACAGATGAGGAAAACGCGACGGCAAAAAGCATTTCAATTTTTTATTACTTTCGTTGTTTTTCTTTTTTTCTCTCGCTTCTTTGCGCTCTGCATATGCAGATTTAAATTGAATCAACGCCTGCGTTTAAAGAAATCTGTGAATAAAATACATTTTTGTTTTCAATAAATGCTTATACGTTTATATACATGTGAATAGGTTCACTCGAGGTGTGATTTTAAAACAAGTTTATCAAAACTTATGGATATTAAAGAAATCAGTTCTGAAATTGTACTCTGTTTATTTAAGATCTGTACTGAATATTATTTAACTTCTATATTTAGTTTATAGATGTAGAGAGAGAAAGAGAGGGAGAGAGAATGAGAGAGAGTCTTAATAGCAGACAATAACTTGGACAGGCATAGAATTCTATGTCTTAAGTCGTTTTCAATCTATTAAGTTATAAAAGAACATATTGAAAAAAAAAACTTAAATTAAAGCAAATCTTATATATATTTGATAAAATCACAGTTGAACCTATTCACTTGGCCATTAATTGTATTTCGAATGAAATTTTGTACACACAACAAGTGTGTGTCATTTCAAAGAATTTTTTTAATTACATATTTTTTTGTAATTTAAATTGACGTTAACGCAATTGCAATTTGAGGTTTTAAAGCCCGATAGAAAAATGCGCCCTTAAGCATGCAACACTTTTTTGCCTTACGTTTCTCTATGTATCTTTTGTACATACACATACACAAATACTTGTAATATGTGCAGCTGCTACAAAATGGTAATTAAAGTGAATGTGCTTAAACTATTGCATAGTTAAAGTTGTTAACGCTTAAGGCAAAACGAGGAGAAACATGAATAAGCAGTCCATACTATCAAAACACAGAAACATAAACACAATGTAAATTACATAAATGAAAACTCCAATCTAGTAAGCATAACATATAAATATAACATAATAGTTATTATATTATTGAACAGCAGCTCGCGCCGAAACAGCAAAACAAAAAAAAACAAAAAACAACAAATGTGATTTTTGAATAAAAATTAAAAGAAATGAAACTCGATGCCTATCATTCAATCAACCGCATGCTTGTGCTGCTGCAGCAGTCCCTCCCATTAGAGAGCTAATGTAGTTTCTATTAACAAGCTAAGAACAACTACAACAACAACTCGCCGACACACTCAACACCTTGCCGAAAGTTTGCGAAACGAATTAGCAAAGTTTTTAGCAAGGAACACGAAACATGTCGCTGTCCTCTCCGGAAAATAGTTTTTCAAGCAGGTGAGTTGCCGACATATCTTTGGAAGTACACATGTATACGAGTGTTATGCACACACACACACACACATACATACACATATACGTAAATAAACATCTGAAACTTTTACCCAAAAATTTCTGCACCTGCAAATTAATAAATTGCATTGCTCCGGCTACGGCTCCGGCTTCGGCTGCGACTCTTGGCAAAATTCGCCGCCTAAAAGCATGGAATGAAATTTCGCGGTTTTTGCACACTTTTCCATGCAAGTAGTTATGATAAGGAGGGCAGAGTCCGACGAAGTGTAATGGTAGATATATGCACACCTTTAATAATAACCAAATTTTACTCTCAGTGAGAACTGTTTGCAAAGAAGCGTTGCAATCAGTGCAATAGACGTACGCATACGAATGCGATTTATAAGCCTAACAACTTTGAGCCGGGCTGGGATCCCAGGCAAGTGTATGTATGTATGTCCATACACCCTAATGCTATCTTAAAAGGGAACGTGGGTAGATATTAAATAATAAATAAAATAAATTGTAAGGCTTTTTAAACAAAAATTGGCTAAACTTAAGCAAAAAACTTATCAATATTTATATTTAAGTTTTATTGTTTTTAAAGCACAATGCTTTTTATAAGAATACAAGCTGCCGACACGGACTTCGCTTTTATGTTGTTGTCCTCAAATTGTTCGGTGTGCCAAAATTGGACTGAACACCGACAGGATCATTACTCAACAGGCATAAGAAGAAGAAAGAGCCAAAGTAATGACATTGGCTGAATATTCAAATTGGGTATATGACATCCGGAAATAACAAATTGTGCCGAAAATCGAAAATGCAGTATTTTTGTTTAAATGAGTGTATATTTGTATATGTACGCATGTATGTATGTATATAAGCATGCATGTATAGAAGTATGTATGTATAAGAAAGTATGTATATACGTGTGCAGGTATGAGCTTATGGTTTTTGGTGTGTATGAAAAAAAGAGTTTGATGTGCAGCCATTAAAGTTTGCGTGTATTTGGATGTGTCTGTGCGTATATGTCTGTATGTATGTATAGCACAAATATGTAAACACATGTATGTAAGTATATGTGTATGTTTGTTTGTAATATTGTCTGTAAGTACACAAGTATTTTGTACGAAGGCATACAAGTTTATATATGTGCGTGTGTGTGTTTGTTTGTGTGTGCGTATGTATTTGTGTGTGTGTGTGGGCGTGCGTGTGTTAGTGTCTGCATGCATGTACGTATATATGCATGCATGTTTGTTTTTTAATACCAAACGCAGAACAACCTTATTAATCGCTGTGCTACAAATTTAAATTAAACGAACTTTTATGAAGTGCTCTACTCCTCGATTCTCAAGAATTCTAGTAGGCTCTGCAGTTTTTCATGCCCAGCTAGTAGTTACTGCTGTTTTCTTTTTTTTTTTGTGCGTTTTTTAGTGATTTTTTTTTTGGTATTTTCTGGTATTATTTGTCAATTGATTTTTAGTATTTTTGTTGTTTTTTTTTGGTATTTTTCCTTTTTAGTATTTTTATTTTTTTAGTATTTTTATTTTTTTTTAGTATTTTTTATTTTTGTGTCTTTGATTTTTTTTTTGTTTAGTGTTTGTATGTACATATATGTATGAGTGTATGTACATATCTGTGTATACATGTATATATGCATTTATGCATATATGTATATATGTATATATGTATATATGTATATATGTATATATGTATATATGTATATATGTATATATGTATATATGTATATACATATGTATATATAAACAGCTTTCATACAAACGTTTACCACTGTTGCGGGTGGAATTTCCCATATCGTTAAAACACGTATTCATTAAGTTTTTATGATTGAAACTCCAAGTCAGTCAGTCAGGATAAACACTTGATGTGATTTGTATTTGTATTCAGTTTATAATGTTTTTTAATGTCAATTGAATACAATCAAAAGGGAACTTTGGCTATTGGTTTTGATCAAATATAAAAACTAATATGGAAATTGAATATGTAACATATAAAGGCATAGCACGAAAAAAATTACGATCCATAGTTAATAGAAAGTGGTTCTTAAAAATGTTACGATTACACGAGAATAAAAGCTATATAATTCTGGATGAGTCGGAACAAATGATAGCACAGCAGAAGCCGGGTAAGAACAAGAAGAACAAAGTGGCTATACATATGTAAGGAGCATGGTGAAGTTCATAAAGTTTTTAAGTTTTTCTCTAATATTTTTTTTATTGATTATTATTTACTGTAAGAAATATTTAAAAGATAAAAACAAATGTTGTCATAATGGAGAAAAGCGTCTAGTAAAGCGCCGGATAGTAAGCCCTGTTGGCAATGCCGCAAAGATTTTGCTTGTTGCGTGCCAGTCTCATGTAGCCCTTCTCTCCCCAAGTAGAGCCCAATGAGGTCTTGATAATCCAATAGTCGCCGAAGCTCTTGCAAGTGCCAAAGCCCACAATAAGCACAGCAAAATCTGGACTCTGGCCACAATGGGGATTGTGGAACACGCCGCTCTTGTAGTTAACAATTGCAGCCTGGGAAATGACGGCAGCAACCGGGCCCTTGGCCACGTTGAAGGCCAATATGTTTTCATTGCCAGGCCGAACTTGGAAAATCTTTTTGACTTTGGCTCCAACAAGCTTCCGTTGGAATTGACACTTTCCTGTGATGCCGCGGTACGGATAAGAAGCCTCAGTGTCAATGCCTCGCATCCTCTTGATGCAAATCAGAGCGCTCGCCGTCAGTTTGTTATGTCTGCGGCAGCAGTCAATGAGATTCTGTTTAGAAAGGGCAACCAATCTTCCAGATTTAATGAACTGACGACTCTCCACAACACCAGCCGCAGCGAAGGCCCACGAGTTGTTGAAATGTCCCTGGTTCATAACAGGAGTGACGGCCCCCAATTGAGTCCAGTTGACTTTTACGGGCATGTCGAGATCAAGGTCCCCAACCTCGTTCAAATAGTCATAGGGCGCGGGCTCCAGGTCAGCAATAGGAAGCCCGTCATCGTTGTTTGTAAAACCCTTGCTGATCTCCGAGGGCAACATATCGGTGAACTGATTCACACCCATCTCGTAGCTCTCCTCGCCTGCGGCCCAGCGCTCGTTGTGTGCGTCAATGATTTTCTTATTATCCTGAAAGATCAGCATGCGCAGCTGCTCCTCCGACTCGTCGTCATAGATCTTATCAAACTGGAATTTAAAGTCGTCCCACTCCCTATTCGGTTGCTCGGAGTAGGTTGCCCCGCCCTGTGTGCAGGCAGCAACTCCCAGAAGAGCTACGATCACAAACGCTGCCTTCATTTTGATTTCACTGCACTTCTATAGATTAACGACGACTGATGCCTGCTGCCGAACTGCATCCACTTTTATACCCAGCACTGACCGCATATTGGCAAATGATTCAGTCTTTATATATTCCTTAATAACCTCAGCTTATATACGTTGCCTAATGCGGGCTGCGGGTCGCGCACTAAAATATACCACAATATCAATTTTTAAGATATAATATATATTGCAAATATAAAGCAAACACATTTGTTAAAACAAAAAATTGGGACTAACCAAGGTTCAAAATCGTGGATGTGGTAGCAGATGCTCGAGAACCGAATCCCTAGTACATGTCGTGAACTGAACCAGAAAAATTACCACCCCCATAACTCGGTCAAATCTCATCCAATTTTCACGGGGTTTGGCGTTTTCTTCATGGTTTTCCCTCTAGATTAATCTGGCATTCACTCTCGACACCGATTTTTTGGTCGAAATTCATGTCCAAATCTTACCCCAAGATTCGTATCTAGACAAGGGTCAAAAATTACCACCCCAATATCTCGGTCAAATCTCATCCGATTTTCACGAAGTTTGGATTTTTCTTCATGGTTTCCCCTCTAGATTAATCTGGCATTCAAATCTCTCCACCGATTTTTTAGTCGAAATTCATGTCCAAATCTTACCCCAAGATTCGTATGTAGACATGGGTCAAAATTTACCACCCCCATATCTCGGCCAAATCTCATCCGAACTTCACGAAGTTTGGATTTTTCTTCATGGTTTTCCCTCTAGATTAATCTGGCATTTAAATATGAACAGCGATTTCTTAGTCGAAATTCATGTTCAAATCTTACCCCAAGATTCGTATCTAGACATGGGTCAAAAATTACCACCCCCATAACTCAGTCAAATCTCATCCGATTTTCACGAAGTTTGGCTTTTTCTTCATGGTTTTCCCTCTAGATTAATCTGGCATTCAAATCTCGACACCGATTTTTTGGTCGAAATTCATGTCCAAATCTTACCCCAAGATTCGTATCTAGACATGGGTCAAAAAGTACCACCCCCATATCTCGGCCAAATCTCATCCGATTTTCACGAAGTTTGGATTTTTCTTCATGGTTTTCCCTCTAGATTTATCTGGCATTTAAATCTGAACATCGATTTTTTGGTCGAAATTCATGTCCAAATCTTACCCCAAGATTCGTATGTAGACATGGGTCAAAATTTACCACCCCCATATCTCGGCCAAATCTCATCCGATCTTCACGAAGTTTGGATTTTTCTTCATGGTTTTCCCTCTAGATTAATTTGTCATTTAAATATGAACATCGATTTCTTAGTCGAAATTCATGTCCAAATCTTACCCCAAGATTCGTATGTAGACATGGGTCAAAAATTACCACCCCCATAACTCAGTCAAATCTCATCCGATTTTCACGAAGTTTGGCTTTTTCTTCATGGTTTTCCCTCTAGATTAATCTGGCATTCAAATCTCGACACCGATTTTTTGGTCGAAATTCATGTCCAAATCTTACCCCAAGATTCGTATGTAGACATGTGTCAAAATTTACCACCCCCATATCTCGGCCAAATCTCATCCGATTTTCACGAAGTTTGGATTTTTCTTCATGGTTTTCCCTCTAGATTTATCTGGCATTTAAATCTGAACATCGATTTTTTGGTCGAAATTCATGTCCAAATCTTACCCCAAGATTCGTATGTAGACATGGGTCAAAATTTACCACCCCCATATCTCGGCCAAATCTCATCCGATTTTCACGAAGTTTGGCTTTTTCTTCATGGTTTTCCCTCTAGATTAATCTGGCATTCAAATCTCGACACCGATTTTTTAGTCGAAATTCATGTCCAAATCTTACCCCAAGATTCGTATGTAGACATGTGTCAAAATTTACCACCCCCATATCTCGGCCAAATCTCATCCGAACTTCACGAAGTTTGGATTTTTCTTCATGGTTTTCCCTCTAGATTAATCTGGCATTTAAATATGAACAGCGATTTCTTAGTCGAAATTCATGTTCAAATCTTACCCCAAGATTCGTATATAGACATGGGTCAAAAATGACATCCCCATATCTCGGTCAAATCTCATCCGATTTTCACGAAGTTTGCCTTTTTCTTCATGGTTTTCCCTCTAGATTAATGTGGCATTCAAATCTCGACACCGATTTTTTGGTCGAAATTCATGTCCAAATCTTACCCCAAGATTCGTATCTAGACATGGGTCAAAAATTACCACCCCCATATCTCGGCCAAATCTCATCCGATTTTCACGAAGTTTGGCTTTTTCTTCATGGTTTTCCCTCTAGATTTATCTGGCATTCAAATCTGAACATCGATTTTTTGGTCGAAATTCATGTCCAAATCTTACCACAAGATTCGTATGTAGACATGGGTCAAAATTTACCACCCCCATATCTCGGCCAAATCTCATCCGATTTTCACGAAGTTTGGCTTTTTCTTCATGGTTTTCCCTCTAGATTAATCTGGCATTTAAATATGAACAGCGATTTCTTAGTCGAAATTCATGTCCGAATCTTACCCCAAGATTCGTATGTAGACATGGGTCAAAATTTACCACCCCCATATCTCGGCCAAATCTCATCCGATCTTCACGAAGTTTGGATTTTTCTTCATGGTTTTCCCTCTAGATTAATCTGGCATTTAAATATGAACAGCGATTTCCTAGTCGAAATTCATGTCCAAATCTTACCCCAAGATTCGTATCTAGACATGGGTCAAAAATTACCACCCCCATAACTCAGTCAAATCTCATCCGATTTTCACGAAGTTTGGCTTTTTCTTCATGGTTTTCCCTCTAGATTTATATGGCATTCAAATCTCGACACCGATTTTTTGGTCGAAATTCATGTCCAAATCTTACCCCAAGATTCGTATGTAGACATGGGTCAAAATTTACCACCCCCATATCTCGGCCAAATCTCATCCGATCTTCACGAAGTTTGGATTTTTCTTCATGGCTTTCCCTCTAGATTTATCTGGCATTCAAATCTCGACACCGATTTTTTAGTCGAAATTCATGTCCAAATCTTACCCCAAGATTCGTATATAGACATGGGTCAAAAATGACATCCCCATATCTCGGTCAAATCTCATCCGATTTTCACGAAGTTTGCCTTTTTCTTCATGGTTTTCCCTCTAGATTAATGTGGCATTCAAATCTCGACACCGATTTTTTGGTCGAAATTCATGTCCAAATCTTACCCCAAGATTCGTATGTAGACATGTGTCAAAATTTACCACCCCCATATCTCGGCCAAATCTCATCCGATTTTCGCGAAGTTTGGATTTTTCTTCATGGTTTTCCCTCTAGATTTATCTGGCATTCAAATCTGAACATCGATTTTTTGGTCGAAATTCATGTCCAAATCTTACCCCAAGATTCGTATGTAGACATGGGTCAAAATTTACCACCCCCATATCTCGGTCAAATCTCATCCGATTTTCACGAAGTTTGCCTTTTTCTTCATGGTTTTCCCTCTAGATTAATGTGGCATTCAAATCTCGACACCGATTTTTTGGTCGAAATTCATGTCCAAATCTTACCCCAAGATTCGTATGTAGACATGTGTCAAAATTTACCACCCCCATATCTCGGCCAAATCTCATCCGATTTTCGCGAAGTTTGGATTTTTCTTCATGGTTTTCCCTCTAGATTTATCTGGCATTCAAATCTGAACATCGATTTTTTGGTCGAAATTCATGTCCAAATCTTACCCCAAGATTCGTATGTAGACATGGGTCAAAATTTACCACCCCCATATCTCGGCCAAATCTCATCCGATTTTCACGAAGTTTGGCTTTTTCTTCATGGTTTTCCCTCTAGATTAATCTGGCATTTAAATATGAACAGCGATTTCTTAGTCGAAATTCATGTCCAAATCTTACCCCAAGATTCGTATGTAGACATGGGTCAAAATTTACCACCCCCATATCTCGGCCAAATCTCATCCGATTTTCACGAAGTTTGGCTTTTTCTTCATGGTTTTCCCTCTAGATTAATCTGGCATTTAAATATGAACAGCGATTTCTTAGTCGAAATTCATGTCCAAATCTTACCCCAAGATTCGTATCTAGACATGGGTCAAAAATTACCACCCCCATAACTCAGTCAAATCTCATCCGATTTTCACTAAGTTTGGCTTTTTCTTCATGGTTTTCCCTCTAGATTAATCTGGCATTCAAATCTCGACACCGATTTTTTGGTCGAAATTCATGTCCAAATCTTACCCCAAGATTCGTATCTAGACATGGGTCAAAAATTACCACCCCCATATCCCGGCCAAATCTCATCCGATTTTCACGAAGTTTGGATTTTTCTTCATGGTTTTCCCTCTAGATTTATCTGGCATTTAAATCTGAACATCGATTTTTTGGTCGAAATTCATGTCCAAATCTTACCCCAAGATTCGTATGTAGACATGGGTCAAAATTTACCACCCCCATATCTCGGCCAAATTTCATCCGATTTTCACGAAGTTTGGCTTTTTCTTCATGGTTTTCCCTCTAGATTAATCTGGCATTCAAATCTCGACACCGATTTTTTAGTCGAAATTCATGTCCAAATCTTACCCCAAGATTCGTATATAGACATGGGTCAAAAATTACGTCCCCATATCTCGGTCAAATCTCATCCGATTTTCACGAAGTTTGCCTTTTTCTTCATGGTTTTCCCTCTAGATTAATGTGGCATTCAAATCTCGACACCGATTTTTTGGTCGAAATTCATGTCCAAATCTTACCCCAAGATTCGTATATAGACATGGGTCAAAAATTACCACTCCCATATCTCGGCCAAATCTCATCCGATTTTCACGAAGTTTGGCTTTTTCTTCATGGTTTTCCCTCTAGATTAATCTGGCATTTAAATATGAACAGCGATTTCTTAGTCGAAATTCATGTCCAAATCTTACCCCAAGATTCGTATGTAGACATGGGTCAAAATTTACCACCCCCATATCTCGGCCAAATCTCATCCGATTTTCACGAAGTTTGGCTTTTTCTTCATGGTTTTCCCTCTAGATTAATCTGGCATTTAAATATGAACAGCGATTTCTTAGTCGAAATTCATGTCCAAATCTTACCCCAAGATTCGTATCTAGACATGGGTCAAAAATTACCACCCCCATAACTCAGTCAAATCTCATCCGATTTTCACTAAGTTTGGCTTTTTCTTCATGGTTTTCCCTCTAGATTAATCTGGCATTCAAATCTCGACACCGATTTTTTGGTCGAAATTCATGTCCAAATCTTACCCCAAGATTCGTATCTAGACATGGGTCAAAAATTACCACCCCCATATCCCGGCCAAATCTCATCCGATTTTCACGAAGTTTGGATTTTTCTTCATGGTTTTCCCTCTAGATTTATCTGGCATTTAAATCTGAACATCGATTTTTTGGTCGAAATTCATGTCCAAATCTTACCCCAAGATTCGTATGTAGACATGGGTCAAAATTTACCACCCCCATATCTCGGCCAAATTTCATCCGATTTTCACGAAGTTTGGCTTTTTCTTCATGGTTTTCCCTCTAGATTAATCTGGCATTCAAATCTCGACACCGATTTTTTAGTCGAAATTCATGTCCAAATCTTACCCCAAGATTCGTATATAGACATGGGTCAAAAATTACGTCCCCATATCTCGGTCAAATCTCATCCGATTTTCACGAAGTTTGCCTTTTTCTTCATGGTTTTCCCTCTAGATTAATGTGGCATTCAAATCTCGACACCGATTTTTTGGTCGAAATTCATGTCCAAATCTTACCCCAAGATTCGTATATAGACATGGGTCAAAAATTACCACTCCCATATCTCGGTCAAATCTCATCCGATTTTCACGAAGTTTGGCTTTTTCTTCATGGTTTTCCCTCTAGATTAATGTGGCATTCAAATCTCGACACCGATTTTTTGGTCGAAATTCATGTGCAAATCTTACCCCAAGATTTGTATATAGACATGGGTCAAAAATGACGTCCCCATATCTCGGTCAAATCTCATCCGATTTTCACGAAGTTTGGATTTTTCTTCATGGTTTTCCCTCTAGATTAATCTGGCATTTAAATATGAACAGCGATTTCTTAGTCGAAATTCATGTCCAAATCTTACCCCAAGATTCGTATCTAGACATGGGTCAAAAATTACCACCCCCATAACTCAGTCAAATCTCATCCGATTTTCACGAAGTTTGGCTTTTTCTTCATGGTTTTCCCTCTAGATTTATCTGGCATTCAAATCTCGACACCGATTTTTTGGTCGAAATTCATGTCCAAATCTTACCCCAAGATTCGTATCTAGACATGGGTCAAAAATTACCACCCCCATATCTCGGCCAAATCTCATCCGATTTTCACGAAGTTTGGATTTTTCTTCATGGTTTTCCCTCTAGATTTATCTGGCATTTAAATCTGAACATCGATTTTTTGGTCGAAATTCATGTCCAAATCTTACCCCAAGATTCGTATGTAGACATGGGTCAAAATTTACCACCCCCATATCTCGGCCAAATCTCATCCGATTTTCACGAAGTTTGGCTTTTTCTTCATGGTTTTCCCTCTAGATTAATCTGGCATTCAAATCTCGACACCGATTTTTTAGTCGAAATTCATGTCCAAATCTTACCCCAAGATTCGTATCTAGACATGGGTCAAAAATTACCACCCCCATAACTCAGTCAAATCTCATCCGATTTTCACGAAGTTTGGCTTTTTCTTCATGGTTTTCCCTCTAGATTAATGTGGCATTCAAATCTCGACACCGATTTTTTGGTCGAAATTCATGTCCAAATCTTACCCCAAGATTCGTATCTAGACATGGGTCAAAAATTACCACCTCCATATCTCGGCCAAATCTCATCCGATTTTCACGAAGTTTGGCTTTTTCTTCATGGTTTTCCCTCTAGATTAATCTGGCATTCAAATCTCGACACCGATTTTTTAGTCGAAATTCATGTCCAAATCTTACCCCAAGATTCGTATATAGACATGGGTCAAAAATTACCACTCCCATATCTCGGTCAAATCTCATCCGATTTTCACGAAGTTTGGCTTTTTCTTCATGGTTTTCCCTCTAGATTAATCTGGCATTCAAATCTCGACACCGATTTTTTGGTCGAAATTCATGTCCAAATCTTACCCCAAGATTCGTATATAGACATGGGTCAAAAATTACCACTCCCATATCTCGGTCAAATCTCATCCGATTTTCACGAAGTTTGCCTTTTTCTTCATGGTTTTCCCTCTAGATTAATGTGGCATTCAAATCTCGACACCGATTTTTTGGTCGAAATTCATGTGCAAATCTTACCCCAAGACATGACATATATAGACATGGGTCAAAAATGACGTCCCCATATCTCGGTCAAATCTCATCCGATTTTCACGAAGTTTGGATTTTTCTTCATGGTTTTCCCTCTAGATTAATCTGGCATTTAAATATGAACAGCGATTTCTTAGTCGAAATTCATGTCCAAATCTTACCCCAAGATTTGTATCTAGACATGGGTCAAAAATTACCACCCCCATAACTCGGTCTAATCTCATCCGATTTTCACAAAGTTTGGCTTTTTCTTCATGGTTTTCCCTCTAGATTTATCTGGCATTTAAATCTGAACATCGATTTTTTGGTCGAAATTAATGTCCAAATCTTACCCCAAGATTCGTATGTAGACATGGGTCAAAATTTACCACCCCCATATCTCGGCCAAATCTCATCCGATTTTCACGAAGTTTGGCTTTTTATACCCTGAACCCATTAAAAATGAGTATAAGGGTATATTGTATTTGTGCCAAATGTATGTAACAGGCAGAAGGAAGCAACTCCGACCCCATGAAGTATATATATTCTTGATCAGCATAAAAAGCTGAGTCGATCTAGCCATGTCCGTCTGTCTGTGCGTCCGTCCGTCCGTCCGTCCGAATGTATGAACGCAAGGATCTCAGAACCTATAAGAGCTTTTAGATGTAGATGCTCCTAGCTCCCGCGCAGATCGAGTTTGTTTCCGATAATCGATAACTTACTCCGTTTCCAAGCAATCAATTAAAATCGTAATCGATATCCTGTTTTTTGGGCAATTTTGGTAAATAATAAGAACTATAGTCACTAAACTTAACATATAGTTCTAAAATAGAATATATATATGCATTTGATGTTGGAAGAAGAGGGTTCAGGGTATCCCCTAGTCGGAAGCTCCCGACTAGAACCTCTTACTTGTTTATAAAATAAGACTACAAAATATTTGTTCCCATTTTTTATACAATTTTTAAGTTGATTTTCATAAGAAGTGCTGGTGTTCGTTACAGGCCCGCCCCAATAAAAACTATGGACTTATTTATATATTAAGTATAGAATCATTTATTTGTCCAAAGCATTCATTTATTATTATAAACATTTTTTTTAAATATAAGAAAATATATCAAATCATAGAAGCTCTAGTTAGATGCATCCTCTTATATAACTGGATAATAAGCCCTGCTTGCAATTCCGCACATATTGTGCCGATTGCGCGCCAGCCTCAGATAGCCCTGTTCTCCCCAAGTAGCGCCCAGTGAGGTTTTTAGTAGCCAATAGTCTCCATAATTTTCGCAATGCCCATAACCGACAATGAGCACAGCATAGTCTGGGGCCTTGCTGCAGCTCGTGTTGTGGAAAACGCCGCTCTTATAGAACCGTAACGCATCCCAAGAAATCACAGCGGCAACCGGACCGGCGGCTACATTGTGGGCCAGGGCCAACTCATTGCCCGGAGAGCTCTGCAGGTGCTTGCGAATTTTCGCACCGACGAGCTTCTTTTTGAAAAGGCAACGGCCAGTCGGGCCTCGGTAGGGATAAGATGCCTCCGTATCAATGCCACGCTTCCTCTTAATGCACTTTAGCGCATTCAATGTGCGCTTGTGCTTGGTGCGGCAGCAGTCGACCAGGTTCTGCTTCGACAATTTCACCAATCTTCCAGTTGCCACAAACTTTCTGCTTTCCACGGCTCCGGCTGCCGCAAAAGCCCACGAGTTGTTAAAGTGGCCCTGGTGCTGCACAGGAGTAACTGCGCCCAATGTCCGCCAGTCGACGTCATATGGGTGCGGCTCGGAGTCGAATTCGGCAACATTGACATCGGAGGTGTCTTCGTCCGCATCCTTATCATCGAGGCTGCCGTCGTTGCCAGTAATTAGCTCGTCAAACTCTTTTTCCAGCAAATCAGTAAAGTGATTGACCCCCATCTCGTAGCTCTCCTCGCCTGCGGCCCAGCGTTCATTGTGTGCGTCAATAATCCGCTTGTTAGCCTGGAATACCTGCATACGAAGACGATCCTCCGACTCGTCTACGTAATTCTTGTTGAATTCCAATTTGAAAGAGTCCCACTCTGCTGCCCGCACATCAGCGAGAGTTATCCCTGCCAAGGCGTAGCCCATCATCCCAAGTAGGGCCACAAGCACAAGCGACGCCTTCATTATGCTCTGACTGTTGCCCGATTCATCGCTTACTTCCATTTATATACCTAGCCCAGTATGCGATATTACGCACTCGATAAACCATGATTCAGCTTCGATAATGTTATAAACTAATTGCAGCCTAGCCCGCATGTCCTTGAAATGATCCAGAGTTTTGTATTGCTTATAAGTATTATTACCGCAAACTACTCTCAAATACATATCAGACGAATTATATATTATATATATTAAACATCGATCAATTGCCTCATGAAGTAAGTCTTCTAAATTATATAAGCGATCCTAGATCTACCATTTTCTATATTAAATTCTACAGCTTTGTTGGATGTAAATAATCCCTATGATGAATTGCGCAGCCTTTATAAACTTTATAATCATTAGTTTCACAAGCTTTGGTCAAGCGTAGGGGAACATTCATTATTATTAACAAGTATGAGGCTCTAGTCGGAAGTTCCCGACTAGGGGACACCCAGGCTTCAGGGCATAAAAAGCCGGTTATTTCTTAATATCAAAAATCTAAAATTTGTTTAATTAAATTAAACAAAAAACTATTTCTAATTAATGGTGGTATTTATCCTACGCTCTACCATGAATTCATTGTCTGGTTTTTAAAAAGTATTATTACTTAATTTCTTATACAAATACAGTTTTTTTTTTTTTAGGTTTCTGTGTGCTTTTGTTGAGGACTAAAGCTTTAACATTTTCGTCGCAGAGCGACCTCTGGCGGTCACTTCTGTGCGCCTGGTTGCGTGCTGTTGGCATTGTCAAGGGCGCGCAGCAGCTGTTGTGCATATGTTAGGTTTTTGTTAGTTTATTTCGTTCGTTGCTGGGGGAGGGGGAAGGGGACAGGTTCACAGAAGCACTTCCCCTCCGCTTGCCGACCGCACTGGGTGCTTAGCTAAAAGTGGGCAATGCGTCGCTTATGTTTTCAGTTCTTTTTCAACTGCAATTTTTGCATTAATTAGAAAGAGTGCGTGTAAAACATGCACAGCTACATAGCCCCACCCCCCCTCCCTCCTCCCCTGCCCTGCCCTCAACCCCTCGCTGTACGGCAAATGGTTGAGTGCAAGTCCTGTGGTTAGCTGCATAAACAAAATGTCTGCCACATTGTTTGTCTACAGCGCCGTTAAATTAGGCTTAAGGCAGCAACAACAACAAAAACAACTAAAACTTTGCACACTGTTTTGTTAAATATTTTTGCACAAATTGCTGGCACTGTTGTTGTTCTGGCTAATTACATAATTATATTATGCGCCGAACTTTGTTGTATTCAGACTTTTGTTATTTCTATTATTGCAGCTGCAAATGTGTTTGGCATATTCAAATGGAAATAAATATAATTAAATTTGGTTAAATATTAAAAAATCAACTAATTATTTTGCTACTTTTTTTCGCCAATTTTTTTTAATGGAGCTTTAGTATTAAAAAGCAATAATAATTGAACAATTTCGAAATTAAAAAATGTACTCATTTAACAGTGGTCCCTGAATAGAGGAGAAGCTTAGAAAGCATTCCACAGATACATTGGCCGAGTGTCAAGAATGGGAGAACTATCGTCTATTATTGCCAAATTCTGATGTACGTATCTACATGAAGACACACTCTTGCACATTTGTATGTGCATCTACTCGGGACAGGGCACGCCCATGGCTTGTCGCATTGAATTTGAAACTTTCAGGAACGGCAGCCACAACTTAAATTGTTTCGAAGTGTTGACAAATTGTTGGCAAAACCAAAAATAAGAATATGCCTGTGCAGGATCTAAAGCTGCACAAAATATTTTCACTTTAGTGCGTTTCAAGTGTGCATAGTAGAAAAAACAATATAAAAAAAATATAAATAAATAAAACGAACTAAAAACACAAGCACAAAAATGAATTCCAAGCATTGTTGAAATATATAAATCAAAATTGAATTACGAGTGTACAAGAGCTCAGTCATCCAAGCAACCATGCAGCCCCCCTTTCCCCCCTGTACCCCTTTACCCCCTTTGCCCGTTGCCACCCATGGAAAGGCAAATACAGCTTTTGCAAGGGCAAACACAAGCATTTCATAGTCAGAGCGCATAATCGAAATATCAACTATGTCTACTACAGAAATAATAACAGCCGGCAATTGGCTTTTATTGAACTGAAATATTATAAAGAAGTTTTCAATATGCTCCGGCAGCACTTAAACAGCAAACTCTATCAAAAATCATGGACATTTTCATAAGCCAAAAGTTTCTGGAGCGCCTGACCCCGAACAGCAAAAACATTGGAATACATTTCAGCCTCTCGAGTGTTTATTTCAGTTGTCATTTTCGTCATGTTTGTTATTATTCTGCCAAATTTGTTCAATTGTAGCCTTATATATTTGCATTGGGTTTTGGCCGGCCTTTTAGTTTTCTAGTTGCAGCAAGTGCCTCTTAAGTGTTTTGGCCAACTTTGTGTCAAACGTTTTTGTGACGAATTTATTGAAAATGTTGCGGGTCCAAAAGCCAAATGTCAAAACTGTGTGCAACAACGCACAACAGCTTTGGCCGACAACTAAATTGGCCAACAACGAAATGAACAAACTGACAGCTTAATTTGTTTTGGCTTCCTCGCAATTCGAACCATTTTGACAATTCTGCAAATCGTTATGCAAACTATTTAGATTAAAGATTAAGTGATACTTATATGTGTTTAAATCGAAATATTCTAGATTGTTATTCCATAAGTCAACAGCGTTCAAGGCCTGAGCCATAGTCAGATGGCAAACATATTTTGAAAAGCCTTCAATTTGTTTACTCACACACACATACACACACATACAGAGATTGACCCATTCACCAAACTAGGCCGCAACTGCAATTCACAATAATCGAAGTCCAGCGCCGAGCCTACGCCTACATTTAACAGGCATAAATTGATTAAGTCAGAGAGGGAGAGAGAGAAAAGCAGAGTGCGGGGCGAGAGTTAGACAGTGACAGGGACAGGCATAGTGAAGAAATTTAAATGTATATTTTGTGGCCCCATAATTAACGCAAAATATTGCATCGCCTCCCGCCTTCCGCCTCCCGCCTCCTGACTGCCGGCTCTTGGTTTGGCAATTTTCACGCAGCATCTGCCGCGCCAGAAAATTACTCTTAAAACTAATTAAAATAAATGTGCGTAAGCCAATAATAGCACAAGTCTCTATGACAACATAGTTGTTAATTATGAGCACTGCTCACAGCCGCGCCGCTGCCAGCGCTGATCTCCAACTCCGAATCGCCGGCAGCGTGCGCTGACCGGAACTGCGCTTCGTCTAACAGTGCCAGCAAAAACAACCACCAGAGCCAGCTGCTGGCCACATTGGCCGGGAATTAAACCAACATTATGGTACATTATCTGCTGCAAGCCAAAAGCTGCGATTCCTCCATTTAACTGACCGCGGTGTAGGTGTACAGCCGACTGACTGTCTGTCGCAGGCTGTGAAGCGTAGGAATATTTACATTCTGCACATAATACAACAAATATCAAATAACAAGAACGAAGGCAACATCAAGAGTTTCTCGTTGCAATTCCAGAATCGCTTTGGTTAATTAATAAACCAAAAATTATAGGTAAATAAAATGTTAGCTTATTTAATTTGCACTACGAAGAGACCACGTATCCAGGCTGGAGTATAGAGTGATAGGTGCTATTACCCGGCTTTGCCCGGCCAAGGTTTGTCTTCTACTTGTTCGGTAGTGTGCACATCTCATCACATAGACATTTGTGTGATAAAATCGATTTTTACCTTGAATGTAGAACATTGAAGCTTGAAGCGATCAGGAAAAAATTGTCTTTCGCCTGAATATCGGTATATTTTCGAGGATTGGATTTTCCGAGATCTGCGAAAACAAGTCTTAAATGTATTATTAAAAAGTAATGGTCAATGAATTAAAAAAAAAAAGAAGATATATACATAATGATTTATTGACAGTATCGATCAATATTTGAATTTCATTAGAGTATTATTAATATTATTTCATTATAAGACTTAGGTTGGCACTCGCTTGTCGATCATTAATGAATTAATAACAAATTAATAAGTAATACAATAAAAAGCTTAAGCATAAGAACAATCAGCTCTTAATATATATATATATTTAATCATCTTCACGAATTTATTCAACAATTGTCAAACACTTTGAGCAACCTTCGGCCATAGATTTAGTATAGCATACTCCAGAGTGAACGCGTCTAACAATTGACGCTGTTTTGGGTTCAAAGTTATAGGTTCAGGTCCAGTTTGCTGCGTTGCCATGAGTAAAGCATATAAACAACAATCAGCCCTGTTAACAACCAACCTGTTGTTTGGTGTTTTGGTGTTGCTGTCGTTTTGATCTCATGAATGCATGAATGATTCCTGCGCGCACACAACACAAACAACATTAACAATAATGACACCAGAAAACAATTGAAATAATTCTAGCAGAAACTTTTAGTCGACTTTTTCATGAACGGGCAAATATTTTTATTTTAGTTTTCGTACCAGCGTCAAGGAGTCTATGTGGAAAATTGCAGCGGAAAAAGGGAAAACAACCAGAAATAAATGCAGCCTATTATGTGCTAGAAAGTGAGAGGCTTTCGAAAGATGCAAATGTTTAGAATTTTTATCTGCCTGATTTTGAATGTTTGGCTCAGCGTCCATGTCTGTTGGGCCCAACAGACGCATATTAAACTGGAGCAGGGCGATCTAATTGGTGTAAATATGAACGAACTCGTGAAAAGATTACAACAAATTAAATTTGTACTTCGGTTCCAGCTTAAGGTCTTTCCGGATGGAGCTCGCAGTGCGGTCTACGCCTTCCTGGGAATACCCTATGCACAGCCACCTTTGGGCTCACTGCGATTTGCCGTAAGTTAACCATGTTCCGATTAGGACACCCAACATTTATTTGTATACCCTAAGGGGTAACAGGTTTATAAGGTTCTGTGCAAACATCTTAAAATGTTATTTTTTGTCTGTCTGTTTCATGATCTCGGAAACTACGAAAACTAGACTTTTGAAATTGTTATATATATTCTTATGATATATCAAACGCAAAGCGAACTTATCATTTTTCCAGATATCTTCTCCCATTATCATAATATCGATTTTGAGATTCGTCTTTTGAGGAATACCTCGATAAATATATGACCTAGATATGGTATACACAGACCTATATGTATTCATATTTCGTATTCCAAAATTTTAATGAACGCATTACCCAAATAAGAGAGTCACGCTTTGGTAAACACGCTTGACTTTCATATTTATGGTCTGAACATTTCAGAAGGATCGGACTATAACACATGCATTTCGCATAGAGTAGAGTAAAAGGAAGAAAAAGCACAGTCAAGCACTTCCGACTATAGAAATTTTATTTGTTGCAGATATTCTTTGATATCGCTGCTTGTTCGACTTAGTAGCTTAAGGCCTTGTGAAGTGTAAGATTTTATCTAACACTTCTCTAATCTTGCTCTTCCCTAAGCCTGCCAAGCCCCACAACGGCTGGAACCGCACGCTGCAGGCCACGGCAATGCAGCCCATTTGCCCGCAGCTGTCGAATACAATCTATGACGAGAGCGCCGACGGCAGCATATCACGTGCTGCTCCCAACAATGAGGATTGCCTCTATCTGAACATCTGGACACCCGAGACGGGCTTGCGCTACGGCCAACTGCCTATGCTGGTCATTATTAGCGGTGAGGATTTCGCCTACGACTGGTCGCGTAATCGCATCAACGGCCTGGACTTTGCCGCTGCCGAGAGCGTGGTTGTGGTCAGCGTGCAATATCGCAGCAACATCTATGGCTGGCTGGGACTGGGCCAAGATCACCGCCAGCTGCCGGGCAACTATGGCCTAAGTGATATTCAACTGGCGCTGCGTTGGCTCCAGCGCTATGCACAGAGTTTCGGTGGCAATCCCGATCAGTTGACGCTGCTCGGTCATGGAAGTGGTGCCATTTTGGCGCTGGCTGCCGCCCTGCAACCGTCTGATGGCGCTTCGCTGTTCAAGCAGCTGATACTGATGTCTCCGGGCCCGGTGCTATACGCCTTGGGTGCTGGCCATCAGCAACGCATTGTGGCAACTGGACGTGTACTCGTGCATAAACTCGGCTGCCAGTTTGAGGAGGCACAACACCGCCAGCTGTTGAGTTGCCTGCGCCGCAAGAGCGCCGAGGATTTGCTGCGCGCCTATGAAAGTGTCTACAATCACGGCAATGCCAGCATGCAGCTGGGCGTGCAGCTAAGCTACCCTGGCGACCTGGAACAGCACCTGGCTAATGTGTCACTGCCCCCGCTGCTGCTGGGCATTGGCTCCAATGAGGGTGCCTTCATGCAGGATTATTGGCTGGACGTGGCGCGTGACGGTCACCCAGCCCTGCACGGCTATATCAACAGCACCCTGTTGCCGAATGTGCTTCGCTCCATGCAGCTGGAGGCGAGTGCCAGCGAGGCTCAATTGGCGGCCATACGTTGGCGCTACTTTAACGACGAGGCTTCGGCTTCGGCCAGTCAATTGCTGTGGGGCATGCAGCGTCTGCTGTCCGAGTCGCTGTACGAGACGCCCTTTCTACGCCTGCTGCAGCTACTCAATGACAGCAGCAGCCCTAGCTATGCCTATGTCTTTGATCAGTCGCATGCTCATGCGATGGACATGCGTGGCAGACAGAATCTGTTTGGCGGCGCCTCACATAGTGCGGATTTGCCGCTGCTGCTCGGTCCTAGTCTGTTTCAACAGATTGCACGGCGCCGTTTCAGCGCCGAGGAGGAGCAGCTGTGCCGCAAGCTACGCGGCTCGTTTGCCAACTTTGTGAAAAGCGGCAATCCAACGCCGGGACGCATTTATGATGCCTGGCAGTCGTACACGCCACAGCGTACCTTTATCTACGCATTGGGTGAGCTGTCCAAGAGCTTGGAGCTGCCAGCTGGCGTTGATGAGGCGCTCATTGAACAACTGCTAAGTGGCAAACAGCAGACGGATATCGGCTCAGATCGCAGCTTGTCCAGAACTAACCGACATGACAACTATCGACAGGGAAACAGCAATTCGTATGTGGCCAACAACCAGCTGGATTCCGGTTATGGCAATCACTTGCGACGCGTTTACGGCTTCTGGCAGGTGCTGCTGCCCACAGCACAGGACGCAGAGCTGCGAGATGGCCGTGGTGGTGCCTTGAGGCAGCGTGTTAGGCTTTTGGAGGCTAATGCTGATGCTGCACGCTATCGGCAAGGTTTTTATGCTATGCTCGGCCTTGTGTGCCTGCTGCTGGCGTGTCTGGGCTTGTGTGTCTATCTGTTGCGTCGCGAGCTGCCCCACAGCAGACGCATCTCATCAACGGAGCCGTCTTATGGCTTATGACAAAAGTGGTTTCGTTGGACGACCATCTTTGGACGCAACGCCAAGTTTGAGGCCGACACAAGCGTGGCCAATGTCGAGTCCTGGCGCAAAGGTGGTCGAACAGCGAAACGAGAACAGGAGCCAGCACCAAGCAGTCGCACGCGACGTCCAAGACAACTGCAGCCGTACGATGAGCAGCCAAAGGGCAACAAGGCTGCAAACACTGCCCGAGGAACCGGAGCTAGAGCTGGAGCAAGAGATGGCTGCGGCGACGGAGCAACCGCAGTTGGAGATGAGGCAACTGTTGCGGAACTCCTGGACACTGTCCGCAACCAATACGAGCAAAATATGGCTTTTAAGAACTGGCAATACCAGTTGACGTGTGATAAGTTCTAAGCATAACCAAAGAATCCATTTGAAGTTGTACATTACGTATATACGTATTTACCTTTCTCTTTGTTTAATTAAAAACATCAACATATTTATTTTCAAAATTGAACAATTCGCGCATTTTGTTGTGTGAAACAGCCCTGTTCGCTGCATCGTGGTATCGATATATCGCATATTGTCGATACTTTCGTTACTCTTATCGATAACTCTGCTGTTTTTAAAACACGTGCAACGCATAGCTGCTTCACGGCACCTTATTTTATTGAAAATTTCAACATAATCGCATTAAAATGGGCTCGAGAAGGCCCCCGGACGTGCACATGTTTCCCTCGGACCTGGAGTTCGCCGTGTTTACACCCGAGGAGATACGAAAACTAAGTGTGGTAAAAGTCATAACCGGCCTCACATTTGATGCCCTGGGACACCCAATACCTGGCGGTCTTTATGACATACGATTGGGATCCTACGGCCGATGCACGGATCCCTGCGGCACATGCCTAAAAATGCAAGATTGTCCCGGCCATATGGGCCATATTGAGCTGGGCTCACTGGTCTACAACCCGTTTTTCATCAAACTGGTGCAACGTTTACTCTGCATATTTTGTCTACACTGTTACAAGCTTCAAATGAAGGGTTAGTGGTACACAAAGTAGTTTAAATCACTTCAATAACATTAAAAATCAACAGATCATGAGAGCGAAATTGTAATGCTGCAGCTGCGGCTTATTGACGCCGGCTACATTATTGAAGCACAAGAACTGGAGCTGTTTAAATCAGAAATTGCCTGCCAGAACACAGAGGAGCTGATTAAGCTGGATAACGGCGACGCCGTACATCCGCACATTGCTGCAGTCAACGAGCTGCTGGCAAAGAATACGAGCAATGCCAGCAATGTGACCAAGACAAGCTGTTCCTTGCGCACAGCCATTACGCACGCGGCTTTGCAGCGAGCCTCCAGTAAGAAGTGCAGGCACTGCAACAAGTCTATGCGCTTCGTGCGCTATTTGCATCGCCGCCTTGTCTATTATGTGACCATTGCCGATTTAAAGGAGCGGTGAGTATGTGGCTGTAGCCTCCATTGATATGTTTGATTTTCGATTTCCCTTGATTTTCTAGGTTGGGTGATGTGCCCGAAAACAGTGGCCAGAACAAGGTCATATTTGCGGATGAATGCCGTCGCTATCTGCGAAAGATATACGAAAATTATCCGCAGCTGCTAAAGCTGTTGGTGCCTGTCTTGAACATAAACAGTGAGGCAAGCGTCACCGGCGACTGCTCGCCAGTGGATATCTTCTTTATGGACACGATACCAGTTACGCCCCCGCGTGCGCGTCCCATGAATGTTATTAACGACATGATGAAGGGCAATCCGCAGACGGACATCTATGTGAACATTATCGAGAATAATCATGTGCTAAATGTAGTACTAAAGTTTATGAAGGGCCAGCAGGAGAAACTTAGCGAGCAGGCAAAAGCTGCCTACCAAAACATGCGCGGTGCCAACAGCCACGAGAAGCTCTACAATGCGTGGCTGGCGCTGCAGAGCTCCGTAGATGTGTTGCTTGATGTAAACATGTCGCGAGACATCAAATCCGCCGAGGGCCTTAAGCAGGTGCTCGAGAAGAAGGAGGGTCTCATACGCAAGCACATGATGGGCAAACGCGTTAATTACGCAGCACGTACTGTCATCACGCCCGATCCCAACATCGATGTAGATGAGATTGGCATACCGGACATATTTGCGCGCAAACTCTCTTATCCGGTACCCGTGACTGAATGGAATGTCATCGAGTTGCGCAAAATGGTCATGAATGGGCCAGAAGTGCACCCGGGCGCCAATTACATACAGGACAGCAAGGGGTTAACCACTTTTATACCTGCCGACAATGCGGCCAAACGAGCCAGCATGGCTAAGCTGTTGCTGTCCAATCCCAAGGACGGCGTCAAGATTGTGCATCGCCATGTTCTGAATGGTGATGTACTGCTGCTCAATCGTCAGCCTTCGCTGCACAAGCCATCCATAATGGCGCATAAGGCGCGCATATTGTACGGCGAGAAAACGTTTCGCCTCCACTACTCCAATTGCAAGGCGTACAATGCCGATTTCGATGGTGACGAGATGAATGCGCACTATCCACAGAGCGAGGTGGCACGTTCCGAGGCCTATAATCTTGTCAATGTGGCCAGCAATTATCTTGTGCCCAAGGACGGTACTCCACTTGGTGGCCTTATACAGGATCAGGTTATTTCGGGCGTCAAGCTGTCCATACGCGGTCGCTTCTTCAACCGCGAGGACTATCAGCAGTTGGTTTTCCAAGGTCTGTCGCATCTTAAAGGCGATGTCAAGTTGCTGCCACCGGCTATACAAAAGCCCGCAACGTTGTGGTCTGGCAAGCAAGTACTCTCGACCATAATCATTAATCTGATACCCGATGGCTATGAGCACATCAACTTAGATTCCTTTGCCAAAATAGGCGGCAAGGTAAGTAAAGACATCTCAGAGTCACCTGTGAACCATTACTAACCCAGTAACGCGTTGCAGAATTGGAATGTGGCTAAACCGCGTACACCGCTGTGTGGCTCGAATCCGCTGGAGCAGGAGCTCAGTGAGAGTCAAGTACAAATACGTAAGGGCGAGCTTCTGGTGGGTGTTCTGGACAAGCAGCAGTATGGCGCCACCACTTTTGGCCTCATTCACTGCATGTACGAGCTGTATGGCGGCGACGTGTCCACGCGCCTGCTAACCGCCTTCACCAAGGTGTTTACATTTTTCCTGCAGCTTGAGGGCTTTACGTTGGGTGTCAAGGACATTTTGGTCACCGACGAAGCGGATCGCAGGCGTCAAAAAATCATTCGCGAGTGTCGTGATGTGGGCAACAGCGCCGTTGCCGCTGCTTTGGAGCTGGAGGATGTGCCACCGCACGATATATTGGCCGAACAAATGGAGGCCGCCTATGTTAAGGACTCCAAGTTTCGAGTTCTGCTCGATCGCAAATACAAATCGCTACTGGACGGCTACACAAATGACATTAATAAGTTAGTAGCATAACTAACCAAAATGTATTTAGCTACAGGTGTTTCTTTTTTTTATAGAACTTGCTTGCCAGGCGGTCTGATCACGAAGTTTCCATCAAACAATCTGCAGTTAATGGTCTTGTCTGGCGCCAAAGGCTCTATGGTTAACACCATGCAAATCTCCTGCCTGCTTGGGCAAATTGAGCTGGAAGGCAAGCGACCGCCGTTGATGATATCTGGAAAATCGCTACCCAGTTTTACCTCTTTTGAGACATCGCCAAAGTCGGGCGGCTTTATTGATGGGCGCTTTATGACAGGCATACAGCCGCAGGACTTTTTCTTTCACTGCATGGCTGGTCGTGAAGTAAGCCTTAAATATGGACATAAAAGATTAGATTAGGATTAACAACTCATTATACTTCACAACAGGGTCTCATCGATACTGCTGTAAAGACATCCCGTTCCGGTTATCTACAGCGCTGTCTTATCAAGCACTTGGAGGGGTTGAGTGTTCACTATGATCTGACTGTGCGCGACAGTGACAACAGTGTGGTCCAGTTTCTGTACGGCGAGGACGGCTTGGACATACTTAAGTCCAAGTTTTTTAACGGAAAATTCTGCGCAGATTTTCTGGCACAAAACGCAAAGGCCGTTCTGCGGCCCAGCCAACTGCAGCTGATGAAGGACGAGGAGTGCCTCGCCAAGGTACTGCGCCATGAGAAACACATACGTAGCTGGCAGAAGAAACAGCCTGCCAAACTGCATGCAGCTTTCACTCACTTTTCGGAGGAGCTTCGAAACGAAGTGGAAGTTAAGCGACCAAATGAGATAAATGTCAAGACGGGACGCCGGCGCTTCGACGAGGGCCTGCTCAAACTGTGGAAGAAGGCCGATGCCGAGGACAAAGCACTGTACCGGAAGAAATATGCACGCTGTCCTGATCCCACCGTAGCCGTATACAAGCAAGACAATTATTATGGTGCGGTTTCTGAGCGCACGCGTCAATTGATCGATGACTATGCGCTCAAGCACCCGTCACAGAAGCAAATCATAGCAGATATAATGCACATGAAGAGCATCAAGGCGTTGGCCTCCCCCGGCGAACCGGTTGGTCTGATTGCAGCTCAGTCGATTGGTGAACCGTCCACCCAGATGACATTGAATACCTTCCATTTCGCTGGTCGTGGTGAAATGAACGTTACTCTGGGTATACCTCGCTTAAGGGAAATTCTAATGCTGGCGTCCTCGAATATCAAGACCCCTTCAATGGACATACCCATCAAGCCGGGACAGCAGCATAATGCGGAGAAGTTGCGCATTTCCCTCAACTGTGTGACCTTGGCCAGTCTGCTGGAATGTAAGTTATATATTTATACCGAACTAGCTTTATATTTATTCTGGCCTATCACCATCTAGCCGTGCATATCAACACAAGCTTGACGATGGAACCGGAACGCGCGTATGTCTATGACTTGCACTTCCAGTTCCTACCACGTGAGAACTACAAGGAGGATTACAGCGTGAGGCCCAAGCGTATTATCAAATACATGCATCAGACATACTTCAAACAGCTCATTCGCGCTATTATAAAGGTGTCTAACGCCAAGAAGACTTCCAAAATGTAAATATACAATTGATATGCTCCAAGGTGAATACTTAGCTTAATTTCTTCTACAGCGTCGTGGTAGATGAGAAAAAGGAGTCTGGCAACAAGCACGACGAGGACAATGATCTAGAGTTGGATGCTGATGACGTGGGCATACAAAAGGCTCAAGACAATGATGACGACTCCTCAGATGACGGCGTAAGTCAAATATTCCGTTGCAAATACAAGAATATTTTGGATTCAAATTTGTCTGCAATAGGGTGACGACGACGCGACTGGCATTAAACTCAAGCAGCGCAAAACCGACGAAAAGGACTATGACGATCCGGATGATGTTGAGGAAATAATTGATGCCAATGGTAAACGGATTTTAATCATCTTAATTTAATTGACTAACTCCTAAAACTTGGGGCTTTTAGACGATGAAGAGGAGCCCGATGAAGAGGACGCATACGGCAATGAACCGGCAAACGACGAAAATGCTGAGGTGGACGATAAGTCGGTGGAAAAGTTGCTTAGCAACCAAATGGTTCAAGATTACACCTACGACAAGGAGCATCATCTTTGGTGCAGAGTTAAACTCAATCTGAGCGTTCGCTACCAAAAGCCCGATCTGACATCCATCATACGCGAACTGGCCGCCAAAAGCATTGTACATCAGGTGCCGCACATTAAGCGCGCCATTATCTACAAGGGAAATGACGATGAGCAGTTGCTGAAAACAGATGGCATCAATATTGGTGAAATGTTCCAACACAACAAAATCTTGGACCTGAATCGATTGTACTCCAATGACATACATGCTATAGCACGGACATATGGCATCGAAGCTGCGAACCAGGTCATTGTCAAGGAAGTGAGCAATGTGTTTAAGGTCTATGGAATTACCGTGGATCGACGCCATTTATCACTGATTGCCGACTACATGACCTTTGACGGCACCTTCCAGCCGCTTTCACGCAAAGGCATGGAGCACTCCTCTTCGCCGTTGCAGCAAATGTCCTTTGAATCCAGTTTGCAGTTTCTGCGCAACGCGGCTGGCTTTGGACGTCCCGACGAGCTGAATTCACCATCAAGTCGCTTGATGGTAGGCCTGCCTGTTCGAAATGGCACAGGCGCTTTTGAGTTGTTAACGAAAATTTGCTAATTACCACAATTTTGTTTAAATAAATACGCGCTCCTTTTTAAAGCCAAGTATCGATATTCCTGACTGCGGAGCATTATCAATCGATTAATTAAGCAACAGCTGATGCGATATGCTCATTTTGGCCACCTCTAACTGTCAGCTGGGCTCCACCATTAGTTTGTTTGTGGTAGCAAAATAAAAATGTTGACTTCAATGGTTAAGGAACATCATGCTAAGCAATCGAAGCGTAAGCAAGAACAGGAAGTGCGTCGCAAAGAAGCCATTGAAGCCTCCAACGAGCTTACACAATCGCTAGTTGATCACTTGAATGTGGGGTAAGTTAAACTTGCAGTACCTATATTGATATGCAGACTACACAATCTACAAAATAGTGTGGCACAAGCTTATTTAAATCAAAAGCGATTGGATGTAGAGGCCAAACAGTTGCATGTGGGTGCCACAAACTTTGCGAAACAGACGCATCAATGGCTACAATTGATTGACAACTTCAGCAGCGCATTGAAGGAACTTGGGGATGTTGAAAACTGGGCTCGCAGTATAGAAGGCGACATGCAAGTTGTACAGCAGACCCTGGAGCTTGCCTACAAGACTTCGCGGGCAACGCAGGTGACAACAGGTGCCTCAACATCTGCAGCAGGAATCCCCTCAAACTCCTCAGCAGCAGCAGCAGCTAATCCAAATTGAAGACAATTTAGTCATGTGTAAAATGCCCCGCTGAATTAGGTCAACATGAGCTGATTTGTTTAAAGTAGTTTATTTTATTGTACAATTACTATATAAAATACAAACGCAGTGCAGGTAAAATGTACATTTTACTAATTCGGTCGCGTTGGCCCATAACTGCATTGAAATACATATTACACGTTAAGCACATTTAAGATGTTACTTATTTTATACTAGAACGTAAAACTGGGTTAGTTTAGTTAGTTTATTGTTATCAATTTACGCTGTTGCTTTTAAAATACATATCACAAAGTGTGTTACGCGGGTTGAAGGAGAGAGAGGATGAGACGCGTAATATACACGGATGCTCTCTTTGTGGCTACAATACAGTTTACAAAACGTACGAGGATGCAACATCAAATAATTATCAAATAATTATGGTTAGGCGTGATGAAAACTATATAATGATGATTATACAGGCGCTGCCGAACAGTATATGGGATATGGGCAGGGATTTTATAACAAAACAATTCAGTCTATATCCTCGTGCTGAGCCTTTGCATTTGTTGTGCAGTTGGCACCCCCACACAGAATTGTGGCACACTAGTAACGCGATTGAACCCGGGCAGCTGAGAAAGAATAAGGACAATAATCAGTATCATTTTCAAAAACTATGTCTGCCTACTTACGCTTGCGTGGTGAGCGTGAACGGGAATAGCTGCGAGTGCGACTGCGGCTACGGTCGTAGCGATGACGGCTGCGATATTTGCGACGATTGGAATCGTAGGGTGATACTGACGACGACTCTTCACGGTGGCGGCGACGCGAACGAGAGGTGTCTCGAGTGCTATAGTCACGCTCACGAGAGCGTCTACCCAAGGGACTGTAACATATTCACCTTAAGAACAAGCATTCATTCTAAAGCAATCTACAACAAACCGTGATGGGCGTCCCATGTACACACCAGGTGTGGGCGTGTGCGCGCGTTGCGTTATTGAGTAATCGACACGTATACGGCGACCATCCACCTCCATTCCAGTGCAGGCATCCTTAGCTACCCGTGCATCACCGAGATTCTCAAAGTATATGAAGCAAAAGCCCCGAGAGCGATGGGTCTGCAAGAATTATTGTTGGATAATTCACAGTAATCTTACAGAGTCGTACGTTGCAGTCGAGTGTAACCGACCGATAGATTAAGTCTTAAATTATTTAAAGCACTGTCTGTCACAGCAATATTCCTGAGTATATATTGTGACAGACTTTGTGACCATAGTATATATAAAAATGTAACTCAAAATAATCGACATTTTCCTCTTAATATATAGATGTTGCAGCAAGCCTTTAGTGGGTTGTGCTAGTAACTTGCATAGCAGGCACTCTTTATTGCTGCATTTAAGTATGCTATTGCCAAAAGTCAGTACGCAACTAGCACAACCTAATGTCCAAGATACGAGCTGACCAATTGATGGCTATCGATTGCAAATTGATTCTATGGCACTTACATGAGCATCTATGACCATTTGAATACGTTCGATGGGTCCAAATTTGTTAAACAATTCGCGCACCTTCTGTTGGGTGGTGTTGGTATTCAGGCCGAAAACTCCAATACATCGGCTAGCCTGTGGATGATCCTGCGTCAGGACATTGTAATGACTGCCTTGTATAAGACATTTGCTGTGAATTTGGCGCTACTTACGCGTGCCTGACGCATGCGTTGGCGATCCCGAGATGTGCGGCCTGAATAATGACGAACTTGCGGCGATTCTGACCCGGAGCGCGAACGTCGACGATGCTGCGAGCTGGACTTGGAGTTGTAATTGTGGTGACGGCTGCCATAGACTTCTCCGTCCGACCTTGAATGGGAATAGGATAGATTTTCAATTGGTTTGCTGGCTGTGCATCTTGATTGTAAAAATGTGTGGTTCGGATTTTGACACTTGAGTATTCGAATTGAACTGCTATATTTGTGTTGGATTCACATTGCATTTCAGAAACAAACTTGCTTGCTCTTCAATTACTGTGCACTGTGTACGTTCTGATCTGAAAGGTAAACCATTTGTTTCAGTTTTTCTTACATTTTTTAGTATAATATTTTTGGCAAAACTAGAGAACAGAACCTGCTCGCTTGAAAAACTAAGCCAAATGAAGTATTCCTGATGACAGTTTAAAGACAACCGAAATATTTCGCCTGCTTAGATGCCTGTCAATCTTTACTCGATACCCAATTTCTCATTCGATACTCACCGACGCGGACGGGTACGAGAACTCTCCGAGGATGCCGCAGACGAAGGGGACGATGTGGCAGAGCTGTAAAAGGTGCGAACCGTTTGATTGTATACAGGTTGATTATAATAGTTGTTTCAATATACCTGTGACTACATTTGTGCTTATCAATGCGATGTAAATGTAAATATTCCTTTTCCCTCGCGTTAACGAGCCCTGTGGACTACATACATATGTCAGCGTCACGTTATAAACGTTTTCAATTGCGATTAAATAGCAGCGGTTTGAGTCATTACTTACCATGTTATGAGGCGTTAAATACAATTGATAAAAGCCCAATTTAATGAATTTTTATAATACTCCTCTGCTCCAAAATTACTGTCGGAAGGGAAAACATGCAGAAGCTATCAGGGCTACAATGTTATCGCAATCGGTGTTTTTAGAACTTGTTAGTTCATAATCGAAGCAAAGATTATCAGGGCTGCAAAGTCATCGCCATCGAAATTCTTACAACTTAACGTGCGTCAAATTAGCGGCGGCGACTTAGCGTCGAATTTTGGTACTTGTTATCGGAAAACTATCGGTCACTTTCAAATGCATTTATTTATGTTTTTAAGCACGAAACCAAATAAATTTAAATGCAGAATTGCGATTTTCTTGATGTAAAAAGCAAAATGATTGATAATTCGCGATCTATATGTTAAACTACCGTGCATTTGGGGCCATTATCGGAGAAATAGAATAATAAAGGTTGAAATATCGTCGTCATTTTGATAAATGAATATGTTAAGTTTGTAATGTTGCCAGATAGTTTTTTTTGCATAACAGGGGATATAATAAGAAAAATAGTAAAATGTGAATTTCTCTAAAACTGGCTGGACGATTTTCTTGATGTAAAAAGCAAAATGATTGATAATTCGCGATCTATATGTTAAAATACCGTGCATTTGGGGCCATAATCGGAGAAATAGAATAATAAAGGTTGAAATATCGTCGCCATTTTGATAAATGAATATGTTAAGTATGTAATGTTGCCAGCTAGTTTTTTTTGCATAACAGAGGGTATAATAAGAAAAATAGTAAAATGCGAATTTCTCTAAAACTGGCTGGACGATTTTCTTGATGTAAAAAGCAAAATGATTGATAATTCGCGATCTATATGTTAAACTACCGTGCATTTGGGGCCATTATCGGAGAAATATAATAATATAGGTTGAAATATTGCCACCTTTTCGTTATTATGCGTGCATAAATACTTAAATGCATAGGTGTCGTCTTTTGCAGCAGTCTATTTTACCAAAGATAATGTTTTATTGTAAAATGACAATTATTTTATATATTACTGCATTTCTCTTTCATATACAAGTATTTTGAATTAATTTGTTCCCGCTCAATACTTTATAATATTGTTCAACACTGATTCCGAGCAGTGGTTCGGTTCCCGTTGGAGATAGTAGTTCGATAGGCCTTTTGAATGAACAACATGAGATGTGTTTACATTTTGCTATTTTTCTAAAAAACTGGAGAACCGATTTGTTTAGAATTAATGCATAAAGCTTTCTTAAACATGTATCTTCAAGTTGATATACCGTGCATTGAGGGCCATTATCCCTGAGAAAAGTTATTAGGGTTCAAGTGCAAGGGTGATTTTTTACGGTCATTTTGTATGGGGCTAGCAACGAGGTTGCTGCACTGTAGTACAAATATCTTAAAAACGTGCTGATCGATTTTTATAATTTTTTCACTATTGGATAGGTGAAACTATAGACTTCAATCGTGTATATGCGGTTTTCGGGGCCATTATCCCTGAAGTAAGATATTTAAAGAATGGCGAAAACCTAACTTTTCAACCCCTTTGTTTACCCATATTAAAAATTAAAATTCAAAAATAAATGAATGTAGATAGTAAATAATTTAATTTTTGGCAATTCTGCATTTAAATTTATTTGGTTTCGTGCTTAAAAACATAAATAAATGCATTTGAAAGTGACCGATAGTTTTCCGATAACAAGTACCAAAATTCGACGCTAAGTCACCGCCGCTAATTTGACGCACGTGCCACAATAATATCGTATATCGACATATAGTTTTAAAATGTATTTTTGTCGACAATTTTGAACAATATTGACCTGATGATGAGCCAAATGTGAACAACAACGGCTAGAAAAACTGTTATCTAGCGAGCGAATTCTAAAATGCCTAACAAAACCAAATGAACACTCTAAATAACTAGTAAACACACACTGAAAAGACAATAAATTTATATAATTAATCAAATTTAATGTCTTAGATCTTAGAATAACCACTTTAAACGGTACCCACAGAAAATCAGTCTTTTGTATTGTTAAGAAACCCATAAGGCATTCCCAATCCTATATATACCCGGAGTACCTTATAGTCGAGCACTCTTCGGCAAATCATTACAACCAGTTAATTAATGTGATGAAATGCTTAAGAGTTTCGGAGCTTTTAAGCATAATTAGTAGAATACTTCACCTAACACAACACTTTTACAAATATAGAGTTAGATTTTAAAGCTTCAAAGCTTACACTTTTATTTACCAATATATACGGACATACAGTCATTGATCAGAATATCGGAAGATACACCTTGTTACTTTAATTATACCTACATATATGCATCACAGTTTGTAAATATAAAAATACTAAATAGACGACTATTTATCTGTAGTACCTACTGAACGCATCGTGTTTCATAATAATGAAAGAATAAAGCATTTTCCGCTCCTCATTATACAGGTCTGTTATGCTTCTGACCATTCGATCGTTATTGTAGGGACTCCTTGGCGGAGCCTCCAGCAGATTGCCTTTAACATGCCATTTCTTTTCGGAAAAAAATGTTTTCACTCTGGCACGCAAGCCAACGCCACTGAATGTGGGTTTCCGAAATATTTCACACATATTCTTTTTGCCGTACTTGTGGAAAATACGGTTCAAGGTATCATCTACTTCTGGCAGCTTAGAATAATAAATATACCATAATTTGCGATCAGGTGCCCGCATATCAGTTAGACTTAGGACTCCAAAACATTCCACAATGGAGGGATCACATTTAGTTGTTTCTTCAGTTGGCTTTATGTAGAACATGCGATGTAAATATGTCTCAAATTCATCATTAAAACTTTTGTCGACTGCAATAGAATTAGTTATTGTATTTCTCTAAATGATTTCGTGTTCTCCTATAAATTACCTTCTGACGCCATTTTTTTTGTATGAGAGCGTTACACTGTTTTCTTGGCTGTTGTGCGAATTATACTTAACCAAAAGTGCCGTTAGCTTGTGGTTAAATAGCCAATTTTGTCATTTCAATTTATATGAAATATGCAAAAAGCTCTGACTTTAATATTTATTTCGCAAATATGCTCGGTCAAAAGCTGCTTTTGTGAAGGTATCGATACTCCGTTTTGCGCTGCCAGACTGTTTTAATTTAGATCAGATAAAAATAAATGCAGATGTATTTCTCAGGGGTAAAGGATTCTTTAATTATTCAACGTACACCATTTTATTTTGTTAATTAAATTTATTGTTAATTAGTATTAAAACTAGTTATTAAATACCCATCAATCATAGCAATTTGTGAGGAGTTATCGTTTTCCAGTAGTAAAGCGCTGCCAGTATTTTGAAAGATTTGCAAGTAGGTTGGCAGTTCTTGAACCCACAGCTGCTGCTGCTTGATAAATTTGTTATTCAACCAGCCCACTTTAACAAAAAACAATGCAAAATTGTATTAAACTTTTGCCGCTGGCACTAAAGTGCAATCAGCGAGCTATTAGCACAACTGCACCAATGGCTGGAAAGCGCAACTTTCGTAAATTTAATGTGTATGGCAAGCGTGGAACACGTGTGGTAAAAGAAGCACAGCGGACGCTAGCAAATCCGGCGGTAGCCATACACAAACGAGGAGTTCGTGATACAGGCATTACAGTTAATGGCCAATATGTGGAAATACCAGAGAAAATACCCGACATTATAGTGCCAGATCTAACCGGCTGCAAATTGAAGCCATATGTGTCCTACAAAGCGCCCGAAGTAATACAATCGGAATTTACCAGTTTGGATCTCTTCAACGCCGTCTATTCCCAAAAGATTATAGAGGACTTCAAGGCTGGCAAACTGGAGGCCGATGGCAGCGCGACGGAACCTTCACCCAACGAACAGCTAACGCCAGAGTTAGCTCTGCAGCGTGCGCGTAAAACGGGCAGTGATATTTTTTAGACATGCACACATGCTTTTAGAGTTTATTATATGTTAAATATGTTGGGTTTCTATTGCTGTATGTACTTTTGACGATAATTGAAGAGTTTGCGGAGCCATTTGTCGGCCTTTAGGTCAGAATCGGCTAAAAACTGCAAGCGGTAAAACAAATATGTTAAATAAAAAGTACGTAAATAAGAACAAGGTTAAACTCACGTTTGGATGAAATATATCGTCATCTTTTGATTGAACAACTTCGATAGGCTTGGGTATGGTAACCGTTTCCTTATTTAAATCAATTATTACCTTGTCATCTTGCGCTTCACGGTCCCGTGTGCTGAAGAATGCAGACGGCTTAAAGGCATCCTCATCAATGGTTTCCAGAGCCTTTTGCACTTTTGCGTCCAGCAGGTCAATGGCTTTGATGGGCGGGACTGTGGATGTGCTGGCCTGGCGCGAAGTGCTCTCGGAACTGGGCGCTCTTGTTGTGCGTTGTGATACGGACCGGGATTTCGATTTTCGAGAATCGACGTCCCTGCTTTTGCTCTGTCGGCTTCTTGAGCTGCTTCGGGAACTGTGTGGTGTTGTGCTACGAGATGAGCTTCGGCTACTGCTGCGGCTACGTCGGTAATACTTTTTGGATTTCTTAGACTTCTTTTTCTTTGACTTTGATCTGTTCCTGCTGCTACGTGAGGGAGATTTGGATTTGGAACGGTACCGTTCCCGTTCCCTATCCCGTTCTCGATCTCTATCACGGTTTCTATCTCGCTCCCGATCCCGATCCCGGTCGCGATCTCTCTCCCGCTCTCGTTCTCGTTCGCGTCTTTCACGCATTATTTTTTTTTCTTAGCGTCGGCAAAGGCTTGCTGCCATAAAAGTAAAATACTTAACACTAATGTTATTCAACTTAACAGCGGCACATTCTTGACTGTTATTAACAGTGGAAAATAGCAGCTTTAAAATCTGCCGAAATTCATGTTCGCATATGCCAAGCTAATAATAAAATGCATATAATCAAAAGTGGGTTATTGAATCTCGAGGTAACAAAGTTAAATTTGAATAAAAAATATGTATTGGAGGAGTAACTTCGTTACATGAGGAGTAATTCTGGCAAGTAAAAATTACCCTCATGATTAGGGATATTTGAGGAAAGGTGTTAGTTAGAAGGGAAATTTGAAAGCGCAAAGTTTTGAAATTCTTTCGAAGAGGTAATCAAACAAAAAAGTTCAAATTTAAGCGCAAAGAACGTTATCAAACGTGACATACAATTTCTATTCATAGATCCATCAGGCTGAATTAGTTTTTCCAGCAAATATATCAAATCTGAATGCAATAAATCAAATGTCCTAATCGTCAACCGGTTATCAAATATAATGTTATAATAATATATGATTGAAGCTTTAACGTTATATATTGGCTGATTAAACAGCCTTGGGGGTATATAAATGCTTGCCGAACTTCATTTGCTCGCAATCAAATTGCAGCGGTCAATATAATTAGTTAATGGTGTTGAAAATGTGGCTGTTCCGATTCCTGTTAGCTCAGCTAATTCTGGCCTTCATTGTCACAGCCTTGCCCGCCGATGTCGGCCGAAGTAGCTCAACAACAACGGTAAATTCGATATATTTATTCTTAAATTTAAACTCTCATTGCATATAATATTTTATTGTATACCAAATATTAGGTGTCTCTTGTAAAAAAATATGGCTATCCCATTGAGGAACATGAAGTACAAACGTCCGATGGGTATCTCCTAACCATGCATCGCATACCCTACTCCAAGAACACAGGCGACACAGGTCGTCGTCCGGTTATGTTCCTGATGCACGGTTTGCTCTGCTCCTCATCGGACTGGGTCTTAAGCGGTCCGTCCAATGGTTTGGCATTCATCCTGTCTGATGCTGGCTACGATGTTTGGATGGGCAATGCTCGCGGCAATACTTACTCGAGAAAACATGCTAGCAAGTCACCTCTGCTCCAGCCTTTCTGGAACTTTGAATGGCATGACATTGGTATCTATGATTTGCCCGCAATGATGGATTACGTCTTATACCATACGGGCGAGGAACAACTGCAGTATGTCGGTCACTCTCAGGGCACAACAGCATTCTTTGTGCTGAACTCAATGATTAAGAGATTCAAGAGTCGCATTCGATCAGCACATTTGTTGGCACCGGTTGCCTGGATGGAACATATGGAAAGTCCGCTGGCCAAGGTTGCAGCACCTTTGCTTGGACAGCCCAATGCCTTTGTCGAGCTATTCGGCAGCGCCGAATTCTTGCCCAACTCCAAGGCTATGGATCTAATGGGCGCGTTGCTATGCCACGACGAGGCAATATCCCAAGCGATCTGCTCAAATACGCTTTTCCTCCTAGGAGGATGGAACTCGCCTTATTTGAACGCCACAATGATTCCGGAAATTATGGCCACAACTCCAGCTGGCAGCTCAATCAACCAAATCTTCCATTACCTGCAAGAATACAATTCGGGATATTTCCGTCAGTTCGATTATGGCTCGACCAGAAACAAAAAGGACTATGGCAGCAAGACTCCACCTGAATACGACGTTGAGGGCATTGACGTCCCAACCTATCTCTATTACAGCGACAATGACTATTTCGCTAGTATAATAGATGTCGATAAACTTCGTTACACAATGAATCCTGATTCCCTAAAACGCGCGTATCGTTTGCCTGAGACGAAGTGGAATCATTTGGACTTTCTATGGGGCTTGAATGTCAAGGAAATACTTTATGATACGGTTCTTGACGACATCGTAAATGCGTAATTCGCAACAATAAAGCCAAAACCTCCTATACATTAGTGTTTTATTAGGGTACGTTTATCAATCTTTGCGGGCTTACCGTTTAAAAATACATACTTGCAGCTGTTTTTGCTCATAAATAAATTAAGTGTGTAATCTGATAAGAAAAGAAGGTACCATGAATGTAAACTTGTGGGTCAAATATAGCTGAATATATTATATATAAAACATAAGAATTTAACAGACTTTGTATGTAATTAACAATAAAATTATTAACCTTAACTTTCAAACTTGTATAATACCATTTCCTCTTCCTGTTTACAATAAAATAGAATAATCAAATATTTGTGTTGCATGCACATATCATAGCTGTGTAAGCTGCTTAATCAACTTTCCTTTTAGCGTTAATAAAGCACCAAGTATACAGTGTTTAATTCCAATTGCATACGGTCATAAAGTCAGCAAACAGTTTATTTGACTTAATGATTGTTCTTCAATATAAAGAATATACAAATTCAGCTGTGTTGTAATTAAGGGTCTGTACAACAGCAACATCAGGGGTATACGCCAAGTTAATGAGTTCTGAGTGTCTATCGTATTTTAGAGACCATTGCTAATATTTCCTACAACTACTATTAGTTACCGCTGCCATTGTTAAACGAAAAATTATTTTCAAAATTAATCTGCAGATAAACATAACTACGAAATTTGGTCACTCAATTATGTTCAAAGCAAGCCTGCGGTTTCTACAGTGCTTTTCAGGATTTTCTGCTTTCGCTCATCTGGTCACACTAAGCTTGCAGGTATATTCACGGTACAGCCTCGGCGAAAAAAGTGTATTGTCCATTTAATTTCAAGCATAGTTTTGACTAAATAACGCCGTAGAACGTAGCCCAGTGCGTTGGGAAAGATGACGCGCATAACAAGAAGTGATATCTCACTTGATATGGAGTGCTGGGTGGAGGAGTTGTCGCCAGCGCAGTTGGCCTACTATGAAAAAATCACGAACGAACACAACGCTGTAAAAAACGCTCTGAAAACCGCCGTCAGCGCTAATGAGGGAAAGGAGCTGTTTAATGGACAGGTGTTTCAGGCATACTCGTTCAAAGGCAAAGTGCTACAGGAACTGAAGGAAGCCACGTTGCCAAAGAAGCCACCGAAGGCAGCAGATCTGGCAACCCCGCCGCCTGCTTCCGGCGGTGGTGGTAGTGGAACGGGGCGTGGGCGTGGCCGACCACGGCTTGCCTCAAACATTGCTTACTTGGAGTCATCGGACGAGGGTGATGACGATGTGCCGCTGGCCAAACGCTTGGCCCTATCAGTGGGCAAAAAGGGTGTCGCTGCAGCGGCTCCAGCTTCAACCACACCGAAATCGGGTAAAAAATCTGGCTCTGCAGCAGCTGCTTCATCTCCCACTGGCAAGTCGTCGCCTCAGCCTAAGGGTAAGGGATCCGCATCCGGATCCAGTGGCAAAGCGTCAGGTATCGGCGAAGCGCCGCCTAAAAACTTCCGTCCTGCTGAGGTCAACTCTGTGGGTGGTCTGGTTGTGGGTAGCAACGATGACAGTAGCGGTAAGGATGGTAAGGATTCTAAGGATGGCAAGGATACCAAAATGCAGGGCAAAACATATCCGTCGTTGGTCGTACTGGCCAAGCCATTCCTGAAGGTTAAAGACATGGCGGCCACGCGTAGCAAACTGGACTCCAAGGTCAAGCTGGTACTAATGCTGACTCCCAACAAGTTCTGCGAGTGGCTGCTGCAAGAAGGCTTGCTGCGAGCCCAACAGCACTGCATCAATCATCGCAATAACGAACTCAAGTTGGGTAAGCATCAATAAAACTGCTAAAGACCTTTTGCGAATGCGATTATCAACAGCTACTAAAACTTTAAATTAATGGCAAAATAGATCGTCCAACTTATTGATTAATAACATCTAATTTACGAACATTGTGCTTTTCCTAGGCGTTTACTCTGACATCAGCAAGTTTCCGTACACCGGTGGCTATGTGTGGATCAGCGAGTGCTGTCCGTATCGGTTCGTTTCAGTGTTTAACAATTCGATATTCGAAGGGGCTCAGCATCCGCCAACGTTTCTCCTGAAACTAATATATCATTGGGCTTGCCAGACCAGCATCCAGAATGTGGTGCAGTGGGTAAAGGTGGACAGCGTGTACATCAAAGGTATTTACACGTGGCTACGTGCTATTTGCACCTTAGCGGTGCATCAAAAGTGCAAAAAGCTGGGCGGTCCTGGAAAGTTCGTGGAGGTGCGTTTTATCCAGTTATTATCAGGAGTATTATTTATTCAGTTTTATTTGTTGTTATAGGTTGGTGTCATCTCGTTGGGCACCACGTCGCAGGATGGCGCACAGCGTCAGGTAAAAGTGGAGGTCCTTGGCGTCTACGACTATGCAGATAAATCTATACGGTTGCGTGCCGTAGAACCGATTACCGATGGCGATCGCAATTATAAAAAGCGTTTTCAGGTAGAAAATTAGCTAATTGATCACGAATTTAACTAAGTTTTAAAATAATATACCCTTCTATTTGCAGGCCATTTTAGAGCCACTGTCCCGGTGGGTGCACAAAGACAGCACTATTTGCATAGACTTGACCGTAGACAAGATAACACTCTTTAGCATGGGTTTCAAGAACATTGTACAAGCTGCAGCCACTGATAATGCGGCGAAGCACAACAATTCGGCGGTCATGGAATACTTGCGCCGCATTGTACCACGCATGTTCCAGAATACCCTCTCGTTGCTCTCGCGCCAGATGATACAACAGTTCCTTGATGAGCTGGTCTGGCGCGAATCCTTTGGTACGTATGCGCTGCAAGCGTTCAACAATATCATCATACATATTGCCGAGCAGACACGCGTGACCACCAATGAGACCATTACACAACGCCTTTATCAGGTGGGTATCAGTTAATTAAGCCTCAATAAGTATCCAATTTTATTAATATAAATCGGTTTTGCAGGTCGCAACGAATCCGTTTAAGGACTGGAGCGTGCTGCCTCCCAATTACAAGGAGACACCGGCTAATGCTACGCCTAAACGCCTCAAGAAACGTTAGTAAATCATCGCTAGTTAGTATGTAGGCCGTGCTTAGTCTTAATAGTCTAATTTAGACATAGGGCAGCTGTAGCTGCGAGAAATGCCAAACCCGAATTATATTGTAATGCCTTTGCGTTTTTTCACTCCAAAGCGAATGTAATGTTCAATGTCCACTATGCCCATCAATAATTTAAATGTTTCAAGATTTTCAATCTATTGACATCGAATGTTCATGAAAGCTTCTTTTATTTTTTTTACTATGTGCATGTAAATTGAATTATATTCGTGATATTTTTTAATGAGTCAGCATTTAAAATCTGATTTACATATAATTTTACTTTTGGCATTCTTAAAATGTGTTAACTTGTTCTAAAAACCACAACAACAGAAATAAAACAAAAAGCTAAAACTGAAACTGTATAAAAACTATGTAAAACTGGTACTTTTTATTTGCATTGATTATGATTTTTGGAGTGATATAACGTTTAAAGGCATAAACTTGATATTAACATGCAACTGTGATGCTGATGTTTTCTTCTCAAAACATTTTCTAGCAAATAGAATAGTCCCTGAATCTTAAGCCTTAATCAGCATGCAATGCAAACCTTCGTTCTATTTGGATATTTTTAACAAAATCGACAATATCTTCTCGTTTTGTAGCTATTAACGATTCAGACTATGTTCATGCTAGTAAGGAATTTTCTGGCAAAGTAAAGAAAGAAAAGGAACGTGAGAAGGAAAAGGATGTTTTACCCACGGGAACCAAACGTCGTGGCACAGTCAGCACGCCGCCGCCGGTCGCAGTCCCCAAAGGAGTTGGCAGGCCACCTGGCTCTAAAATGACTGTAAAATCAGGACCGTCTAAGACAAGCACGTCCGCTGTACCGGTGACTAAGACTCCGATCAAAAAGCCGAAAGAGGCAAAGGAGGAGAAAGAGAAGGTGGTCGTGGTTATTAAAAAAGAAGAAGACGAGCTCAAGGGCCTTGAGGAGCTGTACTATGGAATTAGCGATGGTACTGAAGAGTTTTATGAGCATTTCCCCTACAGCTCGCCTCGAGCCAATCCAGCGGAGCTTACCAGAACAGTGGAGTGTCCAATTTGCTTAAACGGCGATACCTACGACTCCAATGAAAAGCTACAAACGCATCTGGTATCGCATATCTCACCTGAGGGCAAACAACATCAATTCCAATGCCTGTTCTGCTTGGAAAAGCATGCAACCGAATCGGTTCTCGCCAAGCACAACCAAATCATGCATCCCACCGAAACCAAGACGGATGGCTCTCCATCGTATCATTGTTTGATTTGTCAGCAGCGACATAATTCTCTGCACTTGCTTACCGCTCATCTTCAGAAAGTGCACAGCACACTTGAATTACCATACTGGTGTCAATCTTGCGGATATCGCTCCTCCTCGCATCGCGATCTGGTGCGGCATTTTTATGACGATCACAAGAATCAAAACTTTCTACAGTGCCCCTATTGCCTCGATGTAAGTGTAATTATAATATCCTGTTGATTCAACTTATGCTCTTTTGCTGCTTTTTGCAGATCTTTTACTTCACCCACAAGGGCAAGGTCAATCAGCTGCGTGTTGAGCATTACTTTATGCATCTTGACGAGCACGTGAACAAGCGGGATCCAACATTGCGTTGTCAGAAGTGTTCTCTGAGCTTCTTGGAGAAGGGCGACTTAAAGCAGCACACGGTTCTCCATCATGTCAGCATGACCAAGACGAATAAACCAGTGCGTCTGCTGTTGAACAACTCCCTTTTGATTCCGCCTCCCAAGGTGCGCACCCATCATCGCGAACAGCCGCCATTTTCGACCTACAAACGGCCCGTTTTCTTTGCCTTCCTGGAGGGCAAGACCTGCGCTGAGTGCAATACAGATTTCGCCAGTGAGGAGACGCACTACACGTAAGAGCAACTGCACTAAAATAATTGATGTGAAACTAAGCATACTTTCTTAATCTTCCACAGAGGTTGGCTGCACTGTGTTAAATGCAATTACCAGACATGTTGCGAACGTGCCCAGTTCCGTCACGGCGTCGACTGTAATGGAAACTTTGTGGATGCCATGGAAGTAAATATGCTGCAGGAAATGCACTGCATCTGCGGCTTTGCCACCAGCAATGGCAACAAAATGGCTCAGCATTTGGCTAACTGTGCCCTGAGCACCTGCTACCCCAGCCTCGAGGCGGCCAATGAGAATGCCGTCAAGCGTAATATGCTGGATATGCTGGGGCTGGTTCGCCGTGATGGTGAAACATCTGGAGAAGGCGCAGAAATGGGCGATGCAGTGGATGACGCCATGGATGACAATAACGATCTATTACCGGCGGCGGAAGATGACCAGCAGCAACAAGATGATCAGCAGGCACACATGCAGCATCGTCCGGAGCCGCCACAGGTCCCGCAAGTTGATATGCAAACGGATGTACAGCAGCAGCAGAGTTATATTGAGCCACAGCCCGAGCCTCAGCCGATACCCCATTTAGCCGAGCAGCAGGCGACGCCCATACAATTCGGAGAAATGGAAGCAGCGCCTGTTATGTTAGATCCGCAAGTTCAAGCAGCCGCCGACTATGCTCAGGTTTCTGTCGTGCAACAGCAGCAGCAGCAGCACCAACAACAGCAGCCATATGGAATGGCTGCATACGGCCAAAGCGCGCTCTCAACGGACATTGACATGCCGTTGATTGGTGAGCTGGCCGAACCTAATGCGCCGCCAACGCCCCAGTTTCTCGGTGAGGTGCACACGCCAATGTTCGATGCAGTGGCCGCTGCCGAGCAGCAACATTATCACGCCCAGCAGCAACAGCAGCATCATCATCATCACCATCCCCAATGATACAAAGCTATGGGTAAGCTAAAACCACGCGATTACACGCTGCCTTGGCAGAACTACTAGAAATAACTTCACCGATTTACAAACGCATTCATGTATATCATGAGTATTAATTGTATTAAATTACATACACTACAATTTTGTAGATGAGCATCGAAATATTGCACAGTAAATATTAATGAAAATTTATAAAACATTATTAAACATACAACTGTAATTGTCCACTTGCAATACACATAAAACATAAAATAAAAATATAATGGTAATCACAGTTTGCGTCTATTAATGCAAACAATTATTGTATTAATTTCTAAAGACCGTTTACAGAAGAATTGTAGTTCTCTTTGTTTAGACACCCCATAACAAATTGTAATTTCTTATCAAGGCCTAAATTTCGAAAATGTACAATTTACATACTGATAAGCTAGGCAAATATAAAATGAATATTTGTTGCAGAACCTCAATAGACTCGCCCTGTGACTAAACCAACTGTACATAAACTCTTGACATCTGTCGAATACTTTTGTTACTGAGAGATTTTTAGAATATTGGAACTGTCTGATTGTGGCTACTGTGCTTCTTGGTCATTTTTGTTGTTGTCGCTGCTTGGATTTTAGAAGCGCTGACAGTACAAGCGCTGTGTCCAGCTCCTGTTGCGTGCCTGGTTCGTTGTCCAGCGAGATTTCAGCAGCACGCTCATGGAAACGCGCCAAAACACGTGGACGATAGTCTGAAAAACGACACTATTAAAGGCGTCAAATAAAGGAATCTATCTGAGTGCACACTTACCGACACTGCCTGCCAGGGGATTACCAGTGAGTCTGAGCGTCTCCAGGAGTGGCAGATTGGCAACAAAATCAACTTCATCTAGCTGCTCGATAAGATTGCAGCTCAAATCCAAATTGACCAGTGAGAGCAGCTTACGCAGTCCGCTTAACGCCTTGATCTTGTTCTGTGCCAGATTTAAGGTCACTAGGTTACCCATGCTCAGGTGCCAGTCAACACACTCAGCTATCAAATTGCCCGACAGCGAAAGTAGCTGCAGGTGGGGCAGCTCTGCCAGATTCTGTACGGTACGAATGCGATTCTGTTCCAGGACAAGGCGACGCAGCTTGGGTGCAGTTCGTACGCTGCCATCAATTTGGGTAAGCAGATTGCCCGTCAGATCCAGTTCGCTCAGCTCGCTCCACGCATTTGTGCTAAGCACCATATCGTCGCTATTGGCTGTTGTCCCCGGCAGAAGGCTGGGCACATTGCAGTCCTTGTGCACATTGTCGCAGAGCAGGACCTGATTGATGTGCGTAATCGTGGTATTATGCACACAAATTGTTTGCAGCGTCGGCTTTAAGAGCTCTATATCCACAATATTCTCTGTAGAGAGCGCTGAAAACTTAAGAGTTTTAAGATTTCGGAATGCATTCAAGTTGAAGCTCAGGCGGTTCGGAATGATATTGCTGCGTCCAATCGGCACATCTACCGTGTTGTAGTCCTGAGCAAAGCTGGCATTATCTTTAACAGGCGTCACCACCAGGGCTGCGAGCTGTGTGCTAAAGTCCAGCACATGCGAAAAGTCAAATTTTCCCCCTTGCTCACTGCTGGGCGGACAGGGTAGGGCGAGACGCTCACTGATGGCATATACCTGAAAATTAAAGCAACAATTATGAATGTAAATTTAATTTGACTAACAAAAATAATTGATTTTCTTTAAATTAATGACTTTCTTTTAATTCTCCTTATGAAGTTAAATTGTTAGATATATTCGCAGGTTGTAGCTCACGCTCATCGTACTTCAGATATATCAATAGCAGCCTATAGAGCAATACTACGCCCAGGAGCCTACGCTGCTCCGTTGTAAATTTGCTGCGGGCCACACCAAAGTAGACACCCACTCGTCTGTTTGTCAAATGATTCAGGCCCAAGGCGTCAATCATTGCTGCCTCACGGGTGTGCGCATCATTTGATGAGATACCTTTAAAGCCGCGCAGCAGTAAGACACCACGTTGATGCTTCCATAGGTGCACAATAAGTGCTAGCTTCGGATCTTTGGCCAACACAACCGGATTGGCCGATCGCAGTACCTTGTGGGCCTGCCGCAAGTGCACGTATGGACGTGTAGACTTTCCCTTGCCTACATAGAAAATAGCGCGCAAGAAAGTGAGCCAAACGTCGAGCTGGTGCATGCTCTTAGCACGATTCTTCAGTCCATTGGTAATACGCGGGTCTAACAGCAAGTAATTAAAAAACAGGCGCTTGCTCTGATCGTGGTGCCAGTGCCATTTGCTATGTTGTTTGACAAGATTAGAATGCTTTTTAATGCTCGCAAAGTTACGTTCCGACTGGAGCGTATGTTGCAGCTCAGCAGAGAAGTTGGTCGAGGGCATGTGGATGACCCCTAAGGAGTACTTGATGCCCCGTCTTTGGGACAACTGGTATAGCAGTGGACGGCCGATGACTGTAGACAGTACGACTACCAACAATTTAGACATGGTTCACGATAGCAAAGCCAAATACGCGCTTAAATGTGTGTATAAATTAATAAAAAAATAAACTATTCAATTGAATTTCTAACATTAAATATAAAATAAAATTCTCCGACAAAACTGAGTTTTTGTCATGGAACTTACCTCCAGTGCCGATAAACTGTACTCCTTCTTGGCACTCAGTAGGGCATCGCCGCTTTCGTAGAACAGCTCAGCAAGATCTTGCAGCAGATATATAATGTCATACTTGTTGAATTCCAAGAATTCGGCAAGCAAACGTGGCAGCTCGTTTCGAAAATAGATGAGTAGCTCTTGCAAATACGTTTCCAATTGTTCGCGACGCTGTTCTAAAAATGCGGGCTGCTTGTTGCCCACAAGCTGCAACAAAAAAATATATAAGTTAAACTCTAAAGTTATTGTCGCTTTATTTCAGTGGGCGTACCTTCTTTGGTGGCAACAGCTTTTTGCTGATCGATACTTCCTCTACGAGCTTTTCGTGGAGCTGAGCAAAATCGCGATAGCGTCGCTCTACAAACCATTCCACGGTTCCAATGCGAACCTTTTTTACGAACAGTTATAATTGTATAGTATGTGAAACTTGTTTTCATAAGTTTAATTAATACCTTGATGTCATAATAAGTGATCCCTGCTGAGCTTTCCACAACATATTTTGGAATTGTCACCGTTGTGTTTTCATGTTGACGATAATAACACGACATTGTTACCTGTGTGTTTTTGGACTTGACAAGTATTTTTTACTTTAGCGCTCAACTAAATGATTAACATAATTGTGACATTTGATTAAATTGAGCTCTTAAAATAACAGCTTTTACTGAATCTAAATCTACTGATGTTTTTGTTGTACAGCTGATTTGTGCGGTTATTAGAGATGGAACAATGTCACAGGTTGGGAGCAATCACTTTGCAAAAACCTAACTGTACAAAGTGCAAGCAAATGCATATGTAAAAATAAGTTGATTTACTGTTCTCTTTCAAGCTTTTCTTATTATTTCATAATTTGTTTTCGTTAAATTGGTCGATTCAAACATATTTTTAATTGTGGTTATTAGTTGTGTATTTTAGCTCGGGAGAGCGTGGCTTCGTCGATAGTTATCGATAAATGATTGACCGTCCAGCGTGCATTCTGGCAACGCTGCTGTGGCCATATCGGCGTTTTTGTTTATATTGTTTGTTGGCAATTTCCATTCAACGAACGCTGACGAACAGGACACACGCGATCTTTAACTAAGCAATGTCACTGCCCACGGAATTAAGCATAGCAACATTCACAACCAAAATATAAAAAATAGTGACTGCTTAAAATGGCGTTTCTGGCCGACTGTGTAATCGTGTTCGTCTCGCAGGCAAGCGGCTCAGTTTATACTACATTGACTATTATTACAAATTGGTATTTTCTCTGTTATAGATGCTTTTCTTTGCCGGCGGCTGGCTGTTCTTTAATAAGCAACTATTCAAGCACTATGAGATTCGTCACATATCCGTGCAGTTGATTTTCTCCTCAACATTTGCGCTGTCCATAACAATGTTTGAGCTCATTATATTTGAGATTATTGGCGTACTGGAATCAAGTTCTCGATATTTCCATTGGCGTCTGGGTCTGACGCTTCTGCTGTTCATGGTGACTGCAGTGATACCCGTATACATTTGTTACTCTGTGATACACAGCATTTCCTTCTGTACGTCAAAGATTTACTCTCAATAACGCTCTTTAAGATTTATTTACTTTCTTACCGCAGTTTCCGACAGATGGGTGCGCATTTTGACAACTCTCTGTTGGTTCGTCTTCCTCTACGGCCTTTGGCGCATTGGTGAGCCCTTTCCGCTGCTCAGCGCCTCACATGGCATTTTCACCATCGAACAGGGAGTGTCACGCATTAGCGTTATTGGTGTGACTGTTATGGCCATACTATCCGGCTTTGGTGCTGTCAATTATCCATACACCAGCATGACCTATTTTATCAAGTAGTCACCATCGCCCATACACAGCTGTGTTCTTATCAGCGTTAACGTTTATGTATTAATTGCAGGCCCGTTTCACGCAATGACATCATATGCTTCGAGCGGCGTCTGGCTCTCACTGTCGATATGTTGACGGCCAAGAAACGCCGCATTGCCATGGCCGTCTACAATCACAATAAACAGCATCCCACAAAACCAAGAATTTGGGATATGCTGACGTCAGCAGTGCATCGCACAACTAGCTCTGGAGAGGGTATAAAAAAAAACCATTGCTTTACATTGCGCTTTTAACAAAGTGTTATTTTTTGTAGACATTAATCAGCTTAAGCAGGAAGTTTACGGGCTGGAAGAGCTACAACGATCCGTCTTTCTCGAGCTGAGCTCACTAAAAAACATGGAGGAGCGTCAACGTTGGTCGCAAACACTGCAAGGAAAATACTTTAATGTTTTGGGGCATTTCTTCAGTGTCTATTGCGTCTATAAAATATTCATGGTTTGTAATCTGTTGTAGGAAAACTGTTGCAATATCTGAATTCCCTTCTCATTTTTAGTGCTGTATAAACATAATATTCGACCGCGTTGGCCGCAAGGATCCAGTGACGCGCGGCTTAGAAATCGCAGTGCACTGGTGTGGCTTTGATATAGATTTGGCTTTCTGGAATCAACATGTTTCCTTTCTTCTGGTTGGCTGTATTGTGGTTACATCCATACGTGGTCTGCTGCTAACACTAACAAAGGTAGGCATCGTATCGTATCGTGAATTCAAGAAATTTGTTAAATGTGTGTTTCTTGCAGTTCTTCTATCGCATTTCATCCAGCAAGTCAAGCAACATAATTGTGCTGATTTTGGGTCAAATTATGGGCATGTATTTTTGCTCCTCAGTTCTGCTGATGCGCATGAATATGCCAGCTGAGTATCGTGTGATTATCACTGAAGTGCTTGGCAATTTGCACTTCAACTTTTATCATCGTTGGTTCGATGTCATATTTCTGGTCAGCGCCCTGACCACCATAATTGTATTGTATTTGTCCCGCAAACCTGTCCGCGTTGACGATACTGATTTGCACTAAACCAAAAGTGGGGAGATCATGACAAGGTATGATAAGCTAGGCACAATTGATTGAGAATCAGTTAAGTACCATATTTAATGCAAGCTTTAAGTTATAAAGTTACATACATATATATAAATCCAAGTATACGCCAGTGTGTATACGTATGTTTGACTAAGTATCTTAAGAATACATAGCGCAAAAATCAAAGTTATATCAACTTAAGTAAATTGAAGCAATGAGCTGTTTTAATATTTAAAATAATTATTTTGTATTAAGGTTATGTTCCACGATAAAAGCTTCCAAACAGCATACCCAGTATTTTCAAAACGCATGCGCCTAAAGCATGCAGCCAAAAGCTAACAATAAGGCAGGACAAAAGCTCAAAATGGTTTGGGTTGTCATGTTACAAGTGTCCTGTTTGGGCTCAAGGTTGGCTCAAAGCTGAGTTTCTTTCAGCCATTTTATCTCAAATGTTCCATTTGCAATGTTTCATGTTATTTTCATAGATTTAAAATAGCTATGTAATTGTTTAAGGTAAACTGTTTAGAAATATTGGGTAACTTGGTGAATCCGTAAGAGTAAGGTAGTCTGCTATTAGGAGCTAGGGCAGTTCTAGATTTGCTTTTTGTACTTACAAAATGGTTTTACCAGAATTATTTCAATATAGACATTTAGTTTTTCAATTTTTTTGGTTTGTAATAAAAAATGCATAGTTTTTGAGATTAGAGATTCTGTTAAGAAATCCTCCCAAATTATATCACGTAGAGATTTAACTACTTGGCTAACTCTTGAAATCATTTGGAGGACAGTCGCAAATATTGAGAAACTCAATGAAGGCTGTTGCGAATTTTAGAAATGCACAATGCGTGTCAATCCACTTTACCGACGGGCTATTGGGCCAATCGAAGATAAAACGTCATGAAATCATTGCGGCAGCAAAATACTCAGCCAAAAGCATTTAAGTGCCAGAGTGAATAAATAATGGAACAAAAATGATTGAAGGGTGTCCAAAATGTCACCGTTTTAGCTGCAGCCCCCTACAAATGTTGAGCACAAGCGCAGCCCACTGGCAACTAACGCGATTTAATCAGCTGTAAATCCGATTAGCTGTTTACAAAACATGAGACTAAAACCATCGTCCGAAGAAGAAAAGCTGGAGATGTACATCCTAGAGAAGTTTATGTCTTAAGTCATCTATAAAGTACGAGAATCAATATGTCAAAATTTACATGTGATTATCATAATTTAGTGGTAAATTTTTTAAATTTTCATCTATAAAGTACGGGAATGAATATGTCAAAATTTACATATGATTATCATATTTTAGTAGTTACTTTTCTAAGAGGATAAGCTTAATGTTACTCAATAATGTGGCTTTAAACCGTTTCAGTTGCCGTCACGCTCCCATCGCTAGGCGGTGCGGCGCAGTCATGCAACGTTTGTGGCATGTATCGCAGACGGTTTACCTTATCGATTTCATCGATTAGTGATTGATAATGTGTTTGGCCTGCTTTTAGGCTGCTATTGTTGTTGTTGTTGCAGCTAACCTCATAGGCCATTATGCTAATTTGTTACCCAATTGATTTGAATTTCGTTTACGTTGCGTATACGCGCCATATGCTGTGCCATAATTAATTCCTTGTGCCCCAGCCGGCTAATTAGCATAAACTTAATTAATTTCCTTGTTGGGCCTTGGGACTTTGTCGCTCAGCTGATTGACAATTGCAAGTTCATGCCACAATTCAGGCTGACGCGGCGGCAACTAAGCCGCAAATCGTAGTCAATTGCAAAGTGCCTCCCTCCGCCCTCCCCTATGAATTCGCCTTGACACTCAGAGATCTCGGCACGGGCACATTGCTGGCGCGCGTATTTAGCATATCTTCAGTGTCACATTCGACCTTTGTTGTGCATTCATGGAGCACACATGTGCGCGTCAGATTCGCACCTGACTTAAGGCCATGGCAGCAACAACAGCACCAAAAACAAAATCTCCAGCAACCTTCAATCGTGTGCTGTTCCTGTCATTGTCACCGCTGGCTCCGGGACATGGCAACGATATTAGCATATAAGAAATCCGCTTCGATTCCCGGAGATATTGTGACACTCCTTGAGCCAATTATGCGGTACATTTCCCCGAATCCTATGTGACATAGATGAATTGGATAGGAAGCTGATATGTAAGATAAGATAGAGAGGAGTAGCATATTAAAGATAAACAAAATATTCTAAGAAGCATGTGAAAATTATACTTATTGTAGGAAATGTATCAGAAAAAAACTGTAAAAAAGTGAGGGCTGTTTTTGGCACACCGAAGTCTAAATAACCTTGGGGACATTTGGTTTAGAACTGCTTTTGCACAAATGCTTTATTTTTAATCAATTGTTAAGGAGCTAAGAATGTTTAATACAATATATGATATCGAGCAACTTTTATTCGACACGTCACTTTTCGTAAAAAGTTTAAATTCTCTCAATAAGGGCGTTTGGTCATACACGATATTTGTAAATATTTTGAAGTAGTAATATATTCTGAAATTTAACCGACTGTTGACATCAGTTTCATTAACAGATAATGTTAAGCTTACGCAAACGATCTTTATGCAATTTAATACATACACATGCACGAAGTGTCGCTCTTTCCGAATTCTGTTAATGCCAAGACCTTTTAATCTTACGTTATGTTAATGACACAATCAGAGATAAGGAAAGCGCTTCGATGCAAGAAAGGGTATATAGACCTTTACTCACCAGCAAAACTTTACGCTAAACAATAAATAAGTAATCTTAAATATGGGAATTTCAATGTTTAACAAAAAATATTTTGTAATCTTACCTTACTTATTCTAATTAAAGTCTTAAATAGCTCAATACCCTGTTAAATTTACTTTATATTCTATGTTTTCAACACATGACTTCTGATTAGCTAATGGATGTCGTTTGGCATTCCAGAATTAACCACTTTCCTAGCTGCTCTAATGAACACCGTTTGCTATCCATTAACCTTTAGCTTGCATTTTAGCCTCATTATAGTAAACCTCATCGATTGGTATGTACGGTCCGTTTCTAATTAAGTTCTTTCTGCTCCCCTGGGCAGCAGCAGGTGCGCACGTCTCATTAGCGTGGCCTGCACATAATTAACGCCACAGAGGCAAAATACAACGCAAATGCAACATCTGAGCAATCAGAGCATTTGAAATTATGACATTGATTACGAGATGAAAGCCATAAGTGCCCCATAGCCGTAGGAACAGTGCAAATAAATATAGATTCCCAGTTCGTGGTCAATACACAAAGGAAATGAAAACGCCTAAAAGCGCGCTTCATTAGGCTCGATGTGATGGCGATAAGGGGAGAGAAAAATATTGACCCGTAGAGTTCCAATCAGGTAAAAATAATATGAGCCGACATTTGTTGTCCTTCAGTCTTTAATTTAACATGGGCCATGGCTATCACAGACTATTATTCTTGACCAAATTTCAGACGATATATTTGCCAACTCAGTACGAATGCTGACGCAGCATGACGGTTTAAGCTTCAGCATAACAAATATATCTTTATAAATATATCTGTTTGTATATGGACATGTGCATTTTCTATGTAGATTGCCAATCAAATTATTTGAAATATAAAATATTTAAATGCGCTGCAGCCACTCTGGGCAGTCGGTTTTGGCTAGTACAGGGTGTTTCGTTAAATGAAGGGCCACTTTGCGTGATTGTTGCTCAAGTGACCACCCTGTATGACCCTGTCTCTGCTCGTGTATGTAGAGATTTTACCTTTTTTGTAGCTTCCACTTAAATATATGAGCATCCATATACAATTCTATGCATGTGCGGAGCATGTGCAGCTTCCCAGCTGGACCCAGCTGTACCGAATCATGGTTGTTAATAATGCTGATGATGAGCCTGCTGCTGTTGTTGCTGCTGCTGTTGGGTAGGCGTTGCCTGTTGTCCGTGTATTGATGAGAACTCAATAATTCAATGCAGCTGCTTGGGCAGTCATTAAAGGCAGTGGGCAAAGGGAATGTTCGACTGGTAGAAAAACGACTCGAGTGGCATGCTCGGATATGCGAATAACTACATCGAAAGGTCGCTTATAATATGGTTATGCATGCTTTTAGGCGCACAAGGCCATGCCCCTAGCGAGTGCCAGTGTGGCCAGTTAAAATGCTGCTTCTCGTATGCTCTGCTATTAAATTTATCGCTGCACAGCAACAGCTGTACTGCGACACGCCCACAAAAGGGCAACTTCAGTTGTTTATTATGCATGCATGTGGTGCCACACACACACATACATACAGAGACCACAGTGCACAGCATCCTCGCTTTTAAACTGTGCCAAGATTATTGCTCTATTTTGCGCTTCAATGATTTTGTGCGCCCCTTCACAGCTTGGCAAAGTCTAATACATTTGAATCGATGTGAAGGTATTTGTATGTGTGTGAGTGTGAAAAAGCGTCATAAAAGTGTCATAAATGTTGATAAGACATGTTTGTCAGGCGCCTTTCCAGCACCTGCTCACCTGATTGTTCAAAGACTTGCGGGCATAGGGAACCTGCTGTCGTTTGCCAATTTGCTTGGGCTGATGATAAATGCATAGCCTGGCATTATACAGATTGTTTTATTAGTTATAAGCGAAAGCTTGCATAAAATAGCATGCTTGCTAGTTTAGTGCGCATAAAATTGTGTGGATTTGTGATTTACTCAACAATTGTTAAGCCTATTACAGCCAGCCGTATTTCTCAGCTCTAATCGAGCATGACTTGGTAGCTATGCAAGAGTATTTACTACAGCGAACGATTATTTAAGTTAATAATAATAACAACAATAAAAATGCAAAAGCGCTTCGTTACCTTTGCTTAAGCCGCTAACAGCTACTGTCTGAGCTCATTTATATCAAATTGTGACAGCCATTTGCAGCAGGGCCAACACGCATGATTGCACTGGTCAGTGGCCATTTGTTACCAGCAGAAGGCCGCATCTGCCACTGTCACTGATGGCCTCAATCAAAGCTCTCATATGCAGTGATGTGGCCTGTCAACGCCACGCAATGGACAAGCTGATGAACCCCCCCGCAGGACTTCCGCTACATTGTGTCCACCTCCTCAGCAGGCAGCCAACTCTTTTGTCTTTCAGGCGGAATGTGCCGCGGTGCCATCGACAGCTATGAGTGCGCAAATTATGGAAATGAAATTGGCTTTTGGCCTTACAGTCGAGTCGAATCGAGCTCATGACCATTCGGTGGTGTTCAAGCAATCAAAAATATAGCCAACTTATGATTATGTAAAGATGGGCATGATATGAAAATATGAAACTATTAAAGACAGTTAAACAAATAAAGAAAAGAGAGCTTTTTATGAACGTGACCGACTGGGAGATACCATTTACCATTCAAAATCAATATAAGCTGTTTAGCTAATTTAATTCAATTAAATACTTAAATCTTTGGCTTAAAAGGAAGCGTCCGTAGTCTTGATAAATAATATTGTTACTTTATAAAAGAGCTCTCTCTTCCAAACAGTCCACCTTGTATTGGATACAGGGTAACATGAGGTCTAGCACGCTAAAACATTTTGAATACATAAAGAAGTGTGGCAACGAAGTTGTATGAAAGTAAGTGAAGACATTTAGAATGGGCTATAATATAAATTGCGATAATAACGAGACAAATTGGATTATATTATGTTAAGCAATTGGTGTAACAAGCCAAAAGCTGTGGTAGGTCAACTAAACTTTTACAAGGGAACGTTGACATGTCGGTCACAGCTGAAAATGTTCAACAAAAACTCTTGTCAGCACGGCGTATGCATGATATGCGGTTGTCCAACTTTCAGATGAAAATGCAAGCACATAAACAACTTTGCATAGAAAACGTTTTTAATTTTTACACAACTCTGACCCAAAGGTAATACAAAATTAGTTAAGAAAGAACAAATTTAAATGCTCGCCTAGGTTGTGAACATTGCGAAGCTCCTCGTCGGGCTCATCGGCGAACAGGTGGAGAATGACACCGCAGCGTACACATCGGACTAGCACGTTGGCCAATACCAGCATCTTGAAGAAGACGGCCATGCCTATCTTGCTGTACATGCAATCGGTATGTATCTCGTCGTTCAGTATAATCCGCATCAGATCCAGTCCTATGGAGTACATGCTTGCCAGCCAGCAGAAGCTGAAGAGCAGCAGGTAGGGGCCAAAGTATAGCAACATGCGCTTATTGTAGGGTATCTTGCCGCCGTCCCGTATGTTATCCCGCGTGTTGCAGAAGTTGCAGCGACTGCACTGGTAGAGCCGGAACAGCACCATGAGCATCACCAGAACTACGTAGCATTGCGTCTGGGCATCAAATGTGAGGATCGATGCGTAGGTTATCCAAAATTTGAGATGCTGCACCCAAAAGAACCACTTCGAATGCTCGTTCACCACCGGCACCACAGCCGCCGCATGAAGCATTATCCACAGATACGACAATGACAGAAAGCAGCGCAGCAAACACATCATGAATCGCGTGTACTTCCAGCTTTTGTACAGCTGATGTGGCATCCTTGCAGAATAATAACTGCTTCAACAACCAACTTTATATTTAAAAACAAACCTATTCTTCGTTTCGTTGGTATACTAGACACAAATACAGATATAAATACAAAGGCCTACTATCGATAGTTTTGAATGATTATTTTCTTGGGTATACTACATACATAGCCAGAAAAAATCATCACAACTGATAAATGGCATAGAATTCCAGTTGTCCGTTAAGCATATGCAACATTTTCTGGAAGTTAGATGGAATTGTGCAGAGTTTAAGCAACAAATGCGGTGTTATTGATCCGTGTATATAAGCTCAAACCTACATTTATATATATGCATGTACATAGAGAAACACATTGCGTATACGCGATGTGTACAGGTGTTCATTATTGCTTATATTTGTTTCTTCATGATTTTTTTTGTGGGTCAAATGAATTCCTTTTCTATTCTATGCTGCAGGTGCTTGGTAAAAATAAAAACACAGTCTGTGGTATTTTTTTGTTATGTGTGAAATCAAAGCGACCGCATTTATTGAGTTATGAGCAATTTGTTTGCTTCAGGGCCTTTTGATGTTAAATGGCTTAAAACGAAAAACAGTTAACATTATTTGATACAGGACACACTAAAATTAAATATTAAACAAACCCTGACAAATCAATATATTTTTTATATATTGCAGCGAATATACGATTATATATGTGAAGCATTATATGCATGAATATTTGGTTCAGTTCGAAAGTAAAAATGAAACTATATTATTTGGCCTTGGTCATCGTTATAATCATCGCACACCGTGGGGCCAAGTGTCCCAATGGTAAGGAGTGGAATAACATATCAAAAAAATGTATAAAATATTATTTGGGCACATAATCACGTAGTGGCCACATTTCGCCTCGAAATGATAATAAAATGTAATAAACACAAGAAACGCATTTATAACTGAATACAAAAAGGTGCGAGTCGACTATTAAGCGGAATGACAACTAATTTTTGGGTTAATCCACACAACAAAGCAACAGAGCACAACTCTCATTTATAACATTTAAAGACAAAAAGCATAAACACATAAAAAGGGCCACAAAATAGAATGAACAACATGAAAAATTAAACGCCATTTTGTGATGCCCGGAAAGTGCCAACGGGTTTTCCTTTTTTTTTGTTTTTTTATAATATTACAGACGATGTCCTTGATAGTGTATGAAGCAACCTAACGGTATAAATGTTGCCAACTTGTCACAGCGCAGCGCATTCTACGGCTTTGTCCTTACGATTAATCCTTTGTCAGAGACGATAAAGTGTTCAATACGCCGTCCTCGGCCGATTCTTATAAATACAAATGGTGCGTTATTAGGACCCTCAGTTGTCTCTCCATCAAAAGTTATATGAACTTCGAGCGGACAGCAAATGGAGGAAGAAAAAAGCAAAAGGTTCACTTCTTTTTTGGCCAAGACTCACTGGAATTTCTCATCGGAATCTTGATTACCGACAGTATAAATTGTGTGTCGCCGGCACGACTTTAAGTTTTCTTCATAAACGAAAACCACCACAAAATAGGACTTTCTTGTGGAATGTTCAAGAGTGTTTCGCTGTGGGCTGCTGCACTGCGACACGCAATGTCAAATCCTTATGAAATTCAATCAAAACCTCAAGTTCTGAAGGTGTAGTATCCTTATTAAATTGGTCGAAATCGCGTTAAAATCCATTTTAGGAATCGATTTACTTCACTCCACTGGCATTTATTGTTGCATAAAAAATAGACATTAATAAAAATAAATGTATGTAAACAACAAAAATAAACGTCCCGTCTGTCAAAATATGCAGCAATAAAATTGTACAACATCACGTATACACAATCAATTGTAAATGGCCGACGCAGACATTGGCGCAACAAATTCAAATTTATTCATTTTAGTTTTATTATTATTATTATTTGAATACTTCCGCCATGCTTCAGCCATGCGCAAATTAAACAATAGACCGCGGCAAGCTGTGGCTAGGTGAGAGTAACGATAATTACTGCCATGTGGCACTACCAACTGGCCAGCCCATTGATCTCGTGCATATTTAAGAAAAAAACTGAAAAAATCAGCAAACTTAATTAAATAACATTCATTATAACTATGCGGTTGTAATGGTTGTTATTCGAAGCAATTCACAAGGAGGCAGGAAGTTGGAACGGAAGGTCAGTTTGTCGTAGTTGTCTGCAAACTCCACCTAACACTTTTAGGCCGAAAGGCCAACAGCTTATATGTCTCTCTTCAATTATTTCTCGGTTTTAGAAAATTGCCAAAGCAAATTGTGCAATTAACCCGTAGCTATATCGAATGAGGCAAAATAATTTATGTTATAGTTCAACATTTTGCATAAGGCACTTAGTTCTAAAAGCAATCAAAATGAAGCAACTTCTTCAAGTTATCAATTTATTCCTACTGCTCGTCCTGGTAACGAGCCAAAAGGAAGACGAGCCCAAAAAATGTCCACGTCAGTAGAAAATATTTAATTTTATTTAATTAATCAAACAACTTTTTGCTTGCCGTTCTCTAAATAGCTGGCCAGGAGCTGTTAGGTAAGAGTTGCGTAAAATTTCGCATTCTTGTATCTGGTAACAAGGAGTCTTTGACCAAGGTAAATGGAGAAAATAAGCATGTCTGCTTAGAGGGTTTCATTTGGCTAGAAAGTAAAAACGCTTGCGCAAACAAACCTAGAGTTTGTACAGATGAGCTCTGTAAATCGAATACAAGCTCCGCAGTTCCAAAGGAATGTCCACCGACCCGCCGGTGGAACAAAGAGCTCCAAAAGTGTGTACCCAAGAAATTAGTAACGGCCTTTGGGAACACAACTGCAAAAGCGAATGCCAATAAAACAACATCAGGGACCAAAAAGAAAGAAGTAGTGGCACGTGCACGTCATGTGGGCCAGTTGCTGGAGCAACCGATAGTTACTAATATGTGAAAAATATATTTTGTATCAAGCACGAATTAAACTATAAAATAGGGTATAATAAAAAGTTAACTGCAATACCGAAGAACATTGGTCATTAATTTGGTTTACGTGATAAACCACAGCCTGGCCTTAATATTCGGTCTCTGCAGCTGCTTTCTATATCTATCAATGCCGGATAATTGGTTCATCTTGTTTTGTGAATTTGTAAATAATTTATTTATACATTTTAGAACTTTGCCTATTCAGAATATTGTTTTGTCAGCAACTGAAAACAAATTTTGCAAAAACATTTAAAAATATTCAAAAAAAGTTGATGAACTATTGTGACAAGTTTTGGTATGTTTTTTTAAGGCTCATGATGTGATGTCGGGCTTGGTAGAAAGCAGAAGTAGGCTTTCAAAACTGTACCGATTTTTGGCATTGAACTTAAATGATTTCATATTAACGTATTGGACTTAAGCTATTGTTTTTTTATAATTCAGCTAAGAATGTGATTTACTTAAAGTTTGGTTGTAATAAAATATCACCAAAAGAAATAAATAAACTTGTAATTGGCCTTGGATGTCAGCTTAAGCCTTGCATCAACTGCTACAAGAAATGTGCAAAGAAGAAATGTCAGGATTAAAACTTAACTGAAAGAAAAAAATAACAAGACACGAAAAAATAGTTATCTTGGGGGCTGCCTAAGATTGTATATACTTGCAGATTTGTATATATTTATATATTATATATTTGTGTATCCAGCAAAACAAAAGCTAAATCATTTGCCAAGTAAATTAATCATAAATGGTCAGATTTCTGTTAGATATCTTACCATTAAGCTCGTATTTAAGAATGAAAGTAGAGTTGTAATTTTGTGAATTTGATTCGTTGGTTAAGATAACTTGTCCTCTGTCGCACACATATTTAGTATACCCTTCTTATCCAAGCCAATGGGTATAGCATATATATAAGCTAAATCAAAAAGTTCAAAATACTCATGCTTATATAAAATGTAGCCGCGGGCACTGCTGACGGGTGGGCAACATAATGAACGAACGTGGGGCAAATTGTTTGCGAGGCAAAGTGTCATGGCAGTTGGCCAACAAATTTCGTATACGCCACGCTCGCCGCTAGCAAGCCAGTGTCAACTGAACTGCGACAAGCGGGACGCTCAAAAAGACAGCCAAAGGACAGCTGTCGTCCATGGTGCGGCCAAAACAAATGAAGTTGAATTGCGCAATTGCAGCGAGTGCCCGAATTGCAATTGTCGCTAGCCTACAATAATCACTCGAGCGCGTTCCACAAAATACTTTCTACCGAAATACGCCCACATTTCGGGGAATGGTTGTCAATAATGAATGAGTGCCCTTTGTTGGTTTCGGTCTCAGTTACCAGTGAGAGCTTCCAGGAACCCGTAATCAATAAGGACAACTTGCATTTGCCATTTTAATGCGCTCAAGTGCGCCGTTTACAGTTAAACGGATCGCAGCCCCCTTCCCCCTCCCACCACTCTTCAAAAATGGTGTCCTTGTAAGCTTACGAGTGTGTGTGTTTGTCTGTGCATGCGTCTGTGTCGGCGCACTCGTTGGCATATTTTGCGGTTAAAATCCACACAAAAGGTGTGAAAAGCAGCAGCCGGCGTGCGGCTCTTTTGATTGGATGCTGTTGCTTATTTGGCACGGATTTCATTTGCCTTCCGTTCGCCCCACCCAGCATCAGCTGAAAAGTGGTTTTTAGAAATTGAAAGTTGATGTGTGTTGCAACTGCAAATGTGCGATAAATGTAGAGTGCAGCTGCCATTGAGAGCTACGAAACAGGTAAATGACAGCGTGAATATCCCACATACACACGGCCATTTAAAGGTCTAAATAGCTGTTAAAATGGAATATTTAAAAATAATTGAATAATGGTAAATTTATATGTGTATAGGGTATGTAAAGGGTGTTTTTAATATCACCGCCCTATTGTGCTAGAAATTCCTGGAAACTACAGAAACTAATCGAACCTCTTAGACTTAAGGCTCGTTTAAAGGGAAGACTGCCGTTTTCTGTAAGAAACCTGTCAAAGCTATCCTTGAGTTAAGTAGCACGTTTGTGTCACATTTTTGTTAACTGGGTCGTGCCAATTGCCCCAACATTTTCTGGCATATATGATAATATATATAGGGAAATTAATGTTATTGTATACGAAGTCTAATGTTAATATCTTACTCTTATCTCTTATCTGTACAACAACAGCTTCCACGAAAATAGAATTAAATATGCCCAAAGCACAAATATTTGTCAGAGCTGATCGCATATGAGGGGACGCATTGCTCACTTAGACACCGCTCTTTTGTGTATTCTATGAGCACCCCTACAACGTTTTGTTTTTAGGGCCTCATAAATTGCGCATACGCCAAGCTGCACACAGGCAAGCCAGACACAGGCAGATAGCTTACATTTTTTTTGTTGCTGCTTCTTCTTTTGTTTTTCGCGTGGAGACGGAAGCGCATAAATTTACCGTTGAAATATTTGTGAGCCGTGAAAAAGTCAGTGAAAAAATACAAAAAGTTTACTGAATGCCAAACGTGCACCGCCGTAGCACTTTGGCCTGTCCTCTGGTGGATAAAGAGGAGTGCTGGGAGCTCAAATTGACATGCAATTGCAATGGCATGCAAATTGCCGCTGCCTCGTGCCATTCTCCGTTCTGCTTCTTTTGACTGTGGCAAGTTCAATTTGGTAGTCACACCTACGTCATGTGGCACTTGTCCAATTTTGATACGTCCCCGCGGTCCTGTGCATTTTATGCACTTTTTGGTTTACTATATCCTGATGTAGGGTATTTTCATTGTGTCACCAAATGTGTAACTAATGAGTCGATACTCACTACAAAGAGTCGAAATAAGCTCTCTGTTTCTACTTAAACTAGTTTGTACGGATTCGGCCGGGTGGAATCTCCGTATCATATAGCTGCTATAGGCATGATAGCTCAAATATGAAGTTCTTGCTTAAGATATATTTACTCAATTCTTAACAAGTTTTTACAGGTAAGAAATAGGTAAGAAAAATCGCTTGACAAACGATTTCTGTGTGAAAAGCGGATCTTTCTTTCAGCATATCTTGACCAAAGTAAGCAGTTAACAACTTCGTTATTCTTGTAACATATCTGCAAGTCCGTATCGGATCGGATCGGATCGGACAATAGGAAAAGCCCGTCTGAAATAAAGATTTGTATAAGTTCACGTCCAAGCAAGGGAATTTGATCTTCGGCTTGCGAATGATATTCGTTATTTCTTAATCTTTTTTGGATTTTGCTTTTGCCGCCAGCCTTGTCCCTGGTGCCGCTTTGTTCGCTCACAACTTAAATATTTGAAAAATTGTCATTTATTGCCAAAATGCTGAGCAGTTTCTTAAAGCACTTTAACTTGGACGTCTGAGTGGCTTGTCTTGCCACAGTTTACATCTACAAAATGTTCACAGATGCCAGTGTTTTGTAGGTCAAGCACTGGCATTGCTGTCAGCCTCATTATGCTGCTTCACATTTTACCTTTCATCCCCCCAACATCATCATCATCATCATCGTCAGCCTCAGCATTTGGTTGTGCCATTGTCATAAAGGATCTAGTGGTAACAGTGGCCGTGAAGTTGGCGTCCCCACCTGGTTTTCTATCTCTGCCCATCCTTCACTCCCACACGAATGGCTTGTGTGGAGAGCACTACCTGTTCCCCGGCCCAGACAATTTGCAGATGCTGCTGTTGCTTCTGGCAGTGTTGCAACCCACTTAGCAGTGTCAAGTTGTGTCTTTTGTGCCATCAATAAAATTACGAATGATGCAGCTGCCATCAGCTATTCGGAACATGCAATGCGCTGGACCAACTTTTGCATATTTATAGCACTTGACTGCAAGTTGAGAAATTTTTCAGAGGGTTTTGTTAATATTCTTATTTATAAACCACAGCGTTGCTTTCAATTCAAATGTCAAATACAAAAGACCTTGGGTTGTGCACTGTAGTCGTAAGCGAGGAACCTGACGCCACTTCTTGGTCCACTGGGCAGGAGAAGCAGATACAAAATCGTTAAATGTTGGCCACGTGCATGAGAAGACGGATAATGTTAATTGACTCTAAATAAAAACAATTTTTGTTTGCATTTTCAGAAGTTTTATTTAGTTTTATTACTCAATTAAAATTTAGTTGGGACATTTGTTGATGTTTTTGTTTTTTAGCAGTTTTTTGGATGTATGTATATGCCTTCAGTGTTTTCTCAAATATTTTCATTAATATGTTTCTCTTATGCCTATTTACTTTGGTTTAATGTAGTTGGTATGCAGTTTAGTAGAATTTTACTTTGATCTCTAATATAATTATAATGCTCTTTATTTATTTAGTAGTAATTAATTTGAATTTAAACATTTATTTGTAGTTGCTTTTGTAACAATTTTTCTTTGCTGCAAATTTGCCAGCATTTAAATTAGGTTTTAGTTTTGTTTAAATTGTATTTTTATGTTTTACTTACGTTTTTTTTTTTCAATTTTCTATAATACTCGTACGTATGTATATAAATATTTTTTTGATAATATATTTTCAAGTTGACAAACTTGTAGTACACTTGGTAGAAAAACAAAAAATTGTGCCACCAGATTAGTTAAGAGTTCTTGTTTATCAGTTTAAGTAGCTCGCTGAAAAATTTGTTGACGTTTAGTAGCTGTTGTCGCTTGAGTACCCCTAATGTGCCTTGCGGGCTTATTCAATTTATAAACATTGAGTCAGTTACAAATTATGTTCTTTATTTTTATTATTTTTTTTAATATATTTTTTTATGTTTCCTTGTGTAGGTACAACAATACACTGCATTTGGTTTTGGCTTTGGCCAGACAAACCGACTAAGTTTCAAAAAATGTTTCAGCATTTTCCTTGGGTTTGTCTTCATTGTTTTGCCCTACAATAAATTTGGAACATCGTGCCATTTTAACATGCTTTGCAAATTGATTTTTAACACTGATTCGCCTTTAGTTTTGGGTTTTTTGTGTTATTAAGTTATGATTTACTTTATTAAATTTAAAATAAAATACAATATCTGCAACTGTAAATGAATTGAATCTTATTTTATGCAAATAAGGGCAAAGAAGCAAAAGAATTTGTTTTTTTTTTTATTATTATTTAATATTGATTAAAAATTATGAAACAGAGTAGGATGCATTTAAGACTACAGATTTTAGCTAATAATTGGCTCGGGTCGACTTCTGAGTGGAATTATATATATATAACTTGCAAATCATTCCATCTAGCAAATCCAACGGTAGCGCCAAAGCTGACTGCATATTAAGAAATTGATTTACTCTTTAACGGATCCCGAATTTATTTTAAAAGTACGCGAACGTAGCACAACTTAAGGGTCCGGCATAATAATTTCCTTTTAGACAATTGAAATATTGCTTATAAAATAATGAATTAATAATATGGTTACATAAATATCATTTTCATTTAATTAACATATTTACTAAAAAGTTTACAAGAGTGCAGGCTTTTTCGTAAGCTCTACACAGTTACATTTTACCAATTTTTTGTTTGTTTATTTAATACATTTTTTATTTTTGTTGACTGCTCTGCTGACAGCCGACACCAACAAATTCAAAAGCCTGCGCATTGCTCAGCTTATTCGGGATTGGTTTCCTTGCGTATCTTATGGCCACGGAAGGAGGCTTGGATTTTGGTGGCAGCCTTGTTTAGCTCCGGATCGGTCAGATCGATGTCCAGCTCCTCGGCCACCTTCTTGGTTATCTCCTGGATGTCTTCATCTTCGGGCACTTCCTTGTTGACCAGCTTGCGAGCCAAATGGCCCCGGAAAGTGGATTGAATCTTCAGCGCAGCATGGCACAACTCTGAATGTGAAAAAGATAAAAAAAAACGAATGCTGGGTTAGTTTTTGTTGTGCCATTTTTGGCCAATTGGCCAACGCCGCAAAAAAGGGGCAATGTTTAATTGAAAAGTTTGGCGCCTTTGCCTCTATTATACATAAGTGCTTTCTCTTGACCCTTTTAAGTGCAATATTAGTGCTTTTTCTTGTTCTTCCCAATTGAAACTTTGCCCTAAACTAAAACAATTTCAACTAGTTTTAATTAACTGCTGTTCATGTGGCGCCAAACAAGCACTACTAACTTTTCATTTCCATGCACATACATATACAGACATCAGTTGACCGTCACGTTAATATAAGTTTCTCTATTATAATTAAATTTATAATTAAATAATCAGCCAGGCTGTGACAGTTGAGTAGAAAAAACAAGCCGAAGATTGTTTGTAAATAGATAGTTAAAGCGGACAGACGTATATGGCTATATCGACTCGGCTGTTGATACTGTTCGATGCCGAACAGTCGTTTTGCAGAGTTTGTAATAACAAAACATTCCGCGGATTCGATATCCCTCCCGAGACTATTTACAAGCTCTGCCAACGAATTCTGTGATCTAGATTGTGTGTGTAAATTTGCGATGCGCATAAATTTTCCATACGCTTAAATAAAAGAGCGCAATCAGGACAAACAGCTCCCTATGCGCTCTTCAAAACTAGGCAGAGCCTGTTTAGATGCTGCTGCGACAGCTTCAACAGCGGTCAGGCTAATCACATTACGTATACGCACTGTGTCCGCTGGGGTTAACCAAAAGGAAACGAAAAGTGAAAGTCGTGCACTTGGGCGCATGTTGATTGCATATTTAATGCGCACCCAGTGCACAAGGGAGCCGCAACAAGGCGGAAACAGAATTAAACTTCATTTGTTATGCTCAGTTGCGGATGCATCTGAATGTGGTCACTATTTGGTCAGTCATGTTTTTCGTGCTGCACAACTTTGTAGCTTTGTAATTAGTTGAAGAACATGCAGAAGACCACAAATGAGCTTATTCTTTGCAGCCAATAAATTGTGTAAACGCAGCCGAGCAGCCGCCGCATATGAATTGCAACGCTTCAATTGCAGTTCAGTATGAAGTTAAGGTTTTGCATGTTACGTTCATATACAACAATTTGTCATTAAAAAGTAATTCGTTTAAAAGCGATTTTCTTAGAATTGGAGCTATGTTGGTTCTGCCCCAACAACATGTGGTATATGTCTCTTATATAATTTAAACCATAACCAGATCTAACTTATCCACAGCTTTTTACTAAATTTGGACAAAACTTGGCCTTAAATGGTCGAATGAAAATTGATTAGTAATACGTTATGTTCTATTTGATAACGAATTATATATCATTAATTAAGTACTTACTTATGTTTAAAAAAAATGTGTATATGTATCTTCTAAGGTCCTCAGCTCTAATAAGTTAATTAACACAACAAATTTATGGGAATTATTTGTGTTGATCCTTTGTGGATCTAACTGCATTTGTCAACTGTCAACTGCATTTAACCTATTTATTCATTTTATTTAGCGAGCAGACCAATAATTCAAGAGCAGACATTCGTGTCTCATTTGTGCATTCATTTCGTGTCTTATAAAATTCTTCTTGTCTAACGAAATGATTATAATCATTTTGTTGCTCAACTCAACTGTGAGCAAGGTTCTGTTGCTTCCTGCCAAGGTCTATAACTGCCGTTGCCTGCAATCTTTTGCTTATTTAAGTTTTTTTTTATATTTCGTAGCTTTTTTCGTTTATGCAAATGTTACAAAATTCTCATTTAAAATTTTCTGATTACATTTCAGCTGCTGTCGCTGCAGCAGTTGCTGCTTGTTGGAATTTCGTATTATGCTAAAAAAAGTGCATATATTTAGAAGGTTCTTCGGCTTCCAGGTCCTCAAGAGTTCGCACATGACAACGTTAAACGCAATTAGGCAGAAGTAAAAAGTAAATTGGCTACTTTGGCAATGTTAGTTTTGTATTTCTTGTTGCGTTAATGCGCTGAGCTGCTGCTCGCGACTAATTGTGGTCGGGTCCTGGCTGCTCGGCCAGTAAATGTTGTAAAATAGCACATACGCAGCAGCTGCAACGTGACTGGGGCTTGGGTCACGTGCCGCGTCGGCTGCGCTGCGCTTCTGTTTATTTATAAAATATTTAAAATAAGTACAAGACGTGCGAATAGCTCGTAATGCCAGCGGCCCTCCAACTGTGACATTTATAGGCCATCTGCAGGAGACGCACAGCGGGCGGCCCCACGTCTGTTGATGATCCACGTGTACGTGTGTGTGCTCTGTGAATATGCATGACATAAGCCCACGCATGTTTCTCGGAGTTATCTTAGTTTTATTTAAATAATCTTTTTTGCAGCTCAAGTTAGCTTTTAATTTATTGCTATGCAGATCAGTTGATGCTGCATAAAGTTTTTAGCGTAACTAGATTTACTCACATATTTCGTTTCGGTTGTCGTAATTGAGGCGAAACAGTTTTCGATAACAACCTGGAAGTAGCGTTTTCGTGCCTGTCATGCTTCGCTTAAGGATTTGACTATGGGCTTCTCTGCGCGGCTGTAACACATGTTCTGTATTTGCGCACGTACAGAGCGTGTCCTGTCACAGGACATGGCCAAAGCCAGCCAGCACTGCCAAAAATCTGTGCATGCACAAGTTGTGTCCTGCCGCCTCTCTTGTTGCTGCATATAAATTGAGTTTGCATTTGCCAGGCTACTGGATTTAGCACCTATCGCCTCTGCCTGTGACCAGAGACACGAAGCTTCTAGCTTGATGTTTGGCAAGAGATTTGCATGAGAAACGCCAGAACGGCCAATCGCTGTCTTAGACTGATTGACTGGCTACCTGCAAAGCTGAACGCTTTGCATGCTTATGCTTCTGGGCTGAAGTTGTTGTTAGTCGTGTTCGGCACTTGTCAGTGGTATTTTCTTTCAAATATTAATTACAACCAAGCAAAGGCCTGATATTGAAACACAACCGGCACGTAATCCATTCTCTGCCACTAAATCGATTTGGATTTGGAGAAATTGGGCATACAGGTAATTTTCCTTTGAGGAATTCTTGATAAGATTTATCTTTTTCATTTCTTGCTATCCATCATCACTCACTGTGAATCGTTCCTTGAAATACTATTTGACCATTTCATCTTCGTTTGGTCTCTGACTTGTCGATAGCAGGTCAGATAGCCAACATTACTTTCCTGACCTTGCCAACAATTTCTCTTTGAGATTCCATCAATGACTGCCCAATGCACAAAAGTAATCAATCATACGACGTGTATGTCTGAGTGTGCTGCGATTTGCACTCAATTTTTCAGCTGGAAGCTGACCTTCGCTGTGATGATTATTGGCATTATTGAGAGTGCTTACTGCTTACTGGCCAAGAGTACTGCAACATTAACAACAATACCAGCTTTTGGCCATGTGTTGTGTGGCATTCAACGCTCTTGACCCACATTCGCCAGCACAACAACAAACAATGCAAATTTATATTTTAAATATAACAATGCAAATGTGTGAAAGGCGCACACAAGAAGTTCGCAACGATATGTGTGTGTGTGTGTGTGTGAGTATGTGTGAGTGTGTATGTGGAAGTGTAGAAATGTCGCTGTGGATGCCATTAGTAAAAGTGAAAATCTGTGACGTGTTCAAAGTAATTGTGTCATATAAACAACAAGTACAGGCCCAGACACGTGCATAATGAGCAAATAATGAAGAGGGGAACATTTTGCATACCCGAACAACGAAGTACATATACACTTCTTTTGACAAACAGCACAAATAATATTTATTTAATATTTAAGTATTCAAGTTTCCATTTAAAACTTTTAGGCCGAGCTCTAATGACCTGTCGTATGCCCAAATAAATAATTATGCTTCATTGCAAGCCAGATCACAGAACGGCTATGCCCTTCCGCCAGAGTAAGTGTCCCGCATAATGACAAGCTAAGTGGCTGTGTAGCTGTCCTTCTCAGTCGTGTAGCACTTAATAATCGTCATCTGCGTCTCTGCGTGGCTCTGTCTGTCATTCTCAGGCAGCTGACATAATAACTTTGTTAAGTCTTTGTCATAAATCTGAATTTTAATTACTTTTGCCACACGTGCCCAAAAGCAACAACTACACGCACACACATCCGAGACTTGTAAACGAGTCCATTTGGAGCAGCTGCACTCCATAAAATGGCCTGGTTGACAGTTCCTTGACAGTGGCCAAAAACAATGAAACTCCATTATTTCAGGTGAAGAATTTCTAGAATATTCTAAAATATTTTAGCAATTTACAATGCATTTTTAAATAAATTCTAATTTTTAATTGAATAATAAAGTACGGAACTTTACCTTTTATCCATTTCCAATTTAAAGTTCAACAAAATGAAAACATATTTGAAATGGTTTTTTAATAAATCGACGACCGCATCAACATAGAACATCCATTAACGCGTGCAATATAAATCTTAATTGATTGATGGATACCATACACAGCACTCTATTTAATTGGAGTTTTGTACAATTGTAATAAAATATAGCTTTCGTGCCTACTGTGCACTCTTAAATAAAGGGGAAATGAGCGATGATAATAAGCTTGCCAAAAGACGCTGAAAAAACAAATTGTTTGCTAAAGTTTTTGTAACCTAACTCGTGAAACACAGAATGCTGCGTACCGTGACCTTTTTTTTACTTTGTCTAAGCCTTGCGGTGGCTCGCAGTTGGCAGTCTTTGGGCCAGCACAAGAACTAAGCCCGTTTTTCAATTTCCGTTGACTAAGTCTTGTGGTTAACCGAAGAGGATTCATTTCCATTACAAGTGCAGCCCGAAGTTTTGTATTGCTGCTGGGCCGAGCACAAAAACCTTTTTGGGCCATTGAGGTAAACAACGACAATTACGTATACGCACTGTGGCAAAGCAATTGAAATGGTACTGTTGGACAATTTTCATGATTTACATTAATGATTTGGCGTCTGGGGATGCAATCCCTCGGCCAGATTAAGTGTTAATTTGCACGTAAATGCCTGTCACATATATTTAAAAATGTTGCTAATTAAACTTCAAACACGTATAAATTCTCTTGCGGTAATCACATTTAAGCCAACCGACTAATATAGGCCCAAAGTCCCATTGGAAATGGAACCGAACCGGCTGCCGCTTGCCCCTTGCCGCTCGCCCACAAATACTCGAACAAAACCATATGGGTGTGGCCACGGATAATCAAACAAAAAACTTTAATTAATATAAAGCCCGGCAGGAAAGCAGCTTATGGCTTTTTGTGCAATTTGGAATGGGTAGCAGTAGGTTGGGGTCTGAAAACTAACTAATTAAAAGTCATTGGTGCTTTAATTTAATCCCCGGCATAATTTACTACCGGCTTAAAAATTAACTGATATTTATGACAAGGTGTCTAGTAGATTAACAAGATTATTATACGAAAAAAACCAACCCAAACAAACAAATAATGCATACATTGGTTTTTGAAAATATTAACAATATAGCTCGATAATCTGTCGATAAGCCAATTGCATAATTAATTTGGAAAAGGTGTTTGGTTAACACTTAAAATCCTTTTGAGAGCTTAAACCAATCTCGAGTTTAACGGACTATAAAATGACTTGAGGCTAACTTTGTCTGTCCAAAAATAACACGGCACATAAACACACCCAGCTCTCATTTAGCCAGTAACTAAATAAATAATAGCACTAAGTATTGAAGCCGCAGTTAAATATTTACAAAGTAGAATTTGAAAGCAACAATAAACTTGTTTATCTATATGGGCCGTAGGTGCTCCCGCCTGCATCCTTACCAGGAACACGGCCAGAAAGACACAACAACAACCAAGAGGAAGAAGGTGCCAACTTGCTGAAATATTTAAAATGCGGTCTCCGAGCAGGCGACAGACCCAAGAACTTTTGCAAAACGTTTAGTGTCTGCTAAATAAATACACGACCAGCTGTCTTGCAGTTTTACTCTAAACACGCCCGGAACAGACACACACACACACACACACTTGGGTCACCTATGGCTGTTTTTTTGGCCACTGTGCATTGTAAATTTGGGGAACGACAGCAAAATGTTGTCGTCGTTTTATTTTCGGTTCCGCTGGCATTTACTTTTGTATTGCGGCGCACCTGAGCCCAGGCCCAGCGGCGATGGACACGTGTGTGTGTGTGGTTGTGTTTGTGTGTGTGGGTGAGCGGCAAAAAAGCGTCAATTCAGCGTCCAAAATGTTTTTCGTTCATGCCGCTTATTGCGTGTTCCATGTCGTTTATGTTGTTGTTCCTTTTGTGCTTTCCTGTTGTTATTCTCTTGCGGGTATAATTCTTTTGTCATGAAATTCGCAACCTCCTAATTTATATACATTCTTAATCAGTATCTACATATGATACGATCGATTCATTCATTTCTCTTATTGAGAACATTTCGGTATGGTATAGTTTCGTTCTGCTCCTTAAACTTAGTACAAATATTGGTCTACAAAACATAGAGCTCTATAGAAAAAACTTGGCATTCACTATTCATTTAAAAGATCTTCAAATCACTATCAATTCGGGCTAAAATATCAAATTGTTCCATTAGGAAAGGTTGGCAAAAAATAAGACAAGGGTATTTATCGGCCTGCCAATGAAGGCCGTGCTCTCTGTTGCTCTTGTCTTTATACGCCGCATTACGGCGCGTGTTTTCCGGATCCGGCTTTTGTTTGTGCTGCTTGTGGCCCAGCTGTGAATAAGCAACAAGACTAACAACAACACACTTAACATTGTACTTAAATGTCTCGCCCTGCGGCGGTGTTGTTGTGGTGCGAATGAAATTACGGCCGCGCTTAAAGCCGAAAATCCAATTAGAAAAAGCGCTGCGCCGTTTTAATCACAGATGTTTTTTTCCCCTTTTGTTTACTGCCAACATCCGGCTAACACGCACCAACACAAATGCAATTGTGAAGGCTCATAAAACCTACTAGTTATCGTCTCTTTAATGCGATTCTTAACATTTAAGCATACTTCACACTCATTTAAAAATACATTGTAAGTTGTTTCATAAAGAAGAAGGGCTTTAAGTTAGCAGCGGCTTACCAAAATTTAAATATTTTCTTTTGGTTTTTAAATCATGCTTTTCAATATAATTCGTGATTAATAAATTTATTGATATACTTACAAAAATATTATTTATTAAAACAAAAAGCTTCAGCTCTGGACAGGTCTGCTTGAAAATCTAATGCAACTTATCGCTACGCATATGTTTATACAATTTTCTGTTAAGCTGTTTCAAAAGCATCTAAATATATGATAAAGAAATAATCTTCTTTGTAATGTATAATAAATACTGAAATCGTAAACCCAAGATTACCGTTGGCAGCATCAATTACTGTTTATATTTTGCAGTATTTTAACATTAAACTCAAAGACCTAAGCATATTTACATACTAATGTCTCCCGTAATGAGCAGCTTAATATTTACTTGATATAATAACAGACAATTTCGAGTTATTGTCAAAGTTAACCATACGCAACGTTAGCCGAATCATAAGCTCAAAAGGCATTCAACATGACAAAGCTTTGCCTGCAGTAAACAAAAATTAGTGAGCAATGATTATGCAAGTGAAATGAGGCCAAAATTGCAATTGGCCTGGCAGTAAAACAAATTGCGACCTCAAGGGCATTAGGCCAAATGCTCACTGCGTTTGTCCTAAGTGCTTTGTATCTATGTTTGTGTGTGTATGTGTGTGTGTGCGTTTGTATTGTGGTAAATGAGTGTGTTTTATGCACAAAGCAAATGCTCAAATTGCCAGAAAGGAAAACAAGCCAAAGCCGCAGCATTTTGGCAAATGCGAATACGACAAGAAAATATCCTTTTAAACCCCATCGGCTTTCGATTTTCGTCCTGTTTGTGTGTGTGTGTGTGGGCTCTACATGTGTGCGTGATATTTGTGCTGATTTGCATATGCTATGCCAAAAAGCGATGTTGCACTCGCTTAAGCTAAACACTGGCTATATAATTTGCTTCGACCCGAAATTGTTGTTGTTTTTGGTTGTTTGTTATCGTTGTTAAAATTGTGCAATATGTTGGCTGCACATTTTTAAACTAGGCCAACACCAGCCAACTGCTCGTCCATTGCTGTTGCCGTTGTGAATGCCAACTTTGAATAATGATGAAGTTCTAACTGTCGGTATGCTCGGTGCGGTTGCATGTGGCCAGGTGTGAAATTGTAGTCAAATATAATCGGAAGGTTGTTGTTTAAAAACGTAAAGAAAATGTTGTCGGAAGTTATGTGTTGTAACAAGCAGCAGTCAAACGAGGACGCATTAAATTATAGTAAATAAGTTTTGAGATAAGTTATATACGATTTCGCAAAATATCATGCTAAAAACTCAAAGTAATCACTTAATTAAAAACAGTTTGCAGCCACATTAGGATTTTAGTGTATATAAAAAAGCCACAAAAAAGATTCTACCAACTAGATAGTATTGGACAACGTATGTTTTCGAGAAATGCATTAGTCGCTATCCAAGATAATTGCATATAGTATACAAGATAGTTGCATATGAAGTAGTATGTACTTTGACACCCATTTATTTATGAGAAATTCAGAGTAACATCAAGGACATCACGGTGACAGTGTACCACATCAGAGTGGAAGTTGAAAAGTAGACCACACATACAGTTCGGAGTGACCTTCTCAGTAGCGTGTTCATTCCGGTTTTCTTGGACAACAACACGTCAACTGGCTTTTCATGCGATTTCGCAAGCTTTGACTTGTGAACCGCGTCTAATTAGCCTTTGCCGCCCATTGTTGAGTGCACAGGAAAAGGCATGTGAGACACTATGCTTGTGAGACACGCCCTTTACCGTGTTGTCGAGCACCATAATTAAGCTCAACGGCAATTTCCCACGAAAGCATCAGAGGTGTCGGCGGCGGCGGAGGCCGTCTGGTTGGTTTTGAATTCAGGAGATGGTGGGTTTGTCCTCGTTGAATATGCGTCCTGATGACAGCCTCTAAGTTTTTAATGAGCAGCCTGCCAGTTCTGCCAGCGTGGGAGTCTTCCTGCACGCCTAGCAAACGATGGCTAAAAATTCTCAGTGGCTGTTACGACTTAATAGGGTTACACGTGCTAACAGCAGATCCTCAGACCCAGTCTGCCCGTCTCCTGGGGCTGAATGCCGCCTGTATCGCTCGAAGCTTGTGCGTTATTTATGAGCGTTGCGGATCTATCAGACCCACGATTAAATACCCGGTGGGCGTACTCTGGAGGCGGGGCTATAAACTTTACATAGCCATGCGGGCCTGCCATCATTCGCAGGCAACTTTAAGCTAACACCACGTAACTTTGTGTGTGTGTGTGTGTTGTGCGTTGCCAAGTGACATATTTTTTCTTACACTGGAAAATATATTGCGTAACGGTAACGCGAAAGTTTTCATTACGCCCGGGAAGTTGTGCAAACTGTAATTCCAGCATGTAGTTTGGTTTGGGTGTAAAGTTGTTGATTCGCCGACAACGTGCGAGGTCGAGCCCCGAGGATGCAGGGTGCCAGGCGTGAGAAGGAGGAGCTGACGCCAACTGTCAAGTGTTGTGCATGAGAATTTCGGCAAGTGTAGCCATGATTAATGAGCTTGCGATGTGTAAGCAGGTTAACAAGATAGCACTTAGTCAAACGACTCACAACTGTGTCACGGCTTGGGCTAATAATGACCAAGTAGGATAACATATGATGTTCTGAAGTTCTTCTCTCGAGAGCGTCTGACTGTGCATAATTGAGAAACTAAGATGTAGTTTTTATGTGACGCATTTCCTGAAATTAAATTGAGTGCAACGAAGTAGAGAACGTCGCGTGTCGGATTTATATACACCACTACACGAACAATTGTACCTTAGAATATATATAGATATTGATACCTATGCTATCGATGTGATAATATAGTACAATTAGTATGTGTGAGGGTTTGCCATTGAAAGAAGCGCAGTAAAAATATACTACATGATCTCTCATGAAATGATTAAAAAATAAAAATATAATTATATGATTTCTATAAAATTTAAAACTTTGCCATGCTTATGCTAGGTCACGAAATAATATACAACACGCGCTTCACGCTTCATAAAAGTTGCATTGTTCTTCCTTTTATTTCTAATTTTCTTAAGATGCTGTCTTCCATGTCACCCTCAGTACTATACTATAGTTCAAGCTTTATGTCCTTTGTACCCTGCGACTCTTTGACTTGGTCAAACTAAATATTTGCTAACCAAACTAATGTCATCGTTGGCTTCAAATAGTCAGTTTACAGTTTAAAAGCTTTAAGTCAGCATTCACGTACCTTTGTCGTTCGGATCGAATTCAGCCTCGAGCTCTGCTTTGGTGGGCTCCGCAGAGGAGGAGGCTGCCTCGGCGGCGGCATTGGCGGCGGCGGAGATGGCGCTGCCATTGTTGGTTGTAGTTTTGGTTTCCGATTTTTTCATGGTTTCTCTCACTTTGTGGCCTCGAAATACGGCTTGAATTTTTGTTGCGGCTTTTGCTGTAATAAAATGTACAAAATCACAAAGAAATTATAGCAAAGTGTCATTCATTATGGACAAGCTTAAGTAAAAAGTTTTGATTTTTAATAAAAAGTGGCACAAGTTAATGTGAAATCTCTGTGACAGCTTTTTTTGGCACTTGACGTATTTCTTATATTTATTTTTTGCTTTGTAATAACTTTCGCTCTTTCAAGTTCTGCAAAGCAATTAACTTTCTACCAGCGGAAAGCTCACAGAAAAATCGATCGATTTCGCATTGAACCCGCAAAATGTTGGAACATTTTGGGCTCCTTGCCAGCAGCGCAGCTCAGCACAAGAGCTTTGCTAATATTCTTGAAGCGTAACTTCTGTGCGTGTCAGAGTTTTGGGCGGGGAAAATTCTATTCCAGCGGTTGTTGCACAATAAAATACCCTGTAAAGGAGCTGTGCGTAAAAAGTGGAGCTTACAATTTGGCATTTCAGCCTAAAAATTTGATCAAAATGTAAATTCAATGAGAAATTTGTCAGTATGCAGCAGTCTGTACGTTCTGTTTGCGCTATATAAGCCACATAACATTGCTTAGACATTGGGTACAAAATTTTTGTGGACGGGTAGACGAAGCCGCTTTTGGCCGGGTCAGCATTCATTTTTATGGCATTTTTCACGCAGATACCAAAATGGTTGGCCTTGAATAAGTTATAATAAATTGACACGTAAGGCCTTTTGGCCAGCACTATCAGTGAGAGCAGAAACAGTTTTGTGGCTTGAAAAATGGTGTTGTATTGTGCATTTTTGCAAGGCTGCTTCGTTGAGCTGTGGCCGCAGTGTTGCCCAACTCAGGTGCTCAGGTGGGCGGTGGTCGGTGGGCAAGGTGTGGCAGGTGAAACAGCCTGGCCACATTTTGCTGATGGTTTTGCCGGTGTCAAGTGGCGAGCCATACAGCTGCCCAAAGTGCTCGGGCCAAGGCATTAAATCATTCAGTGGCATTGGATTCAAGTTTTTGTTGCATACTCTGGGGCTGAAGTTTGTGCCTGGCAGTTAATCAATAAACAATTAAAATAATCTAGTTTTTAAAGCAACTTTTTTGGGCTGTTTATATTTATAAATATTTTGGCCATTTAATTAAATGGTGTCGAATCTTTAATTTATGTGCAATCAGCTTCCCACGTTGAAGAATTTGCATTAATTTGGGATTTTTGCCGCATTTATAATTTTTGATTATTATATTTTATTCAACAATTTTGTGAGCTACTAATTGGATTTGCAGTTTGCTCTAGCTTGCAATTAAAATAAAATAGTTGCGAACATGGGGACCACACATGGCATTCATTATTTATGCATATTGGCATATTTAACACTAAATTTATGGGAATGTCAAAAATGCTTCGATGCCAAAAGCCTGACGCTCTGTATGAGTCGCATTTAAGTTTGCTGCCATTGTTTCATTTAATAGCCCCGCTTTTAGTGCAGTCATAAAACTGACTTATGCAAGGTTATTAAATAAATTTTGCATGCGGCTCATTAAACCTGACAAACCAAAATGGGCCGAAACCAAATGGCAAAAACGTTGTGCACTCGAGTGTTAAATAAAATTAATTATCACACCGCGATGCACAGGTAACACATTCACACCGGCGTGAGCAGGCTAAAGCCAGAATGCCAAGAGCCGCAAATATTAAGAACCGTAGAATGGCATATTAAGTTTGCATGCCATCCAATAAAATAATTTTTTGGCACGCCGTATGACGGGGCGTATGTGCGAATTGTCGGCCGTAGCAAAAAAGCTCATCAACGTCAAACATATTTGATACTTAATTAATGCATTATACGGCTGTCAGCTATTGCCAGACTCTGCCAAGTGGTCTTTGGGGCTAACGAAAATCATTTCCGTTTCCTGCCGCCACAAAGCAGCTGTTTCTGATAGAATTTGTTAAGTTTTACTTGAGCGTGATGGCGTGAGCTTCTTGGGCTTATTGTTGTTGTTGTTGGGTTTCCCATCCTCATTTCTGGACGTTGTTTTTTAGCTGGGGCAAACGGCCCGTAATTGTCCAAGCCAACTTATTTACGTAATTAAAATTCATTAGCTAACGTTTTCCGTGGCGTCTTTCTGCTGGTGGTATTCTTGTCGGGCCAACTGGGGAATGTCTATGGCAGCAGCCTCTTATAGTTTGTTTTCTTCTCCTTACCAAAGATTTTGCTTTCATTAGTGCATTCGAGCAATGTGCGCGGGCGTTTTAATACCTAATTATATAAGCGGAGTATTCTGCTTTGCTATGAAATAAAAACGAAATGATTTAAAATGCAGTTTCTAAATGAGATTCTATGTCTGCTATGGGTACACAAATCAAGGTGATTAATGCAAACCCGGTCGTAGGAAATTATCCGCAGGAGCATATTTATTTAAGAATAATACAGCTCTTGCAGCTGGAACAAACTTCCGTCTAATTAGCTGGATATCTTCTTAAGAGTATCTTACATAGTTAAATTTTACTAGTTTCTTTAATTCGATTAATCTATATATTCTTCTCCAGAATAAACATGTACTATTTTAGTCATTTGACATCTGATGAATTTCTCAAACCCTGTTTTATATTTAAGACATATTCTTGATATGAGCTGAGCTTAGGCTAAAAATAAAATGCATTTGAATATAGATATGATATTTATAGTCCACATTGATTCTTAAAGTTTGTTGCCTTTGTCACATACGACCTTATCTGTGCACTGTTTGTTGCCCTTTGACAATTCTAATCCTGTTCCCGAGCCTGCAATCGTTGCTAAGGCTCCTTACGTTGGCATTTTACGGGCAATTTCAGAGAACACATTTCGCTTAAGCTCATCCTCGGGGCACAGGTTACACAAATGACGTGCAATTTATTACTTTAATTAAACTGTAGACGTTGGGGCTCGCGTTGCATTTTTATTGTGATTTTACTTTAAAATAAAATTATTTACCCAGACGTTGCTTACAGCCCGCTGTGCTGCTTTGCTTAAAGTTCTATCCATTCTGCGCCCTGCCCGGTGTCAGGCTGCCTCAAAGGTACCTGGAGAATATGAGAACGAATGAGTTATGCAGGAGACAGGCGCAGGGCCAGCTGTTTCCTGCTGCTGTTCGTGTTTCTCGCCGTTCGCAGTCCGTGGCCTTAGACCATAAACTGTAAGCTCGGTCGTGCATGCACCTTAATGACAGTTTTAAATAAATAAGCAGCCGCAGAAGCTGGCGCCCTTAGTCCCCAGCCCAACTGGCCAAGTTAGAGTCCACTCCCAAGAAGGCTGCACTTACACGACAAGTTACGTGGCAATGCCAATTGGCAAATGTTGAACATAATGTTTCCATACTTAATAATATCGCATATCGCATGCAAAGTTCATATTACATTTTTTTTAAGAGTTGCAATTGCAATACATATTTGCTATGTGCATATTTTATCAGTGAACAAAAGTAACTCAAATGCTCGCTCTCATGTTTTGGTCTGATTCAACTTCCACAAGCGAATGCATAGCTTGTTAAGCTTTTGTTATAAGTGCAGACTCTATTTGTTAGCGCACACAACATAAATATAAACAAAATAAAGACACGAGCGCGTGTTGAGCATGAACATATGAATATGAATCACGTGACGATAAACACGATTTTATCACAATTTGGTAGCGTGTTAATGTTTTTATGGTGCTGTTCTGCTGAACACGAACACTCACGAAATTCGATTATAACGACACGCGCCCAGCTCTGCTCAAAGCCCACGGACAAATATTGGCTCAACTGTAACAATGGCAAAACCAACAGAAGCAACCAAGTAATAACAAACTGCTGATTCCGCAACTATTGATTGCATTCGTGCCCGAAGGTTGATGAAGAAGCCACGCCTGCCGAGGTGCGAACAGGGAACGGGGTGAGGAACAACATTCCGACCCAGCGACATTTTCGCAAACTAAATCCAAAAATCCAGCCCATAAATTAGACAAATTCCTGGTGGCTGGTAGGTAGTTTGCCAAAGTATGACAAGTTGGCCTCATAAATATATGGCTCGGTTATTCATTTTGATAAAATTATCGCATTAATATGACATTCCCGTTAATGAAAGTGCATTAAAGCCAACGAGGTGTCATAAACCTTCGTGCCACAAGAAAATACACAAAACTCTTGTCCCTGATTCGAGCTACTCGAGATGCCCTTAAGTGAAACTTAATGGCATAAAGTTTTGCTCTCACTTTTCTTTGGCTTAGGTAATAGAGCACTGGGAGCTCAAATAGCTCTGAAGGGATCATATCAGGTATGTGACCTACTGATGGGAAGTGGTCACATAATAATACATACAGAGCTTCTTAAGAGATGTTGTATTGTCTTCTATCTTCATCATATTCGCTGAGACTTAAATATATGGTATATTAGCTATAAGGGCAAGCCTTTTTAAATTGCGGTTGTAAATTAAATGTTCAAACAAACTGTTTACTTTCCGTTTTTGTACACCAGCATCTGCATCAAATTATAGCTATTGTATAATAGACGAATAAATAACTGAATTTATTTCCAGAGGACACAATTAAGCAGCTTATCATCCATGACAAATAAAAGGCGGAACTCTGTGGGTGCGCCAAAGGCAAAGTGGCAATTAATAGAATTTATGTGGAGTAATTTGTATAGCCAGGCTCATTTTATTGCTCAGCTGGGTCAGCTCAAATTAAATGTACTCATTTAATGGATGGGGCGTAAATACACACACGACCAAAAGCCAAATGTGGCAAATATTAGATAACCCTCTTATATGGCCATAAGCATCAAAACCGCAACATCTCATAATATGCAAGATTTGCATAATTAAGTCCGACACGGTATTCAAAAGCCTTTAGTTGCATGCGGGCTCAAAATGCAAGATAAATGCTTATTTGTGGCCTGGCTTTGAAAATTGTTATTTTTAGCAGAACAATTAATCATTGGTTTATGTTGTTTTTTTGCATATACATTTATTTAGCACGTTGCCCATATAAATAATTTGTGATAAAACAGACCTTTGTTTATTTTTCCTTGTAAGAGCATGCATAGACAAACTTCAGATGTAAATAAAGTGAAAAGAGCTAATTTTTATATAGTGTACCAATCAATAAATATACCAAAGCAGTTTGAACTACAGTTAACCTGGACCAAATTTAATTTTGAATAGGGCTTTGTATTTGAAATCAAGAGTGAAGGATGCACATCTAGGCATTATAGAGAAGTAAGAACAATTTAAAAAAATGTAATTTATTAGTTTGTAACTGGACTGAGATCTACAAGCTCATATATACTTGTATTTAATCTTTAATCTTTTTCTTTTATGTACACACTTGCCGTACATTTGCTGCATGTTACCCTTTTTGCTCCAATTGTTCTTCGTACAGGGTATAAAAACATGCAAATTGTGCACACAATCAATTTCAATTAGGCAGCAAGTTGAGCGCTTAATTCGACAGTCAACACTCGATCGATGCGCTGATTGACAGGCTGTGTAAACTTTCGACAGCTCTGCGAAACTAGTTGCCTGTTGGCATTTAAACGCGCATACGCTCCGTATGCCACCAGGCCTGTCAGCCAGCCAGTCAGTCCGTCAGTCAGACACAGAAGTTTCGAAAAGCAAACAAAGGCGAAACTATTTGATATGCAGTGCGCATGGCTTGGGAAATTATGAAGATGCCTTTGCGTACAAGTAGCTGCGAGCCTATTGAGCCAGGATCACGTTGGTCACGTGTCGGCCAAAATAAATCCATTTGTTGACAATTTGATTACGTGCTGTGTTGCTAGGCTCTTGAAATTTGCTTGGCAGATTGTCCAGTGAAGCGAAGAAATCTTGTGAAAACTTTTAATTTGGCCGATTTGTTTTATTTGTCTGAAAATGTTAATTTACAGACTTTAATTATTTGGGACAGCTGGAACATGCTTGATATTTATTGCACACAGTTTCTATTCCTTGGTGGATTTTTCAATATACTCTATAATATTAAAGTGAGTCGCACCTTACTTTAAAAAGTTGGCCGTTTGCAAAGCTTTTGACCACAGACCCGAAAGTAACTTCTTCCACTTCCTTGACCGTCCATTACAACATTTCCGGTCTATTTATGAACTCGAAAAAACAAATCCTGCTCCGTTTGCAGCTCGCACTTATTTATTATTAAAATGTTTTGCTCAAACCTCGCACAGACAAAGTTTGAAACAGAATTAAAAATGCCCACAAGCAACGGGCGCTAGCGCAGCACAAAAGTTGCCCAAATATAATATTTCTAGAATTTATTTTCATTTTGTTTCTTCTTTTTTAACAACACGCGGGCGAGCTCTGGCAAACTATGTGGCTAAAAGCGCTCTTAGACTATTGGGCAAAAGGAAATAAAACGTAACAGGCAATAGCGCATATTTGAGTGCATACACAGCAAAGTTGAGTAATGTTTATATATTTTATTTTTTATTTATAATTGTACATACTTTAATGGCCATCAGCAATTGACTTATATGTTCTGATGAAGGCTGCAAACTAGTTTTAAGCGAACCGAACCCTAAAACAAACAAATTGGCCCAAAAACAACTTGTTGGTGGTTTGATTCAAAATCGAATAAGTGTGATGCAAACCTATCCAAGGCATTTACAATTTATTTTTAAAGTGGAAAATGAATTGTTTTTTTATATTACTGAAAATGTATAACAAAGAAGTGTTTAAGTCTAAAATTTCGGTTGTTTTGTATTACCTAAGCACACCTTGGCATAACCGTGCCTTTTTTGATTACAGGGTACAAAAGACACCGTCAAATAAAAACCCTGTTGCTGTTGTTATTTGTAAAGTATATGCTCAAATGCAAGGAGGGAAGTGGTTATGGTTATGGCTGCTGCTGCTGTTGCTGGAGCAAGTGCCATTTGCTACCGACTCTTCCTTTGTGCATGTGCTGTTGTCCTTTTGTTGCTGGCGTGTTAAGGACAATTGAAATTGAAACCTATTACGACGATGACACCAGTAGGGCCGCATAAAAAGAAAGTGCCTTAAGTCGGTTCTGTGGCATGCGGCAGCAAAAGGCCAAAGATCAAGTGAGGTAAATGCGCGACAAGCATGCCAAAATGCAATTTGCTGGCCGGCTCTCATATTTCGCAATGTTTACGGAATTGCGCGAGAAAATTGCAATTGTAGGCTTTGGGCGGCATATTAACGGGAACAAAGCCTTGCGTTCCAGATATCACATTTAGCGCTATATCACCAAGTTTTAAAAATGATGGCTTCTGTTTGACTATACAAATTCTCTAAGCTCTAACAGCAATGCGTTCAAGAATATTTTTTCTATACATTTTACAGTTATTGCCAGCCTTTGCTACACTGATATTAAAGATATACCTATCGATGCTTACCCTAACTTGATATAATTAAAGAAACGTGGCAAAATTGATTTGAGTGACTTCAACAAAGCTTTAAGTACCCACAGGTAATCCCATCCAGCTTATCAATCATTTTTCATTGCGATATTCCATTAGGAATACCAATGATTCATTATAAAATGGCGAAAAGTATCGGCTGAAAAGGTTTATAGAATTTGCACCTGTTGATGTTTGTTTCAGTTTGAAGCTTTTCTCATTACGCAATGAGCGAAAATATAAAATTAATTCAACGCTGACATGCGAAAATTTAATTTTCACATTGTATGAAACTTACGGCACGTCACGCTTGCATTGAATATTTTTCACTTCTTCTTCTTGCTCGTTGCTTTTTCGCTTTTCATTTTCATTGCACGTCGTACAACTGTTTCCGGTTGCCTTTTGTTTTGAGGCCATTTCAGGAAAGGCGCTTGTGCGTAAGTACTTTGTTGTACTTTTTATTGTTGTTGCTCTTGTAGTTGGCATTATTGTTGCCCGATGACTGAGTTTATATTTATTGTGGTAATTCATAACTAAACTTGCGCCATGTGCACAGTATACCTTTGCATTGCTTCATATCGCCATTTTGTTTATTTATACACGCTTGTCAGTGGAATGTGATGTTGTGTGTGAAATTGTATAATTTCAAATATACGTATACTTAATTAAATGTCAGTCTCAATTAAGCCAAATGACATTTCAAAATGGGTTGCAAGACTTCATGACTTCTAAGCGGCGGTCATTAAATCAAAGTTGAATAAGAAAAACAGCTAAGTGAGAGTAATGGAAAGTAATTAGCCAAAAGTTTCAGTTTCGGTTAACGGGTGGCTTAACAAGCCGGAGGTGGTTTAAGAACAGTATTGAAAACCTCCAGCAGAATACTTCTGCTGTATACACAGAAAGTTGTTCCTAAACGAGGACTCGGCTCTTTAATAAAATAAACTAGAACACACCCACACGAACCTCTATGCGCTAATGGGCATGTGTACATTCCCGACCCGGACTCTAAGCTTGCCCAAGGCTAGTTAAATGAAGCCCTAATTAAGTTTAAGTTTTGTTCGAAAGTGCAACTAAATAAGCTGCAAATAAAACTAAGCCAAGTTCACTTTTTGTTTGGTATGCTAATTGAAATGGTTGCCAAATAAGATTATCTAGTTCTCTCTAGAAAATGGTGCACTAAGCCAAATGCCCAACAAGAGGCCAGTTAAGTATATTTGCACCGTGGGTTGATCTTCAGTCCAACTAATTCCCAATCTTCCATTATTCTGCTACATTTCAATTTTAGTTCCTCTTATATATGGCTTGACCAGCCACTCAATTAAGCAAGAACACAGAATTAAATTAACTCGACGCTGTCTTCTATGCCCAAAAGAGTCGTATCAGAGTGCCAGCCATTCCTCAACAGCGGGCGGGTTGGGGGATTGTTTTGTGGGACAAAGCAAACATTCAAATGTACACAAACATAGGCATGTAGTAAAGTGTGGAACTGGTCTCAAGTCTCGTTTGTTGGGGCATGCCACAACAATGGAAATGAAAGAACAACAGCTCATCAATAGCCCAAGACAAGTACAACAGAAACAACTAAGAGCGCCTTAGTCGGGAGTGGACGATTAGAAGATGCCCTGTACTCAAAGACGAGATGCCGTAACACCCATTTATTCTTCTTTCTAAATGGCAAAAATTATGCCCAAAAGCCAAAATATTCCTGAACTGTTCTTACTATAAGAGAACCTACATATAAAATTCCGTTTGCAGCTCTTATGTGCTCTTATGAGAAAGAATATTTACACTATATGGACTTTGAGAAACACTCTTTTGCAGATTACATACTTTTGCAACAAACCATTATACCCTCTATGCCCATTTTAACTAGGTAAAAAGCATACCAAACTGAGCCAGCCAGCGTAGTGTTTATGTTAAAAGTGCTTGACTAACAGATACTCAAGAATTAAAGTGTGATACATGTACTAGATAATCTATGAAACAAGTAAGAGTGCTCTAGCAGGGAGCTCACGACTTGGAGAGTTCCTAGTCATCTTAAGTTTAGAATGCACCTCTTTCCTTTCCTTTCTTTAGCCCCACACTATGGGAAATGCTGTCGTGATTTTGTCTTTATTGTTTTAAGACACAAATATAGCATCAAAATGTGTTGAAATACCAAAGTACAAGATTTAAGGTGTAGATGGAAAATGAATAGACCGATTCGGCTATGGATGACCACTAAGAATATATTTATATGCTTTAATGGGCCGGATATGCTACAGGATATAACAAAAAGTGCCTTGCCTGTTTGCTGAGACAAACCTAAATGCCCTCTTCTGATGTAAGGCGCAGGGTATAACAATAAAACCAAACGACTCACTAGACGGACGTCAAGCGGCAACGCATTATCATCACCAACGGGTATTGAAGTGGAGTACAGGGGCAGGTGCAGCGGCAGGGGCAGGGCATTATATTTTGACGACTAAAAAATGCGCAAATGCGGAAACGCTTGACGGCGCCGTCAACTAATTTCCGCGGAACGCCACAAAGTGGGCAACAGAAAATGGCGGGCACTAAAATTTGCAGCTTTTTGATTGCGAGCTGTGCAGAGTGCAAACTAATCTCACACTTATTTGTATTTTTGTGTATATTTTTGTTTATAATGTATATGTATGTGTACACTAGTGTGGGCGTTGCTGCTGCTCTTAGTCAATGTCAACACTCGGCGAGTTGGCCAGCTCAGCTCCAGAGCGCGGAGGCAACTAACAAATTTGTGTGTCACTCAAAATGTTTGCCAACTCTTTCTCGTCGCCAGCCATATTTTGTGCAAATATTTGTAAATACGCGGAGCACACAATTTTCAAATTCAATTTTCAACTTAACTTCATTTTCTACTGTATCACATTGGGGGCATTTCTAGAGTGCCATAAGCTAAGGGATTTTCACATATGTATTAATTGGCAGCAGAGTGCTCCAGACGCAAAGTGGCAAACTGAGAATGAGTTTATTTTTATTTGTTACAGTTTTTAATTAATTGGGATTTCGACTTCGCTGCCCTCCATTTTATTTAGTTGAAGCTACTAAGTAGAAACCTCCGTTTTTTTTAGTTCCAATGAGCAACTTTTTGCCCAGAGCTAAGCTTTAATATTTGAGGCTTGTATTATATTTAAGAATATGCCTAAGGGAGCTCTGCGTTTTGTGTACTTTGGGATTATTTGCTCGCAAAAGTTTGATGTATAAGATAAAATGCATTATTTATAAGCGTTTTAAGTCGCAGCTAATTGCACTTTCTGATTGCCTGCCGTGCGACTGCTGTATGCTCTAGAGTTTTGAGTTGCATTGAAAATGTTACCAAATTGATTTCATGTGTAAAATTGCAGTCTCCATTTTATTTGCATTCAATGTTTGCGCAATTAAATATTAAAATCAATTAAAGCCCCTGAGCTATTCCTGGGCTCCTGCTGTTTTTCTCAGCATCTGTTTACACAGTAACATTTTTTGAGCAACGCCCCGTGGGCCATTTGCGTTCAGGTTTGCTTGCCGTATAATGAGAAATTGCAGCTTGCAGCTGTGTTTCAAATTTAAATGCAAAAGCAAACAAACAAAAAACAACAAATTTGTATGCACAGCAGTTTGAAGCATTTGCGAGTCTTGATGGTCTTAAAGTTTATGAGCGAAGGCTCTGTCGCAAATAAATCCCAGATTATGCAAGCCCAAAATGGAATAAATCAAATTTAAGCTGTGCTGGAGATGTTTAAAGCTAACCTTTTGGGTATTCGTTAAGCAATATTTCTCATAAATGGTCGTATTTCCACTCCTAATTATTCATATTGCTTAACTTTATTGCTTAATCACAATCTTACAGTTGTAAGTTTCATTTTATGTGAAAGCTATATCCTCCTTGTGAGAGTAGTCATATTAAAGAGTAAATGTATTTCATTGAGATATCTTCATATTTTGTACTTCCAAGCAATTTGTTCAATTAATTTAATAGCTTCATAAACTTATGTAGCAATAGGACTTTTCTATTTTGGGAGTATTTTGTCAACAAATTCCACAAAATTCCACCAAATTCTGTCCAATTAAACTGTTTTATCTGATTCCGAAATCCTCTTTCCCAATCCGTGCCATAAATCAGTGTCTAAGTGCGCCCATAACCATAACCATCCTGGCAGTCCTGTGTGTGATCTTCCCCTGCAGCCCAGCACTTTGTAGTTCCTGTTTGTATTTTTATGAGTTGTTGAGCTCTTCTTGCCGTTTCTTGCCATAAGAGTTTTTAGTTACAAAAGTCAAGCTGACACACAAAATAATAAACAAACTAGCTTACACTGTGCCGAGTTGCCCGGGCTCAGCGTTCAAGTTTATGGATAGCAGCATGCGCCAAATTTGTGGCCTCAGTCATTTGGAAGGACTGGGAAGATAAAGGCGAAAATATCAACAAACATGTAAGAATGCTATACAACATGTATGAACTTTAAGATATCCTGTATATCCTGTATAATTATACCATACTTGCTGACACTTATACATTTTATTTAAGGTCAAAAAAAAGTCACTTAGCTACAAAATATCACGTTTCATTGTAGATAAAGTTACATATAATATAAAGTTGTGTTTTATCATAGTTTAGATGGAAATCAGTCTTAAATTTGGTCGTTTAAAGTTAATTTTAAGAATATATTTTTGATTTAAGAAATACATGTATTTAATTCCGAACTTAGGCATGTTTTAACTCTTTACTAACGATGAAATGTGTGATTTCAAATGTTTATTTATGACATAACTCTTCGTTTTTTATTGCAACAACAACGAGAATTTGTAAGAGCTGAAGGCACCCATTTGCTTATTTTGATTGAGAGCATAAAAAATACGCCAAATATGTGCAAGGAATTTGCTCTACACTTGGTTCTATCGCCCGCCCCAAGGAGCCTGCATATTTTAAGAGCGAAGAATAAAAACGGATTTGCAGTTATGAACGCAAACATGCCGTAAAGCAAATAAATGGGAAAAGGAAAAATCAAGAAAAATTTCCTAGAACGTGGCCACAGAACTGGAAAATAGTTGCCGCATATTTCATCCAGGGGCAGCATGAGAAGCCCAAGGCCCAGCACCATAGCAACCCCCCAACCAGGTGTATTTATGTAGGTGCGTGACCCTGACAAATAGGAACGACAATTCGAATCCAATTAAAGTAAAAGCAATTTGCTCCCCACATGAAAACTGCAGCCCTAAGATTTCGGTTGGTTAGTGCGATTAGGAAATAAGAACGCCTCGAAAGCTCTATTTAATTAGACACTTAACGGCCAGCAGGACAACAGAACAGGATAACAGAATAAAGTTGTCGAGGGTGCAGTTGACAAAGGCCAAACGAGAGCGCATTGTCGCATTGACGCATTGTCTCAGTGAAGAGGCCGTGGACGGCAGGCTGCATTGTCAGGGCATGCAACAATGGCGACTTTGACTGATGGGAGTGTGGATACGGATACGATGGGGTTTGAAAATGACACAGTCTATTCGCTCTCCAAGCGGAATCAGACAATGCAACATTGTCTTTACGTTTGCCAACATAATTAAATTCCATTTATACAAAGCTTTTTAAAATTAACAAAACATAGACACTCGCTCTAATTATACTCAAACTCGCCACTTTGCACATTTCGGTTTAATGAAAAGAGTATTTCGTATTCGGCGTGCGCCAATTATTTTTGCCTTCGTTTTATTCAGTTTATTTGAATTGGCGCCTTATCGAAATGGGGCCGTTCGGCATTATCAACGCTTGCATCTACGTCAGTGCACATTAAAATTGCAAGCGACATGGTCGAGAAGGCACGTGGGTGGGGGTATGGCGTAGGGGTGTGGTGTGTGGGGCGTGGGGCTAGGGTCCTTCAGTGTGACACACGCCGACAAGGGCCACATAAGTACGTAAGACTTTCAATCAGAGTGCATTGAAACGGAAATTCTGCGCTGCAGCGCAGAAGGAAGGAAATACATGCTCGAGGGAACGCCTGAATGACTGACTGACTGCCTGACTGCCTGACTGCTGGCTTGATGGACGAGTTGATGGACTAGACAAGCAGTCGCCTTGCAAGTAAACTAACTGTATCAAATAACATTCAATGCAATGCCTCAAGAGCTCCTTTAAGGCATTTTACAGCTGCCACCTTCTTTGGGTAGTCACGCCGTAGTTATACCCTATACTTATGCAAATCAAATGATTATGTGGGAATGTTTGCATTAAATAATAATTAAAACTTATTGAAAATGACATAAAATGATTGTGCTGATAGCCATTTCAAATAATTATTGAAGTAAGTGCTATCGAAAGTTTGCGCTGCATAAACTGTCTTTGTAGTAGAATAAATGCAAATACATGCGTACATGCATGCAAGCACGCATGCAAACACATATTCAAGGCCATTTGTTCAGCAGTTCGTTTCGTTTTACTATTTCTTCTTTGCGCTTATACTTGTACGTGAATACTACTTGTCTCGCTTACACATATGGAAACTGTTATTTCTCTGTTATTTCGTATCTGTATGTTAGCATAAAACGAATGCAGAGTCCGTCGCGATCGAACATCAGAATAAAAAAGACGCATCAGAATGTTCGTGCTTCAATTTGCCAGCGGCCTTTGTCTTCTATACATGTGCAATCATTCACAGCGACAGAGAAACTTATTACAGGGTATCGCATTATCGAACACTCCCAAGGCAACCACTCTCTCCAGCATATGTGCTATTCGTGCTGTTGTTGCCCAGTCCAAGAAACTGTTGATGCAATGTTCATTACAAGGTTTCTGCTGGCATGGACTCTGTTTCCGACTTTGCATACTTTGAACTTTTCCAATATATTGTATTAAAGTTGGGCCATTGTGTGCGCAGTTTTATTGTTGTGCTCAATGTAGTTTACGTTGCAGGCAGAACTTCAAGGAAAGCACATTATTATGAAATATCAGCAAAATCAACGATGTTAGCAAAGCGGATTTCAATGGAAGCAAGTAGCATCCAAATATGGTTTCAATGGAGTTCGTTGAGGCTTAAAAAATGCAATTGAGTGAAAAGATTAGCAAGTTGTTGAACTAGACCCCAATTAAGTAGAGCTTAATCCGCTAGATTACCTCAGTTCTGTTAACTTCTCGCACAGTTGAGCGCCTATCTAAAGTTAAAAATTAAGATACATAATGCCGCATGAAGATAAATCCCAAAACCAAAACAAATAATTTACGCGTCGATAAATTTGCATTTTCGATTTCAATTTCCTGGCTGACTGAATTAAAGCTGCGTTGTCGTTGCGCCTCAATATCAAAGCTCACGGCTCTCCGGGCCATTTGCCTGTCCGCAAGGAATCCATTTAGACGCTCGAGTAATGACCGAAAATCCGTAACTGAAATAAATTTGATTTTATTGACAGTGAGTCAGCGGCAACGCCAGACAATGGGCCAGCTAAGGAAATTACATTTAGGCCTCCATTGTTCTGGCTCAGCACGGCATGAATTATGATGTGTCCAAAAAGGGTTGTCCCCTCCCCCTAGTCCAGGTCCCGGGCAGTGGCCGGAACACCTGCGTGATGCGTTAGGCCCGTTTGTCGACGGAGCGCGTATAAATCTTGGGACCTCGATTAGGACTCGTTAAAGGTTTTCATGTTCCGTGCTGTGACCCAGTCCATTGTTTATTAAATATTAAGGTAATTTGTAGATTTACACGATTTCCGTTCAATTCGGGTCATATTTATGTGCGTGGCTGAAAACAAGTCCACACCAAACTCTGTATTCGTGCTCTCGAGCATTCGTGTAATTTATTAGCCTCGTGTTTCAATATATAATTGAATACGCTGTCGCAGCATAGATAGATGACCGCCGTCGACGCATTGCGTCCTGCTTCAAGAGCGTGTGGCATTAAATTGTCGAGCACTTTGAGGCCAGCAGCGGCACAGCCAGCTGGACAGCAGGACAGTCAACCCATGACATTTGTTGTTTAATTAATAGCCGTACGCAATTAAGTAAACAACCAGATTGTGATCTTATAAAAACAAACTATGTGGTCGAACCTTAACATAAATAAAGAACATAACGAAATTGTATAAAAATGAGGTTTTGGAAGCTCAATTTTGTTGAGGTAATTCCTGTTACAACAAGCTTATAGAGCAATCCAGTAACAAATTATTCTAACAATTTTCTTACAGTTGTAGAATTAACGCTAAATTTGGCTCAAGGAGAATGCTTGTTTTCACAGATAGTTAAAGGAAATCCATATTTTATTATCAGCAGAGTTTTAGCCTTACAGGCAGGAAAAATAGTCTACTCTCTATGTGGATAACATTTATAATTTTCTTTTCTTTCTATTAAAAAAATCGAAAACCTTTAAAAAAAAAGTGGGAAATCCAAGCTTGTAGAGCTTACCCTGAACTTTCCCAAGATCGTTCGTAACATAATAATGAGTTTTATATTTAACACATAATTGCACCCAAATGCAACAATTAAAATTTGAATCGCTTCCGCAAAGTCAGCAAATGTCTTGCCACTTTTTCGTAGCTTTAACTTGTTGAGAATTGTAAAGAGTCTAGCGATGAAAAGACTAAAGTACTTGGGAAACGGAAGTGAATTTACCTTCGAGAAATAAATAAATGTACTGCTCAACTAACGAGTTACTTAACTACAATGACCTCCAACTCGTTTCATAAGGACTTTAAGAGACTATAATGCACACCAGACACACAGACATACACACACTTTGGCAGCCTTTCATAAAGTTTGCTTAGCTTGCGCCTCAGCAAGCAGCCAACTTGGTTGGGCACTTTGATGTGGAACCGCGAGCCATGACAAGGCCAAGTACGGGCAGGGTAGACGTGGGACGACACTCGAAAGCCGCAGCTCTGCACTTGCACATTTGCATGTGTGTATGTGTATAGGTGCTTGTGTGTGTGCCAGGGACTGGCAACTAACCATTAGATATGCAAAGTCAAACACACCTATGCAAACGGCCAGAGGCGCTTTTTGCTCGACACAACTCTGGCGTTGGGCCCAACTTGTTGGCATACGCGGCGTATGCGCAACGTGCGTATTGCAGGTCGTGGGTGTGGGGGCATAATAGGTCCTGCTGCCAGGAGCTGAGCTGTGGCAATTTTCGCGTTGATTGACTAAACGAATGGACACAGGGCAAGGGTAGCACAGAGTGCGCAGTAACTATTTACACTCGCATTAATTATGACTGTGTAATGACCTGTGCGCGGTGTGAGTGCTTGAACACAAAATGCGCCATCGCGACATCTGTGTGGCATTAGCGTTTGACAACATCCAACATGATTTGACAGGCTTGTTTGGTTTGTTCTTGTGTTTTTTTTTTTTCGTTTTTTATTGATTTGAAAAGTCATTTGTTTGCATGTATTTGTGTGACAGACAAGCCACAAGCATGATATGCCCAAAAGTATGCTATGTATGTTATTGATCAATGTGCGCTTTTTGTGGGAATTATATGTTGCCAATTGAATTATATCGAAATGAATACGCAGCAAGAGTCAGAGCTGGAGTCAGAAGCAAAGCTTTAGTGCGAGTCATTGAATAGGGCAGACACGTAACAAACTTGTTATCTGTCTCTGTGTGCCACGGCCCAATGTGTGTATATGTGTGTGTGTGTATCTGTGTGAGCCAATTTAAAGGCTTCTCCCACGCTTGACATTTGTATACATATAGAGAAACAAACACTCGCACACACTCACAGCGACACACACAATATGGCATACAGTCAGGACAGTGTCAGGACAATGACGGTGTGTTTTTGCTTTTTGTGTGCCTGAACGATTTCCTTTGTACAATTGATAACTCCATGTGCTTCTGAGTGGGCTGTGTGTGTATCTGAATGTACAAAAATTTAAAATTCCTTCGCTCTGGCTCTGGCTTTAGCTTTGGCTTTGACGTTGCCAACGTTATGCCCTTCAAGCGTTGGGGATTTTTAACAAATTAAAGTCCTGTACAGCTGCAGGGCCAACAGAAAGTTGTCAGCGACTTTTTGTAAATATTATCAGCACATATACATATAAGTGTAAGTATGTATATATGCGTATATATTGAGCAGTCGTGTGGCAAGATAAGTCAGCGACATTTGGCAACTGTATAAGTGTCAAAGGCCACTTCACTGGATTATCTCAATACGTTTGCTGTGTCACTCTAGGCTAAATTAAAATCAAAAAGCCAATTGGCAACATTTCTATCAAACTGAAAAAAAAAATCAAATTTGTACTTTCTTTCAAGTTGACAACATATTTGTGAATTTTGCAAAAATAAATTCTAGCATGAACTGCTCCTCTTTTCTTCTTTTGTATTCCAGACACAATCCCAGCCTAGAGTTTATACATATATAAGATTTTCTGATGTTTCATTAGGCTAAAAATGAAATCGAATTTGTAGTATCTATCCAATTGGCACATCCGCATTTCTCATTTCATTCATTTATCTCGACTTAGTCAATTTCTGTGGCTGGCACTCGAGTACATTAGCACATACCCAAGTCTACGTCTTATGGCATTTTAAGTACTCACTTAGCGAGCACATTAAAAACTAAAACTTGCTGCAGCAGCAATGCCCACGCCCCCAAATAGCAGCAGCTGGGGCGGGGGGAGCCGCACGCAATAACAAAGGCAATTTAGAGCGAGGACTATAAACATTTTTGGCCAACCGCAAATGCAACGCCCCCAAAGCACAGACGCAGGTCAGCAGCAGCCAGTGGGAGGGATTCCTCGCCACGTGCGGATCATTAAGTGCGTCTACTCTTCACAGGACAAGCCAAATATTTGCGGCTTACTTGCTAGCCACAACTTAGTTTACACCCTGCAAGTACATTGAAAATGTGTATAACAGGCAGAAGGTGACTCCTGACTATATATTCTAGTGGTCAGTGTCAATAGGATAACTCAATCTACATATCTTTCAGTCTGTTGGTATATAATTTAAATGCTTCGATCTGTGATACTCCTAGAGTTAGATAAACTTGGAATCAGTTGCTCTTATTGTTCGAGGGTCTGAAGTTTATTTGACGCCTTCGATAAGTCGCCCCGTTTCTTCAAAGTCAATATATATCGATTATCAGATGAGGTTTTTAGAGCATATCTCAGGGCTTATAAGAGCTAAATTTGCTTTGAGCGTTAAAATTCTTAAATTTTCGATACCTCATACCATATCATCGTCTACAAGAGCTAGAGACACCAAATTTGGTCTGTGGGTTAAAGTATTTTAATAAAGAGCCAACTATAAATACCGAAGTTGTTTAGGAATGTATTTCAAATAGAGCGAGCTGTAGAAAGGCAGAATGTTTGTAACGTCAGCTCTGCACTGTCTTCAGGGCATTTGTGGGTCGGACTCTCCCAACTACAACTATTTTTTTGTTTTTTACGCGCTTTCAAACAATTTCGATTGGCATCTGGCTGCGAATCCCTGTTGGATGGCATTCCCTGCACATTCCTATGAAATGTACAGACACAAATATTTGTAAATTAAATGCGTTGCCATCGCATCCATCATTTATTGCATTTATTTATGTTTTTATTTTTCGGATTTAAAATATGATTTTAAATGTTGTGTATTACTCATAAAAGTTTTTCATATTGTATTTTTTTTCCGCAAATTATGCGCTAAATTGTGGTTGGCAATGATTGATGGGCCAGGCAAAGGAAATGTTATTCCCTCTTACAGCTGCCCCCCCTCCGCTGCATTCCGAATGTTGGCATGTTTACTTTGGGCCGAGCGCGCGTAAAGCAAGTCATAAAAATATTTCAACGAAAGAATAAAAAGCGAGCGGAAAAAGAACTAACAAAACGTTGTAGGTCATGTGTCATTTTCAGAGTTCCCAGTTCCGTTCGGTCCCCACCCCTGATCCTCCCGCCACTCAGCCCATGGCATGTTACTTATTTGTTTGCACTTTGTTGGGGCAACCAAAACTTTAACAAACAGTTTGCAGCAAACATTTTTGTTGGCGTGGCAGCCAGCGGCTGAAATTGAATATTTAATTTTTGCTTTGCCTGTTTTGGCATTTTTTTTTTTTGGCAAAAGGTGGGGAAAATTTGCAGGTATCGTCGAAAATTGTTAATGAGTTTTAGCGACTGATGGAAACATTGCGGGCTGTGCGGAAAATATTTGAGCCATCTTAAGCGCAGCTCAAGCAGATAACTGTGCAAACAAAGTATGCAAATTTTACAAAGCAAGGCAAAGTCTTGAAACAATGTAGGACATAAAGCTGTAGACAATTAGTATTAATTTCTTGCCCATAATTATTCACCGTTTTGTGTAGGCCCTTAAACATGCTTACACAATTTTATTTTAATGAAAACTAAATGAGATGCTGCGCTTGGAAAATATGAAATACAATATTCTTTATAATTCAGAAATTCTTCTTGCAGCAAGACATCTGAATAAGCGAATACGTTGAATGTATGTCAACTCGAAAACCTTGTTAACTTTTATGGTTTTATTTGCATACCCTGAGTAACTCTCATTCTGCACTGAACCAATTTAACTATATCAATATTAATATACTGTACTTGTGCATATTATATCAAGTTTTTTATAAAAATATTTTGTTAAATAAAAACGAATCGTCGAATTGTGCAGCTATAAGTTCGTCTATATGAAAGCCAATCCCTAAATTCGGCATTTCGAATATTTGTTTTAACTTGCAAAACAAAGTGAATCTTAGCATAAAACAAAAATTGTTGTTGCCTTCTCTTCTCTTTTTATTAATACAATTTTTTATAATTTTCTTCCTGGATAATACTTTTTCTAATATAATTAATTATTATTGTCTAACAGAATTTTTTATAATTTTGACTCATTTTATTAATAAAAAATTGTAATGCTTCAGCCCAACTGGAATTTATTTTAAGTACATAATTAGGGGACACAATGAAATGAAAATTTCTTTAACGCTTCCGACCCTTTTGGCTAAAACAAATCCTTTTCTGTTTATACAGCCTGCCCATTCAGTCTCAAAGCCTGACGACCATTTCAACGCCACTTAATTAAACTACGCGCTCCATCACTTGCTCCACAAGACCGTCGTGCGCTAAAAATCCATAACAAAATGTCAACACTCATTCATTAAGAGGCCAACATAGGAGTTGACTGACTCAAAAAGTGCTGCATGGAAATAGGTCAGCCAAGCACACAAATATGGGCCGGATAAAGTAACAAAAAATAGAACTTGTAATTGCCATCGCATATCGATACAGCATATACAAGCAAATAAAGTCAAATATGCGAGCCTGTTAACGGTCGAAAGCACCGTTCGAAGCTGATTAGATGCAAATTGCGGTGATAAAGAGTCAAGCGGAAACCAAACTAAAGTCACAGCCCGTACAAACCACCACAGCCAAGTACCAATTGAAAGTCGGCAAAGAAAAATTATTTGAAAACCCGAACCAGATTTTATGTTATTTTTATGTTGAAAAGAGAGACAGGGAAACGGGGGAAATATATGCGGGAACACACACACACACAATATTTATTTATTCATGGGCAACACAGACTCTTGTGCGTCAGAGCTACCCAGAAATGTAGCTTACAGATCACAACTGGGCCTACAATTTATTACAAATAAAAACTATGCATATGTATCATATAGGTTACTGTGTATATTTGGAATGGAATTTTTGGATATTTTAAGTTTTGGCCACATACCTGCAGCTTGTAAAAGTTTAAGCGAAAAAGTGTATAAAACTAAAAATAAACAGGTATAAAACAATTTCTAAAAACTAAAAACTTAAACATAGCTCGTACCTCGACCAATGGGTTGCCTTGGTTTAATTGGTTTCAGCACAAAGGTATGCTACACTTTTGAATTTCAAAATATACTTGAGTCGCGCGCACTTTCGCTTTTTAGCTGCTGAACTGAACCTATCGAACCGAACACCTCGCTTGATTTGTGAAACTGGCCTCGTTTGTTCCCTAGGTTTGGTTAAAAAGCGTCTCTGTTCGCTCTGCCCAACATTCGGGTGCCCGAAACGAGTGATGTTTTGGCCACTGTTAACTGCCGTTGACTTGAAACGTTGTGGAATTGAAACACATCGCAGCCCGTGTGTGTGGGCCACGCCAAAAAGTAGGTCTAATACGGCAGGCAAATTGAGTGAAAACCTATGTGGAAGCGAAATCTCTCGATTCCTAACCCTCCGCACTGTGGGTCAAGTTGTGTACTTAAAATAACTCAAAAGCTTAGTTGAGAGCTTTTGAAATACTGGGTTTTTTTTCCAAATGTTACCAGTATTCTTTGTTAAGGACAAACGAAGGTACATTTTAAGCTCTAAATACCTGTTGTTTTAAATAAGCAGAAATTTACAATTTTCTTACAGTGCCAATATTTACCTGGAAATAAAGAAATAAAATATAAATTAGTATAAAAACTGAAAAGCGATTTAAACTAAACGAAATCTATTCCGAACTGAAATACACACACTTAAACACAGAAACAACAACAGTTATGATATACATATAGATTTAAAAGGGAAATTTGAAGAGCGTACAACAACTGTGGTTAAGACAGTACCAAGAGAAAAATATAGAGAGAAAGTGACAAAGAGCTTAAAAGCTTTTAAGCTCCTTTGAGCTTTCTGATAGTGTTACCAGCTGTACGTGTTTTAATGTTAGTATTATGTTCTTTTTGGGAGTTAGTTGAAAAATTCCGTTAGGAAAACATGCCAATTAAATATTGAGGAAAAAGTATTTTATTGAAAAGTATTAGCAAAATAACCAAATGCTAGATACATAAAAGAAACGTGCACATTTTGTGTAGCAACTTTAAGACTACTTAATTTATAAACAGATTAACAACACTGTTCAACACTTTACAACACTTATGCAGCTAATTAATATTTAAGTACAGCATCAACAGCACAACACGAACAAAATAACACGTGCTCTCTAGGCAATATATAGTGTATATATATACATATATAAGTTGCTAGGCTTTGTTTGTTGTTTTTGTTTAGAAAACAAGAGCAACAACAAATTGCCAGGCTATTAAACACACACACACCAGATGATGTTATTGTTGTTGTTGTTACATTTAGTGCTGGCTAAAAGGAATTAACATCGAATTTAAAATCGAGATCCAAATTTTTCAACGGATTTCGATGGAATTTCTTGCTGCCATGATGATGATGGTGATGTGGTATTAGTATCTCCACCTCCGGTTCTTCATCTGCAGTATTATCGTTATTTTCGGATTGGTTTAACAATTTTAATTGAATTGTTCGTGTCGATTGTTTATATAAAAAACCAAAAGACAAATACAGAGAAAAGAGCCATTAAAACAAAATTGTTTTTAAGTTTTCGATAAGCAATTGATTGATTTGGGTGAAGTGCATGAGCCATGTAACAAGCGTAACGAGTACAATATTAAAGCGGTTATGATATTTATGAGCAAAATGAATCGAACAAGGTGAAAGTCAAGACAAAATTGTACACAAACACACACACACGCAAACCATAGATATACTTTCACTCGCTTAACATGTAATACAGTGCGTATGCGTTATATTCGCGCATATGCGACACAATTTCCTGTTAACACGCAGCTGCTTATTAGCATTGATTAGAACCACGCAAGTTTATGGCATGTGCTGATGGTTTTCGCACACACGTGTAAAGTGCGATCCATTCATGCTCCACCCTCTCACAGAAGGTAAGCCCAAAATTTCCACATACCGAAATAATTTCCGCAAGTTTTCGCGGCAGACCAGTCCTTAATCATATAAATACCTATAAAAGAAGCTATTCACGAAATAAAGGAGAGACTAGTTAAGACATTTAGTCAATACGAATGAGCTTGAATATACCCTGTAAATTAGTTTAAACAGCATTAGCACAGGCAATTTCCGAAGAATAGACAAATGGGTTAATGGGGACCAGCTAGAATCGGTTTTTAATGCTGATCAGGAATTGATTTATTTTGTATTAAAGTGCATATTTTCCGTCAGTCTGTTACATTAATTTGCACAATTGCAATATGCCCTATTCATGAGTACAGGGTATTTACTGTGAAGTATGGCAAAGAACTTGGGTAAATTTACATACGCAACGAAAACTTTCTGAGTACGCAAAAAAAAAAACAAATAATAATAATAATAATAGGATCGACATAATAAAATGAAACTACCGAACTGTTGAAGTCGATGTTGAGGGCTGGCCCTCGAAAAGTTATACAATACTCGCAGTTATGGCCGTTGTTGCAGTGCAGTTGGTAGTTGGTGGAGTCATTGCTCAAGTTTGGCTGAAGTGGCTGCATTTGCCTGCTACCTGAATGCAAGGATATGTTGACGAAGGACTTTAAGTAAGATAACAAGCTTTTATTGCGCCTCCATAGACATCATGCATTGTATCTTAATGCAGTTTACACAAAAATAGCACAACTATGAATTTTCTATGTAACTCTTGAGCGTAGTTTATATTAAAAATTGAAAAAGTGAAGCACTTTTGCAATAAAAATATTGCCATAAAAACTTGAAGAAGCACAAAAAACATTATATGAAAAGAATATATATTTTTTAGGGCTTCGTGTCGGGCCGGACGAGCTTCCAACTTTTATGGGCTGAAATAGCAGACTGAAGCTCTTAATGACTAAAATGCTTAAGTCATATCAAGGGGTACAGTCCTCGGCCATTGTGGCTGGCGAGCAAGGATGTTTCGAATTCCATGGCAATAGTTAAAATGTTAGCTCAATAGCTTGTAACTATTTCCTATACTATAATAATAATAACAATGAACATATTCAGGCTAATTAGTAATTTATATGACAACACTCACAGCTGAGCTTGTTAAATTTCAAAAGCCTCATTGGCATGCAGCGCCAGTCTAAGAGCATCAAAAACTTGGCAGTTGTGGTAGCTCAATTCATTCCAAGTCGTATAGAATAGCTGGTAATGACAAGGCACATGTACACACACACAAACACACACACCAACACACATGCACGTACAAAAGCAAAGTCTGGCAAAGTTAGACGTCTGTCAGACGTCGCTTTGCCTGCCTCAACTTGTTTGCGAGGCTTTTGGCAGCGAGTTGCCGCCTGGCTGGCTAAACTTTTAATCAGCCTGAAAAAGTTACGTCCTGGGCGCGCAATTATTGCCGAATTTCAGCGCCAACAAAAACATAATCAAGTTAATTGCATAAGGAATGTTATGCAAAGGCTTTCAAGAGCAGCAACAACAACAAGCGAGCATAACAAAACAAAGGCAAAATATTGAACGGGAAGAAAAAGCGGCGCCAAGTTTATTGTCCTGGCGTCGCGAGTACAACGAAATATACCTATACATGCACACTTATATGTGTGTGTGTGTGTTAGTGCTTTATGCTGCCAACTAATATTGCCTTTTGTTGCTGTTTTTGTTGCTGGTGTTGCTCTCCTTGTTGTAATACAATCAATTTCCGCTTTTGTTTGTCAAGAAAAGTTGCCAACGAGAAAATGTTGTGTTTCGACTTTTTCTGCGGCACTTTATGTTGTTTTCATATTATTTCTGTTTTTTTTTTTTTCTCATCTTTTTTGATGTTGTTTTTTATTGTCCGTTTTATTTTTATGAAGCGGAAGCAACAGCTCAGCTGCCAATGCTGTTCAAACATGACGTATACGTAATATGCTGCTCCGCACCAAACAATTTATTGATTGCCTGCCATCGCTGCGGATGTTGGCTTTATAAGGATGTTGGTGTTAGAATGTTAAGTACACAATTTTTAATTAAATTTTCTCCTTATGGTATCCATTATCATCTCTGTGTATAACAATGAATGCCAGTTTACTGGTTGCCTGTCTTATGGCTGCGCCACATTTCAGAGAGGGGAGCTGTTTTGTTTGGGAGATGTGGCATTGGCTTTGTGCAATTAGCTTTTGTGTTATGTGTGCTTGATTAAGGCATATCTGTGACACGCACACACAGCTCAAAAATATGCTCTGCGTAACAGACAACTCGTCACACCCATACACGCACACACATTCAAGTAGGTCGCCTACAACTTGGTAGTATTCCAGACTTTCCCATTGCCTGCTGCGTGTTTTCTTGCGTAGCCAAAAAAAGTTTGTTGAAATAAATTATACATTTATCTTTATTAGAAAGAAAAGCACTTCCTGCACTATTAATAATACTTTATTTTTAGAAGTTGCCTCGAAAGCTAAAAGAGGAAAAGTCACCACCAACATTTTTATATAAATTTATTATGAAAAGTCCAGAGAGTCAATTAAAGGGATTTTAGCTTTTTAGTCTGCTGGACTGGATCTCGCTGATGATTAATGCCTGGGTATTTTATTTTCCTAACTTTGTGACGTAAAACAAATCTGTGTGAGTCAGCTGAAAAACTTGGTTTCAGCCCAATGAGTCGACAAGAAAGTAGATAGCACAAAAACATATATGCAAAATATTAAAATTTTATTGTCAGCATTTTGCAGCAGATGCAAATGCTTTAACAACAATTTTTGATTGCGATATACCAAAATTCATAAGCCATTAAGCACCATCACAACACTCTGGTATGCTGTGTGCCACCGATAATAAATAATCTCTGGCAATTACTCACACAGTTTGGCGAGCGCATGTCAGATTTTCAAAATAAGGATATGCCCGATATCGACGTGCAAGGACATTACGGATGTTAACAAATACATGCGCAAGTGACAAATGCTAAAATGCCAGACGAACCCGGCAGCAATACAAGAAAAATACTTTGACCCAGATGATTGACATCATAAATAATACTGGGCATATCATATCAGCTACATAATAAATTCATAACCAGCAGTTGGCAATTGGCAGACATTTTTATTGATGTGGCATTTTTCTTCTCTTTTTCGACCCTATACAAAGGGGATAAGGAAAATTATAAGAGAAATGTTGTATTTGTATCTTAAGAAAATGTTGGGAAAACTTTCTATCATTTAAATTGCACCATATACTGTGAAACTAACCGTTCCGGGTCCTCTGTGATGATTACAACAAGCATTACACACACTCTGCTCGGAGTCTTCTCTTCCTCGTATAAAGTCATCTATTTTAAACTATTTTGCAAGTAGTTAATCTTAGCCAAGTTTCGTAGCTTGTATTCGCTTTTGTACTTCGCTACTTGTCTCGTAAGTTACACGACTGCGCCCCTCTGCCGGATGGGCGGTAGGTGGGATCCAGCATATGGTGCGCGAAAACAAATCCTATAGAGCATACTTCATCTGTCCAACCCACGCAAGCAACTCAATCTTGACTTAAGGCTTTATTTTCTTATATGAGGAGTCGTTCTACTACTCCTTGGTAAACCACTTATTGGGCAGTTCAAAGCTTGACAATATATCATTCCTCTTCGTAGAAAGATGGCTAATATTTGGGTTGGAAAATTGAGCGCTTAAATTGGATGGGTACCATTCCAGCCGGACATAACATACTAGTATATGTGTACAGGACATAAAATGTAGTCCCTTATTTGTTTTTTTGACTGTCTTCAATAAATCAGCTTCGACTAGCGAAATCGCAGAAGTGTAACTTATTTATTCACCAGCAGCTGCCTTTTCTATAAAAAGTATTCATATTCTTTTTTGCTTAAAGAAGTTAAAGCGTTTTTTTAAACTGTAATAATAACAACTCTTTCTTAATGCATACTTAAGGATCCTTATTATTTATAATTCCTCGCTAATGGCCTCTTTTGTTATGCTTATTTGCTAAACAGTCGGGATCCTTTCCAATTAGATTGCACAGTCAATACGGAAATGCGAAAAGAAACCGAGAAGCAAGCAATGACAGAAGCGTAAATAAGACAGAAAATGGTAAACGGCAATGGAGCAATGGAAATCTTACCGAACATACCCAAGAAATGTCAATTTATCATTTCCGTTTGTTAACGCGTCGCAAATTGTGCGCTTGGCAAATGCTTTGCGCGCTTTCAAAAGCCATTTGCGAGGCGGCAGCAATGGACACAGTCGTCGGCCACACCCCAACTGCTGACTGCGCCCACAGCTGACGTTTATGTGTAGACAAAGATATGCATAATTTGTGCGTGGCGCCAGTTTTTCTCAATTTGAGCACGAGTGTCACGGACAAAAATATCAAATAACATTCTGGCACGCATTTCTGGTATTTGTCCGGCGCTTTAATGCGACTCTAGTGTCCAATTTGGCCGGGCTTAGTATTTTCATTGTTTATGCATTTCTTTCGTGTAAATATGCAGCATTTAGCCACATAACGACTTTCCGCAACCCCATCGGCTGGCTCATCGCGCAGCTTTTATAATTTTGGGCAAGGCCGTTCTTGCCTATTTTTGGCCAGACGGACGCACCTTTTACGGCAAATTAAAATAAATGCCGACACACGGGCTCGCCATGGCGTATACATAATATACCCCTCCTGTCTGTTCGGTTCCAGCTACGACCAAACGAGCTGTGAACAGTCCCATGTGGAGACGCTAAATTTGTGTTTCAATACATGCATATATAGCATACATATTTTTTGGTTGCCTCTAAAAATTTATGGCCAGCAATTTGTGGCTTTCAATGTGGCAACAGAGCATTTGTAAAAGTTAGATGAAAATAATGTTTCACTAACTGAACACGGGAGCGTGTGGGTGTTTACTGATTTATGCTCTTACAATATTATATGTCCTTAAATATTTAGAGTCCTTGATGTGTACAGTAGAGTTTTTTCCACCAAAAACAAAACTATGCTTCAAGTATTAACTGAAATGGAGCAGCTAAATTGTATGCCTAACTATCGGTAACTGTCACATTCGATAGCAAACAATCGTTAGTTTATCATATGTGTATACTAATTTAAATGAGGATGTTTAAGACCAACAAAAAGCTGTTTATTTTACCTATTTTTCCTAATAACAAGTCTGAATAATAAACCACTCAAATGCAAAAGCAACAAATTGAAAGACATATCGATAGCATATATGTTCCACGTCCTGGCTTATTTGTATATATGTCAATTTTCAATATACACGAATTTCCCAGTCGCCGAATAGGAGCGCTCACACCTTGAAAAGTGCCTTAATTAACTAGGTAACAACCATGCAAATCAACGGAGCAAGCTGCGAAGCCATAAAACACGTCAGCACAATAGCACAAGGCGTTGGTAATGGAAGGGCAGACGGCCGGCCACACCTGAATGCGAGGCTCAGAGCAAACAGAATATCAAATGGCAATCATTAGCCGCCAATAAATCGTGCTGCTGACGCGAGCAAGCAAAACGCCTTATTTATTCTCAATTAGGCGTACATTAGCCAAAGTCGCACAGACTTTCACATTGTCACATTGAGCTGAAAACCGAAACATAATTAACAAGCTGTATACAAGACGCAAAGGGCAGCCGGAAAAGGAAACGGGCAAGCCTAGCAGCCATTTTCGTGGTCGAGTGTCTATCTGTCTATGTGTGTATCTATGTGTGTGTGTGTTTGTGTTCAAGCGAACTAATTGAAATCGCTTGTAGCTCAAAAGCTTTGTACCAAACTCAAAGCGCAGCCATTTTAATTAAAATTATGCAAAGCTCTGCCTCAAATATGAAGCATACGCCCGAGTATCGATCTGACAGAACCATTAGACAACAATTATTATGCGTGCTCTGGCTTATTCAATTTTGATGCTCTGCAGCCAAAGAGTATGTTTAATATTTCGATTATTAAGTCTGCTAATCGAATGCCTTGCAGCCAAATTGATGTTTAATAAGCTTAAAGTAGAGCATTCCGATTAACAATGCCTGATATATAAAATATTTATTCGCAACTACATGAACATTATTATAGAAGCATAAAGTTAAAAGTATTTGAGACATACCAGTAGCTATTTTAAGCCTCCATAGATGAGTTGTCTAGCTAGAGGACACTAAGTTTCAAGCCCTAGAGTATGAAATATGTATTGCAATATTTTGGCTGTGAGTAACTTGTGTGTGTAACTTAAAGCATTCAACTTGATAGTACAATCAAGTCGGCGTTATGCGTTCGTGTCTGATATAATCTTCCGCTGCCTACAAATGGCTTAATTGCTCGTGTACAACAACCGTCAAGTGACGGCGACTACAACAATAACAACAACAATAACAACAACAATAACAACAATAGTTACAATGGGAGAGTACCTCTCAGGCGTTTATTTGGATTAGACATTAGTAGAAAAGCAGCTCACAGATACTTTACAAGCAGCTTAGCACTAGGCAAAGTGTTTTATTGTACGGGCTGGCAGCTCCGCTTTCCGTTTTGGGCTGTTTTTGTATTTGTTTAGGATTTGCAGCGCACATTTTTGTGTGTGTTGCGCAGATTTACGCATGAGTCGTCAACTTTATTGCTAATTTATGTGCAGCGTTGTGTAATTCTGGCCATTGCCACGCCTCTGGGCAGCTAATGTTACAGTTTCGGGTCTACGTAATGCCATGCTAGTTTAGGTGTGGCCCGCCACAAAGATAAGCCTTCTGCACGTGCCCGACCTCTCTCGTCATCGGCGCTTATTAATTAGTTGATAATGCGTCAAAGGCAGACATTTCCAACATTTCATTTCGACACTCGCGGGTTGAATGCACTTCACTTGAGGCTGGGAAAGCTTGCAGCTTTCTGTTGCTGGCATCGCATTTTCTTCTTTTCTTAATTTTTTTTTTTCTTTTTTTTTTTTTTTTTGATTTTCAGCCAAGAGAAAAACGCAAACAGACTCGGAATGTGTTGAGCCTGGCTACGTGTTTATAATATGAAGTTTTTCTTGGCACAGCTCGAAAAAAGCAGAAAGGCATAAAGCGACTACGACTTAAAAGGCATTTGTATGGCTGGTTTGCTTTACTGTAGTTTTATTTTATGCCTTTTGCAGTTGCCTTTATTTATGTCGCTGGCGGCATTTCAAGAAAAAAAGGAACCGAACAAACAAATTCTACAGAAGAGCCCAAAAATAACAATTTAAAACTTAACGAGCGACTGTAAACATTTTTGAAGTAATAAGTTTTGGTAGAAAATAAAATATCTAGCAAGAAACAGATTACACACATTTTCCCTTGAGCATATCTTGTTTTTTTGTTTTCATAAATTTTACATAAAAAAGTTTATTATTATTACTTTAAAGCCCAAGCCTTTTTTGATGTTACTAAAATAGTGTTCCTTACGACTTGCATTAGATTATTCTAAACATATTTTACATTCTAAGGTTAACCTCTGTGAGAATATTAAAAGTTCTATAAAATTGTGAACATTTATGAAAGAAACAGAAGAACCTATTGATAATACCTATTAATTAAAAACAAATTAAGTTAATTTGATATACTGATTAAATCAAGTATTTGTAAGTCTGTAAGTATATTTTTAGTCTCACAGTTTATTCTATGTTAAACGCTTTCACAGATTGACTCTGCTTAACACTAATGGTTAACAGAATCTTTAACATACTAGGGACCAGCTGCCAGAGTGACCGTTCATACTTCTGTGAAAAGAAGCCATGGATAATGTGACGTCTCTATCCTACTACAAATATTGATTCAGGTAACTTGACTGTATCAATGCCCTGAACATGTAACAGGCAGAAGACAGCATCCCCGACCCCATAAAGTGTATATATTCTTGATCAGCATCAATAGCCGAGTCGCTCTAGCTATATTTGTCTATCTGTCCGTCCGTCTGATCTTAAGTATGAACGCAAGGATCTCACAACAAGTCTATCTGACATTTAAGTTCTTCACTTCCTATATGAATATAAATAACATTCCTCATTAGCAGTCAGGCAAGACATTATCATCACCCTGTCCTCAAATGGACACTTCTTGAACATTGTGCGCCCATCTCAAAAACTAGAAATATGAAATTTAGTTGGCAAGGCTTTTGTATAACACATGCAAATCATATTCAGTATAAATTATAATTCCACCTTCTATTGAATTACATTTTATTTTAATTTATATTGAATAGCAGTTCGTTTGCCAGCCCAGTTAAAGGAACATGAAAGGATTTATCAAGCACTAATTAGCTCAACCAGCCGAGTTTCGCCCGTTTGTGTTATTTTTCATGGAAATTTCTTGAATGGCAGGCGCGCCCTTTCAAGGGCAACGAGAAATTAAAATCTGCCAACGCATGCATGAAAATATTTTGCAAATTGAAGGCAACCACGGCGACGGGCACATTAACAACAACGCCGTTACTAAACAATAATCATAATTTGTGGTATTAACGGGACACCAGGATGGTAGGGTCCTTTTATCGTCGTCCTTGCCAGCGCTTTACGAGCGCTGATAAAGTGTCGCCGTGCAATTTATCTGAGCTGCGCGGGAGCTGGTTGCCCGAATAGCTCGGGGACCCAATCCAAACACAGAGCCAGAGCGACTCCACCTGTCACGGGGGAAAACACGTTCTGGTAATTTATGAGTCATACATTTGAGTTCTGCACTTTTATTTGGCCTCCGGTACGTTGGCACAACTCACGCGCGAATTTTATTTCCATTATTTGAACCAAACAAACCGCAAAAGTTTTTCGGTTGTGAATTTCTAAAAATAACACTGCGCTGCAGTTATGGGCATACCCCTAAAGGGAAAGGGGCGAGGGGAGACGATCAAGTTTTCATACAAAAGTTTGGCGTTCATGTGCTTTACAAATGTTTTGGCCAAATTATGTAGTTTATTCCCAATTGTTAAAGGGCAGGCAAACTTAATGCAAGGAACAGACATGATCGCAAAAAAGTGACCATGAATTAAACCAAATATAAGTAAAACATTCATCGCGATTAAAATTCGGCGTGGCGATACTCAGCAATAGATTTGATAAAGATATAATCTTATATTAATATTATTATTATTTTTATAAATCATTTTGTTATTCAGTATGATCCTATTATTTGAATTTAATATTTATGTACAATTTGGTTATTTTCTTAGTTAAAAAGCTTTCTTATCAAGGAAAGGATAATGGCAGAGATGGGAAAGTTTAAGACTATTTGTTTTTCAGAAGTGTTCACTTTTGAGAAATGTTAGCGATATTTACTAATATTCTAAGCTTCTTTAGCAATGAGTAGTGTTTACTGCCAAAAACTTAATATTTGCAAATTGGATAGTTTAGCTGATTCCTAGAGCTGCTGTTAAGATGCATATTATTATTTGTTTTCCCCTTGATATTATTTATAAAGCATCTCAAGATCTGAATAAACATCACACGGCCCCGAAAAGTAGGCAATGAATCTGTGCCCCTTTTTAATGATATATTTATGTTATGCTCTTAGCGCTGTCATAAAAGTATATTTATGCGGCGCTTATTAGATAACATAAACAGTGAAACATGGACTGTAACAATGCCCATTAGAGTAAAGATTGAGTTTTGAGTCAGCGCAATGTCGGCAACATTGCGGCTACTTAGCCAAGTTAAGTTCTGCACAAATTTGCCGAAGGACACAACAATTTGCAAGGCACTCGCACATAAGTGTACGCTGGCACAGAAGTCGTTAAAGGACATGTATAAAAATGCCCACATGTTTAGCGGAGTGTAATGTAGTGCAGTGTAGTGCGCATTTAAAAGTCATCTATTCCCAATACATGTATACATACATATAAATGTGAGGCAATATATATTTGCGAGACCATTAAACGCATTATTGGATTAGAATGCGAAGCAAAAATAGACAGAGAGAGAGGGAGGGGAGGGCAAGAGAGAGGGAAAGGCGACTGCGATAAGGATTTGCCACGAAGCACACAGTTGATAAATACAAAATAAAATAAATAATAATAAAGGTAGCAGAACGCAATACACAAAGAAACTCAGTCACACACAGTCATACACTCACACACGCACACACTCACACACACTGAAGAGCTTTGTAATATGAATGTATTTTCTTTTTGGGTATTTGTTGTATGTATTTGATATGTTTGGCTCTTACCTTCCTCCTCGACATCATCGTTGAGTTCTGTGATATCCGCCTTATCGCAGGAACGGTCGACGCCATTTGTTGCTGCGCTGCCTCCTTTGGAGTTCGCTGCCGACTTGGCATCGCCATTTGAGATAATTGAATTTGATTTTGCGTGATTTGTATGATTGTTTGAGGATTTCGCTGAACAGGAGCCACCTTCCGACAGCTCCATTTGTGGTGCACTCGGCTCCGGGTCCCCATTGCTGACGGCATCGATGGCGGCGCCGTCCTTTGTCTTCAGTTCCTGACTGGTGTTGCAGCCCATTATGTATTGGCTGAGACTCTGTTGCTCGGTCTCTGTGCTTTCAGTTGGCCTAGGTAACCAGGACCAGAACCAGGCAATCGCTGTTGTTTAATCAATTGCAGTAGCAACAACAAGAGTTAAATACCCACTCACACACACACACACACAAACACACTCACACACTCGCACACACACGACAGCACTTTTTTACGCAGACACACAGGGGCCTTAACTTTTTATGAACTTTGTTAGAGTTTGTTATGTGCACTTTGACTTTTGTTGGGCGAAACCTTTTTGTAAAAAAATCAGTTAGCAAAATATTTAGTTTTTTTTTTTTTTTTTTTTGGTAATTATTGATTTATTTTCCGTATTCAAAAGAACTACAAAAAGGTTCACAACCACGAAATTATCAGCCAGTTTCTCTTAAATTTGATGTATTTTTCAGTTAGCAGTTTTGAAAAGGAATAACGGAACTTGAAAAACTCTGAAGCTGACGCTAAATTTAACTGACTGACACTGGCACAGGCTCAGGCACAACTGACAAACGCAAGCGACGCGTCCACACTAAGACTGAATTGCGGCTATTATCCTGCAGGAGCAAGGCTCAACAGTCGACAACAGGAGTTTCGGCAGAGACACAGGCAGCGACGGCGGCAGCAGCAGCGACAGAAGCAGCGACGTCAATGTCTCCGTCAGCCGGCAGTCAACAACTAGCCAGAAGGAGACCCAGAAATCGAGCGGGTGAGCAAGGCAACGAGAACAAAAACCCAGCGAGCCAATGCGAGAGCACATTTCTTCTCATTTTATTGTCTGCACAGTGAAGCAGGGCTTCCAACAAATTTACTAATACCAAAACATTAAGTTTTAAACTATCAAACTGTATGAATTCCGAATTCTTTTTAATCCCCTAGATAGATAGAAGATATTTTAATTACTTTCAAAATAAAATTGCTTTAAGCATTAAGCATATACTACAAACTACAAACTAATTTCAAAAGAAACCAATCAAAATGATACCAGTGTGACAGTTAGGCAACCATCAAAAATGAGGAGAGAGAACAGCAACGAGAGAATGAGAGAGATTAAGAGTGAGAGAGAATATGCAAACTGAGAGCCATGACAATACAACAGCTGATGTGTGCTGGCGCTGCCGAGTTTTATTTCGCAAATAAACAAAGCGACTGGCCAGGCCGACAGACACACACACACACGCACACAAATGCACACACACACATGCAGAACAGGACCACAAAGCCGCACGAACAGCAGCAGAACCAGAAGAGCAGAAAAGGCAACAGCAGCCATTGCTGTGAAGTTGCCAAGGCAATGGCATCATCATCCACCGGTACGTTTGCACGCACCAAGTGGAATATATTTACACACACACACACACACACACACACACACGTACAATTCGGCGTACCTTTTGCCGTGTAGCGAGGCGTAAAGAGCTGCACAGTTGTATAAACCAAAAGCCAAATACAAAATTTGACCATAAAAATATCATTGAAAAATTCTTTTGCTATCTTGGCTTTCGGTTTGCCCTTAGCATATCTCATGTGCGTAAGCAGCTAACTAGTTTTGTTTTGTGCTTCTGTTATGTTTCTGCTTCTTTTTTGTTGGCGCTTCAAACAGGAAAATGGCTAAAAGTGGGTAGAATGGCTGACATATTAGACCCTAAGAAGTACTACAATCTTGATCTATCTATCCGTCTCTTCATTCGCGTGTCAGTCATAGGAACTATACAATCACAGATAACCACGTTTTTCTGAAATTGATAATTATAGCTTGTGTTTTGGGCATATTTTGGAAAGCATGTATGCTAGAGGTTCTAATGACAGCCAATTGTTTACATAGCTCAAACATATCACGAATATACATATATATTTTTAGATGCTGCCCGAAATTGTCCATAATTAAAGGAAACTGTAGCTTGGTCAATTTGTGCTAATAAAAGCTGAATAATGAATCTATGAATAATGTATTTATTATCTTTATTTTTTCATTAGAATAACAGTGCTGAAAAATATCGGACAATAAACACGCAAAACATTGTTGATTAGCAACGTTGGGAATAGAACAACTCGAATACGGGCTTGTTACCCGGGCTATGATAGGATAAATGCGGCTGTACATACATGCAGCTACAAGTACATAGTCAAGGGCAAATGGCCAGCAGTCCCCTTTATCGCACACACATACACACATACAAGCATAAAACAAACGCAGAGTCAGTCATGATAATAATATTTATGAAGGCATTTTGTTCCGTCGAAGGAGTACTCGGTATCCAAACTGTGTGCGTTTTGTGTAGGGTATTCTCTAATCGGGCACTCTCGATAAGAGCACTCTTGTTTTCTATTATACGTTTTCGACGCCTTTTTTTGTTTGGGTCCCATTTGGGAGTTTGTTTTGCGTGTGTGCGCGCATATATGTGTGTTTGTGTGTGTGTGTGTGTGTGTGTGAGTCACTCAGAAATGAATTGGTCTGCTCTTATTGCGTCCCACCCTCTCGCTCTCTGCCATTCCATTGCCAGCCACGGGACACAGGGTGTCGTTATCGTAAAGTCAAATGTTGGGCAAATGTGACTGCATATGTAAATGGTAAATTTGCCACTTCGAGTGACATTTGACTTCCGGCAGGACGAAACGTGTTGGCCTCCCTTTGTGGCGCACTTTTAGGCGTCAGCTGGCAAGGATCTAATCAAAACTGATAGCGCAAAGAACCTTCCCTTCCCGCATAAGCACAGAAATACACATATGCAAATGGGCCTACATATGCAATGTGTCTTCATATACATAGAAGACGGCGAATGGCCACAAATAACCCGGCCAAATCACCCTGTATGCCGGGGTAAATATTTAACAATTATGCAAAAATATTTCAGAGCTTGCAAAATGCCCGACACGCAAAAAAATTGTTACTAAATGCATTTCGGAATAGTCAATTTAAAATATTAAATGGGGCACATCATTTTTATTTTAATGGAAGAATTTTAAGCCCGTTGAGCATATTGCACGCTTTGCCAATGGAAGGCTTATCACAATGAAGCAGCATGTTTTAACTTTGGCCAGTTCAAAGTTTCTCTCTTATACAGCAAAATTTAAAGCTGATATTTTTAACTGAAGCTGCAAATTTAGATGGGGTTATAGAAAATTCTTCCGCAGTCGTGCAAAAATCGCGGAAAATGGTTACGTGAAACTTATTTTATTTACCATCCAATTCAGATTCTTGCCTACAGTTTTTATTCTCGGACAATCTAGTTATCCTTCCCGGAAATGCGGGTGCACAAATTTCCAGGACTCCGCATGAAAACTCATTTCAAATATATACTTTTATCAATGGCAGGAAATGGATGAATGCAAGTAACTTGGACCGGACAAAGCCGCGGAATATCAGCTAGATAATGTATACAAACATTTCAGCAAAACGCAAAGAGTTAAATATATCATTATGATTTCTACATTTGTGGCAAATTCTAGGTAAAAGGAACCCAAATCTTTCTATTTATTTTTTTTTTGTAACTTTTCTTCTTAAGACATTAGAAAACATTGCGCAAAAGCCTTTACTTATTCAACTTAATTATAATTGAGACGAGCTCTAATATGCTTCCAGTTTAACTCCTTTAGCAAAGTTGCTTCGCCCAAAACTATGCAACACAAAAGAGTTAAGTCTTAATTTAAGTCTCGGGTGACAACTGAAGCTCTTATCTGCTGTCGTAGTTGCATTTTGCCAGTCAGCAGCTGCAAGACAAGTAAGAAATATATTGGTGGATATGCTGTGCGACAAGATACCCTGTATTTCAAAGTTGAATAGAACTAAAGGTAACACGAATATAACTGATTTTTACTATTTCGTCAGAGCTCTTCAAAAATGTTGCTTACTTAAAAAAGTTACGTCATGCTAAAGTACAGAAATAGTAGAAGTTAAGAGCCATCGACTGCACTCGAGAGTCAGCCGAAAGGACATGCTTGTGCCGCGTGAACGGAAACGAATGCGTGAATTTGTACATTTCACTGCTCCCGCAGCACTTGTCTCCGTCCAAAGCCCAAGAAGCAAAGAGCACACCAACAGATTGCGGCGCTGATGTCGAGACACATTTAGGACTTAAGATAGCGACAAACATTTTGCCAGAGCTGCGCAGCCCTTGGGCGTGCGAAAATGCATGGCAAGTTTTCGCAAGGAATTTTCCCCCCACTTATTCACCGCTTCGTGCAGACAACGATTTTGGCATTCTCTCATTGTTGTGGAGAAAGACACGGGACATATGACAAATGCGCTGGCGACACATAAGCCCCTGCTGAGGTTGATAAAGTAACAGACAACGAGTTGCTGCCCCAAGAGCTACAGCTCACAGCCATAATTGGCGAAGAGGGGCTGCTTTAAATTTGCGCACCATTTGCCCGCCGAAATGCAAAGTCATTATTTCCTGGCAAAGGATAAAAATATACTCGATGCTTTGTTTCGGTCCCGGCATCCGATTTGAGCACATTTCGATTCTCTGCCTGCCGTTCGAAAGGAAGCGCCAGCACACAAAACGTGCCTGGCCAAATTACGTATACGCCGTGTTGCGAACTCTCGGCCTATGAACTGGCCCCCTCATTTGTATACGTTTGTGTGAGAGTGTGCCTGTGTGTGTGTGTGTGTGTGTGTGTGTGTGTGTGTGTGTGTGCGTGTGTTCTGCCGTCTCCCGGGACATTTGCCAAGTGGAAAGTTTTCGCGTCCTTTTTGTCTGAAGTTCAACGGTGCGCAACAACTTTTTGGGGGCTGCACAAATTGACAGCAGAGAGCAACAAATTCAACGTGCAAATTTATGTTTTAAAGCTCTCGCTTAAAGCGTTGTCGGAAGCCAAAACCCAGCTCCGCCAGGTTATTGCATGGGCAAACAAAGTCCACGCCCGAAGTCAGTTTGTGTTTGCTCAATCAAATCAAATTTTGGCCTTAAAACTTTCGTCAGCTCGGCAAACACTGAAGCGCAGTTTCTCTCAAGATTAATTTTGGCTTTATTCTGGAAACATTCTAGAACTGTTTTAACTACGGTTAGCCGGCAATAAAACAAAACTGCGACATTTCTTCTGACAGCCAAGTTCACAGACCCCGCCCCGTCACATTCTGTGCTTGATTTGTGTTGCCTTCGTTTGGCTACAGCGAAATTCGCTCCGAATAATTGAATTAACGCTGACATGATAAATGATCCATCTGTGAATAGTTTACCAAAACATGGCGCTTAGTATATTAGCGAATATTTTTTATCTGATCCAACTGGTCTCCTTTAGTTTAATAAATGAACCTTTTCGACCACTTCGCTTGTGGCATGGAAAAGGGAATGTGGATTGCCTTTTCATTTAAAGTATTTATATGCCCTTGTAGAGGGTATTATAAGTATTTATAGTATTGTTTGAACAGTCGAGTCGATAGAGATATGTCCAACTGCCTAGTCTTTAGTCTCTCATTTAAAAGCCGAGTCCGCTGCAGACAGTAAATATGTCAGAGCTAGCCAGATCGGTCCACTATATCATATAGTTTCCGATCAAAAGTTAGTTCTTTTAAGAAACCCTTCTTCGCAAAATGATATCTCCTGCATTGAGATTTGACCGAGTGATGGGGGTGAGAAATTTTGATCCATGTCTAAGCAGGGTATTTGCGGGTACCATTTGTACATGATTTTAGACCAAGAATAATGTTCCCAGATTTAGATGCCCAATTAATCTAGAGGCCAAACCATGAACAAAGAGCCAAGTCTCGTGAAAATCTGATGAGATTTCAGCGAGTTGTGGGTGTGAAAAATTTTGACTCAATGTCTATATGGGAAATTTGAAGAATATATTTACTCAACCCCTTAAATGGAAATAAAGTGTAGTTCACTTTCAAGCTGGAAAATGTTGTTGCCCGTGACAAATGTATATCTGATTTTTATCTATTTAATATAAAACTCATATGCTGCTTGTGGCAATATTTTAATTGACTTATTTAATATCTTTGATCTCTTTGATAACGTGGAGAATACATTTTTGTAAGCTTGCTTTTATTGTGGGCAACGTTTTGCTCATGTGGTTGTTGCCTCGTTGATGAGCACTCTCACATGTGTGCTTTTGGTAATTTTCTAGCTATTAGCTTAATTTAGGAGGCAGGCACACACCTGCACACACCTGCACACACCTACACACATGCACACACCCATAACTCGCACGTGTCCCGGAGTTGGCGTAATTGTTAATTAAAAAAGCGCTGAGGGCCCAACTTGTTTACACAACGACCACTCGGAGTTGGGGTCGGCCATGAAGCCCGTGACCAGGGCCAGTTGAAGGTGTTGAATAATAACATCAAGCTCCAAACTCGGACCTGGAAATATATTTGTGAGCGCCCCAATTTGAGCGGGCTTAGAGTCCGTCTCGTTGAAGGGAGTGCGGAGCCCGGCTTTTTTATTGGCATCGTAAAATTGTTTGGAAAATAAGTTTACGACATATATATAACTGGAATATTTTGCTGCTCCAATACATTTTTAATGCCCGCTGGGCGGGGGAATTCGGCGTCGAGCAGCTAAGTAATTGAGTGGCAAGGCCAGCGAAATGTGTAACAGTTTTTGATTGGATTGCAACATAAACACAGTCGAATCAGGACTCGAAGGGGAATATAAAAGGACACATATATATGGTATATGTGGGCGACGAAATGATATATGACAGAGGCGCAGAACTTGAATGTGTTATTCTTGGATTCGTTCAAACTTTGCGCAAGCTCTTGCGTTTTTCGGGTTAATTTAGATGACATTTCATATGCCAGCAAAAACGTCTGCACAAATCTCTGTCAACCTTGACCATTGCTCAAGAACGACGGCCATCAATCACATGGCTTCAAGGCACAAGCATCCATCAAAGCAGCTGTGCGAGCATCTTGGTGTAAGGAAACTAGCCGGAAAAGCGTGGCGCCCCAAAAAGTAGACTCGAAATGGCGTCCGTCTGGGCTGAACAGTCAACATGCCAGACATGTCAGCCAAATTGAAAAATCCCATTTAAATGCAAGTCGTTGCTCCACAAAGCTGATAGAAAAGAGTTCTGCCTGGGCTGGGAATGGGCACCTGCGTGACTGCACGTAACCAGGAGCTCGAGAGCTGGCAACTGGGAGCTGGGAACTGGGAGCTGGCAGCTGAGAGCTGGCGGCAACTGTTAGAGTTGCAATTGTCTGGCTGGCTGGCAGTTCGTGCGCCTAAATGTATGCTATTGTCAGGGCACATGGCAATACAAGTACATTCACTTAGTGCAATGAGCAAAACCAACCAAAAACCAGGCATATGACAGGCAAATGACACAAGCACACACACACACACACACGGACACACATGGATACATACAGGCACAAGCACGTAATGCAAATAGTCCGTGCTGCCGGCTGTGGCGTGTGTCTCGCTCAGGTAACCCCTTTCAATAGCCATGTGTGAGGTGAGCCTGGCTGCAGTCGAGTAATTGAACGGGCGTGTGTGCATGTGTGTGTGTGTGTGTGTGTGCAACTCTTAAATGTGATTTTAAAGTCAACATTGAGCCCTTTTGACATACGAACTGCCAGTTTTGGTTTGCCGCTTGTCTCGGGTTAGCTCCGTGTCCATGTCCATGTCCGTGTCCGTGTCCGTGTCAGTGTCCGTATCCGGCTGTGATAATGGTCATGTGTGTACAATATGATATGATGCCACCCATTTGCCGTTAAACCCTTAACCATCTATTGTTATGATCTGCTCACATTGCTGGTTAATATTGTTGGCTTGGCATGCAGCCAGAGCCAGGCGCCAGCCATCGACAGGCGGACATGTTCTATAGCCCAGGATGTGGACGGGAATGAGTATTAGCATTGGATATGACTGCAGGCAATGAGAGTCATTCCAAAAGGGCACGAACTCCAACTTGGAGTGCTTTTAGTCTTTCAAAGCATTGAGAAAATTAATATTCTATTATAAGCCAAAAACTTGAGCATAGAACAAAGCTTGCATTTAATAGTTGATAGAATATTTTAATTTACATTTTCAACCTAACAAAGTTCAATTAAGTCAAAAAGAGCTGAAATCAATCTCAGCTGGAGACTTTTTTCAACATTTACTTTGTCGCTTTCAAGAGAAGAAAATATAATTTGTAAAGGTTTTTTGATTATTGTAAAATTTGTATAAATTTAAAAGCTGCACAAAGGGATTTTAAGTAAACATACATTTTATTTTTAGGGTTGGGCTATATAACCATATAACTTTCATAAATTTCAACCAACTGGCTTAAATTAGAATCTTCTAGTGGAAGTCAAGGACTCCACTTTTAATTACGTTGTTTTTCACACCTAAACGGGTGAAAGTGCTATAGGAAAACGCTATGGAAGAAGGCAGAAACTAATGGTGGACACAACCAAGAGCTTCTCTCTTAACACTTAACAAAAAAACTTCAAATAACTCATCTCAATAGATCTTAAATGATATATACAAAACTCCGCTGGAAGTTATACAAAAAAAAGTATGAAGTTTTCCTAACATCGAAACTGGTGACGCATTTGCCCAGGTGTGGGAAGCTACTCAGTTAAGGCTAGAAATTGCCATGCTTTTGCTATTTGCGAGTATGTTTGCACTTTGGAGCGATGGGCAACTGTGCGCTGGTCAATGATATAAACGAAACGATAATTTCCGTTCGTTTTGGTGTTGGTTTCCTCGCTTTCGTTTGGCTGCGGCAGCAAAGTGCCCACTGACATGCAAATTTCCATTTAGTGGAAAAGCTTTTTGGCCGCACGAATATGACATGGGCGGGCAACAGTTGAAAGTGCTGCTGCAGATGGGTAAATAGGAACCCTTACATTTGTGCTAGTTTTCAAAACGTGCCACAACAGTTAATTGAGCAGCAACTGCTTAACAACGTATTCCATCTTTTACTACTTTAGCTTAAAGTTCTACTTATCTATATACAAGCTATGTTTACCTATGTACAATATAGATCTGAACTAGAAGGGGCTGCATCTACTGTTAAGGTTAGCTGTTGAAAGGTCCAGGCAACTGCCCAGCGTGTGGTATGTCCCTGATGAAACTCCGTGGTGGACACATTGCTTATTTGGCGTTGATGTAAATAGTCCAATATCTTTGGCACGTTGGCCTTTACGCCCAGCATGCTGGTAAAAATGCTGCAAAAGGGAAAGCGTATTATAGATGTTTTTTTATAGGGTGCAGTTGCACTTACAGCACGCGCTCCTTGTGCAACTCGCTCTCCTCGACAATGCGCTGCACGAATTGCACCTCGCCGCCAGCACAGGTTAGCTCTTCGGCACTGCCGGTGCGCACATTGTTGGGCGCCGGACGACGCTGCGGATTGCGTGTGTTGCCGCCAAACGGATTCTCTGCATTCGAGTCGAAGAACGGCGGATTGCAGAGGCAGAAGTGAAAGCCCTCCTTGGGCAACATGCTGGCGGTCTCGAAATAGCTCTTGAAAATGTTATCCTTGTCCGGCTGGGCATAGACCTCCACCAGCTGCTCCAGATTATTGCGCTTCACATTCTCGCGGGCATACTCAATGTTGGTTTGCTTCGACTCCAGGGCCAGCATGTGCCATTGATTCTTTTTGGCTGCCAGCAGCGAGTAAATGCACGAGGAGCCGCAGCCTGCAACGAATACAGTTCAGTAACAAGCCTCTTGAATGTAGGGCAGCAACTTGCCAATGTCGATGCCACGCACTGCGTCCAATTTGAGAGGCGCCAGCAAATCCTCTAGCCATAAAATGTAGTTCAGGCGCAGCGCCAAAGTGGGCACCAGGCTGCCCGGCGCGAAGTCCACGTGTAGACCAAAATATTCAAGCAGCAGCATTTTGGTTAACTCACGCAGTGTTCGTTCATTGCGGAAGTTAAGCGATACCCTGCCATTGAGCTCCTGCAAGGGATAATAGAATATAATCGTAATAATAATTGTGAAGTTCACAACTCACCAACTCGCACACTTGTCGAAAGTCCTTGTGCTTGATGGCCAATTTCGTGTAGTCCGGCGCAGTGCGCAGCACATTGCGCGGATGCATAACAGACTTTTTATTGTTATTCTTAACCATTTTATTTAACAAAACAAGAATATGTACAATAAAACTTTTGAATTGAATTTAATGCAATTAGTGTGACCGTTTCTTAGCCGGCGAACGAGCACCTCAAAAAATACTGACCAAAAAGTACTGTAGTTGGGCACACTGTTGATAGTGTCGCTGTTAATTAACATCGATCTGTTATAGAAAAGTTATCGAATTGCAATAACAATATTTCACAAGCCGCAGTCGTTTGCAAGTTTTTATTAATTTAATTGAGCAAAAATGTCGGAAACCAGTTCCAAGGAAAACGTCAAGACCGCAATGACATACATTTGTGGCGGTAAGTAAACAAACGAGCCCAAGTTCAGCTAAGAGAAGCATCAGCACGCTGCCGCATCGACGCGCACATGGCTGCGCCTTTAACAAACATTTACGTTTATTAATGCAGAATTCGCAATACTCTATTTAAACAGAATGCCATCACGAGAACGAGATGCGTCCGCGTGATCCCATACGTTGCCGCGAGTGTGGCTACCGTATCATGTACAAGAAGCGCACCAAGCGTCGTAAGTACCGAATCTCTGGGATGCCAGTGCTTCCCAAACTGTATGCGCCGCTTAACATTTCGATTTTTGTTGCTTGCAGTTGTCGTTTTTGATGCACGTTAAAGTTATCTGGACCGCAATTAACCGGGATTAAGAACTATTTCTGGAGTTTAGCTTGTAATTGAAGAATATATTTTAATAAATCTAAGAGACTAGAGAAGATTGGAGAATTCGATTTGATATAAACTAAGATAAAAATATGATTGTAAGCTTTCAGAGTCTATCAGGATATGCTCCTTTTGGGCAACTCCAGGCAGACTTTTTAATATGAAGAAATATCTTAAAACGTTTTCCCATAGTTTGATATTTTGATCGAAGTCATTTGATAAGAAATCAAGGCCCCAAATGTCACGGGTCTTACATTAATTAACTACTTTTAGTTTAGGTTAATTGTCTCCGCGTACTTTTCTTTGCGAATATGTTCTTCATATATTGCTCGGGATATGGATTATACTTATTTCGAAACTTATATGTATATAGCTCCGAAGTGATAGACCCAGTGTTTATATTGTCTTTGGTTTGATTCACTGTCTAAATCAACTTCCTGTTTGAGGGTTCGGTTCGTAAAGTTGGTTTTCAACATTCTTTCCAGGCTTTGGTTCAAACTCTAATTCTTATAATGCCTAGAACAATATTAAATTAATAAATTATGCTTGCAATATTGCATATTTTATATTGGAACTGGATCTTTATCCGAAACTGGAACCAAACTTTGAGACTGGGTCTTTCTCAAAAATTGTTAAGCTTATATCAAATTCATTTTTGTGGACCTAGAATCTCGACTTTATCTATCAAGAATATATAATATATATATATATATATATACATATATATATAGTTCGCAAAAATAAAACAATTTAATTTCTATTTTTTAAACTAATTTACTTTTATTTGAATGTTTTTGGAAATATAATTTGTAAACTAAAAACACTTATATTTGTCTTTTTTTTTCATTTTTTTATTACTCATTTATTTTTTATTTTTTTTTTTTTTTGCAACTGGTGCTTAAATAAAATGTAAAGTAATTTGTTCTTTTGTTTTGTTTTTTGTTTTTGTTTTTACTCATAAATGTCTTTTTTCGTCTCAAAAATTTTGTCTAAATGGCTTTTGTCATCCAAAAATTTACTTTACTTAAGAATTCTTGTTGGTTTCTATATTTGTATTTATTTTGTTTTTGTTTTTAGTTTATCGTTTGGTGTAATTAATTTACGTTTAAGTTAACCACATTTAGCAAAAACACACATTTTACACTAGAAATTGTTTATAGCATTTATTTGTTTTATTTATTTGTATCTTTCTTAATATTTCCCCGACACTTTTCAGTCAAATATTTTCTTGTTCAGTGTGTGGTAAAAAGTTAATACATATTCCGTATATATGTATATATATATATATATATGTATATATATATCGTATTTTCTTTGAGTATTTTGTATTGTTCTTTTGTTTGTTTTCATTGATAAAATCATAAATACAACTACACGTACGTTAATATTGTTGTTTTGTTGTTTTTTTTTTGTTTTTTTATCAGTTGCATTATTTATATAAACTATTTGCCATATGCAGAACGCTTGTGAGTGTGTGGGCGTTGTGGGCATTGTGGGCGTGGCTGTTGCTCAAAACTAAAACTAGAACTAAATAAATGTACACAATATGCAATGTTCATGTTGTTTAAAGCTTAATTTAAAAAATAAGGCAAAAGGGTATTTGAGGTTTGCATTCATGTTGTATAAATTAAATATATATATATGTATATGTATGTGTATGTGTATGTGTGTGTGTGTGTGTAGAGAATACAACTTAAACAACTAGAAAATAACATTCGCGCTATGTTGAAAATGGCAAAAATTATACTCGTATTAAGTAACTAAATGCTGATGTTTTTTAATGGCAAATTAAAGCTATTTTGCTTCACAAATGATTTTGCAACGAAACTCAAGACATTTGATAAATGCTCATCGAATATCTCTGCCTAGATTCTATTAAGTGTGTGCTTTATAAATATTTAAGTTTAAGGGTTTTTTTTGTCGTTTTTTAACACTAGAACGTGAGTGTGCCTGTGTATGTGTGTGTGTGTCTTTTACATAACCTCAATTATACAATTAATATAATGGGAAATTTATCGAAATGTGGGCGCTGCTTTCTACATTATTGTTTATGAATGATTTTCGTTCTTTTATCTTTGTTTTTTCTTATTTTTCTTTTTTGTTTTCTTTTCATTTTTTGTTTTTTGTTTTTTTTTTTTTGTAAAGAGAAATCATATTTCAGGTACATCACAACTTAAAATTTAACAAATAAATGCAAATTTTTAATGAATTTTCAATGTTACGCCTAATGCATAATAAATGTATATGGCAAGCAAAACATTTGCTAAAATAAATGAGAGAGTGTGTTTTCTCAACGAGAGAGAGAGAGATTGAGAGTGAGAGAGAGCTTAAAGTTTGTGTACGCTTTACAGTTTGGCATGCCTAAGCCGGCGATGCAGCTGTAAACTGTAGCGCCGCTCAAACCGTGCGCTGCACTGCCTACAATCGCGCGACGCGACCTTCAAAGCTCGATGCTTCCAAAACCGATGCAGCGCCAGAGAGCCTAGCGTGTGGTAGTTGAAGCTTATGCCGCCGCCATTGCGCCGACGGTTGGCCGTGCAGCTGGCGCAGCCCAATCTCTGATGCACCAGCTTATTGAGATGCTTGTCCCGCAGCATGGCTACGACCACCTCGGGGGCGAGACGTATTTTCTTTGGCTGCGACTGTTTACGTGAGCTGCGCGCCGTCTCTGCCTCTGACTTTTTGCTGAAGTCCAGCGGTGCCGTTAAATATTCTTGCTTGCTAGCTGCATCGGCCAGCAGGGGCAGCAGCGTTGCCAGCTGATTCAAGGACTTGCGCGAGGCGTTAGCAGCGCTGCTGCTGGCGTTGCTGTTGCTATTGATGTTGTTGGTAATGCTACTGTTGTTGAGGGCATGTTGATTTACTGCTGGTACTTTCTTGGGACTTTTGCGCGGTGCTGCCAGATCCAGCTGACGTTTGAGCAGCGACTGCGGCTGTGAAGCCGGCGCTGCTGTTGACTTTAACGGCGCACTGTTACTGCTGCTGCCGCTGCTGCTGTTAGGCACCTTGGGCGTTATGGTCAGCGTGATGTCCTCCTTGTTGCGCAGATACTCTATGTACTCCTCGGTCTCGCTCAGCAGGCGTCGCCGCTTGCTGGGCGACAACGTTTGCTCACGTTCACGCTCTCGCTCCCGCTGCTGACCTGTTGTCGTCGCTGTAGGCAGCGCTGCTGCGGCAGCAGCCAGCATTAGGGGCGTCTCAGCTGCATAGTATTTGTTAATAATATCCTTAACATAATTCTGAAATTGTGTTCCAATGCGATTGAGATTCTGATATTCCATTTGTGTGAGAAAGGGTGTGTTGTTATTATTGTTGTTGTTGCTGCTGCTGTTTGGTGTTACTGTTACTGCAGCCACTGCCGCAGCAGCAACAGCAGTTGCTGCCGCCGTCGCTGCTGCGGCTGCCGCTGCTGTTGCCTCAGTGCTGCTGGTGTTGTTCTCTTTATCATCTTGACGATGAAGCACGGCATTTCTGTAAGATTTCTCTTTGAAATAGCTGTTGTTGCTGCTGTTGTTATTATTATTATTATTGTTATGGTTGTTGTTGTTTAGTTTATACGCGGGAGACGATTTAATAAGCTGCACTCGCTGCTGCTGCTGCTGTTGTTGTTGTTGTTGTTGATTCTCTTGATCTTCGTCATACTCAATTTTGAGCTTTCGCTTGCTGGCGAGCAGCTCGATGGCCGTTTGCTCGTAGGCTGCTGCCTCCAGAAATGCCGTTGCCATCAACGCCTTGTTGTTCTGCTCTTTGTGCTCGCTCTCATCAGAAGCTCGCAGGCTTTTACCGTTGCTGTTGGCATGACGTGACAGTTTCATTGGTGAGGTTGCGCCCGACATGTTGTACTCATCGCCCGAGTACGAGGATGACGATGCCGACGAGGGCGTATTCTCATCATCCTCTCCCGTCGAGTGTTGCCTGGCACGCATCACGCCAAACTTTTGACGCTGTGCAATATTGCCGCCGCTGCCGGCGCCGCTGCTGCTGCTGTTGATGTTGCTGCTGCTGTTGGTGTTGCCGCTGTGATGGCCGCCCATGCTGCTCAGGCTGTGCAGTAGCGCAGCAGCCTCTCGTGTCGTCCATTGCGAAGGCAGTTTATTATTGAACAGGAGTTGATGATTAGCTGGTATTTTCAACTCGTGCACGCCTCCCGCTTTATGAAAATCCTGAGCGACCGAAGCTGTGTTGCGACTAATGGCGTCCATTTTTAGCAGACTGTAAGGGTGACAAAAAAAGACACACATGTGATCAGATTGGGTCTTATTATAAGAGAATGGTAAAACAAAAGATAATGAGTAAAAATGTGAACCATAATAAACACAAAGTTTTACACTGGTGGCCATCAAATTTGAACGCAACAAAACAAACCGAAAACAATTATGAATTTTGGCAACAGCGCATGATAAAGCTAAATTTAAATATAAATCCAACCTTTAGCTTTACGATACATTTCAATATATGTATAACGACAGAAGCATTGGAATAAATGATGAAGTTTGGCAACAACGCATAAAGAAGAGCAAACATCAAGTTTGCAATTATAATTTAATTTTATGAAATTATAAAATGTAAATCATAAGAACAGCACAAATCAAAAAAAAAACAGAATGATGAAATTTGACAACAACGCAGGGGAATATAAAATTCGCTCTTATTTCAAAAACATTTAGTGGAATAGGAATTACGGAGATGGAAGCAATATATACTTGTAAAATTAATATATATCGAAAAAAAAAAACCAAAAATGATTTCATTCAATCAATAAATATTTGTGTAAAATAATTCAAATAAATAGTTAAACGGTGAACTTTGGCAACAATGTAATTGTAAAAATACCAGCAAATGCAACAAAGTTTCAACAAAAATGTGAAAACTGTCAACAATGCACAGGACAATACAAATGAAAAAGTGAACAAAAGCAAAGGACAACACCAAGTTAACATTGACGACAACTGATGACAACTGTGTTGGCAAATACCGCGCATAGTCCTCCGGATCGCTGCCCTCGGCTTCGAGGTATTGAAATAAACGCTCCGAGCCGCGTTTCTGTGTGGCCGCATTCGGCAGGCTGCCGGTAAGCAGATCATGCGGCGGTATCAGAGACCCATTGGCACTGAGACGCCAGCCCACCATCGACGTGGGATTCACAATGATCTCCTGCAAGGGGCCGCCCGTGATGTTGCCGCCGCCGCCACCGCCGCTGCCGCCGCCGCCTCCAGTCACACCCTCATTGGTGGTGGTGGTATAGATGGTAACGGCGCCACTGCCGCTCACATTGCCAACGGTTTGGCCACCGCCGCCCGACGAGCTGCAGCACGTTAAGTGTAGATCGTTGAGGTGGGGGGCGCGGAGCGGTAAGTGTGGTAAGCGTGGATCATAGTGGGGGCGAGAACGAGTTGAGAGAACAAGAACGAGGGTAGTAACAAGAGTTAGGAGCATTCTGCGCGCTTGCAGTGGGGGTAGGGGAAGGCGGTCTGAGAACGTTACCCAAAAGCATTGCCGGCATTGTGGAACGTGTTCAGCTGATTGTTGGCCACCAGCGTGTTGCCAATCGTTCGCAAGACATTCAAGTTCTGGCTATGTGTTGCATTGTTGCTGCCATTGTTGTTGCCGTTGTTGTTGCTGTTGCCGCCGCCGCTGTTGTTGTTGCTGCTGCTGCTGCGCGCCGGACGATTATCGTGCGGACTGCGTAAGGTTCAAACAGAAACAAGTCGGAGTTCAGCAAAGAGACGAGAGATTAACGATTTGTTGAATTATGAATCAAAGAGGACATATTATCTATCTCTAAGCTTTATCGAAAATCTATCAGATGATGTGATATCTTAATGTGTTCCATTTGGAATGTTTCCGACTTCGACCTAACCTTTTAAGTCCACTATACCATTCTATAATCAATAGATCGCATTTACAGATACACATGCTATCGTATCCTAATTTCGATTTAGTTTGTGTAACTATTTCTGTTAGTTAATTTACAATTCAATTTTATACGTCTTAAATAATCCTATCATATGATATCTTAATTTTATAGAGATTGCATATGATAGAAATATTTCAGATGTATAAATAATAGAATATTTATCTTAATATACTAGATACTGAAGTACTACAAACAAAGCTGTATCTAATTATTGTAAAAGCTTCAAAAGGATACTTGGATCGACCTGAATCAAATATCTTTCGTCACAATTCCTAATTGGGATTGGGTTACAGATTAACTTTTAACTTTTACTATTTGGTTCTCTAGTCCGCAGTTCTAATTTCTGTCATATCTTCTTTATCCGGATCCGGATCAGTATCGGCACCTACATTTCGATTTCCTTTACAACTCTTTTATAAAGATAAAGAGGCAAGAATGGAACTAAGTATTATCGCACTAAATCACACTCTTCATAAGAAAGTGCTTCATCTCTTCTAAGGAAACATTTTCTTAGGCACATTTGTCATTCCATCATATCATATGATGATAAAGACTTGACTATTGGAATTTCTTCCAGGATTCAAGAGAGAGAGAAAGGGAGAAGGAGAGATCGTTACTTACTGCACATCACTCATGTGGGCCTGGAACTCCTCCTGCGTGTCAGCCAGATAGGAGCACTTGCTGCAGGCTCGCTTGTTGTGCACCTTGAGCACGTGGGTGGCGAGGCGCTCCGAGCGCGCCGCCTTGTAGTCGCAGAGCAGGCAGACGAATGGCTTTGTGTGGGTGTTGAGATGACGCTTGAGACCCCACTTGTCGGCGCCCGACCAGGGGCAATAGCAGCAGGTGAAGCGCTTCTCGCGCTTGGGCTTCAGCAGGCCAGAGCCGGCGGCGCTGCTGCTGCCGGAGCCGGAACTGGAGCTGGCCACCGGCTGCTGGGCGCTGTTCATGACGGCGCCCACATGCAGCGGCAGCACAGAGCCATCGTCCAGTTTCTCCTGCTTGAGCTGGGCCAGCGGCATGTCGGCGGCGGATGCCACCGCCTCGATGGTCTCCACAATGCTCATGCTGGTCGAGGTGGGATGTCGCTGTGCCTCCAGGAACGCATTGTCAATGTTAACGCCCGTTGCATTGATCGTCACATTGCCGCGTCCGCCGGCATGATGCGCACTGCCGCCGGATCCGCCGCCGGAGCCACTGCCGGCGGGCACATGGCGTCGCGTCTTGTTGATGTCGTACTGCAGCTCGCGATGCATGCGCAGAAAGTGCTTCTTGACGTGATCGGCGCGATTGAACTGCTTGAGGCAGGCATAGCACTGAAAGGGCTTCTCGTCCTTATGGATGTTCTCGTGCCGTGTATACAGATCCCGGCGATCCGTTGAGTACGGGCAATGGGTGCACGCATAGCGCTTGACTATGTGCACACCATTGGCAGCTGCCGCGGCGGCGGCTGCCTGTGCTTGGGAGGATTTCTTGCGGCTGCCGCCGGACGAGTTGCTGCCGCCGCCGCTGCTGCTGCTCGAATTGGTGGGCGCTGAGGTGGGCGTGGACTGGGCCAAGTTCTGTGCCGCATTGGCCGATGTCGAGGGGCTGGCATAAATCAGCTCTGCCGCGTGCTCCTGACGATGTTTTCTATTGCAAAACCAAACATTTTTTTTATATTTCGAATTCTATTCATATATGCCATTCGATAGCTACTCACTTGGACTTGGGCGTGCTCTGATGCTGCTGCTGTTGCTGCTGCTGCTGTTGTTGTTGCTGCTGCTGTTGCTGCTGCTGCTGACTGACGTGCGCATAGCTCTGCAGCTTGCCGCCCGTGGTCCACTGGACCAGCTGCGGCTGCTGCTGCTCGGCTGCGGCGGTTTCCTGCGCCCAGCGCTGCTGCTGCTCGCCGGCCTTCAGCAGGCCCGCCTGGCCGGCTGCAAAGCCGTTCTGCATGAGCGCTGCCAGGCCGAAGGCTGTGCTCAGATGATCCTCGGACTTGAAGCTGCCCACGGCGGCGACGCTGGGCGCCGGCACCACAGAGGAGCCGCTGCCGCTCGCGCTGACCACCACAGAGTTGCCCGACTCTGATTGTTGTTGCTGCTGCTGCTGTTGCTGTTGTTGTTGTTGTTGTTGTTGGATTACATTGGCCTGGGTTGTGGCCACGTTGTTGCCGCTGCCACCGCCCGCAGCACCACTTGCTTCGTATTCAATGCTGGGCGCTGCGGTGCGATCGATTTGTTGCTGTGCAAATAATCGATCAAAAAGTAAATAAATATGTTGCATTTGTTGTATGTGTTTGCAAGCTGATATTTATCGGATAACATTTATTTCGGGTCTTAAAACCAATTGTTGAGTAGTTCTTTGAACAACTTTGCAATCCATTCGAAGGAAATTCGAATATTTATTGATATCGTTCGATTTTTGTATAGATTATGATTATGATTTAAAGCATAATATCTTTACAAACTTATTGGTGAACGCAAACATTTATATATAATATTAATATTTAAAATATTCTTCATTTTTATATTTATATGATATTCATACTTAAAACAATTTATCTAATTAAAAACTCATTATTTAAATTCAAGAGAAACATGACTTTGTTTTACTTATATTATTATTTATTTTGAATCAATTTGATAAATTTTTGTAAAATCACAGCTAAATAATAATCAACTCACTTTTAATCGCTTTGAACCACTGTAAGCCACTTGAATTGATATCTGTATAGATATGCATTAACTAATTGCTGATAATAAACTAAAATGTATTCATTCGAAGCAATATGACGATTTAACTATTAAGTATTTAATCGCAATTTAATAAATGTATTCGAATAGGTTTCACTCAAAAGTGAATCACTGTCAACTATTCAACTACTCAAAATTGATTCATTGATTATTCCGAAATAATACAAAATTGTTTTCAGCTTGATTTTAGGAGCTAGGTTGCCTAATGAGTTTATCATTCGCTCATTCGTTCAATTTATTGATGGACTTACCAAATTCGTAAACGAGCGCTGCTCGCCCTCGGGCACCGCAGTGGGTCCGCTGGTGGCCACCTGAGCCACCGGAGTGCCGAGCGTGTGCAAACCGTTGCCGGTCTCCTCGCCGTATAGTTTGCGTGTGATTTCCTTGAACATATCTTCATATGTGGCCTCAACATGTGAGGACTGTGCGCTCGCTGAGTTGCATCCTGCCGCTGGGATTAGTGTTGCCATTGCTGCGAATGTTTGGCCTTGGCTTGCGGGCGCGTTGCTCCAAAATTGCAGCGACTGCTTCTCTCGCTGATGCCTCCACGTATGCGCTTCGAAAACTGCAATCGAAACGGACAGAATGTGTCAGAGTGAGCGAGATAGAGAGAGAGAAAGAGAGAGAGAGAGAGAGAGCGAGAGAGAGTGTATTCTAAGTTAGCCAGTGTGTCTAAGCTAGACGCACATTCACATCCGGCACACAAAATACCCAAATCGACGTCAGTTCTGGGAATTGGCTGTTGACACACCGCGAACCTGCCTGCCTTGGGCCCAGCGCTAGCAATGGGGGAAGGACGAGCGGGGGTTTTCGACTGCGGCCGCTGCTGACGTCTTTTGCGCAGCATCAGCTGAGTCAGCGCAGGCGCAAGCAGCGTTGTTTACGACTTTTTTATTCACCACTTGTTTGACTGGCGACAAGCGTGTCGAAAATGGTTTTATATATGAGTGCAATTTTGTAAATGCGATAAATTGGGATAAATCATAAAAATATTAGATATTTCATAAAAATGATTGTAATGTACATATAAGCTTTTTGTTTTCTGCTGCTTATCAAAAACGTTTTCGACACTTTTGTAGCCTGCCAATTCAGCTTGAGCACGAATCGTGTGTGTTGTGCTGCATGCATTAATAAAATTACGACGACAACAACTTCAGAAGCAACAACAACAACATGCCAGATACAAAATACCCCATTGAGAAGGCAACGCGCCCAAAATCTTTGCAACCTGGACGACTCCTAAGCGCATCTCATAAAAATGCAATACAAATTGCCAGCAACAACACAAACTGTTGGCGGTTGTAATTTTGGCGGCACTTTTGTTGTTTTTGGTGAGTGGTTTCTTGTTGCTGTTGTAGTTGTTGTTGTTGCTGTTGTTGGCCCACATGTTGCTGGTGGCTGCGCCTCATTTTTCAAGTAAGATGCTGACACACAACAACAACAACAGCAACCACACGCAAAACATTTGTGGGGCGACAAAATTGTTGTTGTTGTTGTTGTTGTTGTTGGTTTTCGTTATGGGCATGGGACATGGGCACGTTTCGATGGCCCAGAGCCAACACAGACGGAGCCACCCACCCACGCCTAGGCCCAGGCCCATGCCGAACATGGGCGAGGGGCCGACCCGTTGGGGAGTGGTGTGTGTGTGTGTCTGTGTATGTGTATGTAAGGAATGGAAGAATTGTTGGCGTTTGTATATGTGACCGTACCGAAGCGTGTTTTCTTTCGTTTCTTTTGGGCTCATATTTCGTATGGGTATTTTTGTTGTTGACTTTTTTTTTGCATATTTGATTTTATGCTTCGTGTGCTTTTTACAGTTGTTGCCCACACTTTGCGCCATTGGGGGCGTTTGTGTCTTCTTCTTCTTCTTTTTGCTTATTTCATTCGTTTCTTTGCTTTGCTTTGCTTTTGCTTTTGGCGGCTGCGACTTTAGTTTGTTGGGCATGTCCGCGCCTGCGGATCTCAGCGCCCTACCCCTCCCCACCCACTCTCTTTGATTGACTCGCTGCGTGTGGTTTTTCAAGCCAAGGGCATTGTTATTGTTGTTGTTGTTGTTGTTGTTATTGTTGGGTGGGACTTGACTTTGTCTCAGCTCAAGATCAACGTAACTAAAACGACGCACATACCAACATATGTGCATGAGTGTGTATATATGCATGTGTGTACATGCATACACACATACATACATACATATGTATGTATGTACATCATAAGCGATTGAACTCTATTCATTTTAAGGATACTCTTGCCTACATTTATATAACTGTATTATCGTTTTTGCCTTATAAACTCTTTAAATTGCAAGTTTTCAAATTGCTTGCAAACTATATACATATATTTTTAAAAGTTCCCGAAAGCTCAGTCCGATAAGGAAGGGCCAATGATGGGGTCAACTTTTGTGGGCGAGCGATAGACTCACAACAACAACAAAAAAATGTCATGCGTTGCCAGCAACAACAACAACAACAGCAACAACAGCAACAACAACGTGTGTGGGTGCTTGGTTGGGGCCAGGCACAGCAACAACAACAACATCCGCTTTGCTAATAGCAGGCAGCAAAAAAAACAAAAAACAGAAAAAACCCAGAGACAGAAAACGACGCCGTCGAACGGGCGCGTCAGCGAGTGGGCTGAAAATGGGCGCAACAGTCGTCGCCGCTAGCAGCAGCAGCAGCAACAACAACAAAATCAATTTACAACAACTCTAACACGCGCACCATCAAGAACGAATACAACGATCCGTCGCCGTCAGCGTCGCCGCCTATGGTGGGTGTGCAAAAACCGACATCAGCTTTGGCAGCCACAGCAGCAGCAGCAGCGCTGCCGCCGCCGCAATGACAGCGCGATTTGGGGGAGTCAACGAGAGTGAAAGAGCGGGCGAGAGCCCCAGAGAGCACAAACCGGTTGGCAGCTGAACATAAAAATGCCGGTTGGAGAGCTTTTGCTTTAGAAATAATTGAGTGAGAGCAAAACAGCGCAAAGAGAGTAAAAGCATGACAGGGCGCACGTCTTCCGATCGTCGCTCTTTTTGTCCAGCTGTCGGCTGGTGTCTTTCGTTTTGCAGATGCCGCCGGACGATTGACTGTTAACGGTAAACGCATTATTGGGTGGCTTCTCTTCAAATATGGCAGCAGCTCCAATTGCTGTTGCTGTTTGTTGTTTTTTTCCTTCTTTTTTCGCTGATAATATTCGTCAGAATTGCGTTGCGTGTGCTACATACATATGTATGTGTTGTATGTGTATTTGTATGCTACCCGTTAGGGGGCGGGCGTCAAAGCGCTAAATTGCCATGTGGAGAAGCAAAGTCATAGTTTTGACTGTGTGTCTGCGTGCGCAGTTAAATATATGTATGTATTAAAGTACATATATATATACATAGACATTTTAACACCCGTGGGCCGAGCCGACCCGATGGCAGCTCAGGGTGAGCCACAACATTACTAAAAGCTGTTGTTGTTGCGGTGAACGGTGAAAGGCCGAGACACGAGACGAGGGGAGTGGAGTGGGATGGAGATGAGAGGGGGGCGGCAACAGAGAACGAGCAATGGGCAATGGACAACGGGCTGCACACGGCTCACAGGCACCACAGCAGCTAATGACATGTTAACGCCAAGCAGCAGCCGTCTGTCGTTTCCAAAGCCACACGCAGTTATTAAAAAGCGCTTTTGCTTGATGGTGTGCACAGTGGGGCCAGCTAATTGTTAGGGCGGCGCCTTGCCAAATGTAACTAATCGACTAAATTGAAAAGCACATGCAATGTGTGCAAGCTAAACATATTTAATAACATATTAAACATTTGACTAAAAATGTTTCAGTGAAGAACAAGTAGCATTATTGTTAAAATCGGGAAACAGGTGGAAATGTATGCAATTTGCAACTTGGCAAAAGGGAAAGTCGGCCAATGCTCGATTATAACATAATAACATATGCATTTACAAGATTTGAATGAGCCAACACTAAATGAAGTTCATTATTTAAAGTTCTTCAGATTTGCAGCATCTTGTACCACTGTGTCGCGACTCTAGCTGGCATTAGCAGCGTGATATGTCGATACACACTAGCATCACAGACAACAACCACAACAGCATGTTAGTAAAGTGGGTGGGTGTCTAACAGCTGTTGTGTCCAGCAAAACTCAACGATCGCTCGAACGACAGCTAAATAAAATCTTCAGTTTTATATGCGCGCGAGCAGCAACAACAGCACAATCAGCAGTCGGGAACCTAACGATAAATGATTTTCTTGGCAGCGCTTCGCTGCTTCACACGCCTACGCAGCAGCAGCAGCGACAGCAGCAGCAGCGACATCAGCGACAGTTATAGCAGCAGCGCATGCGTGTGGGCTGTCGATTGCATTGGTGTTGTTGCGTGGGTCCATTTCGGAGGGAGCGGGAGAGTGGGGTTGGCACAACAAATTTGACAAAAATAAAATATATACAAAATAGCAAAACAAACACACATACATATATATATATATATATATATGTGTGCAGCTAATATGTAAGCGCTGCGTTTACGATTTTTTTTTACATTTTTGCACTTTTGGCAGCTGCGCAGCAGACATCCGCCAGCGTTGCTTTGGGCAGCAGCTCTGCGGGCGCTGCCTGTGTGTGTGTGTGTGTGAGGCGCAGAGGGCAGCAGCAGCAGTAACAGCAGCTTTATATGGGCGGCAGGTGGTAATTTTTGTGGCCAGTCGAAGACAACAACAACAACAACAGAAAACGATGCGACGGCAGCTGCTGCTGCTGCTACTTTTTTTTTGGCGTCTTCTTTTTGAGCTGAGCTTTGGGCAAGACGTAGGACAGACAACAAAGCAATGAGCGCAGCGCTTTAAAGCTGGTTTCTGTGTGTGTGTGTGTGTGTGTGTGTGTGTGTGTGTGTGTGTGTGTGTGTGTGTGTGTGTGTGTGTGTGTATGTGTGTGTGTGTATACGTATGTATGGCTGTCTGTTTGTTGCTTTTGGGTGGTGCTGGTGGCATTGCCTTGTGGGCGTTTGCAGCAGCAACAACAACAGCAATAACAGCAACAACAACAGCAACAACAACAGCAATAACATTCACCGGAGCAACATTCACAGCAGCAACATCTTCAAGGGCAGCCATCAGTTAAGTTCAGTTGGGTTCGATTCGGGCCAAGTCATATAGCATTTAGTCGTCTCTCTGACTTCAGCTTTTGGCTATGCTTATTATTATTGCTGTTGCTGTTGTTGTTATTGTTGCTGTTGCTGTTGTCGCTTTGCTGGCAGCTGTTGGCAGGTGCGCGCCCTCATAAAACGTTGTCGAACGACCCAAAATGCAGGCGCTGCCACTCTTGCGGCTGCTGCTGCTGCACAGCAAGAAAAAATGGCGACGTTTGCGTCTGGCGTCCCTCTTTCAAGTGTCAGTTGCACCCTACTTCTCCTCCTCCGCCTTGTCCTCCTCCTCTCCGGGCCTGCGTTTTCTTATGAAATCTTTGCCTTTTACTTAAAATGCTGCCCAAGCAACATGTGCAGCGATCCTGAGCTCTGACTGCCTGTCTTTCGATCTCTGCCCCTCTGGGGCAGGGTAGAAATTAATGCAGTTGCTTTTTATTTTAGGGGTGGTTTTTCTGTCGTGCAGCCTGTCGGCTCTAGGGTTGCCGAGCAGGTTGCAGCTGCCGCCAGAGGGAGACTCCTTTCCAGCCTGTTGCTCGACTCTTAGGGGTTGAGCATTACCAGCTGACAAGTGGATAAGCCAGGCTAGAAGGGATGACCAATTATGCCATATACATATATATATACATATATATATATATATATATTAATGAAATACATCTGGGATTTGTTACACCTGACGCAGACCCTCTGCACTTCATTTAGTATATATATTCCTATTTAATGCTTTTAGGATGATTCTAGGCCACAAATTTCGACAGGAATTAGTTGTGGAGGATTGCTTCTGGAAGATTCTTTCTGGAAGATTGTTTCTTTTATTTAAGAATTGTGTCGTTTTCAAATATTATCTAAAACTTTTATACAAAAATTAATAATCCAACTTAAGCGACAGCTGCCTATTGTTTTTCATTATTATTTATAATTTTGCAACAACGAAAAAGTGAATGTTACTTAAATAACCAATAGTTGGTTTGCTCTCTTAACATTTGTCTTTAAATATTGTTTAAGGTACTTTATTTCGGAGTATGGGACATTTATCAGGCAGTAAAAATGACACAGATGCCTAATGAAATTAGATGAGCTGTCTAATGCATTAATATGTTTAGTTTCAAATTCCGATCATGGTTGTAGTTTTATAACATTGTGCTCTAGGTTCCATTGGGATACATCGAGTGGACTCTGATCTAGGGTTGTCCAGCAATGCGTTTGACTACACACATACATACATACATGCATACATGCATACATGTGTGTATGTTTATTTATCCGTTTGTATGTATGTATCAGTATGTGCTCTAAGCCCAACCCAAAAATACGACGTTGAGTTGTTGACGCTGGACGCCTCTTAAAATAACAACAACAACAACAACAACAGCAGCAGCAGAAGACGCAGCAGCAGGCAGTCACACACATACGCACACGCACACACACATGCGCACGCTCGTCACACAGACTCCGACAGAAAAAGACCCAATAATGAAATTTCACAACAACCTTCGTCGACGTTTCGTGTGAGTGTGTGTGTGTGTGTGTTTTTTTTTTGTTTTTGGTTTTTGGGCCGTTCCAACGTTGAATATTGAAAAACGGTTGAGGTTTTAGGCAAATTGTAGTAGGAGGAGGCGATGGCGATGCGCCGGCAGCATTGCGAGGCCCCGACCCCTCAGCCGCAGTCGCAGTCGCAGCCGCAGCCCCATAGAATGAGGCAGCGAAACGCAGATAATGATGATCACAAAGCACAAAGCACAAAGCAGCGACGGCGACTGAAGACGAGTTTCTCGTTTTCGGGCCACGCCAGCGAAGAGACAGGCCCGATAAAACGAGCAAACCCAACCAAACCAAAATATAATCAAGCCAAGAGCTGCTAACCTCCCCCTCCCCCATACACACAGAGGGACTGAGCCCAGGGCCCAGTTCCAGGCCCAGGCCCAACCCAAGTTTGAAAGCGGCGAATGGTCCACAAATGAAATGAAATGAAATCCTACGCAATGGGGTGGCTGCTGGTTGCTGGCTGGAAAGGGGACGCGTCTCGGAGACGCCACAGGTAAAAAGTAGAAACCTTGAAAGCCGCAAAACAAACAGCTGCTGTTGCTGCTGCTACGGAACAGGTAAACTCTCTTTCGGGTAGGTAACCTGCATGGGTCAGGACGGGTCGGGGGAGGCGAGCACGCTGTAACAGGAAATTCCTATGTGATTTTTGGTGAGATTGTTGCTGGGGTCGCTCGGTCGGTCGGTCGACTGGTCGATTTGTCGGTCGGTGCAACGAGCAACCCTCTTGGCAGGCAGGTAACCGATTGTCGATTGCCGATCGTCCCGTTGTCTTTCCGCATGCCACCCTCCCCTAAAGATCGCCGGCCATGCCCCGACGGGAAGTGCGTAATTTAGTTTGTGAAGTTTGCGCTGGCTGCGTTTTGGGGTCGCGCCTTTGTTCATGGGAACTTGAACTTAACTGAGCCGCGAGGGGGAGAGATTGCGGGTGTGTGTGTGTGTATGTGTGTGTGTGGGTTGGTCGTTTTAGATGGGGTGTGTCGCTATAGAGAGAGGGAGATACCGTACGACAGGCAATTGTCTAATTGGCAAGCAGTACGACAAGAAAGTCGGTCATTGTGTAGATCCTAAGGGATCCGTAAAGCATGTAAGAGATTGCCAGTACATTCTTTAAAAGGGCAATATACTCTTAAATCTACAAACTTCCCACTTAGAAAAAGCTCAGCCTATGAAACTTGGCTGTTCGCCTGCTAAACTAACAATAGGACATTGAATTCTGAATTTCCCATTAGCAAAAGGGAATCGTTGAAGATAAGCTCGGTCCTAATCTAAGAGCAAAAATGCCCGCGGCAAAGCTCAGAACTGAACCGTTTTAAGACGAGTCTTATTTAAGAGACGCGAATTTGACTCTGTAATTAAGCTTACATAAATCTGTGTATATGTATATATGTATGTATGTGTAACCAAACCCGATCGCCGCATTGACAACTCCTTGCTTGAAATGATGAAAGCACAGCAAAAACTGTTAAAGTAAACGAAGAGGAGACGACGCTGCACAAACAACAAAATGTGAGCAACAACAACAAATTATAGAGGGCCGAATTGTGTGCGGGCGGCGCAACGTAGGCAGCAGCCAAGCAAAGCAAAAACCGAAGCAAACGAACGCGAAGAGGGCGAGGTGAAGAGCACATAATGCAAAAGTCGTCGTTGGGTGGGTGTAAGAAATTCGTCAGAAGTTGCAGTTAAGAGGCGGCAGGCGGCAGGCGGAGGCGAAACTGCAGGCAGCAAACGGCAGTGGGCAAGCAAAGAATTTGTGTGATAAACTAACAGAAGGGTGTGAAGGCAAAAAATAAAATAAAATAAAACTGAAAACGAGGGCCGAGGGCAGAGGGCCGCTGTTTAGGCAGTGGACGCCAAAATAAAAACCTAAAAAAATCAACATACGAAACAGCAGGCGGTAGAGGCAGACGACGGGCGACGGTCAGTCGCGTCGCCAGCCGAGCGAGAGAGAGAGAGAGAGCGCACCGAAAGTCGGGAGTTGAGCCAAGCGAGGCGGCAATTAAAGAGCGCAACGGCTACGCGACAAAGCAAAAGAATAAATAGGGCTGAGGTAGGCGTCGCGTCGCGTCGCGTCGTTTGCCCCGGGGGAAACGGGCAGGCAAGATTTTAAAACATCACCCACTCACACAAGTCTGTGCGTGCGTGTGTGTGTTTGAGTTGAATGCGTTGCGCATTTGCTAAAGAGAAACACGAGAGCAGTCAGCGGCTGAAAAGAAAGTAGGATAATGTAGGCGCAGGGTTGCCAGGCCACATTAAAAACCGAAGCTACAAGTGTGCGTGTGCGTGTGAGACGGAAAGAGGGCGGTAGGCAGACAGACAGTCAGTGTGGGAGAGGGAGAAAGAGTGTAGGCAACACACGCAAGCTGTCAAGGATGTTGTTGCTGCTGCTGCCACTGCCGCTGCTAGTGGTGGTGGTGGGTTTCACATCATTCATTATCGTTGCCCCTTGCAGCGCGGCGTCGCGACTGCGCCAAGCGAGGGAGGGCCAACTGCGATGGCGACTGCGGCTCGGTTTTCATGGTATTTGGGTACGTGTGTGTGTGTGTGTGTGTGTGCTGGCATCTCTTTTGTGATTGCCACAGGCGGGCCCCGACCCAAGACACGAAAGGGGTGCCCACTCTTCGCGGGCATTCTTTGTTTTTTTTTTTTTTGGGAGTGTTGTGTGAGTGTTGGTGCGTTTTTTGGGCGTTGGAGTGGCTGTTTTTTTTTTTTTAGTCTGTGTATAATTGGAAATTGGGTAACCGGTTTGTGAGCCGCCAGCTACCTGTGGGTTGTGGTTGTTAGCTGTGGCCTTCGGAATGATTTTTGTCGATGAGCCTATGTAATGTATGCAAGTGTGTGCGTCGGTGCCTATGTGTGTGTGTGTGTGTGTGTCTGTTAGCCACATGGGTTCTGAGCGGTAACATGTGTCCCATTCGAGGGGGGTGGGCAGACAAACAAACCTTAGCAGCGATAATTACTAAAAAGATGAAATATTACAATTTTAACTTAGTGGCATCCTTGCAAAAAGTACGACCCTACAATAAATCAAACCCAATAACCATAACTATATTTCTAAATATGAATGCATCTATCTAAGATATGCCCAGATATAACTTAATCAGATTAACGGTATAGTCCATTCTGCCCAACAGTCGAAATTATGTTTTGATTTATGCCCACTTTAATGCACTTTTATTTTCGTTCGCATTTCGAAAAGTCTGGCAACGTCCTTAAATAAATCTGCGCCCTTGAAATTTGAGCGTATTTTAATTGCTATCAAAAACACAAACACACACATTCGGATAATCGAATTATTTGCATACATTTACTCCCAAATTAACTCTAAATCCGCGCTTTACTATATATATGCATATGTACCTTTTACTGTTCGCAATTAGTCTCTGTATTCTTCGGCCCTTAAGCCATTTCCATTTGTTGTACAGCGTCCTTTTGTTGTTGTTGTTTTAGCACTTGTTGTGCGCACTATTTGTTCTCTTGTTTGAGAGTATGCAATCAATTGCATTTAGGCACAATTAATTGTGCACTTTAATTAATCAAACACTAGCCAAAAATCGTAGAAAACACGCGCCGCCGGCCGATATAAAAATTGTTTGTTGTTGCTGCTGATGCATGCGATGCGAGCAAACGAACCGAACGCCACGAAAAATTCCAACAGACTGCGAGAGCGTCACCGACACCAGGCAAAATGTGGGAGAGAAGCATGGAACGATGACGCAGCCAGCTGCTGCTGAAACGACCGCGCGCTCGACAGTGTCAGTGGCGTCGCACAGTGGGCTAAGTCAACAATATGAAAATTAATTTCCTTGATCTAAAATTGATAGGGTAGTCCGCAGAAAATATTGCAGCGCTATTTGGGGTAATTAAAAGATTTTGTCGGTTATTTCAAACTTAGGGTAATCGGTATTATATGAATCGAAAGTTTCAATAAATTTAAACATTTTTGATATCAAGTAGACATTTCAAAAATTGCTTTCAGTCCACTGTGCACAGCCGCCAGGGGGCCCAAGCAGCCACCTTATACAGCGAATGATCGAATAAAAGAGAAATTGCAACAAACAATCGACGAAGTCGCCGGCGTCTCTGTCTCTGTTGGCGTCAGCAGCAGGCATGGCACGGCAAGGCAAGCCACCCGCTCATTCACGTTTTTGCTGTTGTTGTGTGGGCCACAGTGAGAGCGCCAGAGAGCGAGAGTGGGAGCGCGGTTGAGTTAACGTTGTTGTTGTTTTTTGCGTAGGGTGGGTTGGCTTGTAGAATTTCTGGACAGCGTTGTTGTTGGTGCTGCTGCCGCTGCCACTGCCGATATAGCGACAGCGCTGTCGCGCAGAAGCAGGTCAGTTTGTGTGGCGTCCGCTGCGCAACTTGATTTTTGTTGCTGTGTTTTTATGCGCGGCCGTCGGCGTCGGCGGGTTGACTGTTGGTAATGATCTTCGTGCATGTGGGTTGCTGCTTGTGGCTGTTTTTGTTGCTGTTACTGTTGGCGGCGTCGTCTACGGGGGACGGATTGACTGTTGCGTTCATTAGCGTGGCCGCTGCTTTTTTTGGGCTCGTTTCCGAGGAGGTGCTGATACATAGTCCAGGTAGACACAATACATGCTTGTCTGCGTGTGGATATGTACATAAGGTTGGGCAGGTAGTTGGCAGCTGGGTGGCGCTGGCTGCAGCGTGGGCAGCAGCGCTCGAATTGAGGTTAGGTTGAAGTAAGCCAATGAACAAAACTCAGCTTTAACATTCTGTCAATGCTATGCAAATTGCATGACTCACATGGGAAATACCCCAATAGTGCAATGTTGCACTGGACAGCAACTACAACGAAATCGCGAGCAGCGCGGCAAGCCAATGAAATTGAAAGTTTAACGCAATCTGAATGGCTGCAAAAAAAGATGCTGCAAATAATGCAGCGCTGCGACTGCGCTAGTGCGCAGCGCACAAGATGCGCTGTTGTCTCTTGTAGCGCAAAGTTACGGTTCTTCTTTATTATTGTTGCTTTTATCAGAAAGGAGCGATGTGAGTGCATCAATGATTGAGTACTATGGGCTAAAATGCATACGGATGAGAGCGAAACTAGAACAGTTAAATGAACTTAAGAGTGCCCTACACAAAATTGATACTATGCTTGTTATGCTAATAATATTAATACTAATATTAATACTAATATAGATAGTAATATATACATATATAAATAGCTAAATAAATTGTTATGAGAACAAGAAGAAGAAAACAACATTTAATGAATTTGAATACTTTCCAGACTTAAATCTTAAATTCGTATACTACAAAAATCCTCTGCATTAATTAATTATTATTTCATTTTTTTTTTTGAATTCCAAGGCTTAGAACAAATTATATAATTCGAATTAGGTCTTATTAGGAAACTTATAAAACAATAAATAGTAATACCGTTAAGGAAAATAAAGTTAATCGAAAATAAAGCGAGCTTTCCATTTCGTTTACAATTCGATCAAATTGAATATATCCTTAATTCCCTTTATGTTATCTATCTGTTCAACTGGTCGTACGAATCGGAAATGCCTTCAGTGCAGCGCATTGCGCCAGATTGCAGATCAGAGGCAAAACAAAACAGGTTGCCCAGTGAAATGGAGCACCCTACTTTTAAGCTTCATTGCCACGCAAGTGGCGAGCGGATGACGCGACCGTTGCAAAGGAGCAGCCAGCGAACCGGTTTGCAGCAGCCCTAACGAGACCGCTTCAAACATGTGGCCCACTGGCCAAGGCGAGCGCACAGCCAACACAGCCGGTCGAAATCGAACAAACGAACCTCTGCGCGCATTGAAGGGCGATATCGCAGCTGTTGCACTTGTCGGGTGCACCGTGCGTCCTTTTGCTCGTACGCATTTGTGATATAACGAAAGCTGCGTAATGAGCAAAGGCAATTACAAAACGCCAGAGCAACACATGGCTTCGACCTCCGAGGGAACCTGTTGCCTCGCCGAGAAGCCCTTCTCCTTCTCTGGGAGAAAGTGTCGCCGAATAGGGCTTCACTTGTAAAGGCGCCAGCTAAGACCACGAAATCCCTGAGCATGGAGTGACTCGATTCTTTCCCGATTGTCACGATTTGCCTGCACTTTGTCACGTCTCATTTAACAATATATATAAAAAAAAAAGAAATATAAAAAGTGATGGAGTGACATTCAAGAGGGGCCAAACCTGACCCTCTCGCCAAGGCAACAGCAACAACAACAATGGGCAGACAATAGCCAGAGGGTGGGTTGCGATCGTCGCTCGCTCAGCGCTCTCACATATTCAATATGGCGTAGCGTGGGTCGGGAACGGGTCCGGGTGCGGGTGCGGGTGCGGGTGCGGGTATGGGTAGGGTAACGCATGCGCAATTTGCCGACTACAAAAACTTGGAAACGTGGGCGTGGGTGGGCCGACCATCTATTCATGTTCGTCTGTCTGTCTGCCTATCTGTGTGTCTGTGTGCGTGTGTGTGTGTGTGTGCGAGGTGGTTGGATACAGTGCCCGCTTTTGCGGTTGTGAGTCACGGCTTTCTGGGCTATGTGTGCTTTCTTGTTTTTGTTAGTGGGTAACTCTGGTGCCAGGTCAAACTGGAATTTGATCAACAGGAAATGGTCGGTAGTTTAGATGCCCCCCTAGAACATATTTCGAAATGAAGCAATTTGAGGCATATTTGTTTTTTAACAAATTTCCCAGAAAAATAATGCGCATACTTCAATAAAATCATATATACATATAAGGAAGGATAACTTAGGCACGCCGAAGAAATAGACATTTGCTCTACAATATCTGGGAGACCAGAATAGTTCGTATGGCAGCTATATGAAAATCCGATGTGGATAAGATTTGGCATATACATCTAGGGAGCATTGCGAATCTTATAAGTAACGAGCTGATAGAAGAAGTAACTTTCGACCGATCGTTGCTATGACAGCTATATGATATAGTAGTCCGACTTTGATCAGATTTGGCACATACATATATGAGGAGACAGACAGTTGCGCGGATATGTTTTTATCAACTCGCCTGTTGAGGCTGATTTAGAATATACATATATTCTTGACAAACTTATAATACCCTCTTAAAGGGTATTTAGCATTAATCTTCTGATACTCTGGTATGGAATAGACATACAATCTAAAATATACAAAAATACCTCTAAATTCTAGAGGAGTAAATTGGTTAAGGAAATTGCTTCGATAAAGTAACTGAAGGAAATCTGTATGAAAGCTTGATAAATAGTAGGGAAATATAGAAGAGATAATATCTTATGTGTTTATTAGTCTAAGCTTATGCAATTTGCAGAACTTGCACACGATGATATAACGAATGTGGAATGTAGAGGAATTTACGTGTAAGTATTGGTGCCTTTATGCTTAAATTAGTTTAGACATACAAACTAACATTTCAGACCCAATCGGCTGCAAAAGTGCATTAGAAATGTTTATTGGAAAGGTACAAAAATATTGAATCCTTTATAAATTTGGTTAGTTCTTTGATATGAAACAGAAGGCGACGCTCAGAATGTAATTAAATTTTCGGCATTTTAAGAGCAGAATATATAAAGTCATAGACAGACTTTAGTTGCATTTGAAATGCACACAAATTACACACAATTTCCCAAACCAATAACTTGTATGTACGCATGCACATATAGAAAAAGTTTCTCGATATATATTTTAATATATATAGTAGACATATGGAAATGCATACATGTATATTCATAATCCCTTGCATGCAATACATATGCACAAAGCTTTGCATTTTATATAAGGTATAAATCATGTACATATGTAATGCACTAATAAAAGCCCGCACGCCCCCCCCCCCCCCCCCCCCTCCCTCGTCCCACTCGACGTTTGTTTGCATTGCCTGGCAACAACATGCAAAATAAAATCCAGAAAGAAATTTAGTTTTACAAAATGCAGGAGCATAAATAACAAAATACAAATTATATAATGAAAACACGCACACAACTGTCGATTCGCACACACATGCATATGAACATGCACATGCACATGCACACATGTGCATGCATATGCCGCATATGTTGCATAAAAAGCAAAAGCACAAAAACCATATGCAGCGAACGCCCAACTACGCCCACAAAAGTCAAAGAGTCTGTGCGAGCGAGAGAGAGAGAGAGACAGAGAGAGAGAGAGCGAGTGGGAGAAAAAGACAGAGCAATGCAATTGCATTTGAGAACGCAGCTGAGCTGTCAGAGGAGAGGAGGGGAGTGGAGGGGAGTGAAGAGCGAATTGAAACTATGTGACACTATGCGCGCAAAGAGAGAACGGGCAGTCGAAAATACAAAGCTCTCGCACTCTCTTTCCCTCTCTTTTTCTTTCGCTCTCTGCCTCTCTCTCACTCTCTGTTGGCTGGAGTCTGATTTGAAAACTGCAACAATTCCTTTGCAGTTTTTTGATGCGATGGCGTAGCTTCCGGGGGCTGGGGAGAGTTGGCTGAACCAAAAATTGTTATAGACACAAAATTTATGATATGCGCCGCCCGGTGGTAGGAAAAACCACCACCCAACCCAGTGCGAAAAGTCGCTCGCTTGTAGTTTTCAAATGCCAAAGCAGCCGAAGCCTCAATTTCGTTGTGTGCGTGTCTGTGTGCGTGCGTGCGTGTATGTGTGTGTGTGGGTGGGTGTGAGTGTGAGTGTTTGCATTGTTTTGGGGGTTGGTATTTTTGCTGCATAGAGCGCCTGCTCCAATACCAGTACCAATGACAAAAACATAGCAATTGTTTCCATGTGGAGAAAGTATTGATGATGGAAAAATAGAAGTTGGCGCTTTTTAGTTGTGGGGGTTGTTTGGAGCCCGACAATAGTTTGCTGCTGTTGCTCTTCGGGATGGTGCTGGCGGCGGTGGGGTGTTTCTCTGGAAAAAGTGCATACCGAAAAATATACGCACACAGACAGGCCATACGCTCGCACTCACACGCACACACACTCGCATACACACACACACAAACGCAGTGCGGAAAAATCAATAAATCATTTGTTGGAAAATTTTTTAATTGCCCCCAGGAATAGATTTTTACATAAGGCTCCATTAAACGCCTTTTTATTAATTAGCAACTCTGTTTAAAATACATATGGTTAATGTTTAGGAATCCTTTTGAATTCCTTAGCATATGCAATTCTCATGTAACGGAATTCGCACACAATTAACAGGGAAGATTTAAAAACTATTGCATACTTTCATGCGCTGCAACTTACCAACATGTTCGCAGTGATTTTCGCGGCCAGCTCAAAAGTATGCAACACAATTTTACGTCAACGAGCGCCCACAGCGCGCACAGCCAAGCTCTTGGGGAATCCTTTACACTATGTTCTTCCTTTATTTCTAGTTGTTCTTTGACTTGGTTACGCACTGCACTTTGAACATTTTACCGTTTGATTGCTTAGCACTTTTTGACGTTTGGCGACACAATGGGCTTTTACAACTAACCTCATCAACACTCACACACTGAATGAATTGTTGTAACTGAATGAATGGGAGTGGAAGCTATATAGCTGCTCCTAGAATGCAAAGTGGCGACTGACGAGCGACTTTTGTGCCAGCCCTGGCGTCGGTGCCGACGTTGAAGGCAGCGCACAGTCGACAATTTAACCGTTATTTGCTTTGTAATCGTTAGTCTGTGTTTTGTTTTTGCGGCTGCAGCGTTTTTGCTGTTGTTGCCGCGCCGATTGCCAGTCGCGCAATAATTGCGCTCCGAGCTGTGCAATCGTATAGAAAGCTTCCTGTTTATAACGCACCGTGTTGTTGCTCTTGTTGTTGTTGCCCTCACAAAAAAGCGCGCGCATTCCAGAGCTCTCCCACACGCATGAAAAGCGAGTGATTTCGTTTTATCTCTCTCTCACTCTCTCTCTCTCTCTTTCGTTTTCGTTCGCTTGGCTCTCTGACTGGCCCACCCCATGGCCGCCATGTTTATTTACAAAAAGTTTACCGTTATTTGTGAGCTGTTATCAAGGATATTTGAGAGTTATTGATGACTTTGTTGAATTTTAAAAATTAGTTATATATTAAATGCCACGTATACATTAGTAAACCATTGTCAAACGAGTCATTCAAGTGCAGCAAAAGTCGAGAATCTAGGCTCGAGTATCAACATAATTTAGCTGCAAGTCATTGTAGTTGGACACATTTGCGAGCTTGAAAAATGTATTATTTAACTTAAAACGAATCAGTATTAAGAATTATTCAACAGTTTTATTGTGGCTTAAAAACGGTTTAATTTGAAATTGCGCGCCTTTTAAGCCAAGTGTGGCAGCCCTGCAGATTCATTATGGAGCGTTGCCACACTGCTAGCCAAGACAGCCACCAGTTCCCTATCGTTAGTATGCTGCCTGCTATGACATTATGGAGCGTTGCCACACTAATAGCCAAGACAGCCACCAGTTGCATATCGTTAGTATGCTGCTTGCTATGACATTATGGAGCGTTGCCACACTAATAGCCAAGGCAGCCACCAGTTGCATATCGTTAGTATGCTGCTTGCTCTGGCACTCAAGCTGTTTATTAGACGTTATAAATTTGAAAATATTTGCGCATAAAAATAAATATAAAGAGAATGTAGAATATTGCAGAACAAATTAAAGCTTTTCTAGCTTGTTTAAAGTTGGGTACATGTATAGGTGTTCATATATAGCATGCATATATGTGTCATACACCCAAGCTCGAACAACTTTCAATTGTTCTACATCAAATATAAATATATATATATATGGAGCAGAGAAAGTTGCAGAGAGAATTAGAGTTGGAACACCGAAGATGAGATGCCCTTTGTAGCATATGGAAAACCAGATATAATCCGAAAAAGTGAAGACCGAGCACACATAAGCTTATAATACAAATTGGTAGAGGAATTTAATCAAGGAATTGTTTATAATATATATTTTAACTCGTCTGCAACTAAATCCAAGGTATCTGCCACCGAGCACTTGCAACTAGGAGTTGACTTTCTTTTTTGTTTTTATTTTGGGATATAAAGTTTTAATCAAATTGCATATGTGACTATAAACACATACATACACACACACACACACACACACACACACACACACACACACACACACACACAACCGTACAGACCACCCCCCACCTCGCGGCGCCCCGCTACTAACCTAATTTTGCAGCCTGTTGGGGGTTATTTTATTCTTCTTCTTCTTTATGCTCATTTTTGTTTCTTTATTTTTGGAGTATTTTCTGCAACGTCAACTGTCTCGAAAAGTTTTTAATCATTGTCACCAGGCGGCAAATTTGAGTTGTTTTTTTTCCAGCCTTTTTTTCCATTTTTTTTTTTGGTACTTAAGATTTCCATATACAATCAAGTGCTGGTTTAATTTTCTTGTTGTCTTTGTTGCGACTGTTTTTCTTTTTTTTTTTTTGTTGCCATTTTTGTTGTTGTTGTTGCTGCTGGCCCCGATTTTTGGTTTCACAAGCGTTGCAACATAATTTGTTTTTTTTTTTTTGCTGCCAACAAATTCAATGCAATTAAAAACAATTCATAATACGCTGCGGTTGCTTTTGTTGTTGTTGTTGTTTTTGCTGGCCGCTTTTCCATATGCTGCGCCGTTTTCCACAGCCCATCAGCTTTCGCCCGTGTAATTTGTCTCTCATTGCAGAGAAGTTGGCGCCGCCTTCCCTCCCTCCCTACCTCTCTCCCTCCCTGCGTCCACACTTGTAAATGTAACACTTTGTTTTACAAAAATGATTTTTAATATAACTTTTAACGGGCTTTTGGTTTATGCATTTAATTAAAGAAGCGCCCACAGCTAAAGCCAAATGAAAATGCAATAAAATCTAAATAAATAAATCGACCAGAGCGAGAGAGCATGCGAGAGGGAGAGGGAGAGAGAGAGAGAGCGAGTGGGAAAAACACAAACTGGCTGGTTAAAATATGCAAACAAGAAACGGAAAAACTTATTTAGACGCCGCAGCTACACTACACAAAAAAGCGCAACTACAACAACAACAACAACAACAACGAGAGCAACAACAACAACAACAACAACAACAACAACAACAACAACAACAACAACGAAAGCAACAACAACAACAACAGCATATACAACAGAATATACAACGGGGCCAGAGACAAAATGTTGCCCCGGCTGCTTATGAAAATGGCGTCACAAACGGAAAAACTCAAACGCACACACACACACACACACACACACACACACACACACGAACACACACACATACACACACACACACGCACACACACTCGGGCGCAACACTCACCGAGTGCAGCGCAACTCCCACGCGTGCTTAACTCTGCCCCGAAACGTTGCACGATGGGCGGCTAGCATTGAAAAGACAACAGAACACAACCAATTCCCGAAATGCATAAGTAAAAACATAAATATTAGAACTAATCCTAAAATGAAAATTGAAATATTTAATAATTTAGTTGTTGGATTTGTCCATTTTTCAATGCACAGCTGTTAAATAAATAAAATCATGGCAAATAAAAGACATTGGGCAAGCAAATGTGTTAAGTTATACAAACATTTTAAGGCCGAATTAAAAGAAATAATGACAGCAACAAAAATGTAAAAAAAAAAACTAACAAAACAAGCTTTTAGAGGAAGCAAAGATTTAAAAGGCAAAAAAGCTTTTGCAGCCTAGAGCTTTAATTTGAAAATAGCTTAAAAAGTAATTAAATACATGCCAAAATATCTACATCGAGGTTTGATATAATGTACATAAAAAAGCTTTCACGGCGAGCTTTTGGTCAGTTTAATTTCATGACCTTGATGAGCCTTGCAAAGTTTTTGCAAGATGAGCTTTTGACAGTTTTGACATATTTCCTAATGTGCTTTGCGAGCTTTTGATTATTTGATATAAAATCTACAAAGAAAGCTTGCATGGCTTTTCATCACAGTGCTGTACAAAGCCTTTCAGCTCAAGCTATTTTCAAGGCCAGCTTTTAATTAGTTGAATTTTTTATAATATGAATAACTTTTTAATGTGCTTTACAGAGCGTTACAACGCGAGCCATTTGAGTGTCAAGCTTTTAATATGCTTAATTACTTTATGAAGCTTCAAACGAGATTTTAGCAAACGATCTTTTGGCCAGGTTAGTTTGATAAAATGTATTAAGATTTTTTTACTTTAACCCTGAAATTTGACATTATGGTAATTGAAAAGATAATGAAAAATTATAATAAATTAAGTTGTCTAGGATTTAATTTAAATTAAGATTAAACAACTCAATGACATTCAATTCTTTAGCCAAATTCAGAAGAGATAAACCTTAAAATTAATTACTTTTGTTAACAGCTTTGACAAGTCAAATTGAGCTGAAAACAATGGAAAAAGAGACCAGACTAGCTAAGAGCTTTTTCTTTAAGCCGAAGCTTTAATGCGCACTTAAAGCTTTAACTCAAATGAAAGCTCAGGTGTTGCGAATAGTTTTCAGGAAACAGTTTGTCCACTGTGCGTCACTCAGTCGACCTGCTGTTGCATGTGGCAAAAGACTTTGGAACCCCCCCCCAAAAAAAAAAAAAAGCGCCCATTTGATTGTTGTGTTAGCAATGGAAAAGCATTCAAAAATTCTCTCACCATTGTTGGACGCGTGGGAAGCGTTTCAATGTTTTGTTTGTTTGAAAATGTTGCCGCTGCTTTTGTTGCTGTGCAGTGCATAAATTTTGCCCAGCCCCCGGATCCGCAGCCAAGAGACAGACCTCCTGCTCCCCTTTCCACCAATCCGCGACACAACCAGCCCGTCCTCAATCACAGTTTAGTCAAAAGCCACTTGCCATCAGCTGCTTCTCCGTTCTAGCATTGTTTTTGGCCAAGAAATTATTAATACATAATTCATGTTTAATTGTCTGTTGGTTTTTAATTATTTGCCGCAAACTTGGCAACACTGGCGACGGGTTCGAGGGGACGCGGGGACGAGGAGCCATCGTGGAGCTGTGGAGGGGCCGCAGCTACATCTCCAAATGGCTGCCAAAGTTGAAGGAAACTTTCGCTGATTGAGTTGCATTTAGTTTTTGCGATCAATCCGCGTTGACAGACATTTCAATTAGCTCGTGTGGCCCGATGATTCGATTGGGTTCAACTTGCCGCTTGCCGGGACCGAGGCAAGGCACGGCCGGAGTTGTCTGTTGCGAACATTTTGGGCCCTGCGGCTTGAATGAAATTTAGATGAGCAGTTGACGAGTTGAACGCTGCACGTTTTAATGCACACACACACACTAGGACTAGATCTGAGGGTTAGAGGTGAGCGTATAAGGGCTCGGCTAGCTCGGGGCGAGTGGCGTCAAGACTGAAACGAGGGCGATTCGAAGCTTGTCGTTTTGAGATATCTTTGTACACGTCAATTGGCGTAAAGATAATTAGCTAGCTGCTTTGAACAGTTTTGTCTATGCAAAGTTCTAGCGCAGTTTTCCGCCTAATTTCCATCAGCTGAGGTGGAATTTCAGAAATGGATGAAAGACGTTCACAGTCTGTATATTGAAATAGAAAATAAAGTCAAATTACTTTAAAGCTGTTCAATTTTCTAATTTTATAAGATTTTTCAAATAAGTTGGTTCATAATAAATTAAATTTTTCCTTGGCTCATAGATCTATAAAATCATATTTTAGAGCTGAACCTAAGCCCAAAGAAGAAAAACGTTTGTTGGGTGTTCAGCCTCGATTCCTAGAACGTCCAGGGGAGCAGGGAACTGAAGAGGACCTAAAATAAATGAAGGAATGAATAAAGGAAGACAAAAGGATTGGATAACGACGGCAGATTACGAAAAAGAAGCTTTACCTAAGATAAACATAGGCTTAAAGTATTCAGCATATTTAGTTTAAAATTATTTGGGGATAATTGAAATAGACTTATTTTCAAAGACAATTATTAAGCTAATTCCAAAAGTGGTTTGTATTAAAGCCTTTCAGTTAACGGAGCGAGTTGTTGCTGCCAAATGAGCTGGCCAACAGGTTGAAATGGCTAAAGATTCTGTCAGAATCTAATACTACCATGAAACAACAGCAATGAGATCTTCGAATACAATTGCAAAAAAGAATTAGCTGAGCTGCTGGCCATAACTCCAGCTCAGTCAAAATAAAGTTTCCTCATTCAATTTCCTAATGATTCGTTTTATGCTAGACTTCAGGATGTTGTCAACCGTATGAATCTAGCTTCAGCTTGCCATCCAGTTAAGCAGCTGCGACGACAGTTAAACGATTAAGGATATCACACAAAAGAGAATCGCACAAAACGTTGAACATTCCTCGTAGCAAAGTGTAAAATGTTGCTGTGTCAAATACATACATCAAGTTCTAATTGCCAAACTCTCCTCGTCAAGTAACTTTTATTGACGCGCTGCGGGTTAAAAAAGTTGCGGGTGGTCACGGCGTTCAAATCGGAAGCAAAGCCAGCAGCTGTACCTCTCGCACTCACACTCACACACTCTCTAACTCATTCTCGTGTCCAATTCAGTTTTCGGTTTATTTAGAAACTGGGCTCGAGGGGCGCAGCAAACGCTCTGCGGGCAGGTTGAAAATTTCAAGTGCAACAAAAAAATGCAACAGCTATCGGATAGCTATCCAGTAAACCGTGCTGCGTGTCGAGCGTAGCTATTGCCCCCGGCTCTGGTCTGGCCAGCCCCTGTTTATGTTTGCCTTTGGCATTATTCTATTATTCTGATTCTGAGTTTGATTCCGTGTGGTTGAAAACTTCTAGTCTATGCTACGCTTCGCGGCGCGTGTGTGTGTGTGTGCGGGTGTGTGTGTGTGTGTGGACGCTGCGGGTGATTAATTTGCTGGAAAAAAATTGTGCGCCATAGAAAATTATGGTTGGTTTTTCATATGTGCAAACGAAGGTAATCAGTTTGTGATTGGGCTGAGACTCTCCCGCAAGGGTGGGAATAATGTGTTGATGGCAATTGCCAAAAAAAACAAGGAAAATTAAAAATCAAGCCAAAACAAACACAAATTGTTAGCTTAAAGGGAAAAGCTGCCATAGAGTATAGAAACTATTAACATTTTATAAATATAATTTTGTTTTAATGATGAAATGGCAAATCTAAAGAGCTCTGAAGTGCTCCATCAATTAATTAGCCTATTAAATGCATTTAGTGAAAGCCTCTAAGTTTATTATGTGGTAAATGTTGCGGTTCCTTTTAATTTAGAGGGAAAAAAACACATTTCACAAACAAACGCTTTAAGCTAGTCTTAGCCTGGGGCCACGTGTTGCAGCAAAGATACATAAATATATATATATATATATATCTTAATCTTTTATTAGCCTTGTCATCAGTTGGTTTTGTAATGGATAGATGACACGTGGAAATATTTGTATACCAAATAATAGGGTTACATTTTTATAGCTTGGTCGTAATTCAATTGTTATTTTTGGCATACAAAAGCCTACAAACATATTTAATCTAATGCTTATACAGAAATTAATGACAGTTGTAGTTTACTTATCCCTCGCTTTTTATTTATTTTAGATGTTTTTTAGATAAAATGAAATGATTCCCTCTCTCCCTCTCCCTCCCTCACTCTCTCTCCTTACTTCACTTTCTTTCTTTCTTGTGGCCAAGCAATTACAAAGTTTCATTTATTTTAACGCAGTAAAATTTGTATATTTCTTAAATAAACAATTTGGTTTTTAAGTCAAACAGTTTGATTGGACAACGTTTACATACAACAGGTTGTGGGTTCGATTGCAGTTCGACGCGCGACATGTCTGCGGTTGCATATGAAGTGCTTGTCCTTGCTGGAACGAGTCAAACAATGTGTTTTCTTATACGTGGTATGTTGCTTGGCATTGAATTAACGGTCGATTCATGCTTTACTGATATTTATTCTATAACATAAAATTGCCTAAAAATATTTTGAATTTAAAATAATTTTGTCAATACACACGTAAGACCAGAAACTATAATTAAGTCGAAAAGAAGATAAGATCAAATATTATATCAAAGTATACTTATACGCCTAATTATAAGGGTTTTGAATAAACAAGAAGTTGCAAGTAGAAAGGAACGAATCCGACATGTATATTTTTTAACCCAACCATTATAAGTATCAACGCAAGAAAACATCGCATTCAACTTGTTACGTATAAGTTGTATAATCAGCGGCCAAAACTGTTATACTTAACGTATGCGTAGGCTGACTTATACACGCACCACGTATTTTTCGGTTCAAGTACAAGTATAATATGCGTATAAGTTGTAGAAGACAGAATAGAAGACAGTCTTAACTATATAAGAACAGCTTATACTATTATAAGATTCGTTTATATTCAACTCTGCTAAGCATAAACGTGTCTACTAATTCGAGCTTAATCAATTTCGAATGGTTCTTATATGCGACAATGCTCTTATATGCTGTGTATAAGTCAACTTACCCAAGACAACAACCTACTATGCAACATCAAGCATGCAGTCAGTCAAACAGAAAACGAACTTACAACCTGTTGTGACCCAAGAGTGAAATTATAATGCAATTTACAATAATTATTAATAACAAGTGTTAATAAAATATTTAAATCCTATTAATTTTCGCACAGGGTCTTGAATAAACCAAACTGGACGGTTCACAATAACTGGAGATCGAAGACGCGTTTGACTGCTAGTCGCATGCAACTTGGTGCAATGCAATGCAACTCCTCCCTCCCTCCCTACATCCCTCCCTCGAAGACAGCTGTAAAGCCTTCGCGCGACTTTTGACTTTAGCCCGCTGATGTTTTTAGCTGTTTTAATATTTATGAAAAAAGGCGAAAGGCGAACGACGAGCGTCGAGTGTTCAGCGCTGAGCGTCGCGCATTGCAAGCCGCATAAATATCCACTAAGTCCCATGCACGCTCACACACAGACGCCCATGTGTGTGTGTGTGTGGTGCTATGTGCCACCCTTAAGTGAAAACTGAAGAAGACCTGACAACAACAACAACAACAACAAAAACAACAACAACAATAACATCAGCTTCTATATGTAGCTTCCCCTTTGAGCTGCTCTCAGGGCTGTCAAGCGTAAATTCAATAAATATGAATATAAGATCACACACATACACAGACTCGCGCGCACACACACGCACACACAGCACTTGTTGTTACATTTTTCACTCACTTGGACTAACTTGGCTAACACCCCGTAACCATTACCCCCAGCCCCCGCTTGGCGGCCCTTCAATGCAAGCCCTGAAACTCTGGCAATGACAATGACGCTGACGTTCTGAAGTACAAACGGCTCGAGAGTTCTTCTTGTTGTTGTCATCTTATTTACTTGATATCGAAATCTTTGTTTGTGCTTATTATTTGTAGCTAGTTCATTCTTTTTTTCTCCTTGTGTGTTGCTACTGGAACTTTACGATTGACAATGATAAAGAGCGATTGACTAGCTCGAATGATACATCTGCGAGCGAGACCAGTAAAAGCCACGAGGTGGGTTCAGAAAGTGACAGAATTCTCGGATGGAAATAGATGATATTGCGCGAAAGAAAGAGGACAAGGCTTAAAGTAAGATCTGGCAAGTCGAGATGTATGTTTATATTAAATTGAAATGAATATTATTATATTAATATTATGTTATTGTAAAATATAATAGTTTTAAAAATAATTTGAAAAGAATTCCATCAATTAGTTGGTTTTTAAGTAATATTTCTTACTTGTTTATTTTTATTTATTTTTATTATTTATTGTATATATTTATGGCTCTTGGTTCTTGATCATAACATATGTGTATAATTAATTTAAGTTCATTTAATTTCATTCAATTATTTAAATTATTAAAAGTTGTATTTTTTTTTACCTTTATTTATATATTTATTTTATTTTGATAAGTATATATTTATATATATCTTTTAATTTGAATCGAATTAAATAGTTTTTTTAGCATAGCTTGAACTTTTTGTTTCTTTGACTGTCACATATTCCCATTTCTTTGATTTAAAACTGCCCTCGTAGCTGTTGCCTCACTTGAGAAAATTCGAAAATAATTCATTGCTCTACAAAACTGAAAGTGTGCAGCCGGCAGTCTGGCAATAAAGTCAATGGAGCTATCAAAAATCGTCAACGCAATGAAGCTAAAACTTGCCAAAGTGCCGCGCCGCATATGTGTGTAGAGTAGGGAACATGGCTGAGGGAGGCGGCGGGCGGGAGGCATCACCAGGGTGATGGGTGATGGGTGACGGGTGACGGAACCCGAAGGGCAGCGATCCAGAGTAGCATGAATGTGCATGTGTTTGAGTATGGAAGTTTATGCCCACGAACGGTTTGAGTTAATGCAATGGCCGATGGCTTGTAGCCAGCTTGGCTAGTAAACGGGGCTACAAGAGCTGCATTGATGGCTCCTCGGGCTATGAAATATGTAAGCCGTGAGTAACGGATATTGCCAGGCAGCGGGCCATTTGATGAAGCATCAAGCACAAGACGGATAGCTGAGCCGGGGCGGGTTGCCACGATAAGCAGGCGACCCAATATGGCTAATGGCTCAACTGCGAAAACTAGCGAGCAAAGGCAAATGAGCAAGCAGCTAAAATAAGGCTGAATCTAGCATAAAAAAAGGAAGTTGAATAAGAAGAGTAACCTGCACTTCTATAAATTACACGCGGCAACAAAATAAAACGTGGCATCAGCGAGAAGTAGCTGTTTGTTTTTTTATTCATAAAGCTACCTTTACGGATGGTCCGATTATGGTTTTTGCTGATCAGTGCATTTGAAGACGGACTTTTCGCCAGAAAGTTTGGGTTTATGGCTTATAAAGGCATATTGGATGCAAGTTTCAAAGGAAATAAAAAGCAAGAAGGGTTCGTCCCGTAAGTCCATCTTTCCTCTACGGAGCAAATTTGGCTGGCAAATAGGGCGAAAGGGCAAGAAAGGCCAAGACAAAAGGAATATGTGCGAATGGCGGACCTGCTATGGGCCAAGATAGCAGCTAGGATGGGCCAACTTGGCCAATGCATTGGGCACTTTGATGGCCAAATTAAGCGAGAGATAGGCCCAAAGTGCGAAGTAGGGACAACAAAAACCACATGTAGGTGTTTCTTAAAACGAGTAAATATTGCAAAGTATAAGTCTAAAGTAATTCCAGTTGCCAACAGGAAAGCAAACGGTCTTAGCCCGGGTTAACCGTACTCCAAAGGATTTTCAAACTTACCGAGGCCAAAAAGCTGCTGAAACTTGCTAAGAGGATGCAGCCAAGTAAGAACAACAGCAAAATGAGGTGAGAAACTGGAGCAAACTTTGCAACGACGGCAAATGAAAGAGTTGGTCTAATTCAATTGGCCAAAGCCGAAGCTTGTCTCCTTTAAGATTTGCCAAAAGCCAAAAGTGTGAAAATGTTGAAATATATTTATTTTCATTTTCAACTATTTTGTATCTGAAACTACAAGTTTGCCAGCTTGTAAGTTGCACGATATTTGAGCTTCTGCTCGAATGGATTAGTCAGAAAACATGGAAAAAATAAGAAAAAATAATCTCAAACGGATTAAATTTACATTTTATATAAAATAAAAGTTCAAACAATCTAAGAGTAAGCAATTTTTCCGCGTAAGGACTTACCTTCTAGAATTTTCCGTTGGAATATCAAAAGATTTCGAGTGATAGTATTTTTTAAAACGTGCTCATTGTTCAAGTTTTTCATCAAATTAAAGGAAATAATCTTTACACTTTAGTAGTTTGTTGGAAAGTGTAATCACAATAATTCCGCAAACTAATTTTATGCGCTTTTAGAAAGTTCTCTTTTCTTGGAACTTAATTAATAGCTTGTGTCTGTGGCAAACGTGCTTCAATTTTATTTTCAATATTTGCAGTGACTTCTTGTGACTTCTTCTTACCTTTAATTATGGAATCCTTTTGTTTTGCAGTGCACAATGCAAAGAGAAATATGTCATTTCTTAAATTTCCCTAAACCAAAGCATCGTGGTAGATGCCTTTGCAGCACTTGCCGCACTCTTTTATTTCTCCATTTATTTTGAACTGTCGGCAACATTTAAGAACATAACCAAATAACAACATTTTTCTACTTTAGCCTTGGGGTGCTTCAACTCCATAAGCTGTCATCATTTTGCCTCTAACCGTATATTCGAGCAGGCATTAACATTGGCAACAGCCAATTATAGTTCCACTCAAAGGGCGAGTAAGCCAGACACAGGGATCCAGCCCCGGCCGTCCTATTCAGGTGGACTTGGATCAAGCGTCGACCCCAAAAGAGTCTGTATGCGACAACTACGCATTAGAAGGCCCGCCCTCGCTCCTCCCACGTCAACCCTTCCTCCACGGCAACCCTTGCCTCCTCGCCACTAAGTCCACAACTAAGCTCAGTTGACGAGCAAATTTTCAGGGTTACTCGCATTCCTTTTTTTTTGTACTTTATTTTTTTTTGTATTTTTGGCTCTTTTGAGGGTGCGGATGGGGCTAGACGTGGGGGCACTGCTGCTGACATGCACTTGAAGGGTCGGAGTTGGCCAAAAGCAGAGAAACCAGGCGGACGCACGTCAAACCCAAATGGGGGAAACTGGGAACTGGTCTTTAAAATAGCACGACAATTTCTTGTTACCAAATAGAAATCTGTAAATCTGGTAAACAAAGTAAACAATTGCACAAGGGCTGGCAAAAAAATTGCATATGTATATGTTTATATATATTTATAGAGTACACGAGAGTTGCTGGCTGTAAATAGAAATGCAGGGCACGGAAGTTGTCAGTTGTTGTTGCCTTTGTCCGCTCGATGGGGCTGGCAGCTTGTCGGCTGTGCAACAAAGCAATAATATAACAACATGCTCGGCCAGAAATGCGAGATTCAATTTAATGCGTCAGTTTCTTTTCTATTTATAATACTTTTTATTATTAGTTTCTTTTATTTATTTTTAACTTTTGTTAAGGCTGCGCTCGGGCTTGCCTAATATATGACGCGCGCCCTTCTAAGCCCATGTTCTATGAAAGAAATGTAAATATTTTATTACACACATTTATGACGCACTTTGGCGCAGCGCTGGCGCAAAACTTTTGGGACGCAAAACTGCCAAGTGGAACTATTAAAGCTGTAAAAAAGTTTACCAACAGACAAACACACACACACACACACAGGCCAACTAGAGAGCCCCCAGGCACATGGCGAAAGTAAGAAAGAGAGCGAGTGTATGACAGATAGCGGGAGCGAGGGGCACGCAAACATGCGGCTGGCGTTGTCAGCAGTCGCGTCGTCGTCGTCATTTTGACCGGAAATGCGCAGTTTTTAGTGAAGTGCATGCCATTTTGAATTGCCAGCACACACACACAAACACACACAGGCACACATAGATATATCCGCATATACGCACACACATGCTTCGCGTTTGTCAACACAGTTCGCGCGCTCTTTGGCTAAAAACAAAAACGAGTGGGCAGCCCCCCACAAAAAGCCCGAGTCATCCTTCGCCCCTCCACTCGCCCCCTCGCCCCCTCGCCACATCACCAACTGCAAATGCTTGTTCACTGCATTCTACACTCAGTTGGTCAATATGGCGGTTTTTTTTGGGCTCGGACGCGGTTCTTGTCGAGCTAACTTGTTGTTTCTAGAGATGTGCGCGTGACAATTGTGAATAAAAATCTGCACTTTATTGAAGAAAACTACTTTGCAAGTTTTACTTAAGCTATAAGACTCTGGTTATCAGTTATCAAAAGAAACGAACGAAGCCAAGTGTGTCAATGTGTTCTCAAAAGTATTTGTATCAATGTACGGACTTATATAAAGTCCCATGACCAACAAATTAAAAAGAAAAACCTTGCCTACGACAAATTTTTCCTGCGTTTTTCCTCTGCGTTATTTGGAGACTAAAATCGACTAGCAAATACGGGATTCAAAAAAATAGTTTATGTGCAATTGCATAGTGTAATGAACAATTAGTTGGCATCTTTGAGGCCCAGAAATTAGTTATAAGAAATGATTATGAAATATATCGCTATATGATTGTAAGGGATTGGAATTTTCGAATAACTTTTCTTTTCTGTTTATTTTCCATCAAATCAAAGCTCAAGAAAAGTATATATTAAAATATGTATCGCAATTATCTTTACCTAAGCTATCACGCAGTTGAAGGTCGTGTCACGCGAACACGCTGCCATCGCTGGCCGTGTGGTCAGTGAACCTTTGGTCATATGTTTAAACTGTATAAACTGGAAAACTGTGCGACTGTGTCGTCTCCCGTTTGCTGATGCCTGGCTCTGTAGTCGCAATGCTTATATCGACATTTCCGTTTAGGATTCATTCTGTTGGGCAGCCGTTAGTTGTTGTTTTTTTTTTTTCAGGCCACGTTCGGGCTGCGTGTGTGTTTATTGCATTTTGACCCAGGGATAATTTTCAGCAGTGTGGCCCTTTTTCACTTTGCGCTTTATTTTGTTTTCATTTGGTTTTCTTTCTCGTTTTGGAAACTGCAAATCTTCTGGTTACAGCAAATGCTTTTTTCTGTTGCCATCACTTTTGAAAGCCAGAAAGCAAAACAAGCCCAGTTAGCAGCTGCTGTTGTTGTTATCCTTGCTGCTGTTTGCTCTGGCGGGTAAATGCGAGCCCGTATTAATTACAATAAATAAAAGAATACGAGCAGAGTGCACAATTAAATTATTTACAGCGCAGCAGCAAAACAAAGAGAACATGTTTTATTAAATATTGAAAAAATAGGTAAGGAATTTATTAAATTATTTATGACGATAATAATATATTTTAGCCAGCAACTATTTGCATTTTAAAGTGGAAAATAAATTTTTTTTTAGTGTGTAACATTTAAATGGCTATGACTCAAAAACTAAAAAGCAGTTGATTATGAATGCTCAGCGTTTTTCTGGAATTCAGTTGTATTTTCCATTTAAAAGTCACACAAATAAACAAAACAATATTTATGAGTAAATAATTGCCGATGGAGACCTATAAAAAAACTGCTATAAATTGTCAAAATGTCTATTAAATTTTTTAAAGCAAAATAAAAACAAATGGGAAGGCCTTGTAGAGAGTTTTCGGTTAGGAGATACCTTGCAAACGGGTAGAAAAATTACCATCAAATATATATCAATTTATATAATGCAGAGCATTGTTTGTACGAACTAGGTATAAAGAGCTTGATTTAAGCTAATGTTTATTAAAAAACAGATGTGTCCAATACATATTTACAAATTCTTTTATATAGATTTTCCACACAAATGGTTGAATAGGGATATGCTTAAATGTACTTTATGTTAAAATGTAATTTTGACAATTTTATAAAATTTATTTTGATCAATTTCCATGGGAATACAGGTACAACAATAAAAAGGGTTGAAAATGTTGTAAAATACAAGAGAATTAGAATTCAGATAAAAGACCACAGATTTTAAATTCGAATCATTCAGTTTGGCTAGCTAAAGTAAAATAAAAATAGGAAGGGAAAATATACGTTAAGCTGAAACAACAAATCAAAATCCGCTTATTGCATTTCAGCGCATCAATTAGATATTTTCGCAATAAGGTGAAAAATCGAAGCAACAAAAATTGGCTAAAAAATCAACAGCGTGTCCCGCCAATCTCTCTCAGCGAAACTCTCGCTGGCAAGCGGAAAAATCAACAAAAGCAAGCGATGGCCAGACCAAAGTCAACGCCAACGGATTGGACTCTCCTAGCTATGAGGCGGTCGCTGGTGGGGGCGGGGCCGGGGGGGGTTGGGGTACTTCACTGTGGCAGGTTGGCGCAGCTGAGAGGCAGCCGTTTGGCAGCTTATTAAAAACTACTTGTTAAGTTTGTTGTTTTCGCTGTTTTTCTATTTTTTGTGCGAGTTTGTTTGTTTGTTTGGCTTTTTTTCGGCCAAATTGGCGGTGGAAATAGGAAACGCATAAAGCGAAATGCGGGAAGCGGGAACGGGCGGGCCTGGAGGTGGTTTTGCACAAAATTGTAGCATAATTGTTGCAATAGCTGTTTTCTTTCTTTTTTGTTGTTGATGTTTTTGAAATTATTGCCAAACGAAAAGTTTATTGTTGTTATTATTCCTGTTACTCATAAACGTAGGGTTCTTACTCGGGAGGGGAGTCACGAGGGCTGAGGTGGTCAGTGATATGTGCAGGTTTTGATCAACTTTTAATTGGAAGTAAATGAAGACAGTGCCCGCTGCTTCGGTTAAGTGATCCGGCAATCAGCCATTTCAACTATGTTGCAGATGACTAGATAAACATTTATTGAAAATAATTAGCCAGGCATAGTTAATAACGCGTGGCTGAGACGAGAGTTTTTGCAATCGAAGCAATTGTACGTGTTACAAAATGTTTATATAAATAATAGCGGGCTTTCCCCGTCCTTGTGGCAAGTTTTGTGCTTACAATTTTAGACATACATACATACGTTTTTTACCCAGCTCTATTTAAATCTACACATACTATATTGCGATCTATCTCTGATTAAAATTATGTTTTAAGTCTAGCGAATAAAGAATCAAAGGTTGGAATCAACGCTTTCCGCTTATGTTAGTCAAGTGATCTTAGAAAATATGTTTAAGGCCAATTTACCACAGTTGCGGGTGGAATTTTTAAAATAGCTGAAATTCGTATACATTAAGTTCCTAAGTAAGGTCGAATTTGAAGCTGATCGGATAACCTTTGACCCGCACTTTCCTTGAAGAAAGCCGGCATTTTGCTAAGAGTTAAGGCTAAACAGTTTTATATAGAGAGATAAATCTGTCTGATAGATTTTACCAAATTCTTACCCCAAAGCTGAAACTGATTGAATGAAATTTGTTGTATATCTACGATCGGATTCAAATCAGACTTCTGGGAATATTTGCTGAAGACGTGAACACAAAGTTCAACTGTGCATCTTTTATGAAATATATAAAGTATAGCTATGTTAAGCCCGTTAATTGTTATTTTCAATTTTAAATAAAAATCCAATAAATAAAAATTCTTTATATTCACTTTAAAAGCTTTTGTATTGTGGATGCCTTTAAAGATCACACCCATCCTATTGTGCAAAATAAATTAATAAAACAGTTTTCCACCCTCTTTTTCCACTGTTGTGGTTGGAACTTTTAAGAAGCTCATTTTTGTGGTCCTTCACGTCGTTCCAGCGAACTGGAGAGGCAGGGCTTCCCAGCTAATTTCTTTGAATATATAGAGTTCTATAAGTTTTCTTTACTACTTATTACAAATGCTTTCTTAACGAACTGCTCTCTGCATAATATTTGCCCAATCACTTGCCTGTCACACACTACAAAATAATGTGTCACACAGCCTCTGTGTATGGGTATTAGGTTGTTTTTCCCAGGTGTATTAGCATTGATGGGGGCACCCGAAAACGTACGACTGCAACACAATAATCATGGTAATTAACATGCAAACGAAATTATGAACGAGAGCAATAGGTAAACATACGAGGGAGGATTGAATGAAAAATCATTGTGGAAAACCCGCAAGCGGCTGAGGCAATGTTTAAATAAACAGGGCACACACAACGTGGCCCAAAATGGGATGCCTTCGATGTCTGAGAACCAAAAGGCCGAGACGTGATGCGACAGATGCGAAGCGGTGCGGTGCGGTGCGGTCTCTATTGGCATTGTCATCTCTGTCGTGGGGGGCAATGATTGGCAAAGAGTCAAAGTCCCGACTAGGCGACCTTTGTGCGTGTCTGTGTGAACGCGTTAATTAAGCAAAGTGAGCGAGACACACGTAGCCCACGAAGGGAAATGGGAAATGCAACTGTGAGGCATTCAAATGAAATGCACAGACGCATAAACGCACAGGACAAGGTTAAGCAGCGCACACAAAGGACGAACCCAATGACGAAGTCGTGCTCTCTGACGGGGGTTGTCTACCTGTAGCCCAGTCAGTCAGTCAGGCAGCCAGGCAGGCAGGCAGGCGGGCAGGCTAAGAATTAAAAAGAATATATAGAACGTAGCAAAGATGCATTGAAGCGTAAGGCAGTGATAATCTCAGCAAGGCGACGCCTCAACACGTAACGTCAAATGCCACGACACGAGCAAGACAGGAGCAGTCAGCAGCCGGCAGCCGGCAGCCGGTAAACAGGAGCGGGCGTCATCTATTGTCATTGCCAGCCAGCGAAATTGCACGATAATCACAGCAACTTGAGCTCTCAAGTGTAGTCAGTGTGTGGGGCAGGGGGCTGTTTGGGGGCAACAGTCTCCAGTATCCAGTATCCAGCTTTCAGTCTTGAGTCTTGAGTCTGTTTATGCGTGGTAAGCCAATTTGGATATGGAAACGCTAACCAAAAATTCAAAAAAAGAGCCAAGGGCGTTGCCATTGTCAAAGTGCATGCCAAGTCATCTGAGCACCCAAATGAGGACGAGACGGCTGGCTGCAGGCTGAGGCCAAGACTGAGACTGAGGCAAATGATGTCGGCGACAGAGTAATGACATTCTGGTCTATTGTTGGTGTTGCCGTCAGAGTCTGTTTTGAAAGCGAAAATCGTTGACTTTTAATTGTTTTGTTTTGTTGTTTGTTGGCACTGCGCCTTTGAGTCCAGGCCAATATAGAAATTCATATTTAAGTCCTTTAACTACAATGTACTGCAAATCTTGTTTGACTGAGCCAGAGAATTCTATCTAAGCCGGGCACACAAAATATGCCAACTCAACGGAAAATGCAATTGGGAAATATTCAGTATTTTTGTTTCTCCTTTTTTGGATTCACAACATGTAAGAAAATCGATGCAGAACTTGTATCAAATATTTTTGAGCTGATATTGCAATTAATTTGCTGACCTGGCAACATTCATACAGCTTTATAATTCACAATTTCTTGAGTGGCAGAATTTGTGCAAAAAAGTGAAAATAAAATGGGAGACTTTTAATCCTAAATTGCAATATGCACATTTCAAATAAATTTGGATGTCCATTTGCCGGTTGAGCAAAAAAGTGCAATCAGTGCCAGGATGAAAATGGCTTTCGAAATCTAAAATGTCTTCTTCTGAAACTGACAGCTGACCATCAAATTAATTGTGGCTAGGTATTATAATATGAGTTACGATTTAATATTGCAAGAAATATCAGTAATAATTACCAACTGCTCTTGTTATGGACACATACCATTGTTATGTGAACATCAATTGAAATACAATCCAACTTATAGGCCTAATTGGCAACATGCCATGAAGGAGCATCACTGAACAAATTCAAGTTTCTTGCCACAAAATCATGTCAAGCTGATTTGACCCACATCATCCGCTTAGCATGCTTAGGACCTACCTCAAAAGCAGACCACATTAAATGGGCCAGCCAAGACACACTCCGCTAGAGTGATGGAGAGAGAGAGAGAGAGGGACACTGGGCGAGAGAGTTAGAGACTGCGACACAGCCGCACACAGGACGCGTATCTATGACAAGTTCAATATTATAATTTGTTTACGAACTTTCGGCTGCATTAAAAATAAACGATAACAAGAAATGCCGCGCCTCTTGAGAGATAAGGAGCAACAGAAAGGACAATACACGGAGCAGAACATGGGCCCAACAAAATATGCGCAAGCCCGCAAACGAAACTCAATTTTCGTGAAATAAAATCAAATTTAAATAATACAATAGGGGGAAACCCTAAACGCCAGCGAAACCAGCAAAGAAACAGCGGCAAGGACAACAGCAACAACAATGACAACAACAAAGACAACAACTCGAAGGCAGCCGTGAGCGCGACAAGAGCAACAAGGACATCATCAAGTATATCGTTGCTTATTTATCTTTATCGCAATTCGTTGCGATACCCCACTCCATTCCATCCCCTCCTGCCCGGCCCATACCTTCATTCAACTGGCAATCCACAGCCTTTTCGTCTATCGTTTTCATGCTGCGGGCATCCTTTTATATTGCAGCAGCTCTGCGGGCGTTGTGGGCGAAGGAGCAAGAGCAGGAGCAGGCTATGTGACTGAGTCAAAGACGACATCAATATTATTGCCATAAGTTTCATATTTGCAGGCTTTAGATGCCGTTTAAAATTTCGCTGGCAACGTCTTCGTCCTTGTGTTCATCTTCGTCCTAGCTCCTCTTCGTTCCCATGCTCGCTGCACGTCATCATCAGTCTAGAATCCTGGAGGACAAAAGTGGCGGGCAGTTTGTTTTTCATTTCGCTGTGGCTTCGGATTCGTTTACTTTTGCCTTTGCCTTCGACTTTGCCCCGATTTCTGTACATTATAATTTTTTATTGATTTATTTTTGCCCTTACTTCTACCCTTCACCCTCTATTCCCTGCCCCAAAAATGTAATGGAAAAATGTTTGCTGAATTATGTGGGCCTCTATGTGTGTGTGTGTCTGCACATGTGTGTGTGTGAGTGTGTAATGCAGGCAAAATCAAACGTAGACAAGTGAAAATTTGAAACGATTTACGCGCAATTTACGGAAATTGCAGTGGGGCATATCAAATTGACAGCGGTGCGGAGAGCGGATGCTTCTCCAAAAGATGCCGGAGCGGGGGGACAGGCAAGAAATATGCCACAAAAAAAATAATAATGTTGAAGTAAAACTAATAGCAAATAAATGAATGAATGAATGTACACAAATGACAGCGAATGACAGGCAGCAGTGGAATGAGAGGAGAGAGCTCGTGATGAAAATGCTGACAAAAATTGCGATATTGACAATATTCAACATTTACATGTAATTACGCAGCATATTTCAATGCGTATTTATGCATTGGTAATTGCATAAATTACAAATAGATAAAGCACATTGAATATTCCAAAAATTTAAATGTAATGAATGGCACAGAAAAGATGGCCTCAGGCTTACTTTGATTAGAATGAGTCGAATAACTTGGATGGCTAGTTATACCCTGCCATAGAACGAACGACGAAAAGTATATTTTTGAATGAATAACTTTGTGCTTATCAAGATATCTAACACGGCATTCATTAGTTTCATTATGCTCCTAACATATTTGCAATATCTTATCTTAATCCAAATGTTATTTTTATCAATAAAAGCATTTACGAGCTTTAAATCAAAAGGCAAATGTCTACAAGGGTAGTTAATCTTCGGCGTGCCGAGGATATCTGTGCTGTCTCCTTTTAATTAATCCTATTTTAATTTTAATATATGTAGTTACATGCTATGTGTGTATAAATATGTATGAACTTGGCCTTTGGGCTTCTGCATGAAAATTTAAAACCTTTATTTGGGCAAAAGAAGCTAGATTTAAATTTCATTATTAAAACAGTTAATTATATTATTCATATTTGTGGCAACGGCATAGCCTACTATAAATTAAATAAATTGAAAGCTCTTCAATATAAGTATTACATTTATTTTCGTTAAAATCTAAGTGATCTAAGCAAAGTGTAACTTAAGATTAGCTGATTAATGTTTTGCTGAAACGTTAAACAGGAATATGGTCAAATCGAAGCTTGACTGTTTTGGCCAACTGATTAATCGCAGTAACATGCTAAATAAGGGATCAAGGTTGAGCATTGACCAATCTAATCTGACCTTTTATTTTTGAAACCTTAAATCCATCCCCAAAATCAACAGGTTACATTCTAATTAACTTTGGCAACCCAACAAAAAATGTTTGCCTTCTTTTTGGGGGAAATGAACGCGCGACCTATCACAAATTTAGCATTTTCCAAGCTGATCTGAAGTCAGCTTGAAAAGAGACAGGAGTCATATAAATGTGAATGCTCGACTAGGGATATCCTGTTCAACGTTTCAAAATTTGAGAGACACTTGGATGCGAGGTATACGTCTCTTGCAAATAACTTTGCGACCCCTTCTATTAGTCAATATATTACAGAGTATCTTCGTTGAGCCCAACTATTGAACTTTCGCGTCAGTTACGGGTATATACCCGTTGGCATATTTTGTACGGGGCATTAAAAAAGTCAATTAAAAGTCTACTTAGTGCCAGCTTAAGCAATCTGCTGCTCAACGTAATTGTATTTATTTTGAACAATTTCGTAATCAAAGTCAGCCGAGCAAACAATCAACATTACTTTGACCAGAATGTACCTAACTGGAAATAATAAAAAACAAGAAGGAAAAACAAATACATGGAGCGAAAAGTTCGCACGATGGCAGCGAAAAAAAATTGCGCCAAATTAATGAAAAGCGCAAATGACAGTGCGAAAAAAAGTGCTCGTGAATTTAAAGCGGCGTAAAAAATGTCCGACAGGAAAAGCTGAAAACGAACAACTCTTTGAAATTTAATTTCGAAATAAGTACGAAAGACAACCAGGCAAACAAAATGAGAACTAAAGCAAACGAAAAAGAAAGTACGCCGTGCACTTTCGCCCAACAACAAGGGGGCGGGGCAGTGCCTACAATTTCCGTAAAACGCAAATTTATTTCAACATTTTTTACTTTGCGAAAAAGTCAAGAAAAAAGAGCGCATTAAATAAGTAATAAAGAAATCAAGAGAAGTTAAGTTAAAATATAAAAATCAGTTGGCTGTCGGACGGCGCTAACAAAGTTGCCACTTGTCAGACGTCAGTTGTCAGTTGTCAGTAAATGTTTATGAGTTAATCAACTTGTAATGACCAAAGGAGGCCCCAAACAACTGGGCCGCCGAACAGCGGGAGGGCCGGAGGGAGGCACGAACGGACGCAGTCACTTTAAGTGCGGGCAAAAAGTGTACGCAGTGCAGGCAAAGAGTATTCACAACGTATTCAGAAAACACAAACTGTTGAAAAATAAAACTTAATTAGCTTTCATTTAAGAGGCAGACACAAGCCCAGCCCGAACAACAACTGCAGATAGCACAAAAGCCGAGGCCAAGACCGAGCCCAAGCTCAACTGATGAAAAAACATCAACATCAACTGAAATGAGCGACAAATAAACAAAAGTAAAAGTTTTATCCAACAGTAGCAGTAACAGTAACAGCAGCGGAAATGCGCAATGCGCGTTGTTAACACAAGATGTGGCAAAGGCAAAGGCAACAGCAGAGGCAGAGGCGAAGACAAAGGCGGGGACAGCGGCAGCGGCAGCGGCACAATATGTATCCACAAGTTGGGGCACAAATGTCATCTAAAAGTTTTTGGTCTCAGCCATTTATGGAATTTCTAAAATGCCACTCGACAATTTGCACTTTTACAGATGCAACTGGCTAGGAAATTGCAACCAACTATCAAGAGGGGGCTAATACGTGTCCCTTGTGTATGGTTTATGTTCTTCTCGCTTTTGGACATGAAAGAACCGGCGCGCCCAATGAAACAGCCATCAGCAGACTTCAATAGAGAAGGTCATCGGTTACTTTGTATTTTTGGGAAGCATCTGCTAAATTTGGGATATATTTCGATAGTGTATCTGGTTGTTTACTCTTTTTGGCTTAAACTGGTATCCCCGTTTGCGATTACCCTCACATTCTGATCTCTTAATCTTCCTTTTATTAATCATAGAACTACGCATGATGTATTATAATATTTATTCTCAAAGTTAATCACTTATCACTGCTGAAATCAAATCTTTTGGCTTGACTAGCCAATTAAACTTTTCTGACCCCTAGACCCCTAGACTAACACGTAATTATACACCTTTATCGCTTAAGTTTTGTTCAACTAACTAACTGTTCCTAAAGTCATCTACTCCTAACAATTTAGTAAGTAGAGAGTCTTAAACTATAGTCTTAGTTTGTATTCGTATTCGTGGGTCACTTGGTTGGCAGGTGGGATGCAAGACATTGCATCGGGATTCGCACGCACAAAAGTATTTCGATTTTTATTTTTAATCCCTGAACCCATTAAAAATGGGTATAAGGGTATATTGTATTTGTGCGAAAGCCAAATGTATGTAACAGGCAGAAGGAAGCAACTCCGACCGCATAAAGTATATATATTCTTGATCAGCATAAATAGCTGAGTCGATCTAGCCATGTCCGTCTGTCTGTCCGCCCCTCCGTCCGTATGTATGAACTCAATGATCTCAGAACCTATAAGAGCTAGAGACTTGAAATTTTAGATGTTGATGCTCCTAGCTCCCGCGCAGATCGAGTTTGTTTCCGATAATCGATAACTTACTCCGTTTCCAAGCAATCGATAAAAATCAATATCGATATCCTGTTTTTTGGGCAATTTTGGTAAATAATAAGAACTAGAGTCACCAAACTTGACATATAGCTTGTAAAATAGAATATATATATGATATAGAATTTTTCTTCATGGTTTTCCCTCTAGATTAATGTGGCATTCAAATCTCGACACCGATTTTTTTGTCGAAATTCATGTCCAAATCTTACCCCAAGATTCGTATATAGACATGGGTCAAAAATTACCACCCCATAACTCGGTCAAATCTCATCCGATTTTCACGAAGTTTGGCGTTTTCTTCATGGTTTTCCCTCTAGCTTAATCTGGCATTCAAATCTGAACACCGATTTTTTAGTCGAAATTTATGTCCAAATCTTACCCCAAGATTCGTATGTAGACATTGGTCAAAAATTACCACCTCCATATCTCGGCCAAATCTCACCCGATTTTCACGAAGCTTGGACTTTTCTTCATGGTTTTCCCTCTAGATTAATCTGGCATTCAAATCTGAACACCGATTTTTTAGTCGAAATGTATGTCCAAATCTTACCCCAAGATTCGTATATAGACATGGGTCAAAAATACCACCCCCATACTCGGTCAAATCTCATCCGATTTTCACGAAGTTTGGCGTTTTCTTCATGGTTTTCCCTCTAGCTTAATCTGGCATTCAAATCTGAACACCGATTTTTTAGTCGAAATTTATGTCCAAATCTTACCCCAAGATTCGTATATAGACATGGGTCAAAAATTACCACCCCCATAACTCGGTCAAATCTCATCCGTTTTTCATGAAGTTTGGCGTTTTCTTCATGGTTTTCCCTCTAGATTAATGTGGCATTTAAATCTCGACACCGATTTTTTAGTCGAAATTCATGTCCAAATCTTACCCCAAGATTCGTATATAGACATGGATCAAAATTTACCACCCTCACATCTCGGCCAAATCTCATCCGATTTTCACGAAGTTTGGACTTTTCTTCATGGTTTTCCCTCTAGATTAATGTGGCATTTAAATCTCGACACCGATTTTTTGGTCGAAATTCATGTCCAAATCTTACCCCAAGATTCGTATGTAGACATGGGTCAAAAATTACCACCTCCATATCTCGGCCAAATCTCATCCGATTTTCACGAAGCTTGGACTTTTCTTAATGATTTTCCCTCTAGATTAATCTGGCATTCAAATCTGAACACCGATTTTTTAGTCGAAATTCATGTCCAAATCTTACCCCAAGATTCGTATGTAGACATGGGTCAAAAATTACCACCCCCATATCTCGGCCAAATCTCATCCGATTTTCACGAAGCTTGGCTCTTGGTTCTTAATGGTTTTCCCTCTAGATTAATGTAGCATTCAAATCTCGACACCGATTTTTTGGTCGAAATTCATGTCCAAATCTTACCCCAAGATTCGTATGTAGACATTGGTCAAAAATTACCACCTCCATATCTCGGCCAAATCTCATCCGATTTTCACGAAGCTTGGACTTTTCTTCATGGTTTTCCCTCTAGATTAATGTGGCATTCAAATCTCGGCACCGACTTTTTGGTCGAAATTCATGTCCAAATCTTACCCCAAGATTCGTATGTAGACATGGGTCAAAAATTACCACCCCCATATCTCGGCCAAATCTCATCCGATTTTCACGAAGCTTGGCTCTTGGTTCTTAATGGTTTTCCCTCTAGATTAATGTGGCATTCAAATCTCGACACCGATTTTTTGGTCGAAATTCATGTCCAAATCTTACCCCAAGATTCGTATGTAGACATTGGTCAAAAATTACCACCTCCATATCTCGGCCAAATCTCATCCGATTTTCACGAAGCTTGGACTTTTCTTCATGGTTTTCCCTCTAGATTAATGTGGCATTCAAATCTCGGCACCGATTTTTTGGTCGAAATTCATGTCCAAATCTTACCCCAAGATTCGTATCTAGACATGGGTCAATAATTACCACCCCCATAACTCGGCCAAATCTCATCCGATTTTTATGAAGTTTGGATTTTTCTTCATGGTTTTCCCTTCAGATTAATGTGGCATTCAAATCTCGACACCGATTTTTTGGTCGAAATTCATGTCCAAATCTTACTCCAAGATTCGTATATAGACATGGATCAAAATTTACCACCCTCACATCTCGGCCAAATCTCATCCGATTTTCACGAAGTTTAGCTTTTTCTTCATGGTTTTCCCTCTAGATTAATGTGGCATTCAAATCTCGACACCGATTTTTTGGTCGAAATTCATGTCCAAATCTTACTCCAAGATTCGTATATAGACATGGATCAAAATTTACCACCCTCACATCTCGGCCAAATCTCATCCGATTTTCACGAAGTTTAGCTTTTTCTTCATGGTTTTCCCTCTAGATTAATGTGGCATTCAAATCTCGACACCGATTTTTTGGTTGAAATTCATGTCCAAATCTTACCCCAAGGTTCGTATATAGACATGGGTCAAAAATACCACCCCCATAACTCGGTCAAATCTCATCCGATTTTCACGAAGTTTGGCGTTTTCTTCATGGTTTTCCCTCTAGCTTAATCTGGCATTCAAATCTGAACACCGATTTTTTAGTCGAAATTTATGTCCAAATCTTACCCCAAGATTCGTATATAGACATGGGTCAAAAATTACCACCCCCATAACTCGGTCAAATCTCATCCGTTTTTCATGAAGTTTGGCGTTTTCTTCATGGTTTTCCCTCTAGATTAATGTGGCATTTAAATCTCGACACCGATTTTTTAGTCGAAATTCATGTCCAAATCTTACCCCAAGATTCGTATATAGACATGGATCAAAATTTACCACCCTCACATCTCGGCCAAATCTCATCCGATTTTCACGAAGTTTGGACTTTTCTTCATGGTTTTCCCTCTAGATTAATGTGGCATTTAAATCTCGACACCGATTTTTTGGTCGAAATTCATGTCCAAATCTTACCCCAAGATTCGTATGTAGACATGGGGCAAAAATTACCACCTCCATATCTCGGCCAAATCTCATCCGATTTTCACGAAGCTTGGACTTTTCTTAATGATTTTCCCTCTAGATTAATCTGGCATTCAAATCTGAACACCGATTTTTTAGTCGAAATTCATGTCCAAATCTTACCCCAAGATTCGTATGTAGACATGGGTCAAAAATTACCACCCCCATATCTCGGCCAAATCTCATCCGATTTTCACGAAGCTTGGCTCTTGGTTCTTAATGGTTTTCCCTCTAGATTAATGTAGCATTCAAATCTCGACACCGATTTTTTGGTCGAAATTCATGTCCAAATCTTACCCCAAGATTCGTATGTAGACATTGGTCAAAAATTACCACCTCCATATCTCGGCCAAATCTCATCCGATTTTCACGAAGCTTGGACTTTTCTTCATGGTTTTCCCTCTAGATTAATGTGGCATTCAAATCTCGGCACCGATTTTTTGGTCGAAATTCATGTCCAAATCTTACCCCAAGATTCGTATCTAGACATGGGTCAATAATTACCACCCCCATAACTCGGCCAAATCTCATCCGATTTTTATGAAGTTTGGATTTTTCTTCATGGTTTTCCCTTCAGATTAATGTGGCATTCAAATCTCGACACCGATTTTTTGGTCGAAATTCATGTCCAAATCTTACTCCAAGATTCGTATATAGACATGGATCAAAATTTACCACCCTCACATCTCGGCCAAATCTCATCCGATTTTCACGAAGTTTAGCTTTTTCTTCATGGTTTTCCCTCTAGATTAATGTGGCATTCAAATCTCGACACCGATTTTTTGGTTGAAATTCATGTCCAAATCTTACCCCAAGGTTCGTATGTAGACATGGGTCAAAATTTACCACCCGCATAACTCGGTCAAATCTTATCCGTTTTTCATGAAGTTTGGCGTTTTCTTCATGGTTTTCCCTCTAGATTAATGTGGCATTTAAATCTCGACACCGATTTTTTGGTCGAAATTCATGTCCAAATCTTACCCCAAGATTCTTATGTAAACATGGGTCAAAAATTACCACCTCCATATCTCGGCCAAATCTCATCCGATTTTCACGAAGTTTGGACTTTTCTTCATGGTTTTACCTCTAGATTAATGTGGCATTTAAATCTCGACACCGATTTTTTGGTCGAAATTCATGTCCAAATCTTACCCCAAGATTCGTATGTAGACATGGGTCAAAAATTACCACCCCCATATTTCGGCCAAATCTCATGCGATTTTCACGAAGCTTGGCTCTTGGTTCTTAATGGTTTTCCCTCTAGATTAATGTAGCATTCAAATCTCGACACCGATTTTTTGGTCGAAATTCATGTCCAAATCTTACCCCAAGATTCGTATGTAGACATTGGTCAAAAACTACCACCTCCATATCTCGGCCAAATCTCATCCGATTTTCACGAAGCTTGGACTTTTCTTCATGGTTTTCCCTCTAGATTAATGTGGCATTCAAATCTCGGCACCGATTTTTTGGTCGAAATTCATGTCCAAATCTTACCCCAAGATTCGTATATAGACATGGGTCAAAAATACCACCCCCATAACTCGGTCAAATCTCATCCGATTTTCACGAAGTTTGGCGTTTTCTTCATGGTTTTCCCTCTAGATTAATCTGGCATTCAAATCTGAACACCGATTTTTTGGTCGAAATTTATGTCCAAATCTTACCCCAAGATTCGTATATAGACATGGGTCAAAAATTACCACCCCCATAACTCGGTCAAATCTCATCCGATTTTCACGAAGTTTGGCGTTTTCTTCATGGTTTTCCCTCTAGATTAATGTGGCATTCAAATATCGACACCGATTTTTTGGTCGAAATTCATGTCCAAATTTTACCCCAAGATTCGTATATAGACATGGGTCAAAATTTACCACCCTCACATCTCGGCCAAATCTCATCCGATTTTCAAGAAGTTTGGCGTTTTCTTCATGGTTTTCCCTCTAGCTTAATCTGGCATTCAAATCTGAACACCGATTTTTTAGTCGAAATTTATGTCCAAATCTTACCCCAAGATTCGTATGTAGACATTGGTCAAAAATTACCACCTCCATATCTCGGCCAAATCTCACCCGATTTTCACGAAGCTTGGACTTTTCTTCATGGTTTTCCCTCTAGATTAATGTGGCATTCAAATCTCGGCACCGATTTTTTGGTCGAAATTTATGTCCAAATCTTATCCCAAAATTCGTATCTAGACATGGGTCAAAAATTACCACCCCCATAACTCGGTCAAATCTCATCCGATTTTCACGAAGTTTGGCTCTTGGTTCTTAATGGTTTTCCCTCTAGATTAATGTGGCATTCAAATCTCGACACCGATTTTTTGGTCGAAATTCATGTCCAAATCTTACCCCAAGATTCGTATATAGACATGGGTCAAAATTTACCACCCTCACATCTCGGCCAAATCTCATCCGATTTTCACGAAGTTTAGCTTTTTCTTCATGGTTTTCCCTCTAGATTAATGTGGCATTTAAATCTCGACACCGATTTTTTGGTTGAAATTCATGTCCAAACCTTACCCCAAGATTCTTGTGTAAACATGGGTCAAAAATTACCACCTCCATATCTCGGCTAAATCTCATCCGATCTTACGAAGTTTGGACTTTTCTTCATGGTTTTCCCTCTAGATTAATGTGGCATTTTTCTTCATGGTTTTCCCTCTAGATTAATGTGGCATTTAAATCTCGACACCGATTTTTTGGTTGAAATTCATGTCCAAATCTTACCCCAAGGTTCGTATGTAGACATGGGTCAAAATTTACCACCCCTATAACTCGGTCAAATCTTATCCGTTTTTCATGAAGTTTGGCGTTTTCTTCATGGTTTTCCCTCTAGATTAATGTGGCATTTAAATCTCGACACCGATTTTTTGGTCGAAATTCATGTCCAAATCTTACCCCAAGATTCGTATGTAGACATGGGTCAAAAATTACCACCTCCATATCTCGGCCAAATCTCATCCGATTTTCACGAAGTTTGGACTTTTCTTCATGGTTTTCCCTCTAGATTAATGTGGCATTTAAATCTCGACACCGATTTTTTGGTCGAAATTCATGTCCAAATCTTACCCCAAGATTCGTATGTAGACATGGGTCAAAAATTACCACCCCCATATTTCGGCCAAATCTCATCCGATTTTCACGAAGCTTGGCTCTTGGTTCTTAATGGTTTTCCCTCTAGATTAATGTAGCATTCAAATCTCGACACCGATTTTTTGGTCGAAATTCATGTCCAAATCTTACCCCAAGATTCGTATGTAGACATGGGTCAAAATTTACCACCCTCACATCTCGGCCAAATCTCATCCGATTTTCACGAAGTTTGGACTTTTCTTAATGATTTTCTCTCTAGATTAATCTGGCATTCAAATCTCGACACCGATTTTTTGGTCGAAATTCATGTCCAAATCTTACCCCAAGATTCGTATGTAGACATGGGTCAAAATTTACCACCCTCACATCTCGGCCAAATCTCATCCGATTTTCACGAAGTTTGGACTTTTCTTCATGGTTTTCCCTCTAGATTAATGTGGCATTTAAATCTCGACACCGATTTTTTGGTCGAAATTCATGTCCAAATTTTACCCCAAGATTCGTATGTAGACATGGGTCAAAAATTACCACCTCCATATCTCGGCCAAATCTCATCCGATTTTCACGAAGCTTGGACTTTTCTTAATGATTTTCCCTCTAGATTAATCTGGCATTCAAATCTCGACACCGATTTTTTAGTCGAAATTTATGTCCAACTCTTTCCCCAAAATTCGTATCTAGACATGGGTCAAAAATTACCACCCCCATAACTCGGTCAAATCTCATCCGATTTTCACGAAGTTTGGCTCTTGGTTCTTAATGGTTTTCCCTCTAGATTAATGTGGCATTCAAATCTCGACACCGATTTTTTGGTCGAAATTCATGTCCAAATCTTACCCCAAGATTCGTATATAGACATGGGTCAAAATTTACCACCCTCACATCTCGGCCAAATCTCATCCGATTTTCACGAAGTTTAGCTTTTTCTTCATGGTTTTCCCTCTAGATTAATGTGGCATTTAAATCTCGACACCGATTTTTTGGTTGAAATTCATGTCCAAACCTTACCCCAAGATTCTTGTGTAAACATGGGTCAAAAATTACCACCTCCATATCTCGGCCAAATCTCATCCGATCTTACGAAGTTTGGACTTTTCTACATGGTTTTCCCTCTAGATTAATGTGGCATTTTTCTTCATGGTTTTCCCTCTAGATTAATGTGGCATTTAAATCTCGACACCGATTTTTTGGTTGAAATTCATGTCCAAATCTTACCCCAAGGTTCGTATGTAGACATGGGTCAAAATTTACCACCCCTATAACTCGGTCAAATCTTATCCGTTTTTCATGAAGTTTGGCGTTTTCTTCATGGTTTTCCCTCTAGATTAATGTGGCATTTAAATCTCGACACCGATTTTTTGGTCGAAATTCATGTCCAAATCTTACCCCAAGATTCGTATGTAGACATGGGTCAAAAATTACCACCTCCATATCTCGGCCAAATCTCATCCGATTTTCACGAAGCTTGGACTTTTCTTAATGATTTTCCCTCTAGATTAATCTGGCATTCAAATCTCGACACCGATTTTTTGGTCGAAATTCATGTCCAAATCTTACCCCAAGATTCGTATATAGACATGGGTCAAAATTTACCACCCTCACATCTCGGCCAAATCTCATCCGATTTTCACGAAGTTTAGCTTTTTCTTCATGGTTTTCCCTCTAGATTAATGTGGCATTTAAATCTCGACACCGATTTTTTGGTTGAAATTCATGTCCAAACCTTACCCCAAGATTCTTGTGTAAACATGGGTCAAAAATTACCACCTCCATATCTCGGCCAAATCTCATCCGATCTTACGAAGTTTGGACTTTTCTACATGGTTTTCCCTCTAGATTAATGTGGCATTTTTCTTCATGGTTTTCCCTCTAGATTAATGTGGCATTTAAATCTCGACACCGATTTTTTGGTCGAAATTCATGTCCAAATTTTACCCCAAGATTCTTATATAGACATGGGTCAAAATTTACCACCCTCACATCTCGGCCAAATCTCATCCGATTTTCACGAAGTTTGGACTTTTCTTCATGGTTTTCCCTCTAGATTAATGTGGCATTTAAATCTCGACACCGATTTTTTGGTCGAAATTCATGTCCAAATTTTACCCCAAGATTCGTATGTAGACATGGGTCAAAAATTACCACCTCCATATCTCGGCCAAATCTCATCCGATTTTCACGAAGCTTGGACTTTTCTTAATGATTTTCCCTCTAGATTAATCTGGCATTCAAATCTCGACACCGATTTTTTAGTCGAAATTTATGTCCAACTCTTACCCCAAAATTCGTATCTAGACATGGGTCAAAAATTACCACCCCCATAACTCGGTCAAATCTCATCCGATTTTCACGAAGTTTGGCGTTTTCTTCATGGTTTTCCCTCTAGATTAATGTGGCATTCAAATCTCGACACCGATTTTTTGGTCGAAATTCATGTCCAAATCTTACCTCAAGATTCGTATATAGACATGGGTCAAAAATTACCACTTCCATATCTCGGCTAAATCTTATCCGATTTTCACGAAGCTTGGCTTTTAATAGCCTGAACCCATTAAAAGTGGGTATAAGGGTATATTGTATTTGTGCGAAAGCCAAGTATATGTAACAGGCAGGAGGAAGCAACTCCAACCCCATAAAGTATATATATTCTTGATCAGCATAAATAGCGGAGTCGATCTAGCCATGTCCGTCTGTCTGTCCGTCCGCCCGTCCGTCCGTATGTATGAACGGAAGGATCTCAGAACCTATAATAGCTAGAGACTTGAAATTTTAGATGTAGATGCTCCTAGCTCCCGCGCAGATCGAGTTTGTTTCCGATAATCGATAGCTTACTCCGTTTCCAAGCAATCGATAAAAATCGATATCGATATCCTGTTTTTTGAGCAATTTTGGTAAATAATAAGAACTAGAGTCACCATATAGCTTCTAAAATAGAATATATATATGCATTTGAAGAAGAGGGTTCAGGGTATCCCCTAGTCGGGAGCTCCCGAATAGAACCTCTTACTTGTTTTTTACTTTCCTTTCAGTTGTATTCAATCAAATCAAATTTATACTAGTTATTTCAGGACTTTGGTAATTTATTTGTAATTGATTCAAAAAATGTAAGAGTAATTTGTAATTTATACAAACTGTAGTTAATCAAACTCGGAATCGGGAATAAACACATGTTGTGAAATATTTCTATGTTCCCCATAAACATTCAATTTATATGAAAGGCTCTTAAACTATTTATGATATTTTAACACGCTTTTCAAATGCACGTTGGAGTTGTTGGAATTGACAAACACATTGAAGTACGCCAATCAAATGAAAATCCACAGTTTAATATCAATTACATAATATTGCGAGCATATAAAGCAATTAGCAGGGAACCGTAACGAAAAAGGCCAAACAAAATTTCAATAAGATCTTATGAAAAGCCACAGACCCTTATCCATTACCAGCATTAAAAAGTAAATTATATTGTAAGCATATGAAGCAAGTTGTAGGTAAACATCCGACCCTGGTTCACGCCCACCCACCAGTCCGGAGCTGTTAACAAAATGTCGCTACTATGCGTCCAATAAAACGTTGAGAAATTTGCACAAGCGTCGACAATTTGCTCAGGTAACAACATTAAACAGTTAGCATAGTTCGTTGGCAGTTTTACCTGCCCCCTCGGGCGGCTGTCTACCATTTAAAGCGCTCCAAAAGGTTTTTGACAAAAACACAACAATTACTTTTACGATGTTGTGCGGGGGGTGTGGGTGGGTCAGGCTGTGGGTGGTGGCATCCTTGATCCTTGGATGGGGGAAGCACAGCGATAGCAAACAGTAGAAGAGTAAGGGCGCGTGCACACTAATTTCTACGAAAGATAATCAAGAGTGATAATTATTTTTGTTGGAGTTGGACGATGGGAACCGCAGCTAACTGCGAGCACCTGCTGTGTGAATTACTTGAGCGGCGACAATAAGTTGGCATCCCCTAGCAGCCCGTTAGCCCAACCCCTGGCAGCTAACATCAACGTTGGGGTCTGAGGTTTGGCAATGCCGCTGCTGCTGTTTCTGTTGATGATGATAACAATTTTGCTATAACGTTGACAACGACCAGCGTTTATATTCAGAGCTGAGCGCCAAAAACTTTCGTAATTACATAAAATTTTTGGGGGTAAATAACTTTGAACTACGGGCAGCGCCCCGCTGGCTGTGGCTACTGGGCACCTGCCAGTCCAACTCGGTATCGGCGCCCGGAGACCAGCTGACCCCGCAAAATGTTCTCTAAGTGCGCCCGCACATTTGAAGTAATTAAAATTTTGTGTTTATGTTTCGTAGGCAATGGACACGCAAAGCAGCGGCAGCAGCAGCATCGACCATGAAAAAATGTTAAAACAATTCTTGGAAAAACTTAAATTATTGAAATGAGCGTAAAATGTTTATAGACACATATATTTTTCACGCTATCGCAAGTTCCTAAGAATTATGCATATTTTTGGGAAGGGTGTGTGAAGGATTGCTAAATAGTTGCAAGTGTGGCTTCACTAATATCATAACTAAATCAAAACACTTTAAAAGTCGTTATTTTAATTAAGAAGAATAAATGACAACATTTATGAACAGTTTGTTCATATTTTCGGAATTATAATAGAAATAATGTCAAAGCAATCTCAATAAATATAATCTAGCTGTTTCTACATAGAACTTTTGCTTATATATGATATATAATAAGAACTATATCTCTTATAAAAAATTGTCACCATAAGTGAAATGACATTTGACACAATTAAAAATATGGTTAGAGATTTTGTTGTCTGTGCCCATATTTATTCAGTATCTATTTCTGTAAGGGCATTCGTTGTGCGTCTTGCGTTTGCACAGTTTTCAAATTTATACTTATTAAACACACTGTAGACATTCACGCATTCAACGCAGACGCCGTTTATTGCTGCGTTCCCCACCCCCGGCGCCGGCTCCGGCTGCAGCGGGAAGTGATCCGCTGTCAAGAGTTGAGTCAGAGTCACTTGTTGTTGGCTGCAAAGAGCACGCGAGGCGCGACAATTAAATTAAAAATAATTAAAAATTATGAAAATGGACAAGTCGATGGCAAGTGCAGGGCCATTGACCCAGCGGGCGCGGCCAGTTCGCCGAGTCCTGTGTCCACTGAAGACTCTGACTTGGCAGCGCATTTAATGAAAATTTATTCTATGCAATTTGCGACGGCGTCAAATGCCCAGTGATAAGTGCGAGGGTGAAGGAGGTAAGGGAGGTAAGTGCAGCAGGGAGGTCAGCGACAGCGGGCGTTGGTCAGCTCCCGGCTGCTCGACTGCACTGCTTACACAGCCCATCGCTTGTCTCGTGTCAATCCGAATGTCTTTTGCCTTAATTAGAATTGCTGGGACTGCAGAGCGGAAATAATTTTATGCAGTGACAGTGGAGCGAAATGGGGCTACGATGGGCAGTTCGGCTGCCCTTTGATGCCGAATGTCGCCAGCAATTGTCGCCTGTCTCCTGGCACTGGACGCATCCACATGCGGCGTTATGTTTTATGCAATTAAATGGGAGTGTCATTTAGCTTTGCGGTTTCATGTGTCTCCCTCTCTCGCTCTCTCTTTCTCCAACTATCTATCGTCTGGCTGTCTGTTGATCTTTATCTAATTGTTGCCGCCAACAATGTCTGCAACTATTGCATCAGGCTGCCCCTGCTTGGCCATCACCTCTGAGGTCTCGCGGGGCGTTTTGATGTGGTGCCAATGCCGACTCTATTGGCCCCTTGCGGTGAGAAGCCTGTCTCGTTTATAGTTACAAAGTGGGTTAGCTGGGGGTTGTTGCGCCAAGGTGTGGTTTTCTGTTGTTGCATTGTCCATTCGCCAACAAGGCATCATGTCATCGGCGCTTACCTAACTCATAAATGTCTTACTTGTGGTAAGGCGTCTGTACTATACATGAATGTTAAAAAGCAACAAAGTAATTTTCCCTATTGCTACTTCCTACCTTCAGTGCACATAACTGTGAAGTGTGTGCATTAAAACTAGTTTGCAAAAATCACTTATTCTATGCATTAAGTGATATAGAGTATTTTGTACATGTGGAATACTTTGGAATTGTGTATACTATTCGACAGAATATTGATGCTGGTTAGGAATTTGTATGTATTATGGGGTCGAAGATGCTTCCTTATTTCTGTTAACTTGTATACCTTTCTTACCAATTTTCAATGGGAAAGGCTTAAAAGAAGGTATATCAAGCTTTCAATTGGTTCAAGTCAACAGTTATTTACTAACAACCAACAGAAAATTGAATTTAACGAAATTAATGATTAAAATTAAATAACTAACAGTGCTAACAGCTCAGACGTCACGTCATCTGTTTGCAATTCTATTCAGAAACTGCCAGTAAATGCTCCCAACTGAATATCAAGTATATCTGCTTTACATGAATATGCTTTGCATTGAATGAATAACTTTCAATTGGTTTGATTCTGGCAATGTGTGCTTAAAACAGTTACAGATGTAATTAGAGTCTCTAGCCAGAGTCATTTATATAATAGGTAACTAGCTTTGTAACAGGACCACAATTTCCAACCCTGTGCATATCAAGTGTCTGTTGCTTTGTGTCAATTCTAAAGGCAACCTCAACTTTTAAGCAATGTCGCATTTGAAACGCTCTCCAGTTGCCAGTTGGCAGTTTGCAGTTGCAGATGCTGAGCTGCTTAGGTGCTTAGGTCTCATACAATTACATTAATTAAGTTTTAATGCATCGCTTATGTTGGGCAATTACACATTACAACAGCCGCAACTCAAAACTGCTGCCACATGCACATTTCAAATTAAACAAATGCATCGACATTTGAGTTATGGCCCTAGACAATTTGAACATTTTTAATTTGTGCTGCAACAAGCAGCAGCAGCAGCAACTGCAACAACAACAATAACAACAATAGTTACATACATAAATCAAACAGCTGACTGCTGTCGACATCGGATACGGAAAGGGTCGGTGGCGGGGTCATTGCCCATGCCGTGCATCGGGTCAGGTGCCAAGACTGTGGCCCAACTAGAGCCCTTTGTTTCGCCTGCAAAGCTTCTCTGCATCTGCACCTCAGCAATTTTGTGACAACCTGTGGCCATGTGTGCCGGAAACATTTGGTCAAGTGCTTGCATGTTTAGGAACCCGTGTGCCCCTTGTTGGTGTCTACATGGGTGTGTGTGTGTGTATGTGTGTCTATGGGGCGAGGCAATTTTAGAGCATGTCCAAAACTAGTTGAGCCCAAACATAGAGAACAGCCGCCTTGTTATGGTGTGTTATAAATTTGTTAACCGCAACAGCAGCACTGCAATTATATTGGAACCCCTCTATTGCTGCTCCTGTTGTTGTTGCTCTTGTTGTTGTTCTCTGGTGTTATTGGCTTGGACTTTTCATGTCATTCGGCTTGCATGTTGTTTTATTGCATGTTATGGCATTCGCATATCATTTATATTATTATTATCATTATTATTATTATTATTATTATTGTTATTGTTATGGCTGGTGTTGCAATTGTTTAACGCGCTGTTATTTATGTATGGCATTAATGCGCGTTCTGTGGCCTGTTAGCTGGGTCCTGCGAAGTGCTGATATAATTTGCAGCTCTTGGTCTATCTGCTGTTGCTGCACATCCCGGCAGCCGTTTAATTAACCCACAACAACAAACAAACAACAATTATTCCTGTTCTTTTTATTTTGTAGTTATTTTAACTGCTTTATTGCCGCCAAATGAAGCCCCATTACGGTCAACCCTCGGTAGCTGAAGCGACCCAAAATAAACCCGATCCGAACCGAACCAGAACCAGAAACAGAAACCGAATCGCAATGGCACTCAGGCGAAACATTAAAACCGCAGCGGAAATTCAGCGTCATATATGAGATTTTTAAGTTGTAAATTAAATGAACTCATAAATGTTGAGCGTGTTTTATGGGAAATTATTAACATTGGGGATAGATTTTAAGCTCTTACCACAACCCGCCGAAACTAAAATACTCATCTGGAAAGAGAATAAACGAAACAGTCAATTAAAATGCGCCGTCAACTATCAAAGCTGGCATGACTTGAATTTAATGACTTTAGAAATGGATATGAAATTCATAAAAGATGTAAACTTTAAAGAAACATTGGCACAAATAACAGAATGACGTGTCTAGTTACAGAAAGATGTTAAATGTTATAAAAATAAATTAGAAATTTCCCTTTTAAGATTAAGTAAATCTCTTTAACTCTGGCCAAGGGTGAGTAGCGAAGCGGAAGTAAAAATCGATTATAGGGCCTAATAATAGGGATAATAATAAACGCCTTCAAAAGAAAGCAAGCTCAGCTGGCAGGGTGGCACATATAAAGCATTTTTGCTCTGATGTCGGTGATTGTTTGTTTGTGTTCATATTTTTCATGTTTTTCTTTAAATATTGTCAAGGCAACTAGGAAAGTCAAGAGCAGCGGGAGCCACTTGTTGGAAACACAGCTCAAAACGAGCAAATCGAATGGAAATAATCGAAAAGTTGGTTTAAACGTGAGGCAACAAGAAAAAACAAATAAAAAAAAAAAAATAGAACGGAAAGAATCGTTCGCATTGAGCACTGGAAAAAAGAAGCCAGCATCAAAGACGCATAAATAGCGAGCTGGCAGAAAAAAGGGCAGAAAAAAGTGAAATAAAAACAATTTTCTACTTTTGGATCGGCAACGAATTGGGCTTAGCCCCGGGTCTTAGCGCATAGCTCAGTCGTCGAAGCATCCAGTCTGAAACCGAGACTGAGGCCAGGACACAATCAGATTGAATCCGATAAGATATCACCAGGCTTTGGCAGACGAATTACAAAAGGCTAAGTGAATTGAAATGGTACCTGTGAGCTGAAAAGTTTAATTTTATTTAAATAGGTCAAGCTTCTCAGATATTTGTGTGTATATCAATGCTATTGGAACTCAGTTGATAACTTGCAGGCTATCATACATTTTTGTCTTTATCAAAAAAGGATCAATCGATTTTTCAAGAAATTTATTTTAAAGTTTAAGCATACTAGTTGATATTGAAAACTTCTTTATTTGTTTCTATGCAAACTAGCTTTTCAGTTTTAAAGCTATTTGCATAAATTCTTTTTTTGTTCTAGGCAGTACAAGCATCTGAGCCAGCTGTGTTGGACAACTGTATCATATAGCTCCCATAGGAATTGTCGGTCGACAAAAAAGTTCTTTAAAAAAAAATTATTTTTGTTTTCATTTATATTTTGACAAAACTAAGATGTTCACTTGAATTGTACCTAACAGAATTAAGGCTATGGTTATTTGAGTTTCTAAAACTCTTGCTCTTTAAATAGTATAATTTAATGTGAAATATTTTTATATTTTATATACCAAAGAGTAGATAAACGAGTGTGTCTATCTGTAACAAACAAAAAAAGCTCTTTAATTATAGAAATGATAATACTTTTGTCAAATGGTATTGAAATATAAATTTATATGAAAATGTATGAATACATTGTATCTATTATGAAAACAAATACTTATATTTCTTTGTATCACAACAAAGATGAATGCTGAAATATATTATTTTTCTCACATGAGTTTTGTTTTGTTTTTTATTTATTCCTTATCGCAGTATATTTGGAATCAAAGTGCATAATGCCAATGAATTATTGATTGCATTGTTTCAGCAATCCCAAAATCTTCTCATCAGAAATCTGGCTACATTTGCTTATTGCTCCGGTTGCAGCTTGATTTGAGTGCGGCTGTAACCTGAGACAAGCAAATAAGCAACAATGACAGCAACAATAACACACACAAACTGGCGACTGGGGCCGAGTTATGCGCTACCAGGCTCAGCAGCTCGTCTGGCATATAGAGACCCAAAATTGACAGCAACAGGAGCTGCTTCAGTTGCTGCTGCTGCTGCTGCTGCTGCTGTCATTGTTGTTGCCGTTGTGGTTGTTGTTGCTGCTGCTGTTGTTGTTGCTGCTGGGCACTTTTAAGTGCCCAACTGTCTGGCCTACCCATGCCCCAAACACTTTTTGTGTACGTGCCACGTCGCTAAAAATCATGGCCCGCATTTCTTTTAAATAAACAGAGGCAGCAGCAACACCAATTCGCATATTTATTTGTTTATTGCATGTAGAGGCAGAGGAAGAGGCAGAGCCGTCCTGCCGCTCTGATGCTACACGTGCGATATGAGTCCTGCACAGCAATACCCTCCATGACAAGCCGCACCCCTTGCCCGGCTGTGTGGACCGCTTGCTGATGGCGTTGCTGATTTTGCAGTTGTTGCTGTCGTTGAATTCTGCCCCAGACTGTGGGCTCTTATGCCATGCTGATTTATTTCAGCAGCTATTTAATGTCAAATGTGAAAGCCAGTGGAAAAAATTATGTTGCCTACATTTGTGAGTCCGGAGCAAGATTTGTGAATGGGCGTGGATGGAAACCTATTGAAATGTAAATACGTTTTAATTTACCTTTGAAACAACAACTGACCATTTGAATTACATTTAAGCAACTGATTTCAACCGCCAGTCTGGTTAACAATAGTTGAACAACATTTTTGTGGCTTTGCGGCTCGGCTAAAAGTATTAGCTGTGCTTCTATTATCACTCTGTATATGTTTCAGAGTGGGATTTCTCTGCTCGACATTTGTTTGTATTCGAAACGATAAATTATTCAAGAGAATATATTTTACTTAATATAATACTGTTTATTATTGCTTCTTTTAGCTTACATTCATTATTCCACAAACTTTTGTTACTGTTTATACTTTTATTCAGAAACTTGTATTCAATCCGAATCGTTTCTATAATAAATAATTGAAACTTGTACATTATGCACAACGAAGAGATGATTGCTATTGACACACCTAGGTCGAAAACATTATATATTATTAATTGTATCTATCATATGAACGATCGGGATAAGGAGTTTTTCATCATCCTAATGCATAAAATATCAGTTTTCGTTAACGTTAAGCTGTCATTGAATAAGTTTGATAAATATGTAAGGACAAAGAATACTGTTTTCTTTTGTGCACCTTTTACCCTGTAGTCAACAAAAATTCGAATATAAAAGGTATGCATAGGTAAATTAGTGTCATGTATAAACAATTTGAGATCTGCAAAGTATAAATGTACCTTTTTTTGTGCCAGACGTACCCAGGCATTTGTGTGTGCGATTAAATTAAATATGCAAAACTGGCTGATTGTTCAAAATCATATTTTCCATATTCATGCTAATATGTGTGTCTTTTTGTACAGGTCATTCTCTAGTTGGGTATGTTAATATAAACACTTTTACCAGCATTTTACATTTTTTTCGAGTTTTCTTTGTTCAATTTGTGTGTTGAGAACGTGTAGAGTGTATTGGCTTTGTTTCCAGCAAACTTCCAACCCCCGATCAACTGGTTATTATTCAAATTTGAATTTGATACATTTGGCATGGGTTTCGAAAATGTTTGCACAGAATTAGTAAGCGGTGGGGATGGGTGCTCGTGTGTGGGAGCATTAATGACGGTCATTGCTGGGCATTCGGCCAAGCGATTCGTGCTGGTACGTGGTCCGACAGTCTCCTTTCCACAGCCAATTCATTGGGTTGTGGCTGTTACTGCCATTGTCAGGCATAGTCTAGACTTTTTTCGAGTGCCTGCGTTGATTTATAATTATTGTGTGTGGCGAGGATGACAGACGGCAGCAGGTCTTGCGTCCTGCACGAGCAGGACTGACATCGCCGGCAGTGCCTGCCACACCTAGCCGGGAGCGACAGCCCTCATCTTTGTCAACGTGCCGCGCTGACTAATAACCAAATTTCATTTCCTCAATTTTTGATTTCCTGCACTATGTGGTCAGAGCACAACCTCAGAGGCAAGTCAGGACTATGCTAGATGATTGTTTGCGAGTACAGCAGAGAACAGCCAGCAGCATATTTTATTATTTTAACACGCGCAGAAGGCAGCCATAGATGGTGAATGGTAAATTTTTGGCACGCACTCGAGCGGGCCAGAGCCACAGGGTCGTTTTGCCAGTGCAAGGGTTAACAGCTGCAGCCACACCCGGCGCCAGAAGGCGGGCGGCGGGTTGAGATTGGTTCTCCCATTTGTATAAGTTTGTCAAACCAAAAATGTTGGTTTTTATTATATGGCGAATGCTGGGCGCTATTGTTTGTTGCCAGAAATCATATTCATAAATAAAATTTGCATTTGCAATTTGAGGAAGAGATGCCGAGGAGAGGACGCGCCTGTCGCATGTGTTGCCAGCACGGGTGGCCATGGCCTGGCATTTGACACTCACACGATTGCCAGTGGCTTGAATCGAGGACGAGCAAGGATAACCGCTGGTCTCCCTTTCTGACTTTCTTTTAGCATCTGTGTGCGTGTCTGTGTTTCAGTCTGTTCCTGTGTGCACGTGTATGTTTGTGTGTTTGCTAACTGCCCGACATTATGGCACAATGGAATGTCCTTTTTACTTACGTGCCGGGCTAATATATATAAATTTGTTCGCCGGGCTCTGACCTGACCTTTCATAATGCTGTCAATTTGTGCGCTTGCCTGCACAAAATGAACACACATGCATATAAATAAATATATATGTATATATAAGAAAAGAAACTTTAGAAGACCCTTATTTCAATAGACGTTTCACAAATACACTACGTCGTTAAATACATAAAATATATTTTTTATTTATTATATGTATGTTCAAACATAAAATTAATGTTCATTTTTTAAATGTCCTATTAATATCGTAAAAAACAAATAGTTTTATTGAGTATAAATATAATATTAATTAAAAATTTATATTTGTATATATTCCCATAAAAATGTATCCAAAAATGAAACATTTCTTTATAAAACGGAACGCTCATTATTTAGTTTACAAGAGATTCAAAAAAATTTGAGTACCCATTTAAAAGTGTATGTAATACGAATACAATGCCATTTTATATATATCGTAAAATAATAATGGAATTATGAATACGTAAGAAAATGCCTTTTGGTGTCCCAGACAATTGGCTCTTCGTCAGGCTGGAAAAATTAAATTTAAGATTTTATTTCTTCGAAAAATAATTGCGCTATTTTGTAGACAAATTCAAGCCCAGATTTAGACTCTAAGTAAGCGTCTGTCAGTGTCTTCTCAGGACATTCATGCACACGCACACACACTCATACAGATACTATTACAATGAATGCATTCATGTGGATGTGCGTCTAAGTTGATACGAAAACTTAAACATTCAACAGCAAACTAAACAAAACTGTGCAAGGGAAACTGTCATAGGAAGATTTCAGGCAAGTATGTAAGTCCCTCTGAACCCAAACAGCAAAACTTATTACAACGCACAGTGGGAAATTCAGAGAACACAATTTACATATTTTAATTGGGAGCCTTACATGAATATAAGATAAAAAATGAAAATAAGTATAAAAAAAATATAATCAAATAATTCATTCGGGACAGGACGCATAACTTTATAATAAGCTGTTTAGTATTTTATTTTATATTTGCTAAGAATAAAATCCACTGTGCCGCAATGTCAGAGGCATTGCTGTGGAAGAAACGGAAGCGGATGAGCGCGGCAGGAACAACTCGAAGAACATATCAAAAGTTGTAGCGCGACTTTAATTAAACTTCGCAGTGAGAATGCAGAACCGAGAAGTACTTTTGGCAGTTCAAGCACACACATACACACACGTATACAGTTGCACACACTTACACAAATTCAAATGCAGGGATTGGAAACAATAAGTAGGCATGCCAGGCAGCGAGACTAGGCAAGACTTTAGGAGCACAATGGCTGTGTCTAGTGGCGGGTAACAATGGATCACTGTGAGAAGCGGGAGCGGGAGCAGCAGCTAAAAAAGAACTTGCACACCAGGTGCCAGTACTCGGGCTGTTACCAGAGCTGATGCCACACAATGTCATCGTCATAGTCGTCGTCTGATTTGAAACACACTGTTGACGGCTTGTGGCAGACAGCGTGGCAAGCTGGCAGAGCAAGGAGACCTCGTTGTGTATTAGTGTGACACCCAAGACAGTTAAGGATTAAATAGTAAAATACCACAAATTGCTGAAAATGCCGCAAAGTTTGCTGAATGTAGTGCCTGTTGTTGCCTCCTCCTCCGTTGCCTCCGCCCCTGACATGGCATGCTAAACGCTTGAAGTTCTCGCACAACTCGACTTCAGTCGACTTGGCGCTCATGTCGTTGATGTTGATGGTAGTTGAAGTTTGTCTAGCTGTGCATGAATGCTTCTCGTGTATGTGTGTGTGCGTGTATTGCAACAATGTTGCAAGTGCATAAAATAAACACGAAATTAGTTGCAACGTGTGCTGCTTTTAATTTTTTTATTATACCCTGTAGCCATTCAAAATGACTAAACAAGGGAATGACAATGTTGTAGTAGTAAATATATGCACCAGAGAAAAACCTTATAGTTACGACTATGTGAAGTGTATGTATTCAGTGAGAGTCAGCGAAAAGGGAATGTAAGTTATAAGACACATAAACTTATTTGTTTTAAATCGTTGCAACTCAATGTTACAATTCTTTTTCCATGAAATATTCAGAACTTGAACAAACATCAACATTATTGAATTTCAGTGCAGGATGACTCCCAGTCGAGCACATTTGTCAAGAAAATACATTCTCTTATCATACTTTTTTATTTTTTATTACAACGGGTTGCCTGAGGCTAAGCCACCATTTATCGTGAAAAAGGAGCAACAGCTGTCCACATTTTATTTTTTGTATACCCTATACCCAACAACATGGATACAAAAGTATAGTAACAGCCCGAAAAAATGTGTATAATAAATATATATAGTGTATTTATTTTAGGAATACGAGCTAAGTGGATGTGACCTCATATTTCGGTATAAACATAAAAGGTAGTTTGTATGTCTTAGCTGTATAGCTGGGTATTTAGTACTACAGGGTAGTAAATATTGCTTACATTGATTTGGGTATCAGCAACTTCCACGGAACCTTAGTAATTTAAACAACATTTCAAATGTCAATATTCTTAAAAAATTAGATTTTAATAAAATAACCAATTTCAGTGTTGCAAATTCAATATAAATGTTCGTGCTATTGTATTGTTAAATAACGAATTCATAACGAATAAACATAAATTCCGAAAAGTAAATTGTATGTGAACATATTTTCCGAGTATACTTTATAAATAACACACTACATGCAAGTTTTAATATATTTATTGTTATTTACATTTTGCATGGTAAAGTTTTGTCTAAGCCGCTTTGTTTGCATCCACTTCATTTGCTTTGCGTAATCCTATTATATTACACAGTCCATTGATGCCCGTAATGTTATTTAGCTTTTTATTGTCAACCCCATGTTGCCGACAAAATGTAATAGACGCTGCCCCATAAAATAACTTGAAGCTTTGCTGGTATCTCAGCAAAGTTAGAACGTTAATGAAAACTGTTGCATTAAGAAATTTGGCGCAAGTTTTTGCTGCTGTTTAGCTTAAGCCTCTACTAAGCAACCGACACTGTCGCGTTTGAAAGGCGGCAGCTGCAAAGATGTGGAATCGGCAGCACCTCATTGCGTGTTAAATGGTTTCACGCTGCGAACATATATACTTAAGCATATGAAGATAGAAGACAAACGACTGCCTTACATGTCTTTGAGTTTGGCACTTGCCAAGCGCCACTATTTCGTGCATAGACAAATATTTACTTAGCAGCTGAAATAACAGTAGCTCAAGCCAAAAGGTTCAAGGCAGAGTTGCCACAGTTGCATTCTCATATTTTACTTAATGATCAAATTTTTCTACAATCATCAAATAAATATATAATAAATAATTTAACTGTAGTGATCAGATCTAATAAGTATAATAAATATCAGCTGAGAAAAAAGAAACTGAAAAATTGATGTAATGCAATTCGAGCATTTTAATCCCAGTTAGTTAAGTTTCAAAATTGCATCTAATTTTTGGAATTCAATAGAACTTTAAACTGAAAGATATTGTGCTTCAGATATGGAGAATGTACACTCTTCTCAGCTGCTTCCAAAATTTCTACGATCTAGTTTGGTTCGTGAGATTAAAGAGTAGAGTAGAGAGCGTATCGGATGCACATACAAATATACGCAAACAACACGTATGCTTGAACATAGTGCCAACACGAAACAGCACTCAGTCTACTAATAATTTACCTTTATCATTTTAGTATGTTTTTATTTGAACATAGATTTTATACAGTTTAATATTTGTCGATGGGTATTTATGCTATGTTAGGTCGTTTTCTTGTGTGTTGTGTCTTGAGTGTTCGTGTCACGATGGCGAACACGACACGCGCCCAACTCTAGTAGCAAGTGATGCAAATGCTTGGTTACACCCGCTCCCAAAGCTGCCATTAAATATGCAGCACGTTACGCACTGTGGGTGACCCAAATAGAACGCACCTTTTTTGTTCCATATCTATGGGTTGTAGTCGTTTTCCGGCCGGCGCCATCTTCCATCCATTTGCATGCAACATTTAACCGGGGCGTTGAGTGTCGGGAGTTTGGCAACCGCAACGGCAATTAATTATGCCATTCTTTTGCAAGATTTGTGTTTCTGTGTGTGCTGAGCATGTGAAACTAGCCGAAGTCGTTAAGATTTTATGCTCGGTTTGGAACTTAGTTTTGCTTCGCTTGCCGCCCTCAAGTAGGCAACAGAACTGTGCCTGAACTGTGACTGCGACTGCTAGTCAAACGACTAAATTTTGCATACTGGTATCACAAAAAAATAAAAACAAGAAAAACAAGAAAAATAAAACAAACTTCATTTTAATTGTTTTTGAGCTGAGCCACTTGACTTGTACGTTACCCTTTTTTAATAAATAAAATTTGCGAGCTCTCCACCCCTCAGCCGCATGCAACAAAGTCGACGGCAGAGTTTAATGGAGTGCATGCTGGGAGTTTGTTGCAAAATGGCGGCAAAGGATCAACTTGCACGAGAGAACAGAAACAGCAAGAACAACTACGGTAAAAAAGCAAATGGAGAGTCTGTTTTTTAAATACAACGCACTTGATATTCCCTGTAGGTACTTTGCTTATTAAAATATCAACCGAAATGAAGAGAATATTATTAATTATCTAAGAAACACACATCTATTTAGTTGGTAATTAAAGCCCATGTTAGTGATTGGCTACAACATAAATTCATTCATAGGCAATACAAATAAACAAATGAGTAAAATATTAACTAGGAGGATGGTTAATAATTCAGGTGTATGGTCATTTTGTGATAGGGTATAGCAACTATGTTGCAACGCTGCGACTTTGCCCGGCATCGTTATTTTACGCTTAGTGTGGCGCGAGCGCATAAATTTTTGAAATTAAAAGCGGCAAAGAAAACATGAAGCTAGGCAGGCAAACCGACGTCCTTGTTGTTGTCGTTTTTGTCGTGCATTGTTGCTGTTGCCACTGCAGGCAGTCAGCCAGAGAGTCAGGCAGAGGCAGTCAGAAGCAGTTAGGCCGGGGCAGGCAGTCAGGCAAGCACTCCAAGTCGCGCTTCCGGTTGCCATGGCGTATACTTGATACGGCTGCTGCGGGCGGCGTTTTGATGTACCGCCCAACACCCAACAACCAACGCGCTGCGTTGCGTTCGTTGCACTCAATTTTTAAGCGTTAAGTTGCACATAAATTTAAATGGGCACATGACTCTGGCACTGTGCCCACTGTCCGGGCCGCTGGCCATGTGCGAACCAATGCCTCGAATTTGCCTCCAGCCAGTTACCGGGTTGTGATTTCAGGCGCCTGCAACTGGTCAGTTCTCAACGTGACTGTGTGATGTGCCAGTAGTGTTGCAATTAATACTTTTGACATGTTATGCGACCCATGAGACATTGAATGTGCATGGATCAATTCCAGATTTTGTCAACAAACAAATAAATACATACACACACAATGTATATTCGTAGCTTGAGTCAAGTGATTTATACTCTGTTATATAAGTTCATCAAACAAATAAATATGACATTTGATCTGTCCTAGAACATCTCTATCTGAGCATTTGTCTGGCTGCGCAGGCTGAAACATTTCTAAATTTTATTGCTCATATGCATTTGTTTGGGCTTAATCTATTAAATTATCACAGATCTGCAACTACAATAAGCGATTATTTCTCTGCAAATATTCACAACTTGCTAATGCTACCCGTAAGCTGCACGGAAATTGAAAGTAATATTAAAATATGATATGATAATCGAATTACTCAGAATAATAGTTAGTTCAAGACTATTCTGCTTATTTAACTTACACCTGAAGCATTTGTCCTTTAGTCATAGCTTTGACTCTGACTTGTAAGATATGTTGTCAAAATAAACAAATTGACAATTTTTGTGTGATTTCTGCATATTTATTTACTGAACACAAGTAAAACATTTCCTATAGTAACTGGCAAGTCTTGAGCGCAACTTGTAATATATACAAAACAAACTTATAGTTATGCATATTTCATTTTGCAACAGTATGCATTACCCCATGGAGTTATCAAATATGCTAATTGAGCAAACAGGGTATACATAAAATGGTTTGTATTAGCCAACGTTGTGTGTGTTCGTACACGAATGACAATATTGCTGCTCTATAGAAAATAAAATTGCTATTTATGCAACACCATACCAATTTGAGCTAAGATTTGACATTTTGTGATCTTTAATGGGAATAAAAATGTTGCATACGATTAACTGCTTTGCCTCACACTAATTTAAGCTAATGTATTCTGTTGTTATAAACATAAAAATTCAATTGGATGCTCAGCATAAAATTTGCGCTCATTTTAAATTTAGATTCAGAGTCATTAAAGGAACACCATCAAATTCGTTTAAATCGGTGACTTTCTAGTCAGCTGAAGGTCTGCGTTAACTGCTGTCTTACCATGACAATAACTCTATTTCGGTGTCACCAATCATCTTTTGTCTGTATGCCAACATGTTGTACCCCCCGAGCCATAAACCTTAATCAGGCGCAAATAAAATGAGCTAAACATAGGTGTTTGATAGGCCAGCAGATAATTTAAATGCCATTCTGAATGCCAGCGACAACAATTAATACCAGTTTATTTGAGCACTTAAAATAAAATTTAAATTCATTTACACACGCACGCACACACACACGCATGCACACTCTCACATGCACACATACAAAGTAGGTAGAACGTGTGACATCATTAAATGTGGATATGGCTAAACATTTTTGGAATTTCCTACGTTGTTGTTTTTGTTTTGACAAAAGTTTTCTAAAATGAAATTATTTTTACTGGTTGGAAAATTTTGTGCATTTTATGCAGAAATTCAGTTAATTGCGCATAATTTATATGCTGCATGGCACATAATTTATTACTGCAGCTTATTAGCTTTTTGCAAGTTTGCGACGGGCCGAGCGAGTCATTTAAATGAAATAAAATAAATGATAATAAACATTATTGTTGCTCAGTCGGGCCCAAAAAGTGCTAACGTTTGCACTTCTTGCTTGCTGTCTGTTAAATATTGTATGGATTTATGGGCCACCCAAAACACTCACACAAGCACATTCCCACACATACACACACACACCCACACACACGCATACACACCCACTAAATCGCCGAATAACGGCTTGCACTTGAACTAGCCTAGTGAACTTTTGTGGCAATTTGATTAAAACAGACTCGGAGCATCAAGAGCCAACCGGCAGCTTAGTTTTGTCCATTTGTTGACAATTTTTCGAGCATGTTGTGGCCTTTGTGGCATGGTGTGTGGTTACAAGCGGCAACCATTGGAATTTTGGCAGCAGCTGGGTTTTATAGCATAGACAAAATCTCTGACTCGCTAACGAGAGAGACAGGGAGAATTCTTCCTGGAATGCGAAAAAAGTTAGTTGATTTGTAGCAAACTACAAATTTTATAAATATTTATTGAACAATTTTTAAACTCTACAGCTGAGAGCTCAGCTCAGTTGCCAGCCCTGGTTGTGGTAATGAGCAATGCTGATTTTCTGCTGATGCTGATGCTTCTGCTGCTGCTATTGCTGTTGCTGGTGCTCTAGTTCCGTTGAGCTCGACGTTCAGTTGTGGTTTATGCGCACGGAGATATGGCACAAACATATGCAGCAAAATATATGGGGTCGGCTTTTGTGGGAGCAGTCGCATCCTGGACTATTCAGCCGTTATTTGGCGTTTGTGTGTTCGTGGCAATAAAACACATGAATGAGGCGAATGTTAGCCTTAGCAATGTCAGTGCCACTGACACTGCCATCGACAACACCAGCAGCAGCAGCAGCAGAAGCAACAAAGGCAGCAGAAGCAACAGCAATAACAACAACAACAACAACGCTGACAACAACAGGGCCAGCAAAAAGCAGCAGCTTCCAATATTAGCAATGAGCCAATGACAACAATGGGCCGAGTGGCCACAACGCGCTGCCAACTGACTGCACACATGAAACGACAATGCCAACTGGATGTACATGTATATGTGTGGATGTTATGTGGTCGCTGAATCGACTGCCGGCTCCTGCATTTGCAGCATATGGCTTGCAGCGCGAGTGTTCAAGCCAAAAAATAGAAAACATACCAAAAACAAAAAAAAGGAACACAAAAATAGAGTATAATGAGCTCAGTCAGTGGACAGTTCGGACTGCCATTTCAATGGGTTGCTCTGTGGTATTTTTTGGTAGTGGCTAACTGGCAGCACTTTAGAGCAGCAGCGGGGTCGGAGTAGAGCGGCGCAGATGCGGGTTGGCGTAATGAGCAGTTGGTTTGACAGTTGCTGCAAACTGTAGGGCATAACTTTTGTGCGCTCGCAAGTGTGATTTATAGCGTGTAGTTTACTGGGAGCATTATAGATGGGCGCTCGTATAGTTTTGAACTGTTTTCAGTATTGGGCTAATATATAAGTCAAAACAATACTGAAAAGTTGCAAGTTGTGATTTAGTGTGCATAATTTTCAACATTGTTGCATGCAAATAATAAAATGCAATCATTATGACAATGACATTCGGTCATATATTTATTAAACGAGTAAAATAACCTGTGCCATAATTTAGTACAAGTGAAATTGTATTAAAAACTTTAGTTATTTAAGTGTTAGTGATTTTAGTTGCGAGTTTTGACAAAATTTAATACCATTGGACACTTTGCTGTAAAAGGGCTTTAAGTGTTAAGCCGGATAAGCTATTGTTCAACAAATGCGTTGCAAAGCTGGCGTTCATCTATCAGGCGACAATTTTATTTCGCCTAGTTTTGGTTTTGGTTCTTTTTTTTTGAGCAATTTCGCGTTGCAGAGCCCCTAAGCAATTTAGCGTAATCTATGGCGCTTGCATTGAAACTACAACCCGGAATTAGAATAACAATGAAATGCCTGACATGGCATCAGGCGAAAGGAGCCGCGACAAATTCGCGCTACCTACGCAAAAATCAGCCAAAACCCGACTAAAACCAAAAAACCCCAAACCCAAACCAATTGACATTGCCATTGTCATTCACATACTTTCGCATTCATTTACCATACACACACACGCGTCCAGTGTGGCGACCGCCTGGGGCGTTCTAGTGTAGCACAGCGCCAAAACCAAACGGATGCACCATGCACCAAATGCAGCAGCAACACCAACGCTAACACCAACACACAATTGAAAGTTTCGCACAGCGCTGCGTATACGTAATTTATTACAAGAGCCGCCATTTTGCGTCATTTCGCGCACTGTGCGCGTGGTAAGCTGTGTGTGTGTGTATGTAAGTAAATGTGAGTACATGTGCGTGAGTGTGAGAAGATAAAATGCAAAATAGACGTCACGGCAGCTGCTGGTGTTTAGATAGGCGAGTCCTCTCTATGGACGCCCAGCTGCCATTTGCTTTCATGCCCAGCTACTTCCCTGAAATATGTCAGCGCTCATGTTCAGCCGCTTTGCCCTGTGTGCCAGCTGTGTATGTGTGAGTGTGTGTGTGTGTGTTTGTGTACGTGTCTGTCTAATTCAATTACAAATGTTAAATGCAAAAGCGCCATCAAAAAATGTTGTGTGACCTGTGTAGGAGTGAAGCACGCCACACAAACGTCCAACTAATTTGCAGTCGACATCGAAAACTAACTAGCAACAAGCAATTTGGGCCAATTTGATGCCGGAAAAACTGCCTCGGCCTCGGCCTGGGCCTGAACCTGAGCCTGAGTCCGAGCGGGAGCATCGTCCGCGATCTCCAAAATGGCTCCAACAAATTTTCATTATGCAAATCAATTTTACACTTTTTATTACTGTCTCTGATGGAATTTTATGCATTAATTTCGGCCCGAGTCATTTAAGTGAGCGACTGCCTCCTCTTGCAAAGTTTGTTTAGGTATATATGTATTTACTTCCCCAGCCTCATTGGTTATTTGGGGGCGGGCATTATCGCAGCGTTAAAATCATTTCGAGTGCAAATCTTCAATAAGGCAAAACAAGAAAATTGTGGAAAATTCAGCGCCGCTGGCAGCTGACTTTCTGTTCGTTTTCACCCACCATCGCCGCTGCCGGAACTTAAAATTATTTATTTTATTTTTTCCTTTTTTTGTCACTGTACTTTCCATTTTATTTTTTTTGTTTTTTAATTTTTGCACATGAACCTCCCTTGCTTTTGCTTCTGGCTTTCATTCATCAAGCTAATTATGCGCTTCAATGCTTCTCAGTGGCCATTGTGCCATTTGCAAACTTCCAATCCCACCAGTTCTGTCTATACTCGGTGCCCTGAAAAGGGAGCTTAATTGTGAAGGTCAATGGCAGAGGGGGCACTATTTGCCAATGCCTATATGTATAAGTGCATTCCTCGTTTAGTTTTTGTTTAAGGACTTGAATTTGAATGCGGATAGAGCTGGACCCCATTGGATAAGGCAAAAGCTTTTTTTGAAATATTATTCAAAAATATGATTGCAGAGGATTTAAAGTTATTATGATACCTGAAACTAAGATAAGTCAAGTACATGTTGTTGTATATCAACATTTATATTCAAGTTCAGAATCGGCAAACATTGTATTGAGTGAAAGCTCGAATTTCTTAGTAAAATGTGCAATCACTTAAACCTGTTTTCTTGTAGGGATATGCATATGAAAATATAACATAGGTTTATCTGAAATTCTTAGCTACCACGAAAAGAATGCCTTAGCCATTTTTTGCTTAAATGTACATTGTTAACATTTTTGATTTGAGACGTCTGCGAGACTTGAACCATTTATTTCATTTGATGTCTGAGCTATGGCTATAGCATCGCCGGGGCTAATAGGACATTCACGTGATGTTGTTGGCAGGGCATGGAACTTTGCCTTAGTAACAAGATAAGTCACTTTTGTGCCATAGCCGTTGCTCATAAAATGTAACATGCTCCTCAGCCGCCGCACCCGCCATCGCAGAAGCAGCCTTCAATTACAGACATTGTGCTCTTGCCGGAACTGAGGGTTGTTTGTTGAAAGCTGCAGACTGCCGACCATAAAAACTTTGTCTATATTTATACAATTAACGCGATGAAAAATTTCAACAACATTTGTTTATCTTAAATTAAGACGCGTGTTCCAGACTATGATTAGAAAATTGCCAACAAATAAATTAAAGGCATTACATTTGTTTTTGGGATCCCCAACGGAAGGAAGTTCCTTTCTTTTGTTTCACGACCACTTTCAACGGTCGAGGGCTGTGCCCTTTCTTTGAGTTTAATGCTGATAGATGATGTTGATTGGAAAGACTGATGCGACGAACCAATAATCAAGTCAGGACCGTGCCTAAGCCCTTCGAGGCAGAGGCAGCGCGTGCCGCAGCTCAGCCCACGAAGATGGAAATGGCGCAAAAGAAAAGCGAGGAAATTCGTAAATGTAGAAATGCTGTTGGACAAAAAAAAAATGCGCACAGTTTCAGAGACGCAGTGTGCGACCTTTTAACAGTGACGCACATTCTTACAGAAACTTCAAAGTTGGGCGAGCCTTAAAATGGAATACGAGAGGCAACAGTCGCATTCGGTTGGGTCGGCAGCATGTGGCAGCCACAAGCCGCAGAGCCAGGGTGTGTGCCTTGCCATATTTCGTTTGCTGTCACAGTTCCCTTTTATAGAAACTGAGCTCCTTTGAATGTGCTTAGCTTTTGGCATGCCCTATCAAGGAGATAGCTACACTTTCTAAGGGACAGACCAAGGCGTTTAATTTTTCTTGTTCATATTCCAATCAATGTTATGAATTGTACATGCCATTTTTTGTTATTTTCAAATATTTTGCCCTGCATGCATTATTCATCATACAACCGAAATTATATAGAGTATTTGTAGTTCGAGTTTTTCAACTTTTTTGAAAGCTTTTCTGGTTTTTGCTCTCCTGTCTCAATGTCGTTTCACTTTCTTTTTGGTCCTGTTATTCATAGCTTATAAAACAATTCCCTTGGCTATTGCGCTCTAATGTTGGTCGAGCATTTTGCCCACACTTGTATCATAGTGAGGCATCTGCAAAAAAAAAAAAAAATGAAAATAAGAAAAAAGCAATGGCCGTATGACTACTTAAGGTAAATAGATGGCACTAGCCCAGCCTGAACCGGAACCTAGACCTGGCCACATGCACACGATAACCTACGCCTGCCACGCGCCCGATGCTGATGATGATGTTGCTTATGTTGTAAACATTTTAAGCAAATTGTTTAGGTAAATAGATAAGACGTGACCTTTTTCACGGGCACACAAATGCATTGTCAGTGTCCGCAGTGGACAGCCCCAAGGATTGTCTTACCCTGGGCGCTATAGGGGGTGAATTGGGGGCTGGCTTATGTCTGGCTAATGTATTACTTACCATTATTATGCTTTTTGCTTTTTTCTATACATATCTTTTATGTATTATTGTCAATTATAAAATAGCGGCACAATGCATGCTGGTTGCGTCTGCGGCTCCAGCTGCGACTCCTGCTTCTGCTTCGACTATTGTCATTGTCCTGGCCGACATGGCTTTTGTGTGCGGCACAATAGTCCTGGTCCTAGTGCTGCTTCTATTCTTCCCACATTGTCGTCTTTAAGTTGAAAAATATGCAAATAAATAAACATAAAGTAGGTAAAATTGTCTGGCCAACAACCCGAGTGCGCCTGAGTGGCCTCGTCCTGTTTACTTTGCCGTGGATTGGGTCTGCTTAACTCAGCTTGCCAAGTAGACCCGAGAGGCTTGCACTTAAAGTGTTAATGGTGGGGTTGGGTTGCCATATACGACTATGACCCTTGGGTGACGGGCACAAGGCGTGAGGGGTCAGGGTCACATATATCCATATCATCTTACTCCTAAAAGCCGAACTTTCTTTGACAGTGACATGATATTTAATGTTTACCATTCAAGTTGTTATGAATTTTCATACATATCTGAAATGTGAGACTGAAATCTAGACGTATTCGGATGACAGTGTCAATATGCCAAATTTTGAGAGTCTAAAGAAACAAAGGAGGGAGGGAGAGTTTTGAAACAATTTATATTTTATAGGTGACCTACGAATAATCCGAACCTCAAAAACTATAACGCTGAATGTATAAATTAAGAACGTTTTAAGTAAGAGCAAACATACTCAACATACTCAATGCAAAGTCGTTAAAACGCGAAATTGTGAAGAGTAAAAATAATTTATTTCTGTAAATAACATTTCATTCATTAATAAGTTGTGTTATAGAAAACCCACTTCCTTATTCTATATCACTTGATGTGTAGCTATGACACTTCATATTTTTATCTATGCCATGAACTTGATGGAATTACCATGAGTCAAATATAACGGCGCATGCGAATTTCGATAACGTTATCACATGGAATGACGAGCAGAAAAATTCATATGTTAATTTAAAATATCTAGTTAACTTCAAAACAGCTTATCAAATTTAATTATTGGGTATTTAATTGAGGCAAATGGGGAAACTCTTCAGTAATTGACGGCATGCTATGACTTAATCAACTGAACATTGAACCAAGATTCGCTGACTTATTATTAGATAAGGACTGGGAAACTCCTTGTTACGGTTACACTTTTAGATAAGGCAAAATGAATTTCTAGCGTTATAATAAATTTGGGAAGCGATGTTGGCGAGCAACAAATAAAATATGGGGAACATGTTCCAATTTATAGATCTAAGAATCGTTAAAAATTAGATGCTTTATACAGGGCACTATTTTTAAGGTGACATGACTCAAACCGTGTTTTGTACATCTTTGTTTAGGTTATTATAATTTTATAAATAAAGTTTATATATATACATAGGTACGTCTTTTCTTTGCAGACAGGCCATATGTACGCCTATAATAATATTTAAGTCCCATGGAAATGATCGATAGCAAATGAAGTTCTTATGTGAAAAACTTTGAATATATCTTGAGGCAACTTATTTTACTATGAAATCTATCTTCAAAGTAATTTTCAAAGAATCCATTCCTTCTTAGTATAATTGGGGATCATAGACTTGGTGGGTGAAGTTTAGCGCTCAAATGAATATCCAAAGATTCTAATGAAAAATCATTTGAGATGTCTCTCATATTTTTTTATCTTTTTAATCTTTTAACCATCCGCTTATCTTCAAAATTAACTTCAGAGATCTTTTTAAAATATCACCTCATTTAGGTGGAAAATAAATATTAAAATATTATTAAAGACCAAAATAGCAGGGAATTTTGATTTAAACTTTAGATTCTTAATTGGACTTTATATGCACTCTAATCTAAGTATTTTAAATAAAACTTTAAACGTTGCCTTGAAGATAGTGCTGGTAGGTTTAAATTGCCTACGGGCAGGAAGTGGGCGAAAAATGTTATCTAAAACTTGAACTTGCCACGGACAAGGCTGGAATATGCCCGCTTATATCATATAAATATCTCTCATGGGAGTGATCGATTAAAATTTAAGCTTATTATAAGAAAACTTTTTTGTCATATTTGATTTAAACGGGTTAAATAAAGTATAATTTTAATGGTAATTAAACTTCTTAGAAATACATTGAATTGCTAACCGAAATTATTAACTGAAATAATTTCTTTTAATCATAAATAAAATACATACAACTTTAAAATTTTAAATTACAGAAAAGAAAATATTATTATCTAAATAATCTAAAACTCTGGGTTCTGCATAAGTGACTCAAACACTTTTCTAGCCACGTTTCTTAACACCTTTCCATTGTTGTTCTGTGGCAACTCATTGACAAACTGGACTCCAGCGTTCAGTTGCTTGTATTCGACAACAACACGTTTGGCCACGTGCTCGATGATCTTCTCTTTGGTGATGTCAGTGCCAGGCCTCTTGATGACCAAGGCGCCGGCGGCATCGGTGTAGCCCCTGTTCCTGACACCGACAACGCAAACACTTTGAACCTCCGGCAGTTCGGCAATAATTTGCTCTATTTCGTTGGGCCAATAGTCCTTTGATTTGTACTTGAGCACATCCTTCTTACGATCGATCAAAAACAGATTGTTATCATTATTAAAGTAGCCAATGTCGCCAAGATTGATCCATCCGTCCTTGAGGGTGGAGGCAGTGTCCTCAGGATTACCCACATAGCCCTCCCATTTGACGCCAACGTCAATAAGTATTTCGCCGACCTGGTTGTGTCCCAGTGCGTTGCCCTCATCGTCTACGATCTTAACGTTGACACCTGGTGGCAGTCTGCCCACAGAACTTTCAAGACTGTGATCGATGTTGAAGGCAATTGCACCAGTCTCAGTGGCTCCATATGAGAATACAATATGGCAATGCTCCATAATTTCCTGGCCCTTCTGCATAATCTTCGATGAGAGCCAGCCACCGACAATAATACACATGCGCACGCTGGACAAATTCTGCTTTGTGGCCAATGGACTTGTGAACACCTCAAAGGCCTGCCATGGCGGCATCACAATCAAGGTAACTTTGTACTTTTCGATCATACGAATGAAGCTATCAGCATTGAAGGTTTCGTCAAATATGACTTGAGTGGTGCCATAGAAGAAAGTTAACATCATTAAGGAAAAGCCTGTCATCCAGTCCAATGTGGCACTTGTCAAGAACACATCAGTGCTGTTGGTAATTCTGTAAAGGATGTGAACCAGTTTAATTAAATTTAAAAAAAAAATGCATGTTAACTTTGCACTTACGCTTCCGTCTTGTTAATGTGTCTATGAGATATGGCCACCGATTTTGGCTTTCCGGATGTGCCCGATGAGCATAGAATGGCTGCTGTCTGATCGCCGCCAATGGCCAACACCTCGGGTCTAATAAAAAGGAAGAAAAAAATGTTTTGGAATAGCGCGAGAATTTTGATTAAATTGTCTGACTCACTGGTAGAAACGTTCCATGGGATGTGGTTTCAGCAGATCCTCAATGCTGGGCACACCCTCTACACGACCTGTCATCGTCACATACTTGGGATTCCATTCCTTGGTTACCTCCTTCATGATCTCATAGTGCACACTATCGCAAAACATAATCTTTGGCTTGGTAATCTCATATAATGCCTTTATAACTTCTGGTTCCTTCATATAGGTGTAGGCCACGGCATGGAAAGGCGTCGTGTTGAAGAAGCAGGCCACAGTTAAGGAACTAACATAGGTGCTGGCATTTCCAATAATGCCTACGACATCCTCATGGGTTAGTTTCTCACTCTTGAAGAACAGTGCTAGGCGTGTCGCCCAGGCTTGCACTTCTTCAAAGGTCACCACGCGTCCGTCTATTTCGCTGATCTGTTTAAGAAGATTTGCTGTAGCTCAATTGTTTATTGATTGTTACCCTTCCATTACCTGGGCGACATTTTGTGGCCAATTCTTCAATGAAGTGTATATTCTTTCACCCACGGAGCAGTCGTAGTGGAATTGTCGCCGCCTGGGTACTCCACTCCACACTTTTGTCTCCTCGTTAAAGAAAGTTGGGAATAGTGCCTTGGCTGCCATATTGTTTGTCCAAAAGTTAATGAACTACTGTCTGTTCTCCTAGTGGAATGTGTCGGCTTATATAGCATATCGAGTAGCTCTATTTAAAAATTTATCATATGATTGTTTATCGTTTGCCATTTGATAGGCATAACTTATTGGTGCAAAGTTTCATTTGGTATTTACGGTAAAGAATAGAAAGATTGGGGCACAAATGTTTGACCGCACTTCTTCAATAAAAAATGGCTTATCTTTAATTTCTCCTTTAATTTCCTTAAAAGCGCTTACGCCTCTTCTGATGTTTGTCGCCAGTCATTGGGTAATATTCCATATTCTCCATAGATAAAGTTTTAAATATCTTTTATTATTTATATGTTTATCAAAATACGTTTATTTGCTCTAATTAGTTGTAATTAACAAATATATGCAAATTGAATTCTGATAGGGATAGAAAAAACTGATTTTCTGTAGTTCCGTCGGCTTATTTTACAATCCTCACATTTTTTGAGGATTTCGGGTACTATAAAAACGATAAATGTGCAAAAAATATGAACACAAAACAAACAATTACCATCCGGGCAGCAGGACAACAGCTTTTCGTACCTTCCCCCAACAACTTCACGCTCGACCGGGAGCTTCATCCTCATCTTTTGCAGCTGCCAAAACAGTCAAGTGTTTCTTTTTCCGTTATTGCCAACCCCCCACAGGCCGGGCATCTAATCGAATTTGATGGCTTCACACTGATAGGAGCAGCTGCTGCCGCTGCCTCCGCCTCTGCCTCTGCCTCTGCTGCCGCCGCTGCACCTTCCCTACCACGACCCACGAATCCGGCCACGAGTTTTATTGCCTTTTATATTATTGTATTAGCCGTGTGGCATATGCTTTAAATATTTTGCCTGTCCCTTCGCCATCCTGAAGCGATGGCTTTTGTTCGGAGCTTTGTTGTTCTGCTGCTTGTTTCCAGCAGATTTCAGCGCCGATTTTTATGTTCGGCGTTTATTATGCTTTACTTTTTCGCGCCTCTTTTTAACCCCTTGTTTTATGTGACGTTGCGTGTGTCGACCGGAAATGCCTCATTTTTAGAAGTGTTTTGCATTTTGTTGCCGCCTGACTCTTTTTTTTTATATTTTGTTTCTGTTTTTTTTTTTCTGTTTTCAACAATTGTATACGAGTTTTTCTTTTTTCCTTGTGTGTGTGCGTTGTTGTTTCTGGTGTTTGGGCTTTTGGTTTCTATTTTGCTTTGCTTTCGGTTATTTGTGAGATATATGCAAATGTGTTGGCAGTTATTTGTGTTGAGGATTTGTTTTAGCTCCGCTCATGTTATGCATATGTATTTGTGTTTTAGTTTAGTTTTGTCAGCCTGACATGGCATATGGATATGGACGTGGATGTGGATATGGATATGGATTTGGTTTGGGTTCGTTATTATTTTTAGGGCCAGCTTTTCTTTGATTTATGCTGCCAAATGTGTTCACTGCAAATTCTGTAGCGTTCACGTTTGGGTTTCCTCTTTCTTTATTTACTCACTTCAAAGGGAAAATTCTTTATTGAATATTATTTAAAATTCAGTTAACGGCACTCATTGACTGTTTTTTTAATTATCTTCTTTTAAGTTTTAATTGCAGCTTGTGCTGATAACGCAGCAATTGCGCGTGACGCAGGTGGTTTGCTCTGATAATCCTCACCAGCTTATCGAGACCGGCTGAATGGCTTTGGCTTAGTTTACCGAGCGCATTGTTTGAGAAATAACGTTAGAAAATCGACGCAAACTACAAAAGACACATTTTTGTACCACGGCGTGTAAGCAATATTAAAAATTTGTTGTGCACAATGAATTTAAATAACTTTTTAATGTAAGCAAAACGAAAGGTTAGTCTCACAAAGTGAATACATTCCAGATCAATATTTTTATTTTACGCATTTACCATGCATGCTTTGTAAGGGCTATAAGGTAGTTTTTAACTTTAGAGCATCACCAATAAAAAGAAGCAAAAAGATATTTGAAAGGTTTTACAGATAAAAGGCGTTGACAAACATAAGGTAAAATTACGATTAATTTATGATTTTGAAAGACAGGCTTAGAGGAAGATATCTGCTGCCCAATCTATACATTTAACCCCCTATTTTTACTTACCCTCCGATCGGCCTCACACTCATTTTCAAAGATCTTTGTGAAAAATAATTTGTGAAGTGTTTCACAGATTAAGTAAAAAACTTTTCACAATTTCACCGCCTCTTTGTGATTAAAAGGGGGATTGAAGAGTAAACATTTCCGGACTTATGCTTAATGAAAGTTTTTTGTTTCCCAGTTGATTTTTAAAACTCATTTTCGAGGATCTGTGTGCAAATTGTTGTGTGACGTGCTTCACACGCTTCACAAATCTACCCGTCCAAGTTGAAAATGAACGTGAAGGGGATTCAAAGGTAAAATTTTAATTATCATCCCGCTAGTCTGGAAAGTTACCGGACTTCGGCTTCATGCAAGTAGTTTGTCTACCAGCCGATGCTTCAAACTTAATTTTGAAGATCTTTGCTAAAATTAGTTTTAGACATATTTTACACCTTTATAAAAATGAAGAATATAATTACGTTATGGGCTCTACGATGTCTCCATCTTTGCGTTGCAAATTAAGTAGAATATATTATAGAAGGATATCAAAAATTATTGTTATTAATTGGTTATTATCAATTGTCATTAAATGATTTTAAAGCCTTCAAGTTAGATTTACTGGCAGCAAACTTCATTTACCGTCAACTTTGTTTTGGGGGCGATAAGCCGTCTGGTCAATTCCCTGTTATCAGTAGATGCGTGCCGTATTAAAAAAGACAGTGCGTAGATCGGATAGTATTGTCATTAATAGTTCCGACGTCTCCATTTCAAACCAAAACAAACGATAAACCATGGGCTAAGCACATTTCTGGGGTTTTACCGGCGACAATCTGTGGAATTTCCATATGTGGTGGCATACGTCAAGAAAGTTAATTAGATCTGGGTAAGCTGATTCGTATGTGTGTTTCCAAACGCCATTTGTATAGTTAATTCATTTTTAATAATTTGTTATGTCATGAAAACATTATTTTTAAAAATACGCACAAAAAAATGACAGAGCAGCTTCTGGTTTTAAAGAGCAGTTCGAACGCTAGCATCATAAATAAAAGAAATGAAATCATTTCAAGCAATTTGTCTACAGTTTTGTGTCACACTTTCTGCGTCATTTCTCACATGCCATAAAAATGCTGCACAAACACACACCCACATACATAGCTATAGCTCGACTGGAGGACACACCACAAGGCAAGCTCAGGACCAGCTCCAGATCCGCACCCACTTCCAATCCAGGACCAAGTTGGCCACCCGGCAAGGTGTCACGCTGATAAATGGCGCTGCCTTACTTACGCCAACTTCTCTATCGGTCCGGCTACCTGTTCGCCCCTTCGACTCATGATTTTTCCATGGCCTCTGCCATTTTACGTTTATTTTTTACAAAACTTTTTTCGTGTGCCAATTTCAAGAAAGATTTCCTTTAAGTGTAATAAAATGCAGTGTCGCTGTCATAAATCTATTCCGCTCGATTGTCGACGACGACGCACGGCCACAAAATTGAAATGCATTGGCATTGAATAATGAATTCTAAAAGAGTATAAAAGAGTGCCTGGCAGCCAAAACTTTCACAAAGCGTGTCAATATTTAGCATTGGCATTTTATTATATGCAAAATTGTGTCGCAACGTTAATGCGGAAATTAAATATTTTCGAAAACTCGAGCAGAAATGAAAAAAAAGCACAGCAACAACTACAAAAACGCCTCGAAACAATTTCAAAACATTTTCGTTGACAGCGTCCCCGAACCAGACAAGAACACACACAAATTCTGTCCCTGTTTGCGCAGGAGAATATGCTACATAAACAGCGTTGGCAAGCCAAGGGTGTTTTGAAAATCACAAACACACAAATCTCGCGATTTAAAGGACTTTTTTTTTCTATAATAATAAAACATTATAAGATGTAATGGAGTTCATCAATTCATTAAACGTACAGCAATTCACTTTTAAAACATTTTTATGTTGGTGAATTTCGGTTGAACGCAAATTGTGGAACAGCAGCCATCTACTTATATATGTATATATAGTTTTTGCGCTGGCAAAACGTTTCTGCGAGCTGGCTTAAAAATTCTAATAACACAAATATTTGCAGATGAAAGAGGTACTAAAAGGCATTTGGCCGCACACTCCACTTGTCAAATGTAGAGTGAGAACGAGATCTATGGAGTGACGGGTAACGAGTGCGGGGAGCATATCTCCATTGACCCCTTACCCCATGGATGGTCGGTACAGCCAGTCACAATCTACCGCCCCGGATGGCAGTCACTGTCACTCCATCATTCTGGCTCCGGCGTTGGCATACTTTTTGACAACACCAGAGACAACAACAAGCCACAGACAAACTAACAAAAACGGCTCACATATACATACACATGCACGCACACAACCACACTCACACACAGAAAAAAATTTGTAATTTTCGTAGCATGTTTGCTGCGTTTTGCACTTTTGCTGCACATTTTTCATTTGCTGCGCAAAACTTTTTGACATGTTGCAGAGCAAATTGAATAAGTCCGCAAAAAAACAATACTGCAAAACAATAGAACAAATGTTGCCCGCATGGTATTGTGTGTGACTTTGTGTGTGTGCGTTGGTGTGGTTGTATTTGTTGACGTGCGTGTGAGGGACTCCTAGTCGAAATAATCAAATTTGCATTGTTGCTCTGTCTGGCTACTGTTAATCGCTTTCTGATGAACCTGCCGCCTCGCCCAAGTTTCAAATGATATCTCCGAGAATTGCTTTCCCAAGGCTCGAGTACACCGAAGCCTCAATTGCTTCTGGCCATCAGCAAAGGCAATATTCAACTATAGATGCACAAGTAATTAGGCGTCGGGCCTATATTGATCGACACAGAAATGCTTTGTAAGTTAGATAAGAATAACCTCTAAAAAAAAGTCAAGTGCTTTTTGCTGTTAAAAAACAGTTGCAACGGTCAAAGCGCCAAACTTTTTTGAGAACATGAGTCTAATTATGGTTTTGATAACTGTGCACTCTTTTTTTATAGTTTTCTAGTTTAATTAAAGCTACAACTTCCACTGCATGGTCGTGTTAAAATGAAGTATATTCTAAAGTAATCGACTTCTTTTACTTATATACACATAAACACAAAAACATACATGTATTTCTACTTTCCTCTGATTTAGATCAAGAGTTAATCTTTTTTTCAATTACTTAAGTGTTTACAGTCCGATCGACCTGAAATTTACTCTAAATAATTTAAATGTGTGCATATATCTTAAAACAAGCGCATATTTTATGAAATGAATTGTTCAATTCAGTTCGAACTCTTCTAAAATAAACATTGATATTCGATTACGAGCCGATATTCATAGGAACATGGGAAAGTTTACAAATCATCCTACTCCAGGTCAAGAGTATAATTAATGTACTACATACATCACATATTTGCAGAACTTAAATGTATTGTATTGTATTGTATCAATTGGTGCATGATTACAGACCAAATTTTAATTTGGTGCAAACAAATTTAATATGCTGACTAAGTACTTTGAAAAATTTCCAAAGGCACATATCTGATTTATTTAATTTTAAAAGTTGTACACATATCTTGCACCTGCTTAAACAATATTTACTACTATTTGATACTTTGTAAGTCCCTCCTAGTATATTCTTACACATTAAAAGACATTTCCATTATTGGACATGTGGATTAAACATATATCTACTGGGTTTATTTCCTAGCAAACGGCACAGATTTTGCATATTTTGAAGCATGCATCCTTTTATGTTCCAGCTTTAATTCAGCTGCTCTGTATGTATGCAATGTTTACATCATCTACGCTTTGAGGTTTCATATGCCGACCGAAATTGAATTTAGAAACCCTCACGTTCAATTCATGGCTAAAAAGTGTATGGAATAAAAGAGAGGTAAGTGCTTTTCACACAGCAAAGCAATACATATCACAAGCACGCACACACCCACACCCACACACCCACACACTCACACCCACACACCCGCACACTCACACACACACACACCATATATTGGAGTACCAATGTGCAATTTCAGTTTTCGGACTGGCCGCTGTTCACTTTGTCTTGGCGTTTCGACACGATTTTTCTTCATTTTCTGAAATCAATCAAATGCAGGCTGCTGGCTCGTTGTTCTTGTGGCTCGACTTGTGTATGTATATATGTATTTGCTGTTGACCAGTAACAGGGACTCCCAGTGTCCACTGTACCCAACGTGCAGGCGCCTGGCCTGTCAACACAGACGCCCAATCTAAAGAACCTCCTCCCCTCAGGGCTGACTGCGTGACTGCCCGGCTGGTTGCTTGTTGGACATTCATCAAGCCATTTCATCTATTGACTGATTGATAATATTTTTGATAAATGATTGGCGGCGACGTTTTCGTCCTGTGTTTGGGCCATAGCTTGGACCACACGGCCTTGTCTGCCTTCCGGGCGGGTTATTTACGGCGTGCAAAAGAGCAAAGCAAAGGATTTATAGGTGCGCTGCCGATAGCTGAGCTGCTGCAATATGCAAATTGATGGATCCTCGATAGGTCATGTACATATGGCTGATATTGAAAAGGGGGCCAATACTAAGCTTATGGCTTTAGCTTGTTAGTTGATTGAGCTGTCCGTTGGGAATACATTGGAAGGGCAACCGGTCACTATCCACATCACTTGCGACCCATCATTTTTCATAAGGTGGGATAGCGGGCGCTGCAGCCATGCGCATAACGAGTTGAACTAATAAAAATTAATTGAAACATCAACATTAACACCACACTCCAAGCGATTAGAATCAGTTCCAGGCAGGCGCACACATTAAGGTGTTGTATTGTTGTTGTGTTTGTTGTTGGCAGTCAGGCACGCGCCAATGTTTACACGGCTCATGGCACAGGCGACAGGCCAAAGCACAAGGCACGAGTTGGGGCGCTGGGCATATGCGCACCAAGAATCACTACAATCAGCCAAGGTAGCCAAACAGACAAGCAACACCACAACATCGGGTAACAGCAACAGGAACAACTACAACTTAGGGACACGGCCACATAAAACGCCCACATTGGACAGGCAGATTCGGACGGACGCGCTTATACAATAAGCCACACATTGCAGAGACAACGGAGGATGAACGACGAACGATGGATAGGGGACGGGGCAAGGCTGAATTCAACAGACGTCGACGGCGGACGGACACTGCAGGTCCGCGCTAAAAGGTAGCTAAAACCTTTCGTGCAGAACTTGACGGTGTTGCCTGTTCCACATTTATGTGGCATGCGGCATGATAACTTTCTGGTGAACTCAGCTTAACTGAGTGGTAAACAAATGTTAAATAAAAATAAAATATTATAATAGGAATGAAAACAGATTTTAAACAAAGCAGGATAAAGCATATATAAAAATTATATTAAAATATTTACTGCTTATAAATAAATCTATCAAAACAAAAAAAGAAGATAATAAAAAAATGATTAAAAATGTATTACTGCTCATTAACTGAATAAGCCCCTTCTTAATAAAAATGTGTTCAAAATTCTATAAAAAAAATTCATAGTAAATATTAAAAATTGAAAAAATGAAAATGTAATATCAAATTAATTTATTAACATCTTAATCCATGCAGTAAAATGTTTTACAACTGCACCTTTCAAACCTGCATATGACATTGACATAGGCAGTTAATAACATTAGTTAGTTGTAATAGAAACTAGAGAAGAGCATTCAGGCTTCGTCTACAAGAATGTCGTTTTGCTTTGATGTTGTGATTCTTGTTGCTGCCATCGCTGTTGTTGCGTTCGTGCTGTGGTGCTTCCACCTGAGCTGAGTTAAGCGCCGCGTGACTTATTTGATTGTTAAACAACATAATATGTTGTAGCATGCTAGCCGGCTTACCCGCTGTCGCTGCCAATTGATTTTGGTCAAGTGTGGCAAATGAGTGAGTAAACACGAGGAGGCCAAGTGCCCACGCGAGCAGGTGGCAGATGGAAAGCGGCAAGTATCAAGTGCAGAGAGACCGCTGGAGATTGAAAGTGCACAATGGAACGGTAAACGGCCAACACCCGTAAGCCAAAAGCAATTCAAGCAATTTGCAATAAGGCGATTGGCGACTTCAATTGCAAACTGGTTGCCTGCCTTTGACAAGGGGTTCTAAAAAAAAGTTTTCAGCTTTCTTTGTCTTTGGCTCTGTTTAAGGTGTCTGTCCCGCTCCCGCACACGTGTAATGAAAGTGCAGCGTAGCGGAAAATCGCGCCAAAGACACAGTGCAAAAACTTTTCGATGCTGTATATGTATGAGTGTGTGCAAGTGGAAATTGAAAAGTAACGGACTGAAGTGGAAAACTGCCCTCACTGAAGGAAAAAAATTGAGAGTAAAACGAAAGAATATTGCGAAAAAGGTATGAAAATTTCGTTCAAAATTCATGCATGAATACAGCGACCAAAGTCAGCGAGCGTTGCAGGCGGAAGCGGATTGCCAACTCACTGGGAGCAAGCTTTGTGTGTGTGTGTGTGTGTGTCTGTGTATGTGTGTGGGCGCTGAGGGGAGGGGCCTTCTGTTACTGGTATTCCGGTTTGGGCTCTGCTGTCGTGCGCACTTTCTGGCAGTCAATATTGCAGGGTGGACAAAGCCACTTTAGGTGTTATTGTGTCAATGTCTCGTAGCCAACGTAAAACCCCCTCAAGTGCCTGCCCAAACTGCCAGAGTGGATTTTTTTAAATACCCTGCAGCAATAACGGAGATTATAAAGGGTATAATCACATTGATCACATTGATCAAGCCTTTCTGATTATCTCTCAGTCTGTAGCAAAACTTTAATATACACAAACATACAAATATTATAAAACCAGTTTATTTTATCACAACGCAATAGTTTATATAGAGAGAAGAATTTTTCTTAAAAACTAAACAAACCTATTTCGTTCTGAAACATGATTGATTTATGGATTGATGTGATATGTAAATGAAATTATTTAAAACTACTGTAACTATCTAAGACTTCGATTAATTTTTTTGTTTATTTATTTTATTGAAGCATAAGTTCAAAGTTTGGATGATTTTTTTTGGATTATTAGTAGGCAGGTGCAAAATTAATTAAACATAGTTTTAAAATGTTATAAGCTAACAGAACTTTCCTTGGAAAAAATGAGGGAAAGCTAGAATTTATAACGAAAATTTTTTTCTACTTATATATATTCAGTCTAGTACGGAGAGAATCGTAGAAGCAAGTGCTACAGACAAATTTTAGCTGACGTACAGGATATTTTGTAGTAGGCTACTCTTAGCTTGAGCCACTTATGTGGCTTCTTTTTTTGCGCCATTGCCGCTGCAACAGTACCAAACAGAAATTGGTAGTTCATATTTTACAGCAATTTCCATTTGGCCATATTGCCAAGCTTCAGTTCGCTCAGCTCCCCGATTCCCAGCTTTGCACTTTCTTTACTGGCCGCTGGTTTTCTGCATGCAATAGCAATGCATTTTTATTTGGGCTGCCTTCTGATAGTTGTGGCTCTGATTTCGGTCCTGGTCACTTGGTTGTGTCACTATCACTTGGTTGGATAGTCGTATATGGCTAGCAGTTTGTAATTTGCCGATACAGCTGAACAACAAACAAATCAAAGTTAATTTCAATAATCAGCACTTTTGTCGCATGTCGTCCCCAACCACGACGCTCAATTCGTTCTGCTTCCTGCCAGCCATAAAAAACTGGAACGCAGGGCAACGCTTGTTAATGTGCCACGCTGGGCATGAGCTGGATAGCTTGGTCAAAACACTACGCTACAGTTCAGAGCGAATAAATAAACTTTGTAGCTGATTGCTTGAATACAAATTGATGGCAATGTGCTCTCTATTTAGAAAAAAAAAGAATCCATGGACCATTGTATCCATGTATTAAGTTTTATGCGTAAGACATAAGGATTCGCCCTATGTGATAACAGTTTCCGCATCATCTTAGAACCAATATGCTCCACTTGGTGTCGCTGACTGGCCACATGCCACATGCCACATTATAGCCATGATGCAGCTTGTACCGCACTCGGCAGTCTTTGCCTTCTGCTTGCAACTTCCTCTAAGCAAATTAAGGCCCTGCCCATGTAGTGCCCCCCATTCTGGCAATTGCCTTAAACTATAATCAAGCGCCCAACTGGCTAAAAATAAAAGTGGCTAGTCAAGACACCAGGCACCAGGCACCAGGCATAGGCACTGTCCAGAGCAGAGCTCTGGTAACTAGTTACTAGTTCTGCGGAGTAAATCAGTGCCGGGCCGCATCGACGCAGCGAACCGGATGCTGGTAATAATATTTAGATTTTTAGCCCTTGATGCAAAACTTTATGCTTGTTTAGATAACATTATCGCGTTGGCCGCGGCCCCGGTTTGGCCAAGGCGACTTTGTAACCAACTAGGCTGCCTGACTGAAGGGGAGAGGTGAACAACTTTTGCTAGCACGCATAAACTTGGCTAATTTACGATTGCATTGTGGGCATTGGACGGGCCGTATAATTAGGGAAATTAATTTGTGTGCTTTAAGAAAAGAACAATAACAACAACAATAACAGCGAGAGACAACTGCAGCTGTATAAAGTTTTTAATTTTCATGATGCAGATAATGCCCATTAAAATATGTAGCTAACGGTGACCAACACCTGCGGCAGATCCTGGCCGCTTTCAGTTCCTGAGTTGCGGCGCAGTCGAGCCGTGAACTAAGTGCATTAAAAATGGCAAAGAGAAAATGCGCAGCGACGGCAGCGGCAATGAAAAAAAATTATGATTATTATTTTTTATTATGCAACAGAAAGAAAAGTCCTCCTTTGGGCCAGTCCTGGCCAGACCAGGATGCGCTGGCCTTTTGAACTTCCCGGAGTCATTGCACGTTGTAATGCGGAGCCGCGGAGTTGTTTTCATTGTTGTTGTTTCTGCCGCTGCCGTTGCTGCCGTCGACATCGCCGCCATCGCCGCCATCGCCGCCGGCGGTAGCCATTATGCATTATTATTATCCTGACCCAGCTCCCGCTCCAGACATTGCAGGGAACTCTGCGCATTTATATATTTTTTCCTGACCGGCGCTCAAGCTGAAAATTATTACTCGAAATCAATTTCATACAATTGAAGCACTTAATTTTTACCAATTCATTAATTGATTTCGCTGCCGCTGCCGCTCTTGTTGCTCATTTCGCGCTGACAGGAAAAATTATTTAAAAAAAAAAAATACAGTAGAACACTGGCATGTGCCTCACTTGGAAATACCCTGAATCCAGCGCCAAGCTGCCATTACATACACTCCAGCTTTCTTATATACATTCTTAGACACGCATCTTCTTTCCCTTGCCATACTTACTTACTTACTTACTAAATAAGAGAATAAAAGTTTGTTTCAAATTGTAAGTCTAACTTTTGTCTTCTTGATCAAGAATATGCCATATATAGCTTATGCAATCGGAGATGTTTCCTTCCTTCTTCCAACATTCTCATAAAACTATAAAAACCTTGTTATACACCTTCAATAGGTTTAGGGTATGAAAAACAATGCCAGAAATAAAAAGTTTCTGAGCTATGGTATTAATACCCTATTTGATCTTTCGTACACGAATTACACTCATATAAACACACTAAAATAAACTGTCTGCTGATGTTAGTGCTAAGATTCGATAAAACTTTATTTATTTATTTGTCTGCTTCCATAATAAAAAAAATTACTAAATTATTGTATGCCCTATATAGGTATTATAATACTTGACGGGGATTTAGTAACAAGTTTGAATACTATTCAAATGTACCCAAAAATATTATCTGACCACTCATACCCCATATTCCCAATAATATGCTCAGTGCATGGCAACTCGCTGGAAATAAAAACTTATATATATATGTATATGTGTATGTAATAAAACCTATTTGGTGCAGCGTTGCCATTTAAAGCGCTTTTATTCCTTTTGCTGACGTGTTTTAATGAGCGTCGAACGAGGGGCGTTTGCTATGGGGCGTATGCGATGTTCGGCCAAAGGGCGTGGCACGGTTCACAGAATGCTGCTTGACCAATTTACGAATTCTGAGCAACTTTGCGAATGGAGAGATATAAATTAAGTAACATTCTGCAGCAGGCGAATAAACTGAAATAATTGTACATTTTATGGAATTTTATATATTGCAGCGATATAAATATTGACAAACAAATTCAGCGTAACCTTAACATGCATGTAATTTAATTAATGCGCAATTGTGTATTTAAATGTTTTGCTTGTTTTGTCTAGAGCTGATATATAAATACATAAAAAACATGTTTAAAGCTCTTTTTAATTTTATACCCTGCAGTCATTAAAGGAGCTAACTGAGAATCATAAAGTCGTGCAAACATTGGTAACATCCATATTATTGTGAGCATATAAATGCTGTATATTCATGTATAAACATAAGTCATATTTGCATATATGAATCAGCCTAAATTGTGGAGCACTTAGATTTTTGAGTCAATACGGGATTTAAAAAATAGTATCTTAGTATGTAGAGTTTCGATTCCTTATATAATTAAACATGCATCTTGCCATTTACATTTTTTTTTATTAAAGCATTCGATTTTCTTTTACCTCATTAAGTATATTTCTTAAATTTATAACTATCATAACTTTAAAAGTTAATGCTATTATTAATATTCTTAAAAATATCTAATATAATCTTATATAAAAAATATGAAGCAGTCTATTAAAAATTATGGAAAAATAAAAAAAATACTTATGATAGACATAGATAGATAGATATTTGTCCTGGTCTAGTATTCCCGATTAAAGTATTTTTTACTTCATATTTGTTTTATTTTTTTTTTGCGCAAAGCTCGAGGTGCAGATTCCACAATTCGCAATTCGATTGCGACACAACCACAGCAAACAATTGCGGAATATTTATTCAAGTTTGGTAAAAAGCCGCGGTACTTGCTTTATTTAATTTTATTAAATGCTCAATGGGGCTTAAACATTGTTCAAGCTGCGTAAGTACATATCCGTATATTATACGGAATGCAATTGTAATTCATATAATTAATGATTAATGCTTAAATTGATTATATTCGTTCACATTAAATACCTGTTTATTGCTATGCGACTGAACTTGAAAATTAAGAGGCACTTTGCGTAAATAAATTATTTTCTATTGGAATTAGGGGCTAAGGGGAAAGCATGATATTTTAGGGTTTTTATAGCCAACCGGCTTTGACTAGTAGTCAAGCTTCTAATTGTTAGTATTAATAAATCATAAACAATGTAAAGAAACTTTTAATTAGGCCACATAACAATTAAAGAAGCGTTGATTAGGTTTACTCTAATACTCAGTATGAGAGTGATTCACATACTTTTGTTGTGCTCCACTATAATGTTATATAGCCTGATAATGTCAATGCTTATGTTAAAGTGTGTGAATGACAATTATCTATGGGACTGAGTGATGTATGTGTGAATGTATATTTATATTGCTATGTGTGTTTATCCTGTTGCAAAATAAATTCAACTATTGCAGGTTAGTGCTGCGTTTTTAGTGCATTTAAGCTTTGGTAATGGATAGACTAGTTTAGTGTATTTAACCTTACAAAGAGTGGCTTGGATATTTCAATTCCTATTTAAATTTTGCGTTGTTGCATACATAGTTTTTAACATTAGTTATGCTCTTCGCTGCGAATGGCCATAGGTCGAGGTTGCCAGACGGAGGTTGCCTCGGAAATGTCGATACAAACCGATTTTCAGACTTGTTCAAAAACTAAAAGAGCTAAATACACCAAATCAGTTCCTAAGGATCTCGTATAGTATAAACCGAGTATATATATATTGGCCCTTTAAACCACCTGTTGTTGATATCTCTCCCGTATCCCTCCCAAGTGGAACACATGACCACAACCGTGGGCTTGACTTCTCCATTGAAGAGTTGAGTAATTTTTAAATGAACTTAATACATTCGCAGGTTGCGAGTATCATCGATCTTAAAAACCTAGCTTTTCTTAATAAGCAATCACTAACTACCTTGAGTAATTGATCATGTAAGTAGACATTTTTTTGTAATTTTTCCAAGCATTAAAGTCTGTTGTTTAATTGTATTTTTTACTGTAATTAACAGCGTTTGCTTGCCTACCATTTATAATAAATATTATGATTATAATATTGTGATTTGAATTTGCCTAATTAATGATATTAAATTAACAAAGAAACATATTATTTTAATGCAGCCGTATATTATTTCCATGCCGTTTATATTTCAGTTTAATTAAGTGCGAATTATCGCCATTGGTATCATTCAATATTCATTGTTTTTGCTTTTATTTGGAATTTTAAATAAATAATTTAATATTGATTTAATGTATTTGAATGAAATACTTGCAATTACTGGCATTTATCAGACTTTTATCACTGTCCCATTGTGTATGCATCCTTTGGAATGCAGACAGGCCGAAACAAAAGTTCAGGCACCAGTTGCCTTACTTTGGATGCATTGCCACGCCCACCTCGCACCATTATTCAACGTTATGCGCGCTGCCCTTCTGAGAGTCTGCAATTGTTGTTGGCTGATTTTTAATGAAACGCTGAAGTATAATTTATGAATTTTAATGAGTTGCCAAATGATGCCGAAGCGTTGATTTTCCATAATTATTAACACAACGCTGCCACCATCAGTAGCATCAGCATCAGCATCAACAACACCACCAGCAGGCGCATCATCGCCAGTATCAACAACAACATTCCTGGCTGGCTGGCTGTCTGTCTGTCAGTCCGGCCCAGCTGAATGCAAAATTAACGGGTTGAGGATACGGCTGGTACCGAGAGGGACCTCGGGGGGCGTCGTTGCCAGGCCATTTGTCTGTCTGACAGCCAAGCCGATCTGCATAAGTGCAAATTCTCGTTATACACTCACTTAAATGCCCTTTGAGTTTGGGTGAACAGGCTATGCAATTGCAAAAGATAATGAGATTATCTGAGCTTAGCCTAAAATTTTTGAATTTTACACACAAACTAAACGCTGCTTTGGTTGGAAACTCTTTTCAAAATTGCATTCAATAGGACAGCCAACCTAGGGTGTACAATCTTCGAGGTTCTTTTTACGATATATCCATTTTTATTTGCTTGTTGACAGTTGTGCTTTTAGCCTTCGCTATACGCCTGGGCTGTAAATTGTTTTTCTTTTTTATTATGTTTATATTTTTTCTTATTTTGTATTTTTAATTAACAGATTAAGGGTATTTCGCATAATTTAATGCAAAATGCTAACAGACTTTAAGGTTCTTTAAGCTTCGTGCACAAATTTTCAATTGATTTTTGTGACAAATCCCGGATCATTAATATAAATTAACACATAATTCCGGCATAGAGACCCTAATGGTCGCTCGAAAAGCTGCGGCTAATATGCGAATGCTGCCAATAATGCTTAATTAGGGCCAATAACGATAACAAAATGTCAGCAAAGGGTATTACATAATGAAATTAACTAACTAAAATAACCATCACGGCTACTTAATTAAAATGTGGCAAAGCAGAAGCTGCGTGCTGCATACGCAGCTTAAGCGTGTGAAAAACACACAGAAACACATGAACGCACACACATACACACAAACACAGAGACGAATCAACAAACATACATACATAATAACAAACACAATTACACGCACAAAGGGTGCATATTTGATTTTAATGTGCTGGAACTAAGCCGGCTTACCGGTCGTATGATTAATTGTAATGTGCTGCATTACATTGCACATACGCAATATGCGACGCTAGCAAACATTTTACTGACCTGCTGCAACTGACAGCTCGACTATGCAACAAATGTCGACAACAGTCGTATAGGCTATTTTGGTCAGTTTTAATTATGGGCAGGTAATCAAATGTATTTATGTGCGTGTGTGCATTGCAATGCACTTATTTACAATTAAAATCAAGTGACAGTCCTGATATTGAAACATTTCAACATTGATATGCAACTATGCAATGTATGAAAATATGGCCTCCCATTTGCATGATGATTAAAGCGTACTCAACAAACATTAAATAGAAAGAAAATTCCTTTAAGCTCAAACTAAATAAGAAAATAATTTGATGTAAATAAAACAAAACACTTGATTCGAGTTTTGGTAAAACCTAGTTTTTCACACAAATACTATTTCATGTTTAATTTTCGGCTAACACAAGTACTTCTTGTAAATATGCCAATTTTACCAATTCACCTAAAGCAGAGCTAGTAAGATGCTGTATAACAATCCGATCGACAAACAGATTCACAAATAGAGAAGCGGCCTGTCAAAACAAGAATACATGCTTTCATGGGGTCGGAGATGTCGCATTTGCTGCGTTACACCGATGTTGATGGAATTATAGCGCTCTCAGCAACTGCCTTAAGGCAGTTTCATAAATTGAGCTATCAATTTGAAAGTACTTGCGAAGCGCTCGAATATTTCAATTCGAATGCACTTTGCCTGAGTGTAATGCCAAACAATATAATTTAATTGTCAAACATTTTCGGCAATTGCTAAACCAATATTGATATCAATTGTTGCTGCTGCTGCAGTTGGTAGATGGTAGATGGTAGATAGCTATGTAGCGACGTGGCTGAAACCGAGAGCAGGCATTACAACTTAAAGTTTCCTAATGCTAATGATAATGCCTACTAAAGTCAACACACATGGCCGGTGCTCGAGCACCAGGCAGATGCGGCATTAGATGCAAATGCGAGAAGATGTTGAGATTGGCAGGCAGTCGGTGGGTGTTTGAATGTGGTAGGTGTGCTAAGGGGTGGGTGGTTCTCCGACTCGTTGCCCAGTATGGAGTAAATGAACTCGTAATACACTGACACGTTTATGCACTTAGAGAGGAGATGATAGTAGTAGCGCCGAGGCGAACAGCACTTGGCACATTTAGCCGGCCCTAACGGCTGCCGCCTAACAGTAAACAGCAATCACTGCTAATGAGTTTTATTGTAAATTAAAATTGCAATCAGTGTCAGGCAGTGGCAGACAAGACAGACAAGGCAGACGACGCATTGTTGCCACGCACACACACACACACACACACACACACACACACACACACCACTTACACACACACAAGCTAACATACATTTGTATCTGAATGTTGTGTATGGGACGCTCGACGCTGGGCGGAGCAGCATGATAAATGCAATAAATGACACTGTCGTACCGTTGGGGGCAACTCAAATCCTTGCATAATAAATTTGCCAAATTGCAAACATTAAATAAAGACAATACGTAATGTGCAATGACAAGCCAGATGCCAACAACAACAATAACAACACTAACAGCGACAGCAGCAGCTACAACCGATGGAGGGAGTTAAGCCTTGTTTAAAGACATCCCGAGGCAGCCACATGTTGCCAGTAGGGTCAACAGCATACCGCACGCTAACAAATAGAACAGAGCTGCACAATCGAGTTTTTCAGCTAGATTTGGCTTTCTTAACTACTTTTTTAATTGAAATGTAGAATATATAGAATATTTACATTTCAAAACCTTCGGCTAAGAATTAAAGTTTACTCTCAAAACTAATTACATTTTGTATATAATAGGATTGAACTTGAAAACTATAAAATATATAACTATAATTGTGATTTGTGCAAAAAGGAATAACTTTTACGCTTAAACAAAACGACTTTCTTTCAAATGTGAAATTTAACCCGTCTTTAATCTTCAATATTAGCATAAAAGCCATTTTTAAATCCGAAAATATTGTATTAATAATAAGCCAAGATTAAATTTCCTCAAACGAATTTTAGTGAAATCTGTTATATTTCTTGATATTTAGCATCCTGCTGGAAAATCAAATTGCACAACACTGATTTTATACACACACGCATGCAACATACATACGCATATGTTGAAGTCATTAAAAAGGCATTTATCATGCAACGGGAGAAAAGAGAGAAAAAGAGAGAGGCAGACAGAAAGAGAGCGAGCTGAGCAAGGAGTGACACATAAACCATGCTGGCTTATCGATATGCCAAGTTAATAATTAAAATCGCAAAATGCGTTAAAAGTCTATCAGTTTAATTGCCATTCGTGGCTACAACTATCAGCAGATGGAAACCACCGACGTCGACGCCGACGTTGACGTTGACGCTAGCAGCGACGCTGTTGCTGTCAATGACACTCTGATGAACTGGAAACTGGCAGGCAGCTTCCTGCCAGCCTATTGGCTGTCCTGCTGCTGATCCTGGCCCTGCTGATGCTGCATTGATATGCAATTAACGGAGCCAAGAGACGGATTCGGGCCAGAAACGGGACAATTGACGCATTGGGATTTATTCTATAGGCGCATGCATTTTTTATGATTAAATGATAGTTGAAGTTTTTTAAATGCTGCGACAGCAGTCAACCAACCAGCCAACGAACCAACCAGCCGCCAACGAGCCACTGAGCCACTGTGCAATAATTGAACAATTGGCAGCTGTCAGTGGGGAAATGCCCCCAAAAAAATAGACACTGCAAAAAGGATTGCCAACAAAAATCTATCCACACTGAATGCTTTAAAACATTGAAGCATATGGCCTGGATGGTATTTAATGGCATCATGCACTTCCAACAACTTATTTTATAATGCAGCTTAATTTTCGGCATGTAGAGATTGAGCTATTGGATTTTTATTTGGTGGTTGAGTTTAACTGTTTATTATTCGAAATATATTCACTGAGCGAAAGAAATGTTATGTGGCATTATTTTTAACAATTAAACTGTTCTTTAGATAGAATTTAAGATCAACTTAAGTAACTATATCTCAGATTAAAAGTTTCAAATATGTATGTCACTGCGCAAACCGTAAGAGATTAAAGTTTAACTTTTTACACTAGTTAACTAAAGTAACTAGTAAGAGGTTTTAAAAATCCACCAAAAACGTTGTACTATATTCTCTGTATTGTAGAGTATCTGAATCATTCCATTAAAATATGTAGTATTCGCCATACTCTTTGTAATTTTGTACTCATTTAATTCCGTGTAGTTTGAATATTTTCATAATATTTCCAATTTGTGAAGGGTTATTCATCACGGTTTTGGCAGCTTCATTTTAACTGATTAAGCGAATTAAATATCATAGTCACAAAGCATAATCCAAATGGCCAGCGGTCAGTTCTCTTTTCCAAACCACAGCCAAAAATCATGTTAATTTGGTGCGCCTTTGTTGGCGGACTACACATGAACGCAGCTTATGAAGCTCACACGAATATGAGAAGGGAATATTAAGGTAACATACACTCACAGCAACAGTGTACAATAAAGCTATGCTAAGCCGTATCGAATTTGGTGGCTCCTCCTCCTCCGCACTCAATTCCCAACACGCGTGGCCATTTCCGATGGGCGACGTCGAGCTGAAGCATTTATGCTAAATGAGCAACATGTCTTAATCGGCTATTCATATGGAAATGCATGGATTATTATTCAATTAGCTACGTTTTGATGAAAAATAAAAAATAGAATACTTTATCAGCAGCAGGGCAAATATAAACCCTATCCGTATCCATGAGATACACACAGATACGCAGATGGAAATAAATGGGCACCTAAGCAAAGCTGCTTCGCTTCAGTGAATTTTATTAATGAACTGTGGCGAACGCCGTGAGTAACTCGAGCAACGTTTGGCCACGGGAAAAGAGCTAGAAATACACCTGCGAGCGTTTCATGTTCATTATTTGCCCAGGCACCCGCCCCACATGTGCTCGTATCTTGTATCTTGTATCGTGTATCTTGGCCAAAAGCAGATTGCAGAAGCCGCAGCAGCTGTAGTAAACGCAAATGGCCGTAGAGAGCTGGAACTGGAACTGGAACTGCTGTTGCAGATACGGCTGTTGCTGTTGTTGTTGTTGGTGCCACTCGCGTTCATTCATAAAAATCCCAAGCGCAAAATCCAGTTTGAGACATGGCTTCAAACCAGAATTCACACAAGTCTCAAATCAAGTTCAGGCCAAGCACAGTGGTACAAGATTGCGTTACAAATGAAATTTGTATGCAAATTGTAAATATTCCTAATTGCTACTTAAATACGTAAGTAGTTTAAATTTGCGAAAACCACTTGAGAATTACATTGAAAATTTAACAAGCAGTAAAGAGCTGAATTAACCATTGACAACTGTGCGCTACCAACTGTCGCCGACGCCGACGCGGACGTGGACGCCCCCGTCGCTGCTGTGTGGACTGGCAGCGGATGTTGGAGCAACAACAACATCCACACACACACTGCCATCAAAAGCTGCCGTTTCTGATGAGTCTTTGATCTTGGGATGGCAAAGCGAACCTGTTTTCGCCATAAAGTATCTATATCCCTAAGTATTGCTTGGCCAGCGTTTTTATTTTATCGATTCCAGCGGGCCGCGTGGGTAGCTGTCTGTCAGCTTTCGGTTAAGTGGATGGAGGTGATCAGCTGGGGGGCGAGCAGCATTGTAATTGGATGCCAAATATCGAGCAGGCAATTAATTATAACTGTTTGTGTGTTGGACCGTAAGATGAGTGGGTGTTAAAATTGATACTCCCACCCGTTATCACCGACAGTCTTGGCATATTTTCGGCGTACCTAATTTGCATAACAAAAGCCGCAACAGCAGCAGAAGCAGCTGCGGCCGCTGTGGCGGCTGTGGCAGCTGCAGGGGCGTGTCGGCTAATCAGTGCGTTCTTTGTTTAGTCACAGCTGTGATTACCCGAACCTGCGCATCGTAGCTCCATCTCCAGGCACGCAACTGTTTTCAATTGCAGCTTTTTTTTAATAAGTTTAATAAATGCTTGTTTGACTCTCAGCGGTCGCAGGTTTCTCAAGTACTGAACAATTAGCGGCATGCAGCGTTGCACGTTGGGAACGGAAGCTTGCCACACGCAACATATGTAGACGCCACAAGTTGATAAGCAAACGGCGACCGGGCGCACTGGAAATGTTTCGCGAACTTGGAATCACGTCGATTCGTAGCTCCTTGGTTCCAGGTTCCCAATGCTCAGATCATTTTGCACAGAATAAAGCTACAGAGCGGGTAACGGGGATAGTCGTGACGCGATCTGCATTTGTGGGCTTTCATTATGGACCCCCCCATAGCACAGAGTCGACGATTCCCTTCGTTGGAAGCAACACTTTTCGAAAGGGTATTAAGGGTATATAACGCTACGCTGAGAAGCACGTGTCTACAGAGGAATGGGACAGTTTCTCCAAACTAGCAATTACTCCTGTGAATTGAACCAAGCAGCTGCGATAAGACAAGGCTTGAGTGCTAAGACTGCCTTAGAATGCTTAGTAATTATAGATAAGTTCGCAATTGCTTTGGATATTGAACCAATATCCGAAATTTGCTAAGCCCTAAGCCAAATACCATATGAATTATGAGTTTAATATAATCAATAGATTAAATATTATAAAATATATATTCAATTGAATGGAGTCTTATGCTGCTAAAGCTTCTAATAATCGGATTTGGATTTGCAAAGCAAAGCCATAGTTTAACATGTACTTAGCTGTCCTCTGTTTTTTTTTAAAGGGTATTAGATCGTCGTTTAGAGTTTATTGTGCATAATTCGCATATGTTTTAATTTAGTTCACACAATTCATTTGAGCTTGGGCTAGGTAACCGTCTCCCTGTCTCTGTTTCAGTCTGTGCAACTGAATTGCCTGACTGAGCTGAGTGATGGTGATGGTAATGACTTGCCCAGAATTCCCACATAAATTATGGGCGAGCCCAAGTGTGACCAATAAACCAACTGTCCAGACGACTAACCTCAAGTCCATGGGCCAGCTCCCATTGCATCATTTGCTGTTGGTTTGGGTCTTCTGCAATAAAATATGCCTGGTAAAATCTTCAAGTTGACTCTTAAAGTGGCTGCTCTTTGCCACTGGCTACCTAAAATGGAGCGCCAAAGAGCCCAGTATTAGATTCTGTGAGTCCAACCGCAGACGTGCTGCGAACCCTTCTTGGCACAACCTCTTTTCAACTTAATTTAGAGTTAAATATTAGAAATTACCTCACGTGCGGGGCATCAGCAAAAAAAAACATAGTTGTATGTATATGGAGGGAAGCTGCGACCCGAAGTGGAAACATAACTTTTAAGTCATGCAAAAGTTTGCCAAGCATCGTCGAGTCGGGCAAATGTGCCTGCAAATGTCTTTTCAATTGGCCATCGACGAAGGCGCAAAAAGTTGCGGTAATATCGTTTTCAGTGTGTACGCCGAAGCCTTTACGCTTTGATGCGGTCCTTGGGCAGGCGTAATCCTGTCAAAGTGTTATCGCTAAACACATACACACACACACCTTTACACACGCCCACACCTGTATCTATACACTCAGCCACCACACACGCATCCGCATTTACATCTTGGTTTTCGGTCTTGACTTGCATGCAAATTTTTGCACGGCTGATTTCCAGCATTATATTTTGTCGATAAGTTCGGCTGGTTCTCTTTCTTTTTTTCTGGCTTTTTGCTGACTGGTCTCAGGTTTTTTACGCTTAAATAAAAAATATACACATTTAACACTTTTTGTTGTGCCGCCTTCCACAAAATCCGTGCAATATTTTCACTCGACTCCGCTCGACTTGGGAGCTTTCACGACTTTTGTATCGGGCCAGTCATCAGCTGGCAAAAGCAAATGGCATCGCTTGTCGCCATAAACTTGTACAAATATGTAGCTCGGGACGTGCCACTTATGGAGAAGCTCGTCCTCGCCCATATGTTCCTCTCGCCCTCCCATTCTTCCCACCTCATCACCATCTTCGGCAACATTTGCACAAGGTGCGGCGATTGCCGTTTACCGTTTGCTTTGACACGTGTGGTCGGATTCGGGCTTGGGGCGACGGGGGACTGCCACCGGAAGTGTATCTGGTTATGGTTAGGGGTATGTGTACGTCTGTATAAATGGGCATGGGGTCGTCTTGTCGATTCTCTGGACTGCGCTTTTTGTTTGAGCTGCGGTACTTGTGTGTGTATTGTAGAGGTCTGATTGAAAGATAGTCTTGGCCATCGACGTCTTCCAACCAATGTGGTCACATTGAGATACAATCGTACTCGAGCTACGTCTGCTTAAACAGAAATTGCAATTTAATAATTTATGTATACATATTTGCAAATATCTTAAAATACTCTGAATATAAATGGGTTTAACATAAATTTCGAGCTATCGCTCCTATGGTACCCATAAGTAAGTCACGAAGCATAATATTTATTTATTGAGAAGAATTTGACTTGTTAATTTAACGAGCAATAGTACGAATATTTCTAAAAAGGTTACTTGTGACCAACACTGATTAAATTGTATCATATTTTTGTAGGCACGCTAATCGTAGGGGACCGTAGTGTTTTAATTAAGTTGCTGCGATTAGAACACTGAAGCTCATCCTAACTTAACTTTCATATTACATCCGGCAGCTGCTGCTACTGACGTGCATTGCCGGGCTAACCAATTGCTCATTAGTTGGCACATGTGCCGATTGGGCGGGAGGGGGAGGTCTATTATAACGCTGTCAGCGACTGCTGGTGCTTGCTCGCACAAAGTAATAGAGAGATGCTAGCACATCTTCATCAGCAAGTGGAGTCCTCGAATGGAGCGTCACACATCCAACAGGCTGTTGCTGTTATATGTAAATGTAACTTGGCCTTCTCTAACTACCTACTAAATGGGCTCATTTTTCAAATTTTATAGCTACTTAACAGAACATCAAACAATTTTCATTTTATTAACACACAGGCACAGGCACACACGTACGCTCACATTATACGCATTTTACACATATATATATGAAATATGACATTGGCTCCCGCCACGCGCTGTTGTGTCTAGCAGCTCAATTTTGGGTATTTCTTGTATCTAGCAGATACATTTGTATAGCTATCCATAATAAGCCAGAAATGCGCTGTTTGCGCTTCAATGAGTACAGACATTGCTTGCTCTAAAGAAAATGCTCTCTCAAACAAAAAAGAAATATTTTCGGGAAATATATTAAAATAATTGTGTGTTATGCTATGCATGAAGAAGCCAATGCACATACGCTAATTGAATATGTGTGTGCGAGTCTCTCATTGTGTGTGTGTGTGCCCGTAGAGGAAACACGATGTGAAATACGAAATCCGAAATCATATGCATGTATTTTTATACATAACATTGCCCCAAAGGGACTACAAAGCCAAAGTCAAGTCGAGCCGAAGAAAATGCTGAAGCTACCAGCTTCAGCTGTGGAAGCATCAATAAATGATTGAACAAAGCAACGAGTGAAATGAAAACCCCCGCAAAGGTCATGAAAATATCATGCAACAATAACAAGCCCAAGGAGCTACGCGCAGGCGGGAGGCAGCCGCGCTCTGAAGATGAACAACTGAACTGAGCAGCAAGCGGACCCAGCGGGCATCTTGAGGAATGTGCGGTTTAAAAATAAAACCAAGACATGTTGGGACAGCCAACGGCATTCGAGATGTGCCACATGGGCGCCCTATGCTGAGCCGAGGCAACAACAGCAACAACGATGAGTACGTTGACTACGACCCGAGCTAATTACTGCCTCTGAGGTGTTGGTGTCGGGCTACAAACAACAAACAAACTGTGGCACACACGCACACACACGCACACACACACACACACACACACACACACACACACACACACACACACACGCACAAGGACACCAAACCGCCGGCCAATCGGCATTATTTATGAGTATAATGTCAATGGTCGGGCCATTTGTTTGAATTCAAATATCAACACATCATCTAAAGGCAAGGCAAGCTCGTCTCAAGTATTTCGTATTTCAAGTAAGCCGCATCGAGTTTCAAGACAAGGTTATCTAACGAAGGCCTCTGCCCAACATTAATTTGTCAACATTGAGCAGCGATCAAGTTGCAAGCCTGATCCTGAGTCGGGCAACTGTCCTGTGTGTGTGTGTGGCTTGACCTGAAGTTCAGCCAAAGGCCAAAGCGGAAGTCAGATTGTGTTTTCTGTTTTTATTTTTCCTTTCTTGTTTTGGGTTTTGTGTTCTTCTTGTATCTCAGGCTTGGATTAAGATTTTGGCGACAATCGGGCGAGGATGTGGCCAGGCCACTTGAAAGGGATACTGTTGAGAGATTTACAATAACAGTAGTTGCCCTTGACTTTGATGCGACAGCCTCAACGAGGATTTGCCTATTAGGGCGAGGTATTGTGTTTCAGCAATTATTGCGGTTGTGCAGAAGTAATTGAATCTGGGCCTACAAAATATGCCCAAAGTGTATTATAGATGAATGATAATCCGCGGCAATTGGAGATGACAAAGTATTTGAAAAAATGGAAAATTCATTAGTGTGGATTATATTGTTTATAATCAAACACAGTTAATACGGTTGTGCCTGCCTATACTTATTACAAACAGTCTCTGGCGCAGTCTGTTCTAATTCTAATTATATGCATACAGACTTAAGATTCTGCGTGTTACCACCAAAGCGGACCCAACAAGCACTCATCAACGCCTAGCCGCCAAAGTTTTTCACTTTGTAATCCCGACGTTCGCCTCGAGGCCCATTTCCGTTCTCTCCGCAAGCACTTTGCTGTTGTTCTTGTTATTGTTGTCTTTGGCTTTTCTTATACTTTGTGTATAGGAAAAGCAGCGCGCGCTTTTCATCATCGTAATAATCTCAACAGCAACATCAACAACTTGAAGTGATTTGTGTTTTTTCATCCGCCTGCGACGGCTAAGGCTTACCTGCTGCTGCAGATTCTATAGCTCCTTGCACCTTTTCCTTTCCCACTTCCTCTTCCATTTGTGGCAGCGGTAGGCTCCTGGCACTTCTGGCGCTCCTGGCTGTCTGCCTTTTTACTTAATCATCTCACAAGTCGCTCAAGCACACAACACGGCTTTAATCTATTTTAATTAAAATTATAATTATTTAATATAGACCAAGAAAAAGGCTCCTTGGCGCTGGTGATGCCAGGTAGCAGTGACTTCATAAGGAACGTTTAAGAATGCTTAAAAGAAACGAAGCAGGCTGGAAATGTTAACAGTGGAGCGTGGGTGAAAAACTTATGCTGGGAAAAATATAATATATGTTCTAGTCAGTAAGCCGGACAGCCGACAGGCCTATCAAGAGGCTTCAACATAAATAAATAAACATAGCTTTCATCTAGCCAGAAATCGGTGTAAATAGAGACCTTGTCCGTCGACTTACAAACTCAAACATCACATATATGTAAATATGTAAATTTGACACAAATATGAAAATTAAAAAATATTTTTTGAAACCAAGAAAGATTAGAAAAAAAGATCAGATAATATGGTAAATGTCATGATAAAACTGTTTCACAGTCACCGTTCACAGTTTTCAGTATTTCGGTTGCCTTCCCAGTTTATAGCACTTCCGTCGCCTTCAGACCAAAGAAAAAAAAATGAAGAAGAAATGTTAAACACATGACGTCGACGACGTTTCGCATAAAATTATAAAGTATCTGTAACTAGGCCGGGGAAATGGGAAATTGTTAGCTGGGGTGGGGTGATTGCGTGAAGGGTTGCCGACGCTACCTGTGGAAACTTTGATAGCTCTGTGCAACATTTCGCTGGCAAATCTGTGCAGGCTTTTGTCGCAAATTCCCAGTACATCATGTGTAGAATTCATTAAGGTGACTAAATACATTCAAGTGATTCAGCAGGTGGAGTGAAGGCGGGGGGAGGGGGGACGACAGGCAGTTTGGCAGTTTCTCAAGCTGCGTGTAATTTGTAGCAACTGTGGCAGGTAAAGCGATGCCAAAAAGCGTCTCCTCTGTTGCTGCTGCATCACAGATATTAATTTCTTCGTGCTGGCAAAGGCAAAGTAACTTAAGCTTCAACTTGTAGCAGCTCGGCAACGAGATTGAGATACAGCCGCTGCTACACTTGTGCCACGGCTGAGCCGCCTGCTTCCTTAAAGACACCTCACCAAGGCAAAGCACTTGTTATTGTTGCTGTTGCTGTTTTTGTTGCTGTTCTGGTTGCTGTTGCTTTTGCTTTTACTGGTGCTGGTGCTGGTGCTGTTGCTGTTGGTGCCGTGCACATTAATTCGTGGGAATTAATTATTCTCAGGCCTGTGACGATTCCCAAGATACTCGCTCACTCATTCGTTCGTTGATACCCAGCACCGATGCCAGCTCCCTCCACCACATCCCATCCCAGTTGGCAACCCTTATCCCCCCTCTCATTTGCCGTCACCATCTGCAGTCAGTTCGTCAGTTGTGTCTGCGGTAAGGCGAAAATTTTCGTACTTCTTGCCTCACATCTGTATCTGCAGCTCTTCGTGCGGCGAGTATGTATGTATCTACATGTTTATATAGGCACTCGCAAAAGTTTATGTACTCGCGTACTTGTAGCTGCTGCCGTTTTTCTTTTTCCTTAGCTTTTGATTCACTACGCGGACGTCGAAGTCGACACTGACTGCGACTGCGACTGCGACAGCGACTGCGGCGCTCGGCTAAGCGGCACAATTACAACAGTGGCTGCAAATCGCTTCATCTTTTTTATGGTTGCACTGCAATGGCCATTTTGGGACGGTCTTACGGATGGCCAGGCGCTGTTTGTGCCGAGCCATAACAAATCATTTGGCTTGTTAAAATGGATGAGCAGCGCTTTGTGCTTGCCTCCAGCTCAGCAACATCAAGCTCATTAAATTTGATAAAAGTTCAGAGGTCGTTCGGTTGTAAATTAGCACTTTTTAGCACATAGCTCAAACAAACAATTTATTTTATTTTATAATAACAAAATATCCGCATCATTCTATTTGTGTAAAATACACATATTTCTATAAAGTTAGACAATCAATTAATAAATAAACCAAATACGCACTGGTATGCAGATGCGCTTACATTTAAGCATCTCTCTATTTCTATGCCTACATAAATAGTTGCATATGTTTATTTAAGCGTATTTCTAAACAGAGTTAAATGTAAAGAATTACAAATGCATAGGTAAACAAATGTTAAATAATCAAAAGCTGCAGGTTATTATGCGATAATAGCATTCAACTGGCAAAAACCATAAATAATTGCACTAATTTAATACAAATATTGAATTGTTTCACATGGTATAACCAAAAGCTTAGCGAAAATAATAAATATCAGTAGCCAAAATGTCATCACAAAAAATTAAGTGCAGTAAGTTTATAAAAATAATTAATTTTTATATGGATATAAGTAAATGCAATAGATGCCTAGCAGCATTATTATTATTTATCAATTTGGTTGCAGATTGGATTACAAGAAACACAAATAGAAGATAATTGGATTTTTTAATCAATTTTTTTTTTTTGGAAAAAAAAAAACAATTATTTTAGTTCAATAACAGCTCTATTTAAATATTAAATCAATTTTGGACAGACTGAAACACATTTATATTTATAGATAATTTTTTTATATTTTCATAAAATCACATATAATCTTCCTGTGTAGCGCACTATGCTTGGCGTCTAGGCGGCAAGTTAATCTTCAATCCACGACAAGTTCGTGCCCCACAGCGTCTGCTTCATACGTCTGTTTTCCCGTGCTATTTTAACACAAGGTCTCATGGCTTGCGTTTTTTTTTCTGCATCTTATGGCACTCCGCAATGCATTATTTATGTATGCATGGAGTGAACTTGTCTAGAATTTTTGTTAATAATTCTTTGTAGCAGCTTGTAAAAAAAATAATTTCGTTTTTTTTTTTTGTGCCGGCTCAGGCTATTAAGCTGATGATTTTAATGAGTGAATAATGTGTTCAGCCCCCTCCTTGGACTTGAATGAAAAGCCAGCTACAGTTTTTCTGCTTAAATTTTTTAATAACTTTAAAAAACCAACTCGCCACTTGAAATGGGGGCCACATGCAACAACAGACTCCCAACGCCAACTCCGACCCCAGCTCAGACTTTGACTGCGACTCCAACTCCTCTTAAAGGTCATGCATACAGACACATGCACACACACACGCCAACGTACTCCAGAGGCATCCCAATGTGTTGTGTTGCTTTGTGTCGTTTGTTTGTTTGTTTTGCTTAGTTGTCGACATGAGTCTGAGGCAGCCCCCCAGGTCCCAAAACGAGTGGCGCATTAAATTTGTCATTAGGTTTTGCGGCGCATCTAGAAAATTACATAACTGCCGCAAACACGCATCAACTTTTTAAATATTTAAACGTTCTAATTGCCCAAAGACAATTTTTCTGGCCGTTGGCCACTTGAGGCCACATGAATACTCTGAGAAAATATTCTTTGCTGCCATAGATAATTATGCTGCTTACGATTGTGTCACAGATTATGTACACTGACTGACAAATGTCGGGGTCCCAAAAGCAGCTTTTGTACTGCTGTCTTTTTTTGGGGTGTCAGCCGTAATGAGTCCAACTTGACTTTTCATTCCTTGGGGCTGACAGAACACATTTCAAGTACTCGCTGGCTACCACATTTTTAAATATCTTTCTCTCTATCTCACTATATCTTTATTCACCTTTCTCTCTCTCGCCCGCTGTCTCTGTCTCTTTCGCACTCTCCAGCCTGGTACTAGTGCATTTTTCCTCTAAGCTGTGACATTTTTTATGGCCTGAGCTGATGTTTTGACCTACTAATTTAATGATGCTAAATGGTGTGGCAGTTGATTGCCGAAGCATGCGGGCATTGCAGGCGCCACACCCACCCTCGCACTCTGCAACTGCTTGGGATGCGGTGGTGGGAGGTGTGAGAAAAGCTCGAGTTGTGCGTCAAGTGCCGCAAATGAAAGAAAATTATATTTATTGCTTACGCTCTAGACCTACGAACTACCCAAGTAATGCAGCTCAAGAGCTCCACATTTTGCTTGTTATTTCTGAGAATTTTTAAGTATTCCTATTTAGATTTAGATCATAGTTTTAGTTTGTCTATCAATGATTTTCTTAAAAGAAACTCTGCTAATCGGCTTTTCGTGTTTCTAATACAAATCTCAAACCTTAGCCGCCTTGCCATTTCCAGTTTCATCTTCATCAAAATCCTCTTAGATCTCATGCTGTCTCAAAGTTGGAGCGCATTTTAATGTTCTTCGAGGTAAGCAGATTCATCTCCGGTTGGATTTCACACCGTGGCGGCAGTTCCCCAGGTGCCTTGTGCACATTGGTTGGCAGCGGCTGTGGCCGTGGCCAAAAGGAAGTAATCCATTCTGCGGGCAGTTTTCAATATCACTTTCAGCGACAACTTCCTGCGCGTCGCATCATCAAAAACTGTTGGCACTTTGCATACAAATGTGGCCCGGGACCGTGGCAAAACTTATCGCAACATTTTAATAACTGCCGGCAACAGTAGCCAACTCCATTTGTTGCCTCTGCCTCAGAGCAGGCTTTGCATCGGGCTGAGCCTGAGCCATGGCAGCTTTCATTAATTACCAAGAAAAGCGAGTTTTTAATGCCGCTGCACTTTTCCTGCCAGTCAGCCAAGTCAACTTCGCTCAAATCTAAGTAGTCTATATATAAGTATTTTTCCGCAACTGGCCAGCACGTCAACAGGTTGGCTTTGGCCCTAACTGGGCAGGGCTTCTGGCTCCAGCTGGTGCTGTGGATGCGGTGGATGCGGCTGGTTCTTATCTAGCGTCAACATCACGCAACATGCGCGTAATTTTATGAATGAAGTGCTCGCTGCCGGCCAGGATTCGACTCGTATTCGTACTCGGAACTGGTCAGGCAGGCTCTTAATTGCACTCGCACCTATTTTTTACAGCATCAGCAGCAGCAGCAACAGCAGAGTAGGAGCCAGGCAGGCAGACGGGCAGCAGTAACAACAGGCAGCAGGCAACAGTTTGTCAGCTAGGTTAACAAATTGCGTTAAAGCGTTGCAGCTATCGTGAACCGGTTTTCTGCACATCTGTGCCTTGTTCTGGCGCACTTGTTGCATCAACAACAGCAACAACAACAACAACAACAACAGACAGACATCACATGAACCTGGCCAAGATGCAGCACTGAACGATGCCTTTTCACTTGCTGACTGCGACGCGCTTATTAAATATGATTATGCGTTCGATTGCAGTCAGCTTGGAGTTTGGGCCTCGCCACCAGAGACTGGGCACAAGCACAGGAAGTGAAGCCGCGCCAGGCGTCGTCACATTGGCAGTCATGCTTAGAACATGCCTAGAACCAAGCGAATGTACAGCCCACCAATTCCCTGCCCCCAGCCCCCTGCCACAATTCATGGCCTTGGCTGGCAACGGCTGCCGCCAACTGCTGCCCACTTTTAATGAAGTTTTCCGTTTCGTGCCGCCATTGGCTTTACTAGCTGCCTCTTAGCTCTCGTCGTATGTAGCTTCTATAATACACTACAATGAGAGCACGGATTTGGTAAGGCGAGCGCGTAGCTGCAGAAATATATGCACAAGTAAATTTCTAATTAATAGCTGGTTAAATCCAATGGATAATAGAGAGCTTAAATATTTGCATTAATTATCATTATTAATGGTAACAAATTAAGTTTATAAAAAATATATTGAACTAGCCAACGGTAAACGCTAGAATTCAAAATAAAATACAGCATCATCATTTTAATCATTTTAATATTACATCATTAGAGGCATATTCAAATATTATTCTTAAAAAAATTCGCAAGAATCAAAACTTAGTTTTTTTTTTGGCAAGTTCTTTTTAATTCAATTGAACTACAGATTGAAATTATCGCTTTGAGGATATGTTATTATTTTCTTGCATACATTTTTTTTTAGATAAAAGCACATCAATAGACTTCCAGAGTCGGTAAGTGTAAGAGTATCGACTTTCTGGCGTATCCTTTTTTTTTACTTCTTGCTCTTGTTTTGCAATTGTAAAGTTGAGTAAAATAAAAATCCATTGCCCGTTCAAATGCTTTAATTAAAATTTAATGAATTCACTGTATTTAATTATGCATTGTTTCTGTTTTGATGCTGTTCTTGTTTTTGTCGTTGTTTCTGTTGCTATTGCTGTTGCTGTTACTGTTGACACTCGTTCTACGCACTTAAAGCATGCTGAAAATTAATTTTAATTGTTTTGTTGCTGTTTGCTTCTGAGTGCAGCAAGTGGCAATCTAGACGAGATTATAGGTTCCCATAATAGGCTACTAGGCTAGGGCGTTGCAATAGCAGGCAGCAGGCAAAATGGTAATTAAAATAACATTTATTTCATTTTATTTGTAATGGAAACATATTCTATTATGCTCATATCAAATTTCTGTGCAATTGCAATTGCAGCCTTTTGAAATTGCAACTTTAATTAACTGACATTTTACGGACTCGACACATAAACAAATACTCGATTTAATAAACAAAGAAATCAAATGAAAGAAAACAAATCGAATCGGTTTTTTGTGCATTACGAACTTTTAGCAACAAAATGAAAAGCGTAAACAAATTACAAACAAAAAACAAGTAGCCAATTGAAAAGTAAAATACAAATTTGTTAAATTCATTAATATTTAAATCAGAATCTAGGACACGTTGACCTGCTTCCTCAACATGTGACAATAGCACTGCTTGTGTAAATTGTGCGACATAAACAATTTGCTTTGCATTAATCTATATATATATATACACATGTTATATATAAACAAAGAATTAAAATATGCAAATTGAAAAATAATAAAAGTTTTAATATTTAATTTGCATTTTTGTAATAAAAATAAATTGAATTTATAAAAAAAAAATTACATATACACTCCTTATTTTTTTATGTCATCTTTTAGTAGGAGGGAAACACATTACTAAAGCAGCTTATAAAGTAGAGAGAGAGAGACAGAGAGAGCAAATGCAAAAGAACACATTATAATGGGAATATGAGCAGATATAATGTTTATTAGATTGCCAATAACTATTATTACTAGAGACTATTTCATAACATGGAAGTTTAATTTGAATTCATAAAAAAATACGTTTTTTAATTTGTTGCGCAGCAGGGAAATTTTAAAAAAGTAAAATAACTTTTGTCTGCTTCTGATATGATAAAACATACCATCGCATATAAATCGAATCATAAGCCAAAAAAACTTCAACCTTTTTTCATGGATTTTTCATATTTCCGAGTGGAGTTTGCATAAAGGTTAACCATTGCAAATAAATTTAACTTCGTGCTGTGCGGCGATCACCAGTCTGTCAACCGGTTTGTCAATCAGTCAGAACAAACAGTCATATTTATATATATACCAGCGGGAATACTTGCCCGTGGCACGTATAAGTTAAATTCTCTCAAAGATCTGATGCGGGTGAAATGTCCCAAATCGCTGAAACACGTATTCATTAAATTCTCATGTAGAACTTTGATAACATTTTCACCGAGGAAGCTTTGATTTTGTGAAAAATGTTAAACACGACTCAAATGAGTAGGAGTATAGATCCTTAGATATAAATTTGAGCGCGAAACGTCACATGAGCGGAGTCACGTTCACACCATTTCAACAAAGAAGGGATAGATTTCTTAAAAAGTGCACAACACCCATCAGATAAACGTTGACAACGATCTTAGAAAATGAGTTTAAGGCTGATCGGATGGTAAGCCCAAAAGCTTCATACAAAACTTGTTCGCGCTTTTTTACACATGCGGGAGGAATTTCCCGAAACCCCGACATAACACGCCACTTTATCACATAAGGTAACTAGAGAATCCTTGCTATTACGGCTTGGGCTGTACATAAATCACCAATCAGTCAATCAGTCGGTCAGTCAGTCAGGACAAAAAATTTTATATATAGAGATAGATTTTCATATAAATACATGCTCTTAGCGTAGACAACATCGTATGCAAATGACTTAATTCTGGGGGCAGTGAAAGCTGGCCCAGACTAATTCTATGATCCGCTAATGCAGCCGCCATAAATTAAGAAATAAATATTATTAAATGTGTCATTAATTAAGCGAAACAGCGATGCTATTAATTAATAAAATTTCTAAGCAAAAAGCCGACGCCGTTAAGTCTAGCCCCAAAAACAATTAGGCAGCATTTAAGGTGTAAGCCGGCACGCCTACCTAACAGAGCCCACAGCAAAAATGGTGGCACAAGAATAATGAACAAAGCCAAGCGCTGATTGATGGTAATAGACAAATTTGAGCTCTGCGGCCGAATCATGTGGCATAATGAAGCAGGTGGCTAGGCGGCCATTCGTGGGCGTTAAGTATCAAGCGGGCATCCACAGAAATCCTATAAATAAGTTGGTTGAAGGAATATGTAGAATTTTAATTTTTAAAAATTTGTAAGTTATTTATTCAAATACTTTTGTTTGAAGTTACAAAAATTTGTTGTGGGTGATTTTTTTTTTTTGTAATTTTTTTCAATTTTTGTATTTTTTTTCTTTGATGTGAAATATTTTAAATATTAATTTCATTAATTACATACATATATAATTTATTTAAATTTGATTTCATATAGTACACATGCTATCTTGTTTAAATGCAAAGATCTGAAATCTAAGTTTAATTAACACTTTATTTAATTTTCGCGTTAGTATTTCCCTTTTCTGTTTTTTATTTAACATAATTTTTGGCGCTTGCGCGTTTACGCATATTTTATCATGTATATATTTTATTGTCATGCATGATAAAAAGTCGTTAGATTTGTGTAAATATGGTATATCATATATATGTTTGTGTTTGTATATGTGTATGTACTTATACTATTTTAAATTGGCTCTTAAAACTAACGAAAGTCGCGCTTAAAAATAGTTTTATAATTGAAATACGCTTAACGATTTTCTTCTGTTTTATTGTGATTTCGAATCGTTTGTTTTTCTTTATTTTTATAATATTTTTTTTTTTTGTGTTTTGAAAATCGTTACGCCTATTGGGCTTATAAGAAGGTATATAGAGATATTGGTATGTCTAGAGCTTAAACTTGAACAACTGCTAATGAGAATGAGTCACGACTCAACAGACTCGTTAATATTTACGCTAAATGCTAAAAATCGTAATTGCTACTACTTAATATCAAGAAAAATGCCTACAAATTAATATTTGAGTGTTGTTTTGTATCCACTAATGCTGCTGCTTATTCTTCTTCTTCTATTTCGTCTCTTGTCGTTGTTGTTGTTGTATTTGTTGTTGTTCGTCGGTTGTTGGTTGATGATGAGAGGGGGCAAGCATTTGTAGAGTGGGTTGCGCACCTGCCCCAAAGGCTAATCCATTGCCATTGGCATCGGCATCGCCATCGGCATCGGCATCGCTTCGATTGATTGATGTGGATCCAAGTTTTGATGTGCGTGCTGGGTATCATGATGCGGTTGGCCGAGTCGTGTCGTTTCGAGTCGGTTGGAGTGGAGTGGAGAGCCTTGGATACAGGTACTTATCACAGCCTTCGAGCGCCGCATGCAAATGTCTTTTCTCAAAATACATTCAACATGTTTCCTCCATTTGCGCTCCATAATAATCAACGTCATTTAGTAATAATTATAAACAGAAAACAAAAAACTTGCAACAGCAACAACCAAACCCTAGCAAAAAGCATCAACAAAAACTCATATTGACTGAAATTGACTCTGTCTCAATTTCATTATGTATCCGTTGTTGGTGTTGTTTCTAATTTTGGTGTTGGCTTTGTTTTGTGATGTGTTATGTCAATCAGTCCAGCTGGGTTTGGCTGGTGTTTGTTGTCTTTCGTCTTTGACGTGCTGCATGGTTTAGTAGGTCTGTCGAATCAATTAATCAGAATTAGGGAGAAAAGCGAAAGAAAATGGTTATTAAGTATAATAATCCAATATAAAAAACCTAAAATCCACCAATGAGTGTAAACAATTTTAATTATTTTTAACGAGACAAGAGCCATTATATCTAGCTCTATTAAATGAAAATAATAGAAAAGAAACAGTCCCTTTTCTGTAACTAACTATTAGCTATTTTAAATGAAATCTTAAACTTACCACTGGTGGATAGGACATGTATTTGTCGCTCATATTGAAGTAGGAGCCGTCGGCTGGCGGCGCCGGTGATGGCGATGATATGTAGCTGCCCTTGATGACCAACGAGGAGGCAGGCGATGGAGATGGTATATACAGGCCATTGGAGATCAACATGTGATCATCCTTGGCGCGCATGGGCATGCCCTCAATCAGGCCCGTTGCGCTGTTGCGTTGACTATGCCGCTTGGGATTGGGCAGGGTGCGCGTGAAATCTGGATTGCACAGCGGATAGGGTGGCGTGCACATAGAGCTCTCCTGGTATTTGGGTGGATATGCCGTGGACTGTATGATGTCCACGTTCTCGACGAGATATGTGGAAGCGGCCGCCTTCTTTTGCACGTCCGCCTGCAATGCAGTGATGGGCAGCTGGTTAGGATTAGTCCAATCAGTCTGCAGTTCAATATTTGCTATTAGCTGTAGCCCATTTACCTTATAGACAGACTGATTGTCATCCTTAGAGTAGGCATCATCATTGCTGGGCTCCGTTTCGCCTTGTGTCTTATTCTGCCGCCGTATAACAAACCAGGCTACAAGTGCAGCATTCAACACCAACAGCACCATGGCCGCGGAAGTAATGCCAATGATCATGACATTGGGCAACTCATCCTTTTCGGTATACTCCGCAGAATGCGGCTGAGAGCCCTTGCTTAGCGTGAGCTTGATGTCCGGCAGAAATTTGCTGCCGCCTGCCTCATTGTGCGCCATCACAGAGTAGAAGTAAGTGCCGCCGGGCTTTAGACCCTCCAGCGTGATGTTTTGTTGGCCTACCTTGGCATCCATGTACTTGTATTTATCCTCACCCTGCTGCTTGAAGCGCACTCGATAATACACCTGCATGCCGCCGTCAAAGCCAGGTGTCCACATCAGCTCTACGCTCGTATCGCTGATATTGCCCACCCGAAGCTGCAGAGGCGTATCCGGTCGCGTGGGCTTACTAAACTCCAGAGTTGTACTGGCCTGACCCATTGAATTACGCACCACACACTCGTACTGTCCATAGTCATCCGCCGAGGTACTCTCCACAAGCAAAGCGGATTCAAAGTGCAGCGGATCCACCTGGCGCTCCACGCTCGTGAATTTGTTGCGTCGCTGCATCTTGAGATCCTTGCCATGGCGACGCCAAATGAAACTGGGCTGTGGCGAGGCCAAAGCACGGCAAATGAGCTGTGCCCGAACGCCCAAACGAGCTGCAAAGCGGGTGTAGCCGGGCGAGTGATCAATCTCGGGGGATGCTGCAACCAATAAGGTATTCGATGTTAACTGCTATCGAGGATTGCACAAGAGATGCTCTGCTACTTACTCTGTACGACAAGGACAACACTCTTTGAGGCTGCCGGTCCACGTTGATTGTCCACAGTGCAAGTGAAATTGCCAATATCCCCACGCTGAACATTATCAATGTGCAATAGTGCGGTGTTGTTCTCAAAGGTGGAAGTGGTGCGTGTGGATAAATCGTAGCCGGGTCGTGACCAACGCACATGGGCTGCTTCCAGTGGACGGGCTTGCACTTGACAGGCTAGGACAGCCTGTGCGCCAGATGCAAAGCTTTGACCCTCCGTGACAGAGGTAATAATGGGTGCATCTAATTGAAGAGCAAAATCAGCAACTGGCCAACTTATCGAGGTCGCCTTGGCTACGGCTACCATATGACTACTTACATTCTACAATCACTTGAATCTCCAGCATGGCTGTGCCTTGTGTGTTGAGTGCCTCGCACACATAGACTCCTGCGTCGTTGCGGCTCAGGCGACTTATATTGAGACGAGGTCCATCAGATATCAAACGCTGGCCGCTCAAGGGGTTGCTGCTAATGGGCAGACCGTCCTTTGTCCAGGTATAGCTAATGGACATGGGATTACCACTGGCATGTAGTTCCACTTGTAGTGGTGCGCCTTCCACGCCCACAAAGCTGGTAATCTGAGCAACGTCGAACTTGGGAGGAACTATTCGCGATAGAGGTGGCTATTCAGATGAGATATATCGTCATTGGATTGCTGGGAGGCACTTACAGAGTATGTCCAGGCTGATGGTCTCGTGAACGCTGCGCTGCAGCACTTCGTTGTGACTTTGACAGGTATAGATGGAGCCATCGAGATCTTGGGTAATGTTCACGTGCATCTCCAGTGTGGACACCGAACCGCCCCAGAGACCAGGCCTATTGGCCAGATTGAGTCCTTCCACTGGTATGCCATCCTTCCACCAGCTGATTTTCGCGGGTGGATTGCTCGAGCTGGAATCACAAATGAGTTTGGCTCGAATGCCGGGCACTAGGTTCTTGGGGGCAACACTTATTTTGACTGTCTCCGGTGGAACTAAATGGGCAAAGCAATCACAGTAGATGAGGAACCAGCCCAGAAGGCTTGAGTCAGTCGAATTACTTACAGTGTACGCCGAGAGTCTTTGTGGCGAATAATGGTATCTCGATAGCCGCATTTTGAACCTCACATTTGTAGATGGCATTGTTATCGGAGGCATTCACCAGCAACGACAGCTCCGAGCTGATTTTGTTATCGGTCACCTTCGAAGCGGCATTCAGGCGCTTATCGTTCTTGTACCATTGCAAAGCGGGAGGTGGATTGCCACCAGCGGAGCTGCATTGCAGTTTTAGAATCGAACCGGAGATGAGAATGTCACCATCGTTGTAGCCGGTCAGTAGAGGCGGCGAGGGAGGATCTGTGGAACAGAAGCGGCTAAAGCAAACTGCGAGTAACTGACCCTAGGTTCCTGATCCACTTACACAAAACATTCACCGTGTGCGAACCCACAACATTCTGAGAGAGCTCCGCGTTGAGCGCATGACAAACGGTGATGAAGGTCCGACTCTGAGAATCGATATTCAAGGTTATGTTGGAGCTGCTCACCCAGCCACCATCAGCGCTGATTGTCGTCTTGTAAGTGCTGTTACTCAATGGACGCCCATTCATGGACCAGCTGATGCGCGCTGGAGGATTGGAGGGAGCTGTCACGCAGTTCAACTGCACAGCGTCGCCGACTTTTGCATGGGTAGCGCCGCTCAGGAAAACATCCTTCGGTGCGTCTGTATAGAAGGAGCTTGGCGTTACAGGCAACTGGGGACTTATGGCTAATCTGCGCAACTTACATAGGACTGTGAGATTAAGTTCGGCACGCAACGGAGTATTGGACAGCAGGTTTTTAGCCTCGCAGACCAAATTGGCGCCATTATCCGATGCATTGGCCGTGAATTTGTACACATTTTCCGAGAGGCGACCCGACGTGCGTTGCGGTGAATTGATAACCTCGCCATTGCGATACCAAACCAACTGTGCTGGAGGATTGCCACCACGACTGCGACAAGCGATTTGAACCTCCTGGCCACGACGCAAAGTCTCACCTTGGCTGTAGCCCTCAAAGAATGGCGGGCCAGGTGGGTCTGATTGGATGTGGTGGAAGGAAGACTTAGTTGCTGGCGAATACAATTTAGGGGTTTCAGGACTTACATAGCACAGAGAGCTGTACTTGAGCGCGCATCGGCACATCCGGAGGCAGCGCCTTGTGTCGCGCCTCGCAGGAGAATTCCTTGTAGTCATCGTCAGAACGCGGCTGCAAATGCAACGTGGAGCTGGTGCGGAAACGCTTGGCCGATGTTTGATTTATTGAGACAATGGGCGCTGCAGGAGGCAGCCAAGTTAGACATCGCGAAATAGACATGCTAGAGCTATAACCTTACCCAAAGTCATCGGCGTCTCGCCCTGATACCAGACAATCTCTGCCGCCGGATTAGCATTCTCCGTGATGCACTGTAGCGTTAGGTTTTGACTCTCGATGACCTCCACCTTGGCGTTGCGTGCATAGCCATCAATGGAAATGCTGCTGGGTGCTGCCACAATGCTGAGTTTGGCATTGGCGCGAATGGCCTGGTTGCCAGCGGCCGGGCCCACCTGGCACTGGTACTCAGCATCGTCCTCGAGCGTGGCGTTCTTAATTTGCAAATTATATATGCCATGGGCGGCATCCACCAACACCGAGTAGCGCGGAAAACCGGGAATTACTGCTGAGAATCCTAACGCGAAGCCATCCTTTGTCCATTGAACCTTCCCTGCGCGCGAGGACACCTCACAGCGCATCAGCGTATCTGTGCCCTCCAGTATTTGTAGATCGTGAGGGGTAACGCGGAACTTTTGCACAGCGGGTGAGGCGGCCGATGGGGTGACTACCTGGGCACTGCAGGTGAAGCCAACTGGGAGAAAAGAAAAAGAGGAAATTCGCATATTGTTAATCGGCACGTTCGACAATTGCGCACGTAGTTGGCAACTGCAGCAGGCGGCAGCGAGCACATAGTTCAATTGGCAACGCAATCGACGAATCGACCTGTCACACGGCCCAGTCACAGCCACAGTCACAGTCACCGTTACAGTTACCTACTTTTCGCAGCCCACACATAAAATAACCATTACTTAAGCGTAAGACCCAACGACGCAGCCCAGTCACATCTCACTAATTTGGAACAACTTTTATTTTATTTTTTCTTGTTTTTTTTTTTCTTGTTTTTTTTTTTTTTTTTTATTTGTTTCGCACACACATGGCTCCCATGTGTGTAGGTGTATGTGTCAGGGCACTTTCAGACTGTCATTGAGACATGGACATGTCTGTCCGCCCGTCCGTCTGTGTCTCAGTCTTCATCATGGTCTGCCCGTTGCCAGTCTGTGTGTCGCTATATCAACCCACACCGAAACGATGTAGGTCTCCAGCTTGCGGCTCATTAGCATTAAAATGTCTTAAAGAAAAGAGCAGGCCACGTTCGATACCAAATTGAACCGACTACTTAGCTGTGTCTGTGTTCGAGTGTGTCCGTGTGTGAGTGTGTGTTGTCGTCGACCTAATCAGCATTAGAGCAATCTACAAACTTGTACGGAGGGCTGAAGAAAATTCTTGTCAAACTTTGCAAAAGCTAAGATCTAGAAAACTATATTAAATTTATCAAATAAAGTAGGAGCTCCGGTTAGATGAGTTGCCTAAGGGACTCAAACATTCAAACTCCAATCTTAGGATATAATATAAGGCAGCTCATAAGCATTACTCATTTATTAATGTATAAAAAGTGCTAATGAAAGCCAACGATGAAGGTTAAATTAATATTCAGTTCCACATATCTCTAATGACATTTTTATTTCCCAACTAGCATCTCATTTTTAAATCAATTTAAGTCGCTCCATATTTCAAATTGGCATTTAGCTACTGCTATTAATTAACATTCAGAAAGCAACACATAATTCTCAGCTTATTTGAAACTTGACTGCCAATCAAAACAAGTTCAATTAGTTCCATTCCATATAATTCAATTCCCAGACAAGCCAAAGCTAAATTAAACTGGTTAAAAAAAAAGACAATGTGTTTTTATAAAAATATGTATAATTGATTGCATAGTTTTTGTGCCACTGTGCGGGACAGGAACCAGCAAAGGCAAACATCCAAGCGCTGCGTGAGACGTGCCTACAAATGGTTCAACAAATAAACGTCGCTGTCGTGGACTTCATCAATGGATTAATTGATTATTTGTCGTACACAACAGCCGGGCCGAGGCTGCACGGTCTTGAAACGAGCTCGATTTCCGTTGGACTTGGGCACGAAATGAACTACAAATCAATATATGTATATATATATATATATATATTTATATATATATGTATACACATCTGCATAAAATAGAGCTATCCATTGGATATGATTTGGTAACAACGGAAACGCAATGCAGCGACCACCCGCAGTTGCAAGTTAGTCATTCGTTATTCTTGGTGTTGGGGGCGCGCTTCAATTTGCATTGGGCCGCATTAACTTGGCCCAAAGTTCAAGCAATTAAGACCAAAGACCAAGAGAGACAGTTGACCAACTGCAACATTTCCTGCGGCAATTAACCAACAACAGCAACAACAGTAACAGCAACAGCAACTACAAAACTGCACAACTTGACAGGTTTTGCGATGACAATGACAACGACAACGACAACAACAACGACGAGAAAAACAGAGGCCAAGCCCAGGCCCCGTCTCCGGTTGGCTACAACTCATTTAGTGTCATTACGAGGTGCCCCCCAACCCCTCTTGCATATACATATGTACTTATACATTTGTATATGTATACCTTGGCACATGCAAGAGAATAAGCAATGGGTAATTGTCACACATATGCAAGGCAGGATGGCCAACAAAGAAATCCTTGAAGTGTGACAGTAGGAAGCACTGGCAGAGCACAGTTCAGAAAATAAAAAAGAAAACACAGGCTGCAAAGTGAAGTAAATGAAAGACGAACAGAAGGTGGCTAAAGTAAACCGGTTTACCATTTCATTCATGCGTTCTGGCCGGTGGCCAGTGGCCAGTGGCCAGTGTCTGGTTGTCGGAGGTCGGGGCGCAAGGAGTCAGCAGTCAGCAGTCGGTTCTCAAATGCTCTTCCAAGTGGCTGTAATTGTCAACTGGGCCCACAAATTGTACGCAAACTAAACTAACAGCTTAACCGCAAAACCGTTCCATGCCAGCCGATGTTGATGATGCCGATGCCGATGCCTATAACGCTGCCGATGCCTCTGCCAATGGCGATCCTGTGACTCCGTCTCGAACTCGGCCACAAGTTAAGTGAGTGTGTGAGCTGGCCTAGGCGCAAAGCTTGCTAATAGTTTTGAGCATGGACTACGTCTACGTGTGGCAATGGCAAGCGAAGCGCAACGCCGGATGTCGCACTAATGGTCAGCAGCGCAACCCCTTGCTCGCACAGTCCCTGCTCGGGCGCCAACCTTATGTGCACTGTACTCCACGCCTCTCTGCTTTGTAAGTTAAACTATCTACAAGTCATTAACTCATATAAAGCCAGCGACTGTCGCACAGCAGGCAGGCAGCAGGCCAACAACGTGTGCAACAGAGACCGAGCGATGTTGCTGTCCACAGACAATCCATACTGAAGTGGCCTGGACCTAAACCTGAACCCGGCTCGGGGAACTGCTACTCTTCTATTCTCGTACTCTGGACCAACGCACATTTTGCTCAATGCTTTTGTTTTTTTTTTTCCCTCGCCGTCTGTTGTCCGTTGTTGTTTTTATTTTTGTCTTGTTTCTTTCTGCTGCTGCTGCTGATGTTGCTGCTGCTGATGCTGTTGCTGCTGTCTTATCAAGACCAGTTTCCAGTTTTGCCGCTGTTTCTGTTTTCGGTTTGCTGTGTTTGCCTGCAACTTCAGTGCGTTAATGGAAAATATTGTGGCATATCACAGGAAATCCGGTGAGGTTTTTTCTCGCACTCCTTTTTGCGTCAGGACACTTAGCGTGCACACAGTCAGCAACAACATGAACAAGCACAGCAGCAACAACCACAGGAACAACAACAGCACGAATGACTTTGACAAAATTAACGGTCACATAAATCTTTGCCATAGAGCTTCTAGGCGCTCTTTGCGGCTTTGCGTTATAAATTTAATTAAAATTTCTTCCTTTTTTTCAATGTTTTTGTTGTTGTTGTTGCTGTTGTTTTTCGTGGCGCGTTTTGTTAATTTAACAAATGTCTTTTATTATATTGATTAAAGCGGCTTTGGTGTCAAATTTGTTGTCAGCTATGTTAAGCGCCCACAAAGTGTTTGGAATTGTTTTAAATGGAGCTGCGCAAAGGATTTCTGGGTAGCCATGACAATTATTTTCAACATGTGGCTTAGAGCTCACCACACCACACAGCAGCAGCACCAGCAGGAGCTCTCCTCACCGCGCGCGGATATGTGGAAAGGCTTATAATTTGAAAAGCAGCTAAGTAAATGGTGTGCACTCGATGCTGAGCCGCTTTGGCCAACAGATTGTTGGATCATTTTCCTCCAAGCTGGTTTTGTTTAACCATAAGGACATGGAAGGTAGCGCATTGTAGCTAAATCTCAAGAATCGTATTATTTTATTTGCAGCACAAGATGCTTAGTTATTTCTAGAGCTTATTGCTAATTTAATCGAATTGTGTGGCCACAAATAGATGCTCAAATTTCACAGCATGTTGTGATATTTAAAATAGTTTTTTAATCATAAATCCCAGCCCGCATGGCAGTCGTCTATCAATCTTCGTAGCGCAGGCAAACTGGTTTCTTTGACTAGAATATCAACGTCATCACATTGTAACAATATTAATAATCATGTGTTGTATTTTTCGGATACGCGTTTCAAATGGCAAATATTTATTATTGAAAAAGCGTGAGATTATTTGTTGACTTGATGTCAATACATAACAAAAGTATTAAATCAATTGAAACATTTATGAAAGATACGTTGGCTTGCGTATTTATTCTTCTATGCATAAACAAATATACTCATTTTCCTATATTGATTCGCTTTGAACTTGTTTTTCATCTTTTCAATAACAAAATTGCCAGCACCCTTTATCCAGACTTCATCTTTCATATTCACTTGCCCGTCGATTTCAATATTCTCTTTTATTGTCTGTGCTCTCGGCTATCTTTATGGCTCTGCCCAGCCTCAGTCCTTCCCCAGTGTCACGGAGCGAGCATTTAATGTTCGCCTTGGGCACGCTTAATAAATTCAAAATAAAACGCATTTGACTCACGCGATTCGCACAGCCCACAATAACATTCTCAATGGCAATGGCAATGGGGTTCCCGGAATTGGTCTCCTTCCCTCTCTCCCGCTCTATCTCTCAGTCACTTTCTCCTGCCGCCTCTCTGAGCCTGCGAAGCTTTTGGTAAATTTCACACAAATTGCCGCATTACCAAGTCTGTCTGACTGTCTGTCTGTCTGTCTGTTTGTTTGTCTGTGTGTGTTTGTGTGCACTGATTGAATTATAAAATTTGCAGCTGAACAAATGTGACCAGCCATATCAAATGGTTACACACACACACACACCAGCGACACCCTTCCACTACCCGTACCCCTCTCTCCGTCTGCCAGCCAAAAACGGACAGGCTCTTTGGCAGCGACGTTAAACTAATCAACTAATTTGCTATGAACTTTGCGGTCTGCACAAATTAGAGCGCCATTCTCGGGGCAGGCCAGTGCCCGTTAAGGGGCAGGAAGAGGAACAGAGGAACAGGGCCAAGTAACCCAGCCAGCCATAGCATTAACATTAATTATTTTCTGCTTCATGAGCATTTTAGATGAACATGAATTGGAGACTGGAACGAAGAAGATGTGCACCCGGCTGCTGCTGCTGCTACTGTTCCCGCTGCTCTATGCTCAATGTTAACCGGCGCTTTCATCCTTAATTAATTAATAAAAATTATTGCCCCTTTTGAACTCTGCGGCTGTCAACTATTTTTTAAATATGCAACAAAATACTTTCTGTTTTATTTCATCCATTCTATTTTTGGTGTTGTCTCTGTTCGACCGCAGCACGAAAAATTGTTTTGAAAATTGAAAGTATTTTGCGGCAGGCCCATGCGGGCGAGGCAATTAGTAAATTAAGTCTGGCATTTGGAACAGAATTCTGTTCAACTCACATTTTAAATGCAAAAATTTTTGGCTAAGCACCTAAATTGTTAAACATGAATTCGAAATTTTAAAACCCATACCATATAAGCAGCAAATGGAGCTCGTAAACTTTATCAAAAATATAAAAATACATATGAATATTTGCATTAGTGAGACAAAAAAAAAAAAAAAAACACTAAAGCTAAACAACACTTTTGAAACCAAATTTAACAGCATTCGGAAGATCCGAAAAAATAACAAAACGAAATACAAACCAATTTTGCCGTATTTTGTTGTTGTTGTTGTTTATTTCTCTTTTTTTCATAATAAAATAACAAAGAGCTGTAATAGATTGATGATTTTATGACTGTAAGCCACTCAACAAAACATTCGTTGGTTTATACGTTCGTCCGGTTGTCAAAGCCCGTCCAAGCAATCTTGTTGTTGTTGTCGCAGATGCGTGGGCTAAAGATCTTTAACACCCACACATCCCGCAGAGCCGTCGGAGGGAAAAAATGTATTTTTGAAAAAAAATTGACAAATTTTATTAGTCATAAATTTTGGGCAAGCATAAAAATCATAGACAACACCTAGGCCAGAACCAAAAAAAAAAAAAAAGAAGATAATAATATAAGAAAGCTGCGTCGGCAGTCTATGAAAATAAATTAGTCAGTGAAAATATATACATATAGAAAAGAAAGTTGGAACAATATAGCAATGAGCAAGAAGCGCCGATGCCTAAAAATATGCAACAAAATATTATTTAGTGCGCTCGTAAAACTTGGCTGGGTGTTTGTATGCAAATGGGCAAAGTTTGTGGCACTTCTTGTCCTTAATCCTGTTGTTGTTGCTGTTGTTGTACTCTGTGGCAGGCAAATTAAATACAATTTTTTGTCGGTTTTTTTGTTGTTGTTGTGGTAAGTACAGCAAAGCTTCGGCGAGGGTTGGCGTTGCTTTTAACGTGTTAACTTTGGTTCTTAACAGCAAGACTACCGGTCTTTAAGCTAAGCCCACACTCCCACACACCCTCAGAGACGCAGAGCCGCCGAGCGGCAGCTGTTCCATTGACACAACCCACAGCGCTGTAGGGTGTTTGAATAAGAAATCTAGCGAGCTCGGCCATTTCAAAATGGTACAGCAATACACATATTCATACATAACATATACTCATAAAGAAATCAAAATTAACATTTAGCGCTAGCCACGGCTTAGAAAACCAGTTCGAGTGCCACTAACTAACTGAACCGTCGCCACAGCCTACGTGCCTCAAATACGGGTTTATGAATGGCAACCGCCATATGAATGGCTCACAAAGACGACAAAGACGTGGGCCGGCAGTGACGGACACACAATCCCCTACCGAAAGACCGGCGCGTCGGGGCTCTGAGCTGTAGCGCATATCAAACTGAATTTTAATTTAACTGGCCAATGCGAGCGGCTGTTTGAAGCGTAGCTCCAGCTAACGCTACAGCTCTAGCTTAGGCTATGTATCTACAGTGAACTGGTCGCTCTGTCTCAGGCACCCAGAGCACGCACCTGGCTTTGACTTTTTTGCCCGGCTTAGTTTAATGCGCTCTGCGAATTGGCGGATCGACGGACGCCGGATCGACAGCTCTGGCAGCGATCGACGGCTGCACTTGTCGTTTGCCAAATGCCAAGACACGAAGCCATTGCATGCCACACTTGGCTGTTGCAGTTGCCGTTGCCATTACTGTTGTTGCTGCTGGCTGGTGTATGTGGCAGCTGCATAATTATAATGTCTGGGCCCAATTGGCCCGCTGGCTTTGTATTATATATTTTTCTCTCGCTTTTCTGAATGTCTTGACTTGCCGAGCTGTGTGTCTGCCTGTCTGTCTCGCCAAAAGGTCAAACTACATATTTTTGCTGTTTTTATTGACGTGCTGAACTTTGTAGACGTCTAAGTGTGAGACTTAGAAATGAGCTTAGCCTGTAACTGGGTTAGAAGTATTTAAAACTTCACTGTATAAACAAAGTTAACGCTCAAATTATAATAAAAAGGCATTTAACTCAACTCTTGATAACAATATATATTTAAAACAAGTCATAGATTATAAAATGTGTCAAATAAATTTTGGTTAATAAACAAAATGTTAGCCTTCATAAATAATCGCATAACACAAAGCAAATTTTTGTAGGAAACTGCTTAACATACAAAAAGCATAAAAAATGTGCATAAAATTTGTAAATTAATAAACAAAATTAAGAAAATATCAGAATCGTAAATTCAAAGCTTGTTCTTTTTTCGTATCAATTTTGAAAATCAACAAATTCTGGTAATTATACAATATTGCATTTAGCTTAATTTTAAAAGTCGCGTGTGTTTCAATTTAATAGGACTGCAAAAAAATGCTGAATTAATAAAATTTTAAGCACACTATTTAAATTTATGGGATTCGGAACTATCTCACTCCATTGCATATTTAAGCCTGTGACTCTTCTTTTTTACTCACTAAATCAACTATAAATAAGTATATGCAAATATTATGTATGCAATTCCATTTGATTTTTATGTTGTATTATTTTTGTATTTTTATTGCCTTGTACCCGCACGCTCACGTAGAATCCATGAATGAGTTTGCGGGTCTGTTGAAAAGTTTTTTAGTTTATTTTCGAGTATTGTGCTTGCCTTTTTGTTTCATATTATTTATGTATACAGATTTAAACTTTTTAACTGTGGGATTGTTTGTTTTCAGCTTTATAGAAGCCAGCTCGTTTGTTTTTAAAAAGTTTAATGGCTGTCTGATTGCAGACCAAAATGCTCGTATTACCTATTTATATTTTCAAGGATGTATTCATTAAGTTTTAAGCTTTATGCATGTTGGTGCGCGTGAACAAATGCGGGTGATGTCCATAGATTTTATATCTTTTATTTAAAGGCGCAATATATGGTATATATAAAAATAACCATTTCATTTTTAATCTAAGCCCAAACGTCGCTTGGTCTAAGAACTGAACACAGCCAGTCAAGCGCGTCGGTCCAGAAATTCAAGTTATCTGACGGCGTTTTGAAAACTGCTCGAGCATAACAACTGTCTTCGGACCGCAGTCAAATGTTAGATAATCAAGCGACACCATGGCCAAAAGATACGCTCGCACTGCAACATGAAACACGGGCACACTGGTCAGATTAATGGCTCCAAGCTGATTAGTTTGAGGCCAAGACAAGAGACAAGACAAAGGCCAGTCAGCGATGGAAGCCATAATTAAGCAAAGCCGCCGCAGTCCGCTGTTTAGTCTGAATTTGTAAATTATAGACAAGCCGGGTGGGAATAATGCTCCACATGCCCGCCAACCAAAATGTTCATTTGTCAAAATTAACACGCAGCCAAAAGCCAAGAGCCAACTTGCCTCTGTTGCTGCTTCTGTCGTTATTGTTGTTGTTGCTGCTGTTGTTTATCTGCTTGTTGCTAATGTTAAACAGTTACTAACTTAAAAAAGATTGTTTCAGTCACGATGCGTAGGAGCAGTCAGTTATTAATTATTTAGGCACTTTAATATAAAAACTCCTACTGATACACCTTAACCCAAATACAGCTTTGTAAGTAGTGAAACTTCTATTTATATTTATAGCTTAGAATGTCTGTATACATTTTTTAATATTTTTTAAATATTTTTAGCTTGAATGTTTAATTCCTTTTTTATTAATAATTACTTTTTTTTTCAAGGGTTTTACTCCAATTATTTTTACATACTGTATTTTTATTTATTTCTATATTATCTGAAACCCTCTCCATAAAATAAAAATAACTATTTAAGAGCATATTTTTTACTCCTGCATTTTCTAAAAAAGTTTCAATTCATCAAACAAACTTTAAGAACTTTGTCATTTTCCCACAGCTATTTATGTCCATATTTGGTTAATTTTCAATTACTATTCAATTTGACCCAATATTGGACATTACTTATTATGCTTGTTGTTAACTCTTGCAGTTATTCTTGGTAATTGCAAAAGCAAATTGAAAAAAAAAACAAGACGTTTAACAATTTTCACATTGTCGCGTCTTGTTATTAATTCAATTTTTTATTTATGTTGTTTATTATATTATTTCAGTTTTGTTGATTTTCTTATTTTTATTTTTGTTTGGGACACAGTTAACGTACACTTTTGTGGGTTTTCGGCCAGGTCTTTCTGGCAGTTTAATTGAGGCAGTGGAGGGGAAAGAGACACCGACAACTGCTGTTGTCCAAAACCGGCTTAGGCGCGTCGCACACACACTCAAGCAAAACAGACAACTCATAGCCATCCATCATTATGAAATTTGTGTGTGTGTGTGTGTGTTTAAGCACGTTTGTGTGTACACGTTTGTGTTGAAGTATCGGGGCGAGCTGCACCTGCTCGCATTTAGCTGGCCTGGGAAGCACAAGTTAAAGTCGAAGAGGCCTCCTTCATTGATAGTTTCATGCACTCGGAGCTCAACTTTCGCATGCGCAAAGTTGTCGGACAACATATGCTGACCATCCAGGCACAGTTCCAGCGCTCCAGCTCTACTCCATTTGAAGCGGCGATCTGTGGTAGCTAGAACCGGCCCAGCTGGCTCGCTTCAGCTTCTGTTTTTGCTGTGATTCTGCGTGCTATAGTCTGGGGTCTGGGGTATCGTTCGGGTTATTTTATTTTGTTTTTGTGCGCCCAACGTAAGTTAATATGACTTGTAGCACGATGATTGCTTCCTGTGGCAGAGAGTGACTCGAAAACTCGAAAACTCGAAAACTCGCACGACGCGCTTAGGCGCTGACAGCGACGCTGACTACGCTTCATCAGCTTTTGTTGGCCAACTTTTGCGAGCTGACTTTTTTTATGAATGAAAAATCGCTGCTGCTGCTTGCGCTGTCGTTGCTGTCGCTGCTGGCGGAAGTAATAAATTAATTGAGTAAATATCGATTCGCACTGCTGCTAGGGCTGCCCTGTTAATTGGCAGCACTTGAACAACATACACGAGCGCGCACGCAAACATACTCGTACACTTAAACAACAATCGAGCATAGAACTTGCAGCTCTGCAATTGAAATACTACCACATATTTTTCTTTTCTATTTTGCATAGCCAATTTGGCTTGTTTAAGGGCAAAAGGATGTAACATACATTGGAGTAGGGTATCTGGCTATCAAGAACCAGAGCTCGTCAACATGAACGTTTGTCGTTGTCGTCGTCGTCCTCCTCCAGCAGATTAATGACCATTGATAGCGCATATTCAAGTGCGCATCGAGCGTATATTAATGCAGCTTGATAATTTATTGAAAGCGCTTCTAATGAATTTTTATGTTTGCCTTAAAGCAGCAGCAGCAGCGGTAGTAGCAGCAGCAGCATATTGGTGAGGGGTACTTTGGGTGCTGCCAAAGCGCTACTAAGTGCCTTTTAACGGCTGCTTCCGTCAGCGCTTGACTTGTAATTTGGTACCTAAAGCGTTTTTTATGGCAGCTTTTATAGCAGCATATGCCAACAAGCTGTGTCATGCTGCGTACTAAACTTAATTAATTGGCCAACGGCGTTGTTTTTACCAATTATTTCAAGTTCCTTCGTCAACTTGCTCAACTAACACTAGTTTAAGGTCGGCAACTAAAAGGTGAGAGAAACAACTGCAGTTTAAATATTAATTCACTTTTAATGGCACTTTGTGAAGGTATATTTCTAGGATGGGAGCAGAATTTCTGACTTATTTGTAAATAGCTGTCCCCTATTATATACATGCAGTCCAGCAGGATACTTAGATGTGCCTAGAGGGAAGTGCCTTGCACAGCGAGGTGCATTTAGCTGCAGGCAGCAAGCGTACAGACGGATAAGGAGTCACTCATCCTTCAGTTATTTTAAATTGGCCGCAATAAGTTGATTTTGGTGCTGAATTTATTATTGGATCATAGAATAAACTAGCCTGGGGCCACAACGTAAGTTATTTTATGGCATTCAATTAAATTGTGCAAAAACAGATGGCAAAAACTTTATCTTAAAGATAGGAGTTATATATGCAAATGATTGCATTAAGAGTATATAATGTTCCGCCCACATATTCTGCTTAAAGTGCGACACACACGCAGCTTTTCATCAACCTGCTTGGCCTGCCTCCGCGTTCTGCCATAAATTACAGTTGCTGCCGCTATAAACCGCTATAAACAACATCCGCAGCCAACTTCACACGTTACAGATCTTTAACCCAATATTTTGCAGAAAGTTTATTATTTCGTCTGTTTCCTTTTTTTCGTTTTTTTTTTGCTGTTGTAGTTTTTGTTTTTTGAGGTGTTGGTTGTTGTCGCTCTCTCCTGAATATTGCTGTTGCTGCGACTGCCTTATCGCATTGATCTGAGCGTCATGCATAATTGCATATATCAGATGCAAACACCTAACTGTACACATGTTGCTATAGGTGTACATATATATATATATACATATATATACATATATGCTCGTTACGAGTGGCCCGTCATATCCAGCGACTGCAGCAACAACCAGAAGGCAGCGGCAACAACAACTGCAACTGTTGCAACTTGTTTGCTCTGGCTGCGGCTGCTGTTGCCGTTGCCGTTGCTCTTGCTGTTTGCTGCAGTTGACGCCACCTAACTGTCAACTTTCTTTTTTCGCCGGCGCACATAATTACAGCCAACCGTGTGTCTGTGTGTGTAAGTGCCTTTGTGTGTGTGCGGTGTATTAAGTTTTACTTGCATGCAATTAGCATAAAAAATATCAACAGAGCTTGCATTTATATAACGCTACAAATTATGCATCATTGAAACTGCCACAGCGGCAACGGCAACGGCAGCTTCAGTGGCAGCGGCAGCGGCAGCAGCGCCAAATTGCAATGACGTTGAATAATGACCGAAAATGCAATGGCAACAGCCGCGAACTGCCACCCCGACTACCAGTTACCAAGTGGCAGTGGCAGCCACGAGCCGCGCCAGTTGCCACCGCAGTTGCCGCAGCTTCAACTTCAGCTTCAGCTGACGACAGACAAGCGACGATGATGGAGACGGAGATGCAGCTGGAGACGCTGAGCGCATATATGTACGTATGCTGGAGTCGCCGACAGCTTCCCATCACCGTTGTAGGTGCCGTGCCACAGACACCTCACGCACGCCCATTCCCACTCCCACTCGAAATCTTGGTGCATTGGCTGCAAATCTGCAATTGCAAACATGCACACACAAATAAACACGGCTCGATAGGCATAGACATTGTGCTCGAGATGTGCAAATAGAAATGTGATTCGGTATTATCGTGATTAAGCAACATTTATAAACACATAAAATAATGTTAGTAAATATGTATCATTGCAAAAATATGCTTATTTACAGACTTTTAATACAATCGGTTTAATTTAATTGCGTAAGAAATAAATCTATAGCTGTAAGCGATGGCAAATCGAAAAAATGTACTAAATAAATACACTTCAAATATCCCAAATTTGCTTTAATTGCAATTTACAGTTTCTTCATCAAACAAATGATTGAAAAAATCACTGATAATTTATATGTTATAGTTTGTTGGTTGTTATAAGCAACAAAAAAATATTTACTCGAGCAGGTCCAGCCTAATAAGTATTAGACTACAGAAACATATAAAATTGGTATTTGGGAGCCACATTTTACTATAGAGTATAAAATAATCATGACTCATGGTAAGCTTGGTACATATTATGCCTAAGATCAAGCTGAGCTGCCTTTTTATTACTATTAATTTATTTCATTAGATATTAGAGCTTGCTGTATTGAATGAAATCATTTGAAGGAAACCGAAATGAAGTAAAATATCCAATTTACAAAAAGAAATCGACATTTGCGCAATTTTCAAAATAATGTGAACGTCATATTGTTTTTCTTGCTCTCTTTTTTCGAGCGTGTGAAAGCCATAAAAGTCAGCAAAATAGGGTCGCATAATAACAATATCGATAATATGAACGTGCCCATCTCTAATTCACACATATGCAGGAAAAAAACATATGCATGTACATGTGTATGCACATGTGTATGTGTTTTGTGTGTGCTTTGAAAATAGGCCCAGTTGGGAGATTGGAGGGCCACGGCACGCATGAATAGATGCATAGACAGCTCGACGCTTTGAAAGCGCATTCGTAGAGCTCTGCTCGGGTTTTTACTCACTTGACGCGCAAAGTGCTGCAAAATAAGCGCAGCGCTGGGCGCACATAAAGCATAAATATACAAATACACATACGCACACACACACACATGCATGCAAAAACAAACAAAATGAAAGCGTATAGCAGTTAAAAAACACAAAAAATAAGCAAAAAAAAAGTTATATAAAAAACACAAAAAATTGGTTCAATTTAGCACAAAGACAACACTAAGGAGGGGGAGAAGCACATCAGACAGCATTGGCAGCATCGGTTCATGATGGGCATATGGGCCTATTCGGAGCTCAGTTCAGCTAGGTTTTCCTTATTTTCTTTCTTTTTTTGCAGTCCAAACGAACGACGACAACTCGTTAGCACAAATTTGCTATGAGGGGTGTTTAATGGGCGGGTGGGAGTTGGTACTAAGGTGCGGGGGGTGGGGCGAGAGAGTAGAAGGAGAGTGGGGGTTTGCACTCCTCACTGTTGTCAACGCCCTTTAAATGGGCAGCTACGAAAAAGCTTTTTACAATAGAATGAAAATCCAAGCAGAACGCGTTCCCAAAGCCGCCGCCAAAAAACAGGAAAAGTCACTTCACTTTGTTGCTTTTGCTGTTGTTGTTGTTGTTGCTGTTGTTGTTGCTGTTGCTGCTGCTCTTGATGTTGATGTTGCTGTTGATATTTTGGCAAATTTTCATAAACTGTTATTTATTTTTATTGCACAAAGAAAATGTAAGCAAAAGAATAATACAAAAAAAAAAAAACAACAAAAACAACAGCAAAAGACGCACCAAAGCTGCGAGCAATTTTCTGCTGCTTTTCGTTATTATTATATTTTTTTGTCGTGTTAATTTTTTTCGATGTTGCCGTTTTGCTGGCAAAAGTCTGTGGCGGAAGTGAATTGGCAAAAAAGACAACAACAACAACAACTACACACACACACACACAGAAAACACGACGAAAAAGGAAAATGTTGTGCGCTTTTGACCAACCCCAGCCAAAGGCGGCACAAACAGAAAATGTTTGCGAAACACAGAAAAACAACAACAGGAGCAACAACTACACACATATATAAATTTATATTGTATAAAAAGAGTGTCAGACTGAGCGACTCGTTGAGTACAGGCAAATATGCATGAGCCAACAACAAGAACAACAACAACACCAGCAGCAACAAGAGGCACAAAAACAACATCAGCAATAACAACTTGGAAGCGCATTTTATTTACATAAAAACAAATGACCAGCATTTTGTGCGGGTCTCCAAGTTGCTGGATAACATCGAATAGTCAAAGTCAAAGCCGGGAGTGAGTTGTACAAATGGACATTTAAAAAAAAAAGAAGGTAAGACAGGGGTTGTAATTATCCAACACGAGAGATGGGGGCAGCAGCAGCAGCAGCAGGAGCAGACGAAACCCTCAACAAAGTTGCACACGTTGGTAGGTCTATTAGGTAAATGCCTCAGCCTCAGCATGGGCCTGGACCTGGGCATGGGCCCGGCTCAGAGCATTTTGGAATTTGCTGGGAAAGTTGCAATCGTCAGCCCCAGCATGAGCTGGCAAATACTTAACTATGCTCGTATGAGAGAATTGTGAAAGGATGGCGACAGAATAATCTGTAGATAGCTTTTACTTATAACTAGCACAAGGTACATAAGCCAAAGGAATCCAGCTGCAGATACAGATAGACAAAAGTAGCCTAAAATGCAAGCATAAATGAAACTTATTTAAAATGAATTGACTTGACAGGTAATAACTAAAAATGTAGTGCAAATAAAATGTTGACAGAATTGCCGAGGATACGAAGCTGGATATGTTATGTTATTTTACTTAAACGTTGTTTTAATAAAAAAAATATAAATATTACAAATAAAAATGATGATAAAAATTAATAAAATAATCAGTTGTTATCAGACATAAACCTCAATAATAATGTTTAAAAATATGCTTTTAACAAAGCTCTTCATTTGATCGACTTAAAAGTGGAAAATATTTTAGTACTTTAATTAGTTAAACTAAACAAAGTAATGGAACCCTTTAAATAATTGAAACACTGCAAACTCGAAGCTCTCAGACATATGCAGAGCATCGGTTAAGAGCTCTGTAAGAATATTACACAAAAGTTTTGGGCCAGTTCCAAGTGGAGCACAGCCAGATTTTGCTAAGGCAATTGCGGTCAGTTCAGGTCTTGTACCGGTCCACCTGCCCCCCGCCTTCGGCCCCTGCTCATGCTGCTTTTAATGTTCTATGCTGCACTCTTATATGTGGGCTGTCTGCTAACCTCCTCCCGTGCCCGCTCCCGCTCCGCTCAGCCCCAACCCACAACCTGTTCAACATAATTCGCAGCAGTTTTTTTAATCAGAGCAAGTGGCTCACTGGACAAGTACTCGTAGTTCTCGGGCTGGTACTCGGGCTGGGACTCTTAGCAGCTGCTGCTGCTGCCCACCGATTAGCCGTAGTGCTTAGCCGGTACCAGTTCAATGCACTGCAAAGTGGTTACGTATTATAACCCACACACAGACACGATGGTGGCGCAAGTTTTAGACAAGTGCGTCAAAAGTTTTATGCCAACGCAGATTTAAGTTACGGCTTTAAGCCAAATCGGTGCTAAGTCCAGCTATGAGCCGAGGGCCGTCCGTTTGCCGAGGTTTTAGCTTTAATTCAATTTGCCTAGGTAAATCGCTGGGATTATATAGTAAAGTCGGACGTTCATCTGCATACTCGTACTCGCACACACTTATACACACATATCCATACACATCGCATAAACCTACATATTTGGCTTAAAGCTCTGTACGCCATCTGCCCCCCGTCATCCCCTGGTGCTGCCTATCAGCGCTTACGAGTGTGTAGGCAAAAGAGATTTGTAAATTCTACACTTTTTTTTTATTCAACTTCTCACTCTATCTCACCCTCTCACCCGCTGACTCTCGGCTCCCGCCTCGTCTTTCAGAGCTTAACCACATCCTCAATTTTTCTAGTTGTGCTAAAAAGCGAGTGAAAAAAAATGAACGTAATCATAATTTTTGTGCCGTCTTTTGTAGGTTGGCCGCTTGCTACACATGTTGAAAATTTGACTGCCTCAAACTGTGTTTTGCTTGCCCCATTGCGGGCTCTGGGGCAGGTGTATTTCTTTTTAACAGCCTGCCTGCCGGTTTTTCTCTACTTTTATTTTGTGTTTTTGAGTTTTTGTGTTTTTTGCCTGCCCTGCCAGTTTGCCCGCTTGCCAGTTTGGCTTGTTTGCCTTTTGCAGCTTGACTGGTATTAATTTTGAACGCGTGCAAATGGAGCTGGTGCCTACGACCACATGCCGGGACAGCTGCTCCTGCTGCTCATGTCCATGTCCCTGGGCGTGCGCCAAAACCAGCGACAGCCCGAGCAACTGGAGCTGCGGTCATAACGATGCCAACTGCAACTGCTGGGCCCCCCCTTAAACTGTTGTCCTGACGAAGGTTCCAAATTAAAATGATGTGCCACAAAATATTTAAGCAATTTTGAAAGTACACATAATGAATATGTACGAAAATCGTTATGTCAAAAATCTTTTCAAATTGCTCTTAATGGATTTTTCGTCTTTATTAACTCAGTTATTTTGTAATAAAGCGCAATCAAACTGGGATATAGCAATTATAAGGGAAAAGTGGGGGAATATTGGGCAATCAAATTGAGGCTCTTTTAAATGTCTCTGTTGCATTTTTTTTGGTTTCGCACATTTGACAACTTTTTTTTATCAGCAACAAAGCAAATCTTTAATAAAATTATTGACTGGTAATCCCCCTCAAAATCTATTTCTATACTTTTTTTTGTCTTTGCGCCACTTTGAATCGTTAATGCAAATACACGTTTATTTATTTAAAGCTTCTATTAACAGCACGTTAATTAAAGATTCTCAATGCTCACTAATAAATTCGTCATGTGGTGTAAAATCATTAGGACTGTGTTAACGAAGACTCGATGACAGCAGTTGGACCGATCACATCTAAGACTCTTAATTTGATTTCCAAACATTTTCATCGGGGTTTTCATCAATGCAGCGACTGAGTTTGGCCTCAATTCATTAGCATTGGATCAAAAACAGAACTTTGTAACGGCCAAGCACAAATTCGATGCACAAATTGTGTGAAACTTGTTAAATGTTTTACATTTTTTATGCAAATAGTTTTCAATTAGCAGTCAAACAAAGTGCTGGGCAACAAAAGCGCGGCTGACTTTACAATAAAAATGCAAAATTGCAAATAATTAAAAAAAAAAACAGGAGCAGCCTGCCGACTGCAGCCTGCAGCAGCGGGCAATAGCAACAACAAAGTGCGATGGCAAAAATTAAATTATGTGTGCCACAAAGTTCGCCTCGAATTATGTCGCATAAATCAAATAAACAGCAGCAGTGGCAAAAAAGTAAAAATATAAAAATAAAACAAAAAAAAATATGAAGAAGTGGAAGAAGAAGCAGCGGCAGCAGAAGTTGAAGCTGCAAAAATGTTGAGGAAAATAACTGAGAAAAAATTTATACGAAAAACTTTTGCATTTAAAGCGAGCCCGTGGGCAACAGCAGCGCGATGGCAGAGGAGGGGGTGGCTGCTGAGTTGGTGGCAAGTGCGCCGTGTGTTAGCGCAACACTTGGCTATGGCCAAAAAAAAATACCAACAACAACAACAACAACGAAAAGCAAAAAACAAAAACAGCAATTTTTATACGTATTCGTATTGTGAAGTAGAAACCACAGTCAGCAGTGGCAGCAGCAGCAGCAGTGGCAGCAGCGGCGACGGGAGGCAAAAACAAGTGTTTAAATGTCAACAGCAAACAGAAGAAAAACCAGCAGCAGCAACGGTCCCAGACAGGCCAGACAAAAGGAGTTATGTGCGAGTGTATCCGCGGAGTCTGCGGAGCCACACAATTCATATGGAAAGATAAGCGCTGCCGCGTCTGCGTCTGCGTCTGAGACTCATCTTCTATTTTATATGTATGTATTTTAGTTTTTTTTTTCGTAGCCCAGTCAAATGTCATGAACTTTTTGGTGCGCAGTCCACAGCGGTCAAAATACAAAATAATACAAAAAAAACAAAGATAGACAGCAGCGCTGCATCTATGAGATACTTTTTGGCGCACATAAGGCGACGCTTCGCTTAATAACTTACCCGAAAGCAATGCAAATGTCAAAGTTATCCAAAACTGCATCTTGCCGCCGTTTGATGTGTATATTTGTTGTTGTGATTTTTAACTATTTGATTGGCCGCGTTGCTCAACACGTGGAATTTTTTCTATATTTTTTTGTAGCTGTTTACAGTTGCAGATACTTTGTATCTTTTGTGTTTAGTTGCAAGCGGCTGCCTGTTTTAGGCTTGGCCATGCATTAGAGCCATGCATTTGGGTAAACATTTTGCGCAATAGACACGAAGTACACAAAGACACACACACACGCACACTCACACACACACACTGAGCGTAAGCTTGTTATTTAATTCAAACTGTTAAACTGAATTTAATAACCTTTTAGGTGTTTAAGCCATGCAAATGCTTTTTAGCGGCTTTCAGTTGTTTGTGCTTTGTCGTTAATTTCCAACTCGTTTCCACTCGACTTTGTTTTGTTTTAATCGTTGTTGCACTCGACACGCTAGAGACACGCGACGTACATAAACAACGCGCAGACCGTTGAAGACTAAACGCAGATACAAATGCCGCCTCCGTAGATACGTCAGCCCGACAGGTCCAACTCGAAGCGCCGCTCACAGACGATTGAAGCGAACTCGAACCTGGAATCAGGTGGCTCACAGAACGAAGCTGCAGCCAACTCGAACTCAAACGCGAACTTATACGATGAAAGCGAGGCGAGTTATTGCCGGTTTGAGTCATTGCTAAGCCAGTCATGCGACGAGAAAGAGGTTGCGGCTAACCAGCTCTTGTTGTAACAAACATCTATATGATTTTAACTTCAAAAAAAGTTTTAATTAAATTTTTAAAATGTTTGACTAAAAAGTTATATATTTATTAATTGACTTTCAAATTTATTATTTCTTTCAACATTTTTGGCAATTTTTGTCATTTTTCTGTGTATCTCTATATCTAAAAACGATTTCAGGCTCGTTTCATCTTTTAGTACAGCCGCTTCGTGGACAGCTTCGTATAGCCAAGGCACGACTCTCGCACAGCAGCCACGACGCTTGCGCCTTGCCGCCGCCGAAGAGGTGCACAACTCTGCTAATATTTTCGAACTGTGCAGCCACGCTCTCATACAAAACTCTCCTACGCAGGCAGCTCCAATAGCTGAATATAAATTCGAACTATTTTAGCAGCGAGCGACCAAACTGAACCGTATAAGAGTGGCGCACAGGCTATTCGAAGAGCTCAGCAGAGCTGCTGTAGCAGAGAGGCAGCAACATGTCTGAAGACTGACTTTTCGGTTATGAAAGTAAAAGTGGCAAAGTGTAAAAGTGTCCCGTCCGTTCGTCTAGCTGGCAACGTTATCCGAAAACATGGCAAAAACTTCACCGAAAACAACAACAACAAGAACAAGTTTAGCACAAAAGATTCTAAAAGTTTTCCATACTATCGAAAGTGAAGTCAATTCGGGTGCCTTAAGCAAACAATAATAATACACACCAACATTTATTGAAAGACAAATTATGGATTGTACCTCTCCTAATTCAAGCCCGAGAGAAACACCTTTCATAGAAAGTCTGTATCATTTGAAAGATACAAATATTTCTCATGAAACGCGAATTAAAATCAGTTTTAAAGGACTGCTTTGGCAAGCTGCAAATCCAAGGGAAATATACAGGTTTAATGGTAGATGAATCATTTTTATTTTTTTTTAAGAGTCAATTGTGAGAAATGCAAGTTGCAATTTTTGTCAATAAACACCCGACTGCAACCTTCCACTTGTAAGCTTCACGGAACTCCTTGAGCTGTAAACTTGTCAGCTGCTGCAGCTTTTCCAGGCCAGTAAATAACTCTTCATCTAGATCGCTGAACCCTGTGCATGAGTCTGTTTAGTATCCAGTGAAAATCCACAGAACCATTGAAACATTTTTCGACCACAAGCCAACTAGGAAGTGAATAACACATTAGGAAATACTTTAAGGGTAAGGTAAGGATATTACTTTCATTCCCGAGAAGTCTCCAAATGCAATGCAACAAATTATTCAGAAATAGTTTGACACACTTTGTATCCCTATAGAACAATACTCCACCGTCCAAACAACATGTATTCAATTTAAATTTTCTCAATACAGCTCCCGTAAGTTCTGGTCATAAAAAAGATTTCTGCACGCTCAATTGACCATAGATTGCAGCAAGGCAATCTCTTTGATATGATCATATTGCTCATATGAGTCATAGGGAAAGTCTTCTCAGTTTTAATTATTCCAAGTATGACAATCGAAATGAAAACCCTCAACGTCAGCGACAGCTCAACACTCACTAAAGAATTAAATGTATTATCATGATGTGAATGGGGGGTGAGTTCAGTGTAAACTGAATATTAATCGGGTCTGCTTGGCTTGCTAATGAATTCCGACACACACCCTCATAAGAACTAACAAGAACGTATCCACATTCGTGTGAATTTATGAGATAGATACGCGGCACTTTTGACCTCCTCAACACGTACATTGTGTCTAAATGAAGAAGACGCGCTTCAGTTTTAACCAAATAAATATTTAAATAATAACCAAAATGTATAAGTAGTTCTTCAACAAAAATTAATATCAGATAAAACATTAATTTAACGCATTTAAACAAATTGTTTTAGCTTCTAGAGTTTTTTATGTTCTTTATAAAGATATCACTATGTAATGAGCTTAGTGTTATCTAAGATAAAATAATTAATACAAAAAAACGAATTCAATTCGAAATGAATATTAAGGCTTATTCACGAAACGCGTATTCACGTTCATAATTACTTCAAAATAATTGAACGTACGCTCATAAAATGTTTTTTAAATTAATTGAATCGCATTTTTTGAAAAGAAATAAAGAAAAAAACAACAACAACAAAACGAATATAAAAAAATGCGAAATGCGGTAACGACTTTGCTTTTGCCAATGATAGACTGCAATAAAAATGTTTTTCTATAGCCAAAACAAAAAATGGACTGAAAATTGAAGCCATGAAATAAGCAAATTCAAACTGAATACTCAACAGATACATACGCTTGTGTGTGTGCGTGTCTGCATTTGTGTGTGTGTGAATAGTAAAAGAAAAACTTGTGCGTTAAAGGCAGCAAACACTCACAAACTGACTCGAATCGCCATCTGTAACAGACATTTCGGCGCATCATCCACGTGGTTGACTTTCGATGGGTAACGAATGGCTGGGAAGAGGCTGTCCGGATGGGGACGGGATTGGGGATGGGGGTGGGGTATGGGGTGGTGCGCCTTGCCCCAGACACAATAGTCGTGTGTACAATTATACCTATGCAGGCTAGCAGGGAGTGCCAGTGGCCAGTAGTCCACACAGCAGGCTTTATTAATGGCTCATAATGACTTAAGTGAAATTACTGAAGCATAGCGACCCCCACCCCTCGCCCGGCCTTCACTCGCTGTGTCTGTGCCCCTCTTTTCCCTTTTGCCCTGCCAACTCGGTCGCTGTGCGGTTGGAAATTCAGCTGCAGTCATAAACAGCGAGAATTCCCACGCGGCATTTAATATTCCTTTGGCCAAGTAAATTTTCGCTGCTCTCACATGTTGCTGCCTTCAGAATATCCACAGGTCTCTGCTGTAGGCCAAAACGGGCATATTACATTTGAGGCCAAGTTAATTCGATTACTTTACTATCTGCAACCTATGTATGCGGTGTAGTCTAATTGGGTTTCGGACAGTTCATATGAATTTCTCATAATGCAATAGCTGTAAACTTCTCCTTTTAAGTAAGAAAATAATTGATAAATCATTTCGCTATTAGCTTTAAATTCTTAATGCGATTCACCTGTTCTTCAACTTCTGCTAAGTATCGGCTGATTAAAGCGCACAACTGTTTGTAAGGGTATTAGCTAGTTCGGGCTAACTGTTCCTGCTTGCTTTAGTTATTCGCTGCTGTTGTATTTATTGTTGTTACTTAGAGGAGCTGCTGCCGTGCAGGCGAGTAGTTAAGGTCAGTTCATATATTATGCTTTGCCTGGCAAAGGTGCCATAAGTCCATGAGTGTGTGCGTGAGTGTGTATAAAAGACAGAGAGAGCGAGAGAGAGAGAGAGAGAGAGAACGAGCGAGAGAGTCAGAGAGATAGTGTGAGTTAGTGTAGTTTTTGCCAGGCAGCAGGCAGCAGGCAGCTCTTATTTACTTTGCCTGTCTGCCCGAGTCGGCAACTGTTGCCTACTTTTGTGCGTCTCTGATGTCTGCCTGCTAATTAAGCGAAATTTTGCGTAATAAGCTTGTCTGTAATTTGCGCTATCTTTTCGCTTTTTGTTTTTGTGTTGTCATGCTGCTGCTGTTCTTGTTGTTTTTGTTGCAATGTTGTTCTTGTAGTTGCCGTTGGTTTTGCCTATTGGCTTTGTTTTTGTTGCTCCTCCTGCTCCTCCTGCTCCTGGCTACTCCCAGCTCTGGCCCTGTCGCCTTTGTGTTGACTTTGTTAACTGTCATCAAGGTGTTCATTGGCTTTGTTATTACGCCTCAATGAATTTTCGGGTGTGTCTATCTGCACAAATTGTGCGCCATTCAAGTGATATATGCGTGTAATTTTTCATATGTGGCAGCAGCTCGGTTCGATAGTTGGGGTATACTCTGCTGCTTACAGTTGAGAGCCTCGGTAAATCATGTTGAGCCGTGAACTGAGAAACTGATACACACACACGCACACACACATGCGAGCACACAGTGTCCAGGGGTCAGCCAAGGGAAAATTGAGAGCAAACTTAATGGAGTACATAGATTTATTGTCTTTAATTTGCTTTATCGCAAAAGTGCGTTTTAAATTGCAGCGATTAAACGAATTAGATATGTTCTGCTCTTAATTTATTGTGTTTTTTTTTTCTTTTGAACAGCAAGCTGCATATAGTTTTACAAATTAATATTTTGTTTTAAAGAATTAATAATCTAGCCAATTTGGTTATAAATTAATGGAATTCGATTTGTTTAGCTGTTTATAAGCCGATAAGCCTAGCCGAAATTGGGTTTACAATTACATAGCACTTCGAGCTCGGCCCATTCAAGCGAACGCTTCCATTGTTATATTTTGACTGATAAGGCGCATTATTAACGCTACGTCAAATTCAGCACTCGCATAATTTTCAAAAATTCACACATGCCTAATGGAAAGATCCTATATCGTTGTATTTTCGCACCTGCTCATGTTGCTCATGTTTCACTTTTGTTTTGACAACGCCTTTCTGTGTTGTTTTTTATTCTGGCAACAGATCTGGCTGGATAATAACAACATTATTCACACAGAAACCAGAGGGCACTCACACAAATATACGCACACAAGCACACACACATGCACGCACAGCATGGTGGCATTTTAAACACATGTAAACAAAACCGTTGAATTAAACCGAAAATTAGCATCGATTAAAGTCAAGAAGCGGCGACAAAGCATCCCCTTCCCTCCTGCGCCCCTTGGCCGCACAGCACCTTATCAGTAACAAAGCCAACACACGAGCACGCACACACACACACGCATACACACGCACACACGCACCGCGTTTATCTTGCGCCCCCTTGCTTTAAACAAATTTTAACATAATTTAAACATGTGTTGAAGGCGCACACGCTGCGTATGCTTAATCCCTTTTAATCCGTTTTTAGGCGCGCGCCTGCAACGCGCGACGCGCTACATAACCTCAACAACAAGAGCGCGGACTAACCTAACCTAATCTAACCTGCACAACAACAGCAACAACAGCAACAACAACAACAACAGCAACGCGACAACAACAACAAACTGCAGGCACTGATAAGGCAGCCAGGGCCGACGCTGCCGTTGACGTCCTTGGCGGGTCCATTGAGGGTGCCAGCATAAATAAATAATAGGGTGCATAAGTAACTGTGCGTGTGTGTGTGTGCATGTGTTTGCTAAACTGCAAAAATATTAGTGCGCTCGCGGGCCTTAACTCAGCTGCCCTTGTTATTAGACAGCTGCGGCCTACACACGGTGCAGCGAGTCTCCATGCGGGGGGTGGGGTTGCAGAGTATTGTAGGGTTGTCTTAGTGGCATAAAAGTCTAGTCTTAAGGGTTGCCGCCTACTACTTATCATATGCAAATGTTTAAAAATGTTTGTGCTCATAAATGCTGACAAGCCACGCGCGTGAGAAGTGTTTGCAAGCGACCCTCCACCCCCCACTTCAGCCCAACCCTTGAGTTATCCATAAGTTCAACACAATTTCAGACGCTTCATCAGGTTTGTCTGCAATGCCATAAATTCATTAGCAAGTTTTTTACGACGTTTCACAACTATCGAGACTGTTGTCCTGTTGTGAGTATCGCGCTTGCTTTTTATATGGCTCATAAAAACACATAATTAGGTAAAGGTTAATGCCGAGTGACCGTTGGCAAATACGTGTATATTTTCTTGCAAGATGTACCCAATTGTATACACCCCTCCCTGATAGCCTAAGCTATACTTAATTTATGCTCCTTCATGCTTACTTGTTTGTATCAGGACTTTATTGAGACCTTGACCTAACTACGACAAACTTTTGAACAAATAAAATCAATTTTCGGAGAATTAACGTGCTCGCAGCTCCCACTGAAAATACTTTGTTTATTATAATTATGCTTTATTATGTACATTCCCAGTTAGCTCAATAGCTCATTAAGTTACTTATTTAATTTTTGCGTGTATGGGCCAATTGCGCTAATTAACTTAATTCGCTAGACTCGCAGACGTAAACATTTTTCTATAAATAAAAGATGCGTTTGTATGAAGCGCTGGTGAAAGTATTTATTGAGTAAAACATTGCCTAAACATAGATAATTTGCTTAGGGTGTATCATCTAAATGTGCCACGACAAACCAAGAGTAAGAAATTGATGTATCGATTGCAAATGTTATTTGTTCATAGTATTATAGAAGCTACATGTCCAATTAACGCTAGCTCTTAAAACCTAACAGATTTGCTCAATCAAAGGGTTTTTATGATCGATTGGAATTGGGCACCTTTTCAATCGGAAAGGCACTCGTAGTGCGCAGGCAGTAGGAGGAGCTACGTTCGAAATTTCAAAATTCAAGCTCTTATAAGTTCTGAGGTCGGCGCGTTTGTACATATGGTCGGACGGACAGACAGACGGACATAGTGGATCGGCTTTTGAGTCTGCCTAAGGCTGTAAATTGAAATTCTTTAAATTCTTGTCACCTAAGAATACCGGAATACCTAATTATTTATAAACCATACATATCTGGACATGAATTTGTTAATAGCAATAAAAAAAGCTGTAAAGCTGGAAAAGGTTATTTTTATTTTGAGTTTTGAGTCCAAACAGATTTGATTGGCATAACAGACAAAGCGATTGTTTAACTTGAAAATTGCTTTAAATTTTCTACTTTGGTATTTTCAATTCATTTTTACACTGATTTATTCTAATTAATATCATTGGATTCGAATGTTATTTGTAGCACTTGCTCTACTGCACATACATGTGCAGCATATATAAGGCATTTGTTTTGTCTGCTGATGGGGCCAGCTCACATTTGGTTTGAACACTTTTCACTCTGGATATTCTCGATTTTTGGCTAGCCCTGTGCTTTCAGTTACAGCCTTGGCCTGCTTTCAACATGTCCGTCTTCAATTGGTCAGACTTTTGAGCCATTTTTCAGCTGCTCTTTGGTTGCAGCTCAATTTTTATGCAGCTTTCTATGGTTGGCTTGACGTGCTGCTTTCTTAGTTACTCTGGATTCTTTTTGCATGGAAAATGTAATTTATACAAAATTAATTTACGTCATAAAACGACTTTTGTGCCTAGGCGGGGCAGGGCAGGGCATGGCACGGCAGGGTTGGGCGGGTAGAGTTGAGCTGTGGGGAATGCTCAGCTGGCTGCGACTGTGAACTGTTGATGTCATAAATGTTGCATGGCACAAACACAAAACACAAGGCACACACACATAGTCACTCGCACACACAGAAAGCGACAACGAGAGCAACAAATATGCATCGAAATAAAATAAAATATAAGCCAAAAAGTAGTAAAACCCAAAGCCCTGGCCAAAAGGCCCAAAAGCTGTGCACAATTTATGCATGAACACGCCCCCTTTAGCGCCTCCATACTGGCAACATTTTGTTGCACTCCCTACAGCCACATAGAGGGGCGAGAAGACGGCGCAGAAGGGGTACTTGCCTATTGTGAATGCAGCTTAGAATTTGTTGCAAATAAAGTGAAATGGCAACGGGCTCTGCTCCGAAATTCCGCACACACACACACATACACACACCGAAAAGAAAGAGCTGGCACGGAAGGAAGCCAGGGCTGCTGCGGGCGGGGAGCTGGGGTGTCGAGTGAGGGGGGAAAAGCCAACAAGGCAGGGCCAAGAAACAAGAAAAAAATTGGCAATTTAACATTTGACGTTTTCTACGAGACTTGTTCAAACAATATACTTGGGAATTTGTTTTAATGCTCAGGCGAGGCAAAGAGTTTGGCGGAGTTGACGGTCGTCTGCCTTAAGCTCCACACTAGCTACAAGGAGCCACTAGGACTAGGACTAAGACAGGGGCCGTGGCTAGAAGGGCAACTGGCAATAATGGCTTTAAATTTTTATTAGATGACGACGCTTATGTGCCTTAGTTGCCTTCTATGCAGCCCCGGCACGTTACAGCTGCTTGAAATGTTGAAATGTTGTTGAAAATGCGATGCAGTTGCAGTTGTTGTCGCAGTTGTTGTTGCCGCACTCGTCAGTACTTGTACATGTGTCTGTGTGTGTGTGTGTGTCTGAGAGTATTTGTATGTGTGTGTATGTGTGTGTGTGTGTGTGTTAGTAAGGTAAAAATTGCCAGTTAGCTGCACTGTGCAAACACGTTCATATCAAGCTGCTCATGTAGAAATAAGTATAAGCACTAATTACCAAAAATAAAATAAATACAAACAGGTTGCACGCACAAAGCAGAAAAGTGGCTTACAGAGAATGAGATAAGTCGAAGAGCGAATACGCTTTTCCAAAAGTTGTGTAGAGAAATATATTGTCAGTGTCGAAAATATTTATTATGTTAGCGTGTACTTTATAGCATACAAAAGTATTTGTTTAAAAAAATCTTTTATCTTCGATCCAAGTAGATCATCATGTATGAATACCTGGCATATTTGAGCATCAGGCCATATCTGTGCTTTTTCTTTAGCTAGCTGCTCTTAATCGTAATGAAACGAATAGGCTGCATTTGGATGCATAATCACACATGCTTATTTCAAAAATTTCAGAAAATAATAGAGAAAGAGAGTGAGAGAGTGAGAGTGGGAGAGGGGAGACTCTTGTGTTTGCATATATTTATAAATGCAGTATACACAATATTAACAACAATATCTAACACGCCAAATGAGCGCCATGTGTCTATGCAAGTGTTTCTACGTGCGTGTGTGTGTGTGTGCACGTTTAGCTAGTTGCCCCTGAGCGTATGCTACACTTTATTTTATGTAGCTGCTGTCGCCTAATTCGCATAATTACGCGCTTATTATTTTTGCAAACCGGCTCTGCTGCCGACTCGCTGTGTCCAGCAGCTACACACATACACACACACACACATACGCACATAAAACTATAATTGTATTTGTATCTGTTTGGCTGTGTGTGTGTGTGCGTAATTGTATTTCGCTTTGCGTGTATCCTGTAATTGTATTATTTGCTTGATTTCATTATTTTCTACAGCGCAGCGCAACGCAACGCGCATCGGTTATAATTAACCAAATAAATAAAACAGTCGAAACTGTCCAACAGATATAGCGGCATTATAGTTGAGCCTAAAGGGAAACGGAAGCGGGCCGAGCAACAACTAAATAGAGATAGCTCCGCACACACACACTCGCACACACACATGTGTGTATTATTGAGCACTGACAATGCCCCGCGGGCTAGATTTGGGCTTTTTGTTCATTGCCACCATGACAGCAGCAAATTAAATGGCTGTCATTTCGCCTTTTTTACCCTATAAAAGCTGGCAAGAAGGTGTGTGGCAGCCATTGAAAGCATCAATTGTAATTAGATCTGTTAATATATGTTTTAATAAAATATGACAAGATATATAAAGCTATGAATCACTCAAAACTTTTAATGCAAAATTATTTAATAATGAAAAACCGTAATACACGTTTTGTACCTTCTCTGATTATGAATGAAATTATAACTGACACAAGCAAGGCAAGGGAATCTAAATTCTAAACTTTTATCAGACTGTTTCCCGTGTTCATTGTAAACTTCATGGCAGCTGCTGCCATGAGCGACAAAGTACCATGTGGATAAATTGGGCTGTGCTCTTTAAATTGTTATTAAAAGGCAACTAACCATAGTCGTTCATCGTCGTATTGCTGATTTTTGTGCAATTATGGTCAAAAAGTGGCCAGACAACTGTCAAGTACCTGAAAATATGTTGCAAATTTTGCCAAGCAGATAAGCCAGACATTCAAATAAGATGCTTTATTTGCTTTAACATTAGATGTATTTTAATTAAAGTTAGCAATTATGTATAATCAGTGCTAATATATTTTGTTTGATTTAATTATAATTAAGCGAGTTAAGAACAATATTGAATAACCCAAGGAGAAAAAAGCCACAAATTAAATGAAGTTAGAACAAATAAATAGTCTCGAATAGCACTTTAAATTTCAAATAATTTATATTACTAATTTGAAACAAATCTATGATCTTTAGATTTGTTTCAAAAATCTGTCTGGTCATAGAATCATTTGCAGGGCATTTAATAGTCAAGCATTTTTGACTATTACATTACCAGTATTTTTTTTATTTTAATGTTTGTCTGTTGGATAAGCTATTGGCCGTTTTGCAAATTTGGTATTCCTATTTGTCCGCTTGGCTTTGCATTATGAAGTTGTGAGCATAACTAATTGAAAAGTTTTTGTCGCATTTGGCACTTTGGATTGCTTGGTTAGCGGATTTGCAACAGGAAACTGGCAACTGGCAACTTGTAACATGCCACAACGTGCCATGAATTCATCACAAAATGTTTTTGTGAGATTAGCGATTGTTCTACTTCTGATCTAAGTAAAAACTGTTTAAAGAGCTTAGTGAAATTAAGAGCTAAAAAAATAGATGGCCATAAGAAGCAAGGCTAACAACTTCAGAGTACTTGCGCCAGCCAATGTATATAATATGATTTAATGGAACATTCCCAAATTCACAGAATTTTCAAGTATAATGTTTTTTTTTTTGTTATTGGTTTGCTGTGAAATTATTGATAAATACTTATGTATTGAAATTCGATTAAAGGTTGCTTAGCAAAATTCATAAAATATTAGCCATTACCTAGAATTGTAGAAAGCATTTCACAGTTTCGTGGAAATGTCATATTTTTATGCCTAAGTTCCAAGAATTTGTAAATTTAAGAAATCTTACAGAAAACTTGAAACGGTTATTGTTGTAATTCGCTTATGTGGACAATGCATTATAATAAAGACCAATCTTTAGTGCGAGCCGTAAAAATTAAGAAGACAAGTTACTTAACAGGTATCAGCAACAAAATCAGTTAGCCTTATGGATTCTAAGTAATGCTATTATAAAACAAATTCCATGTGATCTAATTATCAAGTTTTTCTATAAAGTTAATTTGATTGTTTATTGATTGTTTATTGAATGCCTATACTCTAAACTTGTAACTGGAGCTACCTTCCGGTTTCGCGTGTGCGCACACACAGACGTAGACTTTTCCCAGCACATACACACTGACACACACACACACACAGGCGAACTCACAGAGACTCGGTGTGGAATTCAATAGTCTTTAACAGGCAGCCTGTTACGTTATGGCCTCTTGGCTCACCACCGCCAATAACCACACAAATTACATTTATTTAAGTTCCGTCACATGAAACGTTTACGGCCCTTGGCCACACATACACACATTTACACAGACACACACACAGAGACGCACACACACACAGCGGAAAGCAGCCCCAGAATCGCTCTCATAACTCAGCGTCTCCATGCAACAATTGCCCATCTAATTCACTCAACTGCTCACCTGTTGGCCCGCTCCGTCAGTTGGTGTCTTCAACGTTTCCATCGCCCATCGCCCATCGCCCATCATCATCATCATCGCCGTTGTCTTGGCTGCCGGCGTCACAGTTAATGTTGTCTGATGTCATTAGCGCAGCTCCCGAGACTTTGCCCCCCACTCCCGCCCCAAAGCCTAAGCCCAAACCCAAATGTAAACGCGTATTGACAGTTTTCATTGGATGCCAACCTTAAAGATACACGCGTAATTTATCACTTCACATTTCTCGACTGCTTCGCACGCCAATTAGACACCCCTGCCCCACCCTCCCCCTCCCGCGACACCTACTCGGCACAGCCGAGTAAAGCATTTTACATGAACTTGAATGAGCTTATTATTGGTTTCGCTTTTGTCGATGGCTGTCAATAATATTGATACCCATACTAAACGTATTTATATGTATATATTGCTGCTCTCTTTATAGGCATGGATTTTTTCCCACCAAGCTAAGCCGCTGTCCGCCTCGCAGCATCGCCCCTCCGCACCACCGCACCACCGCACCGCTGTGTCACCGGTCCGCTGCTTGTTGTGGCTAATTTGCTTTTATTATTCGCATTAAATTTTATGCTTATGTTTATTTTGTATTTTTTTTTTTTGTTTTCTTCTCTAATAAAATTGGAGAGCCGATAGAAATTGAGACATTGTTGCCAGTGCGAATTAGCCGGAAGTGTGTCGTCCTTATCCGCTTCGCTGCCGTGCATTTTAATAGCCAGTTTAGACCAACAGTTGCTGCAGCAGCTGCTGCTTTCATGAGCTTTGCCTGGCCTAAACGCAATGATTAGAAATTGCTGCCAACGACGAAGCGTATCCAAGTGTTATTAACATTTCCGACATGTGATGCCCGTACAGTGACACTTGGGGATGTCAGAAACAGGACGAACTCAATCTTTACACAGAATGCTCCCAAGTATACCAACTGTTATTTCCATTTTAACACGCATGCAATTTAATAACATGTATGTGCATATATTATGATAACTAACCATCACAATGTAAATCATTTGCTTTAAAATTTACCAAGATTTTAAATTTAATGTCTTAACTTAATATGGAGGCAATATAAAGTAAGGAAATGATTACGGCTTAACTGGATTTAATACGTTATAATGCAAGAATTAAAACCTAAAGGCCTGAACAGAAATAAATAAATTCTAATAACATCACTGTCACAATGTGGATATTTTATTTGCTCGTCGGGCCTTGAAATTCGGCATATATGTTATATTATGCGCAAAACGAGCCTATCCTTTTTTTTTAAGACTTAAATCCACACTAATGGTTCTATGCATCAAAATAGATAACATTTAACATCGACTAAAGTGTTTTGTTTTGAAAACTATAAAGAGCTTTACAATTGGAATCCGTTGACTCTTCACTAGTCTGATCCCAGACTATTAACAGCTGAAAGCAGGTGAAGAAGAACCTCTAGATTATTGGGCCAAGAGTGGAATAATGAATAACGCTTTGTGACACTAGCTTTAAAACTATAGTAAATCAATATTTTTAGATTTTCTAGTGCGATATCACCAGGCAAAGGGCAAACACATTTTATTACTGTGCAGCAGTTGCCTCGACTGATTGATAGAAAATAGGCAAATATACCAAGAGGCCGTGAGCAGTCCCATTTAATTTCATAATATTTTCACAGCAAATTCAATTATTAAGACATTATTATTTAAGTTTTGCATTAAATCGTTAAACTTTAAATTCCTTTCCTGGCACTAAAGTTTACACACTGCTCTTTAAAATAGCTGAAATAATGCTGCAGATAATAAAGTGGGTTTTGGGCTGCGCTTTGAGCAGCTGCTGTTTATCAAATCCGTGGCGAAATCTCTTTAGCTGGGAATTTTTGTATTGCGCACATATTTAACCTATATAACATATATGAGCCTAGCCCACCTTAATTAAAATCTCGCTGGCTGGCAAATTTCAATTATATTTTGTGACCCATCAGGAACAACAGTAAACAAGGCGAACCGGTCGACAATACGCCCTCAACGAGCACCACCACCACGACCGCCCTAGCACTGGGTCCAACCTGCTGCCCGGAACGGTTGTTGGCTTGTTTGTTATGAAATTCGCATATAGGTAAAGGTCTCATTGCCTTCCCGCCCCCGCCCCCGCCCCCGCCCCCGCCCCAGCCCCCGTCCCTGCCACTGCCCCGTCCCGGGGCAACGCATATGTGTCATAAAAACAGGCAGCGCATAACTCTGCCCCACATCCCATCCAGATCCCTCGCAGCCCTCTACTTTGCCGCTGTTGTTTTGTTTTTTATGCCACACCTCGATGCAAATCATTGCCACATCTGACGCACATGTGGCACGTAACAGACACAGAGACAAGCTCGTCGTCGTCGTCGCAGTCGTGGCAGGATTTGTCTGTTTTGTGATTGTCGTCGGCGGCGGCGGCAGCGGCTGCTCCAACTGCTACAGCTGCTGCTCCTCCTCCTATTCCTCCGCTCCGCTCCGCTCTGGCACTGTCTCGTCTGCTGTGACATTTTGTAGGCGCTATGGCGTGCGAAATTGTAAATGTTTGTGTCTCCTGCTGCTGCCCCTCCTCCAGCTGTTGGTCCTCCTGCTCCAGACGTTGCCGTCCATGTTGTGCCTTGTTGTTTTGGGCATATGCATTATTAAGAATATACTCAGCTGTCAACAAGTCAGCGTCTGGTGCAACTTCTGTTTGTGTTCAGACCGAGCGACTCTGGACCTTGATTCAACCCCGCCAAAACGTTTGAATTTTCGTGTATTTTGATGTTTAACCCTCAGCTGACTTTAGAGAGCTACTCAAGTTGGCAAATTTAGCAGACATCCTCTGAATTTGTTACGTCTTCCTAATGCTCTCTGGCATTTGTTAGCTGGTCTACTTCTTGGTTAGCCACATGGAAGAACTGCTGCTTAAACGACCCTAACTGACCCTGTTTCCGTTGTTGCTAATGATCGCAGTTATTGAACTTGCAACTGACAGTCCCTGCCCCTTCCCGTTCCCGTTACCGTTCCCCCTCACCCCTCACCAGTGTCTAGCCATGGCCCTAACTGGCCCGTCGATGAATCATGAGTACGTGCCGAAAGTTTAGTTTTGATTTTTTCGGCTTTTCGGCGCAAGAGCTGGAAAAGTTGACTCTGCTTGACCTGCACCAATATTGCGCGCCTTTTTGGAGCTTGTGCTTAAAAATTTATTTCATATTTTAGCTGACAGGACGAGGGACGAGGGCAGACGGGCGGGGGGCACATGAAATTGCAGCTGAACTGGCCCGCTTTCATATTTACTTTTCATTTATTAGAAAAAAGCGCGACTGCTGCAGTTACCCCAGCCTCGCCTCTCACTTTTGGCTCGTCACTTTTGCTCATTGGACACGTGTTCACAAATATTTGTGCTACGTGGTTGCACACCTTTCCGCATTCCCACTCTCCATTCATTTGCACCTTTGTGTACCTACTCCTTAGTGGTGCATAGGGTATACAATATGTAAATCATATGCAAGCCAAAGAATTTTATGGAATTTGCATTAACAAAAAAAAAACACAGGAAAGACTTGCAACATTTTTGTTTACAGCTTTGGCAAGATTTATAAAAGAGTATATGCTAAGCACAATGCAAAAATATTTTGAATTTCTTAATAGAATATCTTAGCTATAATAATAGACATTTGCATTGCAACTCTGCACAATTAGCTGTTTTTGTTTACATTTTGCTTGCTTTGATGCTTTGAATAACTGATTTGCAAACTTAAAATGGCACTTAAGACCTTTAAAGATACCCTTTCAGAAACTGGTGAATGCATCACGTGGCTTCTTTTATCTCTAGTGTGGGCGATCTTCCGACAATTTTCTGGGCAAATTGTTGTTTCGACGTTATGCAAATTATCGCCCTTCAAAAATAAACTCAACACTTGCAGAGTATTTGCATACCTTTGGTATACCCTCCCTTATGAGAACAGGGTATTTAGCTATACAGCAGTTGATAGTTGCACGCAATATTAAATAACGTCAAAAGTTTTTCGTTATGGGAAATTTTAACTACATTTTTTTTTTATTTCTGGGAATCGAAAATTATTTTAAGCGATAGTTTTAACAATCTGTCGACTTTTTGGATGACGATTATTTACACAACGTTACGTACATACATATATGAAAAAATAAGAGAACACGGAAGCAAGGAAAACCGAACATCGACAAATTTACCGGACGCACATATTTCCATGTTATTTCCTCTGCCCACCGCCAGCTGTTTTTCTATGCGGCTCTGATTTTCAATAAGCACGGGCAATCGGACACGAGACTGGGACACGGACTCGGACTCGAAATAGGTTTAAAATCATTTGCCGGTCGCTTTGCAGCTGATAATTTTACGATTTTCATTTGCGACCGTTGCAATTTAATTTTTGTTTAGCGGCGATTTGGATGCCAACATAGCAAGCTGTGTGTTTGCCAGGCCATCGAGAAATTTAATTTCGAGGTGAAATTGTAAACCATCGACGCGGTTTCCACTTTAAGCTGCACCCGAGCCGCAGTGGCATTGCGAGTGTTTGCCAACTGTGCAACTATGTTTATGTTTATCGCGGATTGAATGGGAATAGCTGTCGCTACTGGCGGTCCACTTGCGGGTTAAATATTTGCTGAAGCCCAGCGATTACTGCATGATTACAAATTGTATCTCAACTGCATGTATTTGCCATTGTCTGTGTTGCCTCTGCGGCCTGCTTATTGCTTGCTGTCTGCTTATTGGTAAATTATGCGCCAGAAATCTAACCATGAGCTGGCGCAAGCGAATCGATCCAAATAGCTGTTGAGATTGTTAGCCCATTGGCATGACCTTTGTTTGGCATTGTCTCCATGTGTTGCCCGATAAGTGAGCCTGATAATGCCGAAGTGCATTTCGCACACCTTTTGTTGCCAGCATTTTTGTCCATTAGGCAGTTGCCTTTATTACTTTTTGCACATGTTGAAAAGTTTGTTAGCAAACAACATTCCAGTTCATTTGTTCTTTACAATTCAACACTTTGCTGCTGAATGTGGACACATGCATATATATATATATATGTTATATATATGTACATCGATTATGGCCTGGCCGAAATGCTGACCCATTTATAATTCACATTCACAGCTATTCAACGGCTGCCATTTGCTTTCGTTATTTGCTGCATACTTTTAAGCTGTCAATTTATTATAGACCACTTTTAAGCTGTCTATTTAATATTTCGCCATGTTTTAAGCACCAAATGCTGTTGCATGCTGTGCCGGACTGTGGCCCATTTATTATTGATATGGCGCTGGCAATAGGCAAAGGCAATAGGCAACACTTTAAGCGCACACTTTATGCCACAGAATGGCCTCAAATGTTATCTAAATGGGCAGCCAGCCACGTGAATGTGTGTGGGTGTGTGTGTGTCTGTGCGTGTGTGTGTGAGTGTGTGGGCAGCTGTCTTACCTTTTTGGCCTTGGCATCAACAGCATCGACAGGGGACACTGCAAAAGATACAGATGCACAGATACAGAGTTACAAAGGGTGCACAAATACAGAGGATACAGGAGCTGAAGTATTGGTTAGCACATGTGTGTGCTGGGCGGAATTCAATTGCAAAATGTCGAAGACGTTCGTTCTGCTCAAACTGGCAAAACTTACCCGCTATAACTTTTCGACTATTTGCACTGGCTGCACTGACATGCAAAGTAGCAGAAAAATTGTCTGGCAAAGTTGCCAGCCAGACGCGCAGACAGACAGCTACGTATAAGCCCCACACACACCCTTTTGCTCAATGCCAACAACTTTTTATACCAGACGCATAAAGTAGCTCGAGCTGCTGCAGCTCTGACTGTATCTGTATCTTGTATGTTGTTGCAGCTTGAAGCTAGCTGCGGCTGCCTCTGCTGCTGCTGCTGCTGCTGCTGCTGCTGCTGCTGCTAAAGCTTTCGTTTTTGGCTTCTCGCTGGCGTATCTTAAAGATTTTTAACAGCACACAGCGCAAACTTGTCGAAAATACTCGTATATACGAAAATTGTTTAACAAGTTGAATGCTGCCAACATTGAACTGGCAGAAAAGAAAAAAAATGGGAAAAAAAATTAGAAACAACTTTTTCACCTGCTCAAGCCGAGCTGGGCCGGCCTGCAAAGTTTTCACACCGAGCCATAAGTTTTGTCGCTCTGTCGTTGCTTTTTAGCCAACTGCAAATTCCAGCAGACGCTTCGGCTTTGGCTTTAGTTTCAGTTTCATTTTGCAGCTTCAGTTTCTCAGCTTTTAATTAAATAATTTCTGCTAACAATGGCAGCAGAAGGCGGCAATAAAATGTTTTTCAGTCTTTCTCAACTGAACATTTCATATTTGATTTGGCTTTACGTTCTGTGCAATTATTTCGGCTGGCAAAATATTTAACTGCATTTCCTATTGATTTTACTGCTTTGTAATCAACTTGGCTACCTGCAGGCAGCAGCCAGGAAATTGACGATCTCCTGCAATTGTTGTGCCTTGCCAAAGCCTGAGCTGCAGCCACAGCCGAAGCTGAAGCTGACTCTCAAGCCAAAAAGCCATTGCCATAGCCATAGCCATCCCATAGCCATAGCCATGGCAATAGCCAGCAGTCATCCAGGAAGTGAGCGCAGCTGCATTTGTCTATTTTTCTACCGTCTTCTTTGCACACCCACTCACACACACACACTCACGCATGGATGAGAGGGGTGGGAGGGGCAGCGTTTATAGCAATTTTACCTGACTTTTGCAGCTTTGTTTGCGCTTGGTCAATAAATGAGCGTAATATTAAGACATTGATTCGAATGGCTAAAACGACATTGCTAGCTCAGTTGAAGCAGAAAAATGCAATGCAATGTTTTCCGTTAACTTTGATTCGTATGGTCAATAGAAGACCGGACAGCCTAAGGCGTTTTTCCTGCATTTCTTCAAGTGCAGCCACCAACTAGCAAAACGTTTTCTAAAATCTGGTAAACAAAAACTCAACAGAAACTTGACCAACAGATAAAGTTTAACAAAACAAGCACTCGTAAACTCTTTAACCAGGATCTGAATAACCTTTTCAGCAACAGCTTTAACCTGGTGTGAATATCCACTCTCTCAAAATTATATAGCTGATTTTTAATCATTTTAAATATATATATTAATCAGGAATATAAGCAAATCCCTTACGTAAAAGTATTCGTAGTAAAAAGTTTTAAGAAGTATCGATATAAGTGCCTTAATAAGAACTTAAATGTACCCTCAATAAAATGTTGTACCGAAATGGTATGTGTTGATGGAAAATGGAGCATATATTTGACAAGTCTATTATTATTCTATTAGATAATGTCAATGAAAATAAGTCCATAACATATGCCTGGAAAATCAAACCGAAGTAGACGCAGCTTCAAAACAAATTTAAAACTTAAATAGACGTTATTGCGCAGTGCTTACCTTGAAGTAGGCAACAATATTTTGCAGCTCAGTTGCAAGATGCTTCACCAAATGACAGCACAAGTGTGTGCTATGGTTTTTAAAAAGTCAACTAACCAAACTTGCTGGACCCCTCCACACACAGACACACACACACACACACACGCACACACACAGGCGCGCGCTCAGGTAAGCACACAGAGAATTTGTGACAAAGCTGCAGCTGCCTGCAAGCATGCAGCACTTTGACATAGATGAAGTCTACCTGTGTGTGTGTGTGTGCTTGTGTGGCCAACGTGGAGCAGAGCGAGCCAAAGGCTAATTCAAAGTCAGAGCGCGCACAATGCGCACAAACAGAAGCGTACAACGTCGCGCCCCCTGCCCAACCGTCTTCCTACCCCCCGCTATCCATTGTATTGTATTATGACAGCCGCTGCACCTGAAAGTATGCAGTGATTTTTTCCACATGCGCCTCGCTCTTAAAAACTGTAAACAAAAACAGGCAACAATAGAAAGGTGGCAATAGTTGACAACGACGCTGTGGCATTCCAAGTGTTCATTGTCCAGAGTTAGCCGCTGCACGCACCACTCCGTGCAAGTGTGAGTGTGTGTGTGTGTGTGTGTGTGTATTTCGAAACAGTTGGCATATCAACTGGTCGGACATGGTGTAAACACGTTTAATGTTGTTGCCCCAGTGTTGCACGGGTGCAGTTGCTCCTGCGTCGGCTGCATTTGCACTGTTGCTGCGTTTAATTTAATCTACTAGTCGAGTTGCTACCTTGACATGGACAAGCCCAGGCACCTCACAAACACACATTCAGACTGCTTAAAGCGGGTGCGTGCGTCTGTTTGTGTGTGTGCATGTGTGTTGGCTGCTTGAGTGCACCGCAAGTCCATTTAACTTAACTTTGGCCCTACATGCACTGGCATCGGTTGGATTTTTGGTCCGGACTAGCTTCTCTCTCTCTTTCCCACTCTCTCTCTCGGTTTCCCTGTCTCTCTGCATCACTCAAACGCACGGCCAAATGGTGACAGGGCTGCGTGTCCATATACATATGTGTGAATGTGCGTGCCTTTATCTGTGTCGGTATGTGTCTGTGGGCAACGTAATTTGCATGGTCAGCATACAACGGCAACGGCAGCAGATGGGCCAGGGAATACATATAGAATGGGGGGATGGGGCATAGTAAGGCAGAGGCAGAGACAGAGGCACAGGTCCAGGTCGAGCGTCCCTTGCTTAATTGCATGGTACTGCATTGGCAACTTCATGCTACCGAAATCCAATTGCTGCTACCAAGAACTGTTTCCTACTTTCGGGCCTGTTACGTCTGTTGGCGAGTTTTCTTAGTGTCAATCCTTAAACATGCATATTGAGTTTTGTTTTTCAATAATTTTTAAGCGTTAATATCAACAAAAGGCGAGGTACAACTTTAAAAACTTGATGGCCAGGTGATTATAGGTCTGACGTGTTCCAGAGGGACACATGTGCATGCGTGTGTTCACGTGATCTGAAACATGTGCAGCACTTTTTACGGCTTGCAGCAACGTAACGTTCAAAAAAAAGTAGTACATTGCACAAGTGCCGCGACACGCAAAACATTAAAAAGGGATTTTTTGTTTTTTTTTTTCGGATTGTGCGTCCTACAGAGTCAGAGTCAGGGAATCAAAATCAGACCGTGTACATATGTATGTTTGTAGTATGACAAGAGCTTCGTAAAAAAAAATGGCAAACAAATGGTGCGCATTTGCTGCCGTTTTTTGTTTCACTATCAACCATACGAATCATTTGCAAGCGATTTAATTTCAATTGCATGGGCGTTAATCAATGACAACAAAAGCCAACTGCCATTGAAAATCAACAATAAAGCCGATGCATAGAAAAAGGCTGAAAGCAAACCAGACAATTAAATTGACAAAAGTTGAAAAATCATCAAATAGATAACAATGGCAAATAATGTCAGAGTAGAAATTTAAATGCGCGCCAATGTCAATACAATATGATTACCAACACTGGCCTCGGCGCATTTTCAAGCACTTTTATAATCTTCTTGCCGCCACTGCCTATCGAAAGCATATCGTTCGAGTTGCAGAGTGTATCAGCCTGCCGCCACCAATTATTACTACCAGAACGCATTAATTCACAAACTTAAAAAAATAAATATAAATAAACATAGGAGCAGCTAATTTAGTCGTAATTAACATGCACTCAGATTTGTGATGGCAACTTTAAGTAATGGTAAGAATGCAGCTTGATTTCATTGCAAGACCATGCATTAATAACTAATCGTTCAATTACTTACGTTCCAATTCGGAAAAAGATACAAAAACAATTAATATTTAAACAATCTTAAAGGCTCTCACATTAAGCTATTATCGTAAAACGTGAAAGGCAATCAAAAACAAAACGGACACTTAGGACAAGGCATAAACAAGATATTGGGAAGATTATCTATTTTTGGCGGCGACTATTTAACAACAAAAACAAATGAACGGCAATCGCAAATTTAAATCGCTGCGGCTAGTGCGCTTCGGCGATGTGCTATATGATCAGCAAAAGCGTCTGATAATGCTGTGCCGCTCCTGTCAACGACATTACCTATCAATGGAAGCATTCCAGACGCATCTAAGCAAATGCATTGCTGTCAAGCACATAGTCACGTCCATTGATGAGCTGCAGTATGACGAGGAGAAGCGGGAGACAAGGCTTGTCAATGGAAAGCAAGAGGTGGGTGTGTCGACAAGTATTATAAGCAAACTAACAACTGTTATGTTGCCCTACAGCTGCTCATCTATGAGCCGGACGCAGTGCGGAGCATAAACAGCGTGAACTGCGACATAGACTGGGAAGCGGAGCTTGAGGATCCGCGCTGGTACACAGACGACACTCGGACACTGCCAAACAAAGCAAAACAATCGCCCACCAATGCCAAAGAAAATGTGGCCAAGAGCCGCACGCGCAGTCTAACAACAAAGGATCTCGAAAAAGAGAAGCAGCCGCATCCGCAGTCGCCCGAATCCCCAGCCAAGCGTATGCGACATTCCACGCCAAAGCGCACCATTCTCACGAATCAACAACAACACAAATTGCGCGCCAGTTTGGAAATGCCCGCAGTGACAGCTAAAATCAAAAATGAAATGTATGTTGTGCAAAATATCGTAGACGACTTAAGACGTCTGGATGCAATGAGAAATGCCCGTCCAGCCAACGCAGCGGCAACAGCAACAACAACAACCAGTCCAACTGCAGCAAGTCCACCCATGGTTTCCATACCCATGCCAGTGGCCAATACGGCCAACGGCGACACCCAACAAATACTCAACAAGCTGCGAGCCTGCGGCGTGGAAGTCAAGCGCCGCAATACACGCGAAGCTATGGACAGTTCCAGCGAAGCAGATGCGAAAAAGCAGCTCGCCCTGGATATAATGCGGAAATTGCAATCGAATGGCATCAAGTGCACCAAAGTAAACAATGCTAAGCAATAAACCTAGAAAAATTGTATGCAGCAGCTTCAAAATAAATTTGAAAACGCCCGCCCATTCCCAGTTATACTTAATTAATGAATGAACAAAAACAATGAACAAGCTAAACATTACTCGTCCCGATTATGGGCTTTCAGAAAAGTTTTCTGTAATTATTGAACTAAAAAGCTTTCACTTATGCAAGTGCATGTTATTTGCAGAATGGCAATGCTACTATTTATAGTAATTGTTTCGTTTTTCAAGCGCTTAGGGGAAAAACAAATTTAAACAGCTGTTATAAACAATTGAAATGCCAAACCCGATAGTAGCCCGACTCACGGACTCGACTGGTGCCGTCTCTAGCTGCTGAACTTAGAGATGAGCGATATTTCGAGTCACTCTACCCGCGACATGTTAATATCAATGACTCATATTAGGTTCTCCATTGCCTATTACAAATAAAGCAATACAAAATATTTTAGCACTAGTCCAACATTTTTATGTTTAACTGACAAAATGTCATTTGAAATATTATGTCACATTCAAGACATGGGATACTCGTGATGTATGTGCACGTGCCTGTAACGGTTTTATATATCGCACATGTCACGCATCTCTAGTTGATTATTAGTTGGTGCCGCACGCGTGCGTTTCAAGTCGAAAGAAATTTGTTAAAAATTGTCTGGCAATAGCGTCTTTCAGTTTGTTTATATTTTATAAAAATTTCTAACTGAATCCGCCAAATTCGACTGTCGCGTGTGGCTAGCAAACGCAGTGGCACGAAATCAGGTAAGTCTGCTCAGAGCCATTGGCTTACATAATTTTCGGGCTTTTGCGGGCCAAATTTGTTGTGCTTCTATAGATTTGTGTCGAACTGCAGGCAGCCAATGACATCATACTTAATTATAGTGCTTAGGCGCCCGAAACTGCAATAGCTAATGAGTTGCATACTGAATACTATATGGATCTATAGTGGAGCATTTTTTAATAGTTAGGATATCGTCTTTTATGTCAAACTTAAAAGTTCGCAGTGATAACATGCGGGCGTTTAGAAAACAAACTAAGAATGGATTCCTCCAAGCAGAAACTTTAGTTTTAGGTCAGTTATGACAGGACAGATCCAATATCTATGCAGGAATATAAAACATATGTGCCTGTCAGTTAGGATTCTGGATCAAAAAGCTTTTCAGTGTTTCATAGGGAAAAACAATTTGGCATTTCAACTACAATGTAAATTTTTATTTTTTAAATTGAAAATTGTATTTGTAACTACACAGAAATACTTGTTTTTGCCATCTGCTTTGCACTTTTCCACTTACATTCTTCACAAGGTTTGAGAATTTCGCCTAAATGGCTAATTGAATTCGTTTCAGTTGCATTTCTCATTTTCGAACGGATGCCCTTTTCTTTTCGCTTTCTTTTTAAATGTGTTATTTTAGGCTAAACTATTTAGTGCATGTGCCCATTTTCTTTTGCTCTTTAATAAGTGAGTTGCATTTGTTTTTTGTTTTTGTTTTTGTTTTGTTTTAAACATTAACTTAAAGCTGCTTACTGTTTAGTGCCTGTTTTGAAGTTTGCACACAAATGCAGGACACTCAACTTTACTCAACATTTATGATACTTAATAGATACGAAAATAGATGTAGATATATATGCTATATATATATATATATATATATATATATATGTTTGTAGGCAATATTCAATATTCAGTGTGAACTAAATGCGTTTCATTCACTTGCTTTCACGTTTACAATTCATTTAAGATAAACTAACTTTAAATTTGATATACGCGAAACGGCCGTAGAGTTTCTAGAGAGGAGCTGCCGCTGCTGCTGCTGCTGCTATTCGAGGGAGCGACGTCGCAGCTGCCTGCGCACGCTGCCCATGGCAGCGCTGCTGCGGTCGAGCAGCTCGTTGGAGAGCCGCGCTAGTAGGGGCAGCTCTCGCATGGAAACATTCACCGATGGCAACGGCGCCAGATGCTGCTGCAGCTTCTTAATGGAACTGGCTGGGTTGCCGGGCTGATGCTGCGGCGTGACGGGCAGGCTGTGGGCAACTGAGACGGCGGTGTTTATTTTGATGACAACATCTCTGGCGTCGACATCGTCCACGTCGCTGTGACGCTTGAGCGCCTCGGCGCCCAGTGAATCTGGTCGTAGCTCTGTGGATTTGGCGCGCTCGGTTTGCTGATGCTTGGCGGCCTCCTTAAGCATCATCAGATGATCGAGCTTGTCCACCGTAGCCTTCAGCTCGTGCTCCCACACATCATTCTGCTGCTGACCGTCGCCACCTTCGATGGGCCGTACTGCGAGTATTTTGACCTTTTGGCGTAATGCCTCCAACTGGCGTTCATCGACAACGCCGCGTAGCTCGTTGCCCAGGCCTGTTTCATCGTAGTCGCAAACATTGTCCTCCTCCGCTTCGTCCTCTGTTTCGACGGCGGACTGCGTAGTTGCGGTGCCAGCGCCCAGAGACATTTGGCTGCCCGCTATCGATGGATAGTCGCATTTTTCCAGCTCTAGCTGGAAATCTGGCAGCGATGGCAACGCACTGGAGGTGGGAGTATTGAGTTCGGCGCCCACGCCTGGCTCACGTGGTCCGGGCGGAGGCGGCGAGCCGCTTAACGCTGGATAATCGCCGCGCTGCCTGTGTATGTCCTCGCTGATACGCTCCAGATTGCGCAGGGCCGTGGAATAGGTCGTCTTGGCACAGCCCACCTGCTGCTGGAGCTCCTGTATGCGATTCTTTTGGGTCTGCAGCTGATCCTGGCAGACCTGCTTCTCCTCAAAATACGGGCGCGACTTGTTAATGCTGCGCCTGAAGCGATCCTCCAGCTGCTGCAACTTCTGCTCGGCGAGATGAAAGAGCCGCGTGCGTCGCTGGTGTTCCGCATGGCAATCGGCCTTCTGTTTCTCCGCGTCCATTACCTTCTGTGTGGCATGATTGAGCATCTCCTGCCAGGCATTGTCGAACTGCCATTCGTGAGAGTTGGACATGAAACGCTGCTCGGCCAGCGCCACCGTTTCCTTAGCCGCCGCATGGATTTCTGTAAAAAAGCACTATCTATTAGCATACGCTCCAATTGGGATTGGCGGATTTGCTCACCATTGGCACGCTGAAATTTGACTGCCGCCTGTTGGCATTCGATTTGGGCCTCGCGTGCCTTGTCCAGCGCCTCGTAGTAGGGACGCGCCTTCTCAATGCAGCTGCCCAGCTTCTTGGAGGAGAGCTTCAAGCGACGTGTCGACTCATTTAGCAGTATGCGAAACGTCGAGTTCGCCTCCTATGAATGGTTAACAAATTATTGAGTGCTGGCTTTGGGGGCATTTAGCTTTGATTACCTCCAATTCAATTTCCAGCTTATTAATCTCATCCGTAGCGCTATTGAGATTCTCCAGTTCAATCTGAAAACGAAATCATCTTTAGTAAGGAACAAAGGCCACCATTTCTTAAACTGATTGTTCTGTTTTATTCGAAGAAAGACTCCAATTTTTGACAGCTAATATTCGAATTTAATAAACTATTACGGAAAAGTATGTTACGTCAAGTATGTCATGTGTCGCATTAAATTATGGCTCTAAAAAACAAGAGAAGAAAGAAACCTGAATTTTTGCACATACGAAAACCACTTTGCTAAAATATGTTTGCTTCACTTTCGAAATGAAAATTAGTTCAAATATACTTTGTTTTGTTTTCATATTGTTACACGCGTGGCTCCCTTACAAATATGTAAATATATGTTTATTTTATTTGCAGTTGCTGCCAGCCAACTAACACCAACATCATCAACACCTGCCCCACCAGTTCCTCTACTGAAGAACCCACAGAAATGTCCAAGTCGCCAAATGGCGGGTCCTCGCCCAAAGATCCGAACAGTAAATACGATCTGAGCAAAATAAATGCACGCGTGGATCGGGTGAACGTGAGTGGCCTGCTCCGCACGCACAACGACTATGTGATGCGCGCCGCTGAGGGGCTGTTCAAGGCGAACAACTTTCAGCAGCTGATGCTGGAGGCGATGGCGGCCAAATCGTATCTGCATGAGCTGGGCATATTCAAGGATGTGAGCGTGCACATTGACATAAGTCGCGGTGCGGATGCCACGCCCCAAGGGTATGAGGTGACGCTGAAGGGCAAGGAGTACACACGCATCATGGGCTCGGCGGGCACGGAAATTGGCCAGAACGAGGGCTCCCTGCGCACGGAGCTTACCATACCGAATATACTGGGCCGCGGCGAGAGCATATCGCTGCAGGGCAGCTACAGCAGCACCAGAGCAAACGATCTGCAGCTCAAATTCTGGAAGCCCTTCTTTCATACGCGCTTCCGAGAGAATCGACCCGAGTAAGCCACCAATTCTATAGCTTACAATTTAAACTCTGAGCTAATATAAATAATTTTAATCTGTGCCCAAATAGGATATCGTTCAGCATATTTCGGCAGACAGATCGATATGACATCAGCTCGTTTCAGACAACTAATCTGGGCTACTTGCTGGACTTTAGCGCACACACAATGCTGGGCGTGGATGTAAGTTGAACTAGGATAATAGCTTGCATAGATTTGACAGAGTTTATCAGCTGCATTTTTAATGCGTTTCATATCACAGAGGTACTAAAACCAAAACCATTAACATTTGTCTATTATTAAATAAAACAGCTGTTAACATTTGTCTGTTATTCTAAGAACAGCTGTTAAAAATGGCTATAATAACAGCTGTTAATGATAAACCAACCCATAACAGAGTCTTATTGACAATAGCTCAAAAAGTCGAATGTCGAATTGTAATCTATCTATTTCTACTTTCTGCTTCTATACAGCTCACACACTCCCTGCAGTATGAGAACTCCATCAGGGACGTGGGCCTGTTGAACAAGTCGGTGCCCTTCGCAATACGCGATCACAGTGGACCCAAGTTGGCATCGCTGCTGCGTTATTCGCTAATCTTTGACAATCGGGATGCCAGCGTGTTTCCCACGCGCGGCTTTCTGCTGAAGTCCGTTAACGAGTATTGCGGCTTGGGTGGCAACATTGCGTACACCAGCAGCACGGCGCACGGGGAGATGAACGTGCCGCTCTTTGCCGGCCTGGTGGCACAGTTCTGTGCACGGGTCGGCGTCCTCAAGGAGACGAAAAAGACCACAGTGCTGCCCATTAACAATCTATTCTATTGCGGCGGACCGCTGACGCTGCGCGGATTCAAGTACGGCGGCGCCGGGCCAGTCATCGATGGCACGCCCATTGGTGCACAAACGTTTTGGTGCACGGGCGCACATTTGTGGACACCGTTGCCGTTTGCAGGCGTCTTCAAGGGCCTGGCTAGTCATTTTCGGTTGCATTTCTTTTACAATATGGGCAATAGCAATTCCTTTACAACGGGTATGTAGACAACGAATCTTAATCTCAGAGCAGCTTTAATTATTTCTTTATTCGCAGACAACATGCGCAGCGCCTTTGGCTTGGGCCTAGCTGTAAAGCTGGCCGAGCGTGCTCGGATCGAGCTGAACTACTGTGTCCCGGTGCGTAGGCAGAGCACTGACAAGGTCTTGAATGGTTTCCAGTTTGGCATTGGCTACGAGTTCGTCTAAATCTAAGAGTTAAATTGCAAGTGTACTTAGCTATAGAAGCCTGAGAGTCCCCCACGAAAGCAAATATGCAATATGTAGCTGCCCAACAATAGTCACTGTTCAATTTTACTCAATGATATCTTGTTGTATTTTCTTTGTCAATGCATTTTTCATCCTAAAATTTATTTGTAAACTAGAACATTTATTAAGTATAGTTTATAAGGAGTGTATATAAAAACAAAAGGTTGAACCAATAAAAAATATATTTAAAAGATTGTTAAACGATAAAATCGCATATTTGTATTTAAGTGCAGATGAATCGATGAAACACTGTTAAGAACAACGCTGTTCCCGGTTCGAAGACCCTTGTAGCGAGTGCCACAATAAGCAGAACATTTATTTAAAGAAAAAAAGTATTGTCGTTTATAAGTCTAGTGAAGAGCTCCGCTAAACAATGAAGTAAACGCGTACCCTCCGTGGAGTGATAACAAAACGTGTTGCTATTGCCCCATGTGAACATGAAATTGCTTTTTGAGCAGCGAATTCCAAAGCAAACTTAGGGGCACAAGATACATTTTTTATAAAAACTGCTCGTCGTCCAACGGACTCGAACCCACCGCAGCAGCGCGCTATAAACAACCATCGCGCACGACCCGCAACTCAACGTACATCACCACTCTAACATCTACAGAGCAATCAGCACAGCGGCTATTTAACATAGCAGCAAACAGCATGTAAACTAACATTTCCGCCTGCTACAGCTACGGCATTGTCCTAACAGAGATGAGCGATATGAATGTGAACAATACAAAACTTATGGCTGAACGAACATTCATGATTGCAGTTTTCCCATGTCATTTACGCGATTTAAGTCTTAATAAAACGAATAGCTTACAAATTAATTATTGCTGAACATTAGACTGACACAGCATTGAGCCGCTTAGTAAGACGAATGTGAGTGCAGGGAGCTGGCAAAATATTAATTCCCATAAGTGACATGGGAAATTTGCTCAATTTGGCATAGGTTTATTGCATCGTTGAAATATTCCCTGCTGCTATTTACGTGATACGAGGAACTGCTCGTTGAAAATGTATTTAAAATTCCCAAATTGTTTAGCCGGCGGGCGTGCACCAGCTTCGTCCATTGTTATGGATCGCTGAACTGCATGCGGTTACAGTTTTTGTTTTGGTTTGTTGTGGTCGTAGACAAATAAAAACAACAAAAGAAACTGGTTTTAATTATCATATTTTTCGACTGAATTTTGTCTGCGTGTGTATCCATACGAGATGGTATGTGTATGTTTTTGTATCAGCTTTTATTAAGCTTGTCCCAGTTTGATTTTTATCGTCGTCGTTGGGCATTTCTTCACATACCGGATGTACAAAAGGGGCATGTAAAGGTGGTTTATACATACATATGTTTGTATTTGTGTGAGAGAGTGTGTATCTGTAACGGAGCGGACCAGCGCAGGGCAAGTCGGGAAGCTGATTGATTTAAAGGCCAAGACGAGCGCGCAAGCAGCTTAGACCGGTTTATGTTTACCTTTCGGCTGGCCCCTAAAAACTAGTTTCACATGCGCTGCAGAAATTTCAACAGTTGAACTTTCCAGGAATTCGCTGGCATCTGGCCATGGCGATGGCACAAAGGAGGTGCACGCTTTTTGGTCTGGCTTTGGCTGGCATTTGCCTTGCTGCAAAGTGCTTGTTAATTAAAACTTTTTCATCGCATTTGGTTTTCAGGCCTTTTACCCGGGCTCTGCCGCTTAACAATTTCCTAACAATGTTCATGCGCAACATGCAACAAAACACAACGGAATACAATGCTACTTAGCAAAAGTTATTTGCTAGTTAGTGAGTTGGCACCCGAGCGCCCCCTAGCGGCACACACAACGCACTAATTAATTCCGTCGTGTGCAGCGGCCCTAAAAGAGGCAAAGACCTTTCAAGCAAACACCATTATGTAGTCAATACGCCTGAGCCTGGCATCATAAAAACTATCTGACACCGCAATTTGCATTGTAAAGCCCCAGCCAGATGCTAAATTATTTATTTACCAACCAGCTGTACTTACTTATGGATATGAGCACGCAAAAATATTTGATTGTCAACAATGAAGAAGCAACAAAATATATATTTACTGTGGGTAAACTGAATGCAGGAATGACGCGACTCAGAATATTGCTCGTAAATATTTGCGCAACTTTTACGTGGCCCTGTTTTTTGCGAAATACTTCTCAATAGCTAAAGAGAAGCACTGAGAGACGTTGAGGAGGAATATGTCGTGGGTTAGATTCTGGTTTCAGACAGCATTTGGTTATATTCCAAGCATAAAGAAACCTCTTATGTACATATTCTTCAGTTGTTTTCTCTTTATTCTTCATTTTATTATACTTATTTATTGCAGAGAAAATAAATGTTGCAATAACGACATAAAATTTCAAAAGAGAAGCAAAGTAAAACTAGACATAAAAAAGCTTGACGTCAAAGAATATACTTTAACTGTTTATGTTTATGTTTACACTTCTGTGTATCTAAATTTATAAATTCAAAAGAATTTCGAGCAATTCCAATTCTAAACAAGCCAAGCAAACAAATTATTGATTAATTGATGCATACGTCAATTGTTTAAATGTTAAAGCTTCTCCCGCTGACAGGGTCAAACTTACGTGAAACAGGGCCTAGAGCAGACGGTAAACGTTGGCCAATCACGCGATGTGCCGACGTTTTTTGCATTCATCAAAGCTGGCAGGTGCAAGCCACAAAGGGCACCAGAGCTCAAACTGAGTCACAGACTATATAAATCAAATGCAAAAGGTTACAAGCGAAGCGAGCCACGTCCAAGTCCAAAAGTATCTACGGTAAAGCACATTTCGAGATGACGTGTTCCCCTCTCGAGCTGCGAATTTAACAGACACGCGGGCGCCCTACACAAACTGCCGCCAAAGTTGATGATTACGTTTGTTTTCTTTTCGACATCTAAACAGATGAAAGACAGCTGGGAGGGAGGAGTTAACCAAGTTGTGTAACCTGAGCGTAATGATAGCTGCAAGTACTTGGCGCTTGAAGAAACCTGGCAATCTATTTTGACGAGAGCGAAACAAAAGTGAAGCTTACGATTGGATATGGACATGGATGGAAAGAGTGAAAATCACCATAAAAATGCAAATGCCTTTATCTTTATACAAGGCTTAGAAAAAAGAATAAGCTAAAATCATTCTTAACGTACTCTAAATTAGAAGCTTTGTGAAAAATTAAAATATAATTTAGTGGTGCGACCGTCTTGCAGGTCGTTTTATAGAAGATTCGACATTTTTGGATATGTTTTCAAATGTGTCTTAAATACATTCGTAAAGAACTTAAAGCACCATTTCTAGGAAAAAAAAATGCAGAACTTTTCTAAAATTGGTTTTCTTTTATATTCCAATGTTATTAAGGGACAACTTAAAACTTTCTTGACGCTTTCAATATATTAAAGAAACTTTGTGTAAGATAAATATTAAAATATGTATAAAGTATTTTTTGGAAATTGTAATTCCAAAAGTCTCTAACTATTTATTTGCAAAGCTTTGCTGAAAATAATATTATTTCAAACTAGTTATACAAATGAATTGGGTCAATTGGGAATTTAACAAAACAAAAAGAAACAACTGCGTTTTACCATTAAATGTGTGTTTGTTTGGCCTAGACGAGAACAAGAAACATTTGTACAAAGCTTAAGCAGCTCAGCTTCCACAAAGATGCAACGCCACACAGAGACAACTTTATGTTGAATTGATCCGAGTCGAAAATGTCTACTTTGAGTTCTGTGACCAAGTTACAAGAGCAGAATTATTCCACGCTAAGCCAAAGCTGGGCATAGTATTTGTCATTAGCTTATTAATTTGCCCCAAGCTCGCAACAGTTGAGGACACGCCCCTGGACAACTGGAATGACGCCAGCCCGGCAACTGTGGCAGGCAGACAGCAGTTCGCAGTCCGGAGTCCGGAGCCAGGCTGCTATCGAGTGGTGGCGTGATGTCTTGATGCCTAGTCCTGCGGCCTGGGCCCGCCCTGACCTGGCCTGACCTAGTTGCGGTGGCCTCGTACCAACCCCCAGCACCAACAGCGAGGTCTGCGTAAACATTTGCAAACAAGGCAGGAAATGCGAGCCGTAATGTCAGCCATATTCATCGATTTGTTTTTAGCGACAGGAGCAGCAGGCAAAGTGGCACGTGTAAGGCACACAAAAGGACATTCAACTCGATCTCAGGTGCTTCTGCGTCATTGGCAACGTAATGCGACATACATGCATAGGCATAAACATACATACATACGCATCTATTGGGGGCAGCAGAAAGTTTCAGCTCAGCTCTGCCTGAAGTGTGCCTGGCAGGGCAGGGCTTAAATGTTTTAGCCAAAACTAAACCAGCACAAGTGTTGCCGTTGTTGTTGTTGTTGCAGGTACCGAGAAAGTGTTGTTATATAAAGCAGAGCATGCCACCGAGAGGCTCCGGGCCCTGGGCGCAACTAAGCGTAAAACGCAATTGACCGCAACAATTTTAATTAGCCCAAAAGTTGAACCCGAATAAAAACAGAAACCAAAAGTTATGTCAACAAAAAGAAAAATCCGCTAATGAGAAAAGTATCTAAAGTTGGAGATTTCAGGCCTTATAAATTATGAGCTTAGGGTCCAAAGTCGAACAAAAGAGTTTAGATAAGATTCTATTATTGAATCTAAAAGCTTTTTTTCTCGGATATAAGAATAAGTTTGCATTTTCTAAAGAGAAAGCCAACAAAACAAAATGAGGTTTCTGTGTTCCATGGAATGCTAAGCTAAGTGTTTGTTATTTTATTTATAAACATGATTTAATATGTTATCCTAAGAATAACGTCTTAGGTAGAAAGCGCTTCTTGGTTAATCATAATACAAATCAGATTAAAGTCAACAAATGAGTTCGTATTCTATCTTGAAGTACCAAAAGTCTAATGGCTCTCCGCTATTTAATGATAGAATCATTTTCTAATCTTAATGCAAGTGACCTTTGAAAATTGGCAAAGCTCTGCGGAAATTGCATTTAAGTCTTTCGCAACTTTTCAAGTTCAAGTAATTGCAAACGAGTTTCTGTTGAAAGAAGTTAATAGCTTGTGAGAGCGATAAGATTAGTCTTGATATGAAAACAAACTCGAATATGATTGATAACACGAGGCCGACAAATGTTCCCAGTACTCGTCAAGATTTCTGTCTGGAATACCATTTTGATTTATATAAACCACAGACAACTCATAACAAAATTGCTTGGCAATAGAAATTAATGAATTAAAGCAAAACGCAAACAAACAAAAACAAATGCAAATTGTGTGCGGTAACCGCTGGCAAAATGTTGCCACAGATTTCTGTTATGCATCATTGAAGAGGCAACTGCTGAGGGCGCCTCAAAGATGCCGTCAAATATACAAATATGGCAAACAATTTTCGCTGAGACAACAAACAGCCAACGAAAATGAAAGCAAGTTTTTAAAACCGCACTGAAAATACCCTGCGATATTTTATTATGGTTGATAATAGAGATAAACGCAGCATAGCATAGGCTAACATCGAGTTTTTAACTGAAACTAAAAATTAATAATCATAAAAAAGCCAAAAGAGCAAGAAAAAAGGTAATAATTATTATTGATTATAATATAGAAAACATGACGAGCCAGATGATAGTGAATCTCATTAGTAGTATTTTAAATGGGCCTGCCAAGATCCAAGCTATTTTAACGTCAGTTAGATCATCTTGCTTATGAAATTTGTAAATTGAGCCTGAGCGAGACAAACGCATCCGCTTAAGTTTCAATTGCCGCACTGACGCGATGGTGAGATTGAGATAAAAATAAAAACAAGCGGGGGCGAGAAAAAAGGCAGCGCACGACGTGTGGGAGCGTTTCCCATTGTTGCAAGTGCAAGGCGACAAAAATCTGTTTGTGTGTGATTGTTTTTATTTTTATAAAAAGTATCAACAATTTTGAAAAGTGCGACAACGAAAAGTATGAGGAATATATTTGAGCGATGCACGGACACGGGGTAGCGTGGCCGAGCGGTCTAAGGCGCTGGTTTAAGGCACCAGTCTCCTCGGAGGCGTGGGTTCGAATCCCACCGCTGCCAAGGGAATAGGATTTTTTTTTTTAAATTGAAATAAAATGGTTAGCAAACTTTGATTCGACACAATCATTGTTTTGATGTATGTGATAGATATTTCTGTACAACAACTAGGTAATTAAGAACTTGCACGTTTGCATTTAAATTCTTTTGTGCAAGTAAAAGAAACTTGCAAACTAATCACTTGCTATGATCATTAGCTTACAACACACTCTGAGTCATTAGTATACCTTGTAAGTACATACACCGGCTTGTATATGACTATAACTTATATATATATATATATATATATGATTTGTCAGGCAAGCTTTATGTGATTCATAAGTGTTTGTCGTGTTCTTTATATCGCGTCTCACCTTGCTGGCAAATAAGGCGTCCAGGTATCGTGTTTTATTAGTCATTAGCATAAATTTGGCTAGACATGGATAAAATTTCCTTTCGTAATCAAATTATCAAGTGGAACAAGGTAACGCAGCGATATTGTACGCAAACTCAGTTTTGTTACGAGTTTAAATAAAGAGAACCGTGGACGATCGATTGTGGTTTTCGATGCATGATAAAATTCAAATCAATAATATGTATGCCGTAAAATGCTATTCGTATTTCTATATTTTAGGAATCACCTTTTGGTGATTTCATATTTTATTACTTATATATAGTTTTTTCAGTTTATTGTAGCAGAATTATCGTATCAGTGATAAGTGTTAACTAATTGCACAGCTCACGATGAAGAAAGTTTAAATACGCTATAAAAGAACCGAAAAAAAAAACTTCCCCCACACACATGACCAGACTTTGGTGCCGCACTTGACGCGTGTGAGAGGCAGCGGTGTTTGCCAGACTTAAAAACAAATTCGGTTGATCGCAAACAAAAACAAAGAAACAGCTGTCCAAATCGAAGATAAAGATGAAAACAAAGCCTTTTCGTATTTATTTTGCTGTTGTCTTCTTTTTGCTTTCTTTGTCGCACGCCCGCAGACGTCATCAAGTGTCTTGTCCTCTATTTATACACATGTCTACTCATTCGCTAAAACCTACTTCTCGCTCCCTCTCTCACTGTCTCTCTTGCTCCCGCTATTGACGTGTGGGCGACATCTTTGATAAGACAACGGCAACGAAATTGCACGCGCTATAAATTTCATTGATAAACAAACTCAGCGCACCGAAAAAATAACAACAAACAGGTGCCAACATAAGAGGAAGTGGTGCATAAAGCATAGAGAAGCTGCCAAAGCGCAGCACATAATGAAATAAATATTTATGATCATTTTATTGTATGTATGTATGTACATATATTCAAAAGTGTTTAAATGTATTAAAAGGTATTTGGCAATATTCGCTTATATGCATAAAACAGGTTTTTTTGCGTAGAAGCTCGAATTCTGTACATGCGGCAAATGCGTAAATTCTTTTTCCCTATATTCATCGGCTGTCTCACTCTCACACACACACACACAATAAAGAATACACAGGCATGCCGAACGTTCCAATCAAATCACATGCCTCTACATCAATTTTTTGTAAACGTTTTTCGCAGCGTGGGATCTTTTTTGTGTATTAAAATAGACAAATGGCGGCCGGGTGAAAAAATATTGGACTTGATGGGATTTCTATTTATTGAGTTGTGCATCGACGCAGGTTATAAATTGTGAATATCTTTTTAAATAAGCATAAAAAATATACCAAAAAGCATTGAACTTTTAACTGAAATTAACATTCCCAAATTTGATTATTGTTTAATATCAAAAAATGCACGGCATGAATCCAACACGCTCAGAGAAAAGACATGAGAAACGACGAAAAATAAACTAAACAAATTAATTTATTCAAACTGCGCACGGGACTCTTAAAACCGACAACGAAAATACATTATTTACTTTTGTATTGCTTGGGGCAAAAATTTGCGCATTTTTTTTTATCTGCTTGCGTCGGCGTTTCGGCATTTCCCAAACTTATTAATTTTATGCATGCCATTGCCATACCTAACATTCCCATGCGAGTTATGCTCTCCCGCTTCCACTCCCTGAGCCGCACCTAAGCGCGAACAACTGCACTGTGTTTGTATGTATTTGGTCACACAAATCCAATGGCCACACACTGCGGCCACACTGAGCACACATACATAATAGAATATGTATGAATGCGAATGTGAGTTGTAAAGTACGCACAAAGGGCATACAACGTAATTACTTGGAAGAGGCAACAAGACAAAAATACTTGACAAGGACACGAGCATTTGTAAGGAAGGGAGAGAACGGGACAGAGTCTATGTCTGGAAATGCGTAGAGACAAAAGCGAGAAAGGTTGTACAGCTGTTTTATCAAGTGCTGAACATCGGTTCATATGAATATTTAACAGTTGCATTAAAGGAAGCGCACAATTTGTTTAATTGCTAGGCAAAACGTTATGAAAATTGATTTTTGTTGTTAAACAAATCAAATAAAACGACTAAACGCAGTCAAGCGTCAAGCAACAACTGCGCATGCAATAAACTAAATATATGTATGTTAATGTTAAGTGAATAACTAACGCCGCCTTCCTGTAAAAGGCTTTGCCAACTGTCAAACTAATTAATAGTGCGCCAGTGAGCAAGGAGAGAGAGAGAGAGAAGAGGGAGAGAGAGCGCCACAAAATCAACTAACAAACAAAGACTAGTGAGACAAAAACAACAATAAAACTTGTCAAGGCAACAACAGCTGAGCATTGTTGTTTTTTTTTTCTCTTTCTCTCTGTTTGTTGTATGCGCTTGGCAGTGCCTGGCACGAATGATGACTGAGGGTGCGGGTCAAGGGGGGCACACACGTGCATTTTAGCTTTGGTCTCACCTGAATTTGCGGGTCCAGCTCGCTGTCTTCAGTATTTGACATTTTGCACCAACAGCAATTTGTTGCTTGCCAAATCCAAGTTTCTAATTTGCGACAACCTTTTAATTTCAATTTCGTTTCACTTCTGTCGCCAGATGCTGCTGCTCTGTTTGCGCCTTTTTCAATTAGTTTGCATTTTCACTTGCATTTATTGGCCAGCGTAACTATTTGCCTTTTGCTCTGCCTGGGGCGCTGCTTTGTGGTAGAATTTAGTTGGGCAATAATCACAAGTGCGTCTACATGTGTGAGTGTCTGCTGCCAAGATTATGCAAATACTTTTCACATTGGGAATTTGATGAGTTTCACAAAATTTAAAAATAATAATAGCATTTGTTGTTTTGCGTTGTTTGTGTGATGCAAGAAAGCGAACGAAAGGGGCCGACGCGAACGGAATCTTTACTTCGGGATATATATTGAGATTAATATGAATAATTGTGGGTAGACAATTCTGCTATTGTTTTGTTTTTTAATTATTTAAATTTAATTTGTTTGTTATTGTTGATATAAATGCTAACACTATCTTAAAATTACTGGAGCGTCCGAACGCGGTGTAAGTGAAAAGCAGACTCAGTGTGACCGCAAATGGCTGGCACTGATATACCACAAATGGTTGCGATTATCGATACCTATCGATATAATTAGTAATATTGTCAATCAAAATTGTAAAAACATAATTGGATATTTTCTTTAACATAGAGGCTTTAATATTAATTTAAGCTGTGTAATACACCTAGCATAAGTCTTTCATGTGCCTGTTTAAAATGAAAAGTGAGGCTCGGCTCAGTAAAAGGTGGAGTCGTTCAGTGCGTTAGGAGCAATTCTGTTTGGATGAATAATGTTAAGTGAGGAGTCATATGTAAAGTGTGGAGGAAAATTAAGTATGACTGTTAATGAAATATACCGACCCAAATTCAAAATTCTAGGCGCGAAAGTTCAAAATCTTATTATTTGATTTATTGTATGTTTGCAATTCATGTTCAACTCTTGAATAAAAATATGTCGTTCATTTTTACTATGAAATTTTATTTTAATTGTTTTCGTTTTGTTTTGTCCATTATGTGCTTTACATGTTGTGTGATTTCTTTTGCATTTATTAATATATATGTATATGCATTTATGTATACGTATATGTTTATATTTCAATTTCAATTTCAAATACTAATGATATGCGCACCAAAACAAATTAACTTAGCGCAAAAAATTGCATTACAACTGAGAATTTCGAATGGAAACGAAAACAATTCATTTTTCACTAAAAAACTTTTATTTAAGTAAATTATAAAGAAAGGCAATAGAAGTGTATACCACGGAATTTCTATACGTTATTTAGCATTAATGCCCGTATTTGCTTGCTTAATGTAACGCTAATATATATTTAAATATATATATAATTTGTATATTTAATATAATGCATTTTATAGCTTATATGGAATAACACTTAATTATACATTGATTTTGCTTGTTTTGCCTTCTTTTCTTTTGTATACATATTTTAAATATATATAAAACCCAAGTGTTCACTTTAAATGATGCTTAAACAACTGAATTTGTAGTTTGATTTGATTTCTAGTTGTAACAAAAATCTATGTTTCTTTTAACAAAATACAAATGTTGGTTAACTAAATGTTGCTTAGACGTTTACTAAATAGTTTTGTTGCTTTTGTTGTGTGTGTTTTGTTGTTGTTGTTGTTGTTGTTTGTTTGTGTGCTTTGCAGTTTATTTATTACTTTTGTATATGTCTTTCAATTTTCCTGCTGTTGCATTTCTTGTTCAGTATCAAACCTCTAAATACTTGCCATATAAATGATTTTTTGTTTATATATTTATTAATGTATACATATATTATTTATATATATATATTTTACGCTATATATTAACTATGCAATTGTTGCGTATATGCAATTTGCGCTTACTTTTCATTATCTTCAGATATTCTTTATTGTTTGCTATCATTTTGTTAATAAATTGTTAATTATTTCTGCCGTTTTTGTATGTTCTGTTTTTGTTAACATTCATAGGGAAAGTACAAAAGTATACGTTTTTCGAAAGCTTTTCTGTTTTAGTTCATCGAGTTACATTTAATACACACCTAAATATTGTGCTTACAAATCATAATCAATTTATAAAACTGGCCTCGTCCAAATAAATTGTAAAACTTAAACATTTACGAATTGGTATATTCATGTTACAGCGCGAACAAAAGTAAATCTTTGTTCAAATGTTTTGGAATGTCTGACAATTAAAAACTTATGATTACTTTCAAATTTATAAGGAAATTGAATGCAATGTGTGAAAAAAAATGAAAAAACATGTTACTTTTAATAGTAACAAATAATTGCAACATTTTGTTTAAGCACAAGTTCGGCCATAACATTCTATATACCAATTTCTTCTAAAAAGGTGCCTCCCTTCATGCAACTTTACAACTTTTAACTTAATCAATAAAATTATAGTTAGTACTGAAATTAGAGCCTAATATTTAAAACAAGAACTGATAATTGACGCGGACTACAAACAAACAAAGAGTGGGCGTAACTATATATACGATTACACAATTCAGCTACACTACGTGAATGTTTCTCGTTCACAATTGGGGCACGAGTTGCGGGAGTTCACCTTAAGGAAACTTTGGACTATCGGATTGTTGTTGTTGTAGTTGTAGTTGTTGTGGTTGCGGCGCGTCCTTTACTCACTGTCAATGTTGAGGCCCACGCGCTTTTCCTCCTCGAGCATGGCGTCCAGTTCATCTGTTAAGTTGGCCAACATATTGCCAATATCGTTGAGCACATTGACCGATACCTTGGGCGGCACTGTGCCGACAGCGGTGGGTGCAGCTGCCGTTGCAGCTGGCTCTGGCGATGCTCCTGATTCAGGGCCACTGCCTGGCCCACTAGCCAGATCCAAGGTGGGTGAGCGCAGATGCAAGGCGCTGCTGCCGGCACTCGCTGTGCTGTTCATGCTGTCGCTGCGCGCCATTGTTGCATCGTGCAGCGAACTGGAAGATTTCAGCGAGTGGAACGAGTGCGCTATGTTGGCAATGGTGTTCGTCGACGACGAGCTGGAACTGGAGCTGGAGGAATGCAAGTGCGTGCCGGCCGCATGCTGTCCCGCACTAGCTCCGCCCGACTGCAGCTCTGGCCGATTGAGCAGACGTTGCTTGATGGTGCCGGTGTTCTCATTGGCGAACGGTATCGTGTCAATAGAATCGATGCTGGAGTTTGACTTATTGTCGTGATATTTCTCGCAGTGTATCTCGGCAGTTGTCTGCTGTATGGTCGCATAGTTGGCATAGATCGGCTGCTGCTGCTGCTGTGAATTAACTCCGCCCGCCTGCTGCTGCTGCTGTTGCCAATGCTGCGCCGTGTGGCCATAGAACATGTGCTGCGATTGTGCCGGCTGCTGCTGCGGCTGCTGCTGGTTAGCCCCACCGGCTGCAGCCTGCTGGGAAGCGTCCACGCTCAACTGACGCGAGTTGCGTATGCTGCAGTGACGTCGCGGTGGCTCGGGCGCAATCTTCTTGCCCGTCAAGGGACTGCCGCTCAGATAGGACTGCACGAGGGAAAAGTTGTTAGCATTGAGCTGGACAAAAAGGCGTCACGTCTCAACTGATACTTACTGTTGCGCCATCAGCACCACCGGCTGTCACATACTCCGCCGCCGCCGCGGCATTCATGTAGTGATGATGTTCCAGTGGCGGCATGGTATTCAGCACAGCTCGTTGGAGTATGCCTCGTTGCTGGCGTGGCAAGGTGCCGCCGCCCTCCTCGTAGAGCAGCTCGCGCGTGGCATCGTTGGTGGGTGTAATGTCGCCATCGTCGTAGGAACGTCGCCAGGCCATGGCAGCGGCATTGCTGCCCAATAGACGCGCTGCCGCCGCCTGCTGCTGCTGTTGTTGCTGCTGCTGCTGGAGCAGCTGATGATGTTGCTGCTGTTGAAGTGTGGCAGCTGCTGCCATTGCTGCTGCTGCTGCCGCTGTCGTGGGCGGCCCAAAGTGTCCATAGTCCGTGGTGGTATAGTGGCTAAAGGTCAAATGGCTGCGCGTGCTGTTGTCGTGTATATCCTCGAGCGATTCCAGGCTCTTGCCGCGCGGCTGACGCACCTGCAATGGATAGCACAGAGTGCATTAGTTACTCGCTGACTGACTCACAGTGGCACTTAAAGTTCAAGGACGACAGTCGTCCATTTGTCGAGCACCCCCCAAACCACCAACCCACCAATCGACCGACCGACCGACCGCACACCCACCTTAATGAGCACCACATCGTTGCCGTTGCAGCATTCGTGATTGCTGCCCGTGCAGTAGTAGGCATCCCCCCCACTGGCGGTGCTTAGGCCACCGCTGTGGCCACCGCTGAGCCCGTTGGCCATGGTATTCACATTCGCGCTCGTCGCATAGATCTTTGTGTCGTCCCAGGAGACACGCGTGGTAGGCACATAAGATGGCGTACTGGGTATGGGCACATTGAATTGCCAAGGCTTGCGCTGGTATTCCTAATGGTTGCCATTAACAAAATAAATATGAAAAGAAGTGAGAAATAAAAAAATTAGAATAATTTATAAAATTAAAAATGAATCTTTAAAAAGTATAATAACATTTTAGGTGTATCATTAAAATATCAAAACAAATTACTATAAATCAAAATACTCCAATAAAAATTGTAAAAATATTAAAAAAAAAATAAGAAATGCTTTAAAAAATATGTTAAAGAGTCTATTAAAAAAACTACAATATCGAAAAATTAACTTAGATATAATATTCAAAAGTAACTTAGATATATTCAATTAGATATAAAATAATACTTAGCTATGAATTAAATGTGCATAATTTAAGTGCACAATTACTTAATTTAAAAAAAAATAATATATGCATTTAAATACGATTTTAAATACGGACATTAAAACAGGAATATTTGAAGAAATATATTTTTAGCACATTAATTTTAATATCAAAGAAATCTAAATATATTAAATATAGAAAACAATTAAGGAAAATATATATAAAATAGTATAAAATGAAATTCAGCATACGCCGTAAACAAAGAACTCAAAAACTATTCCGCTTGACGTCATTCTTAGCAGTCACGCCCCTACTATATAACCCCCGGATCTAATTATTTACGTCTATTTCTATGTCTATGTTCATGATATGCCCTGGCTCTTACCTGTTGCTGATAGGCATTGGTACCGCCCGGATTCCATTTGCCGCTGATAATGTCCTTGACCCGCTTGATGGCCAGCAGTATTTTCTTTTGATGTCCCAGCTTGACAATGCCAATGTCCTCGAGATCCTCCCAAGTCACTTGGGTGACATCGCGCACCGTCTTGTAGTTCTGCTCGAGCAGCGGCTGTATGTACTCCTCCAAGCGCAACAGCTGCAGCCATTCCTCAATTGAGCCCTGTGGATAAAGATAAATGGCAGCTATTAGTTTATGTCGATCACATTTTTGTTGGAGTGTGCGTGTGTTGACGGCTAATCACATTTGATTAGCAGCAACCCCATCAGACGGGCATTCAAGCTACAATTTGTCCATGAACTAATTCCAGGCCAAAGCGCTGATACCACACACCGCGTCAGTTCGCTAGGTGCGGGGGTTTGGGGTGGAGGGGGAGCTGCGGGCTGTGGAGCCGCTTTTGGTTAGCGGGTACTGCGAGCAGCGCGTTTTGTCTCGTTGCTGATGCGAGCTCGTCGCGGCTCTAATCAGTTGTAATTGATAAGATATGACATAAATCGCGTCACAGCACAAACATAAAGAAACGGGTAAAGAGACAAACTCGTCGCCGTTGCTGCTGCTGTCAGCCATTAAACGGTAGCCAAAGTTTCCATAGACACAGACACACACGCACACACACGTACACACATGCAATGGCAGGCAGTCGAAAATCATCAACATCAGCATTTTGTTATACCCTGTAATCATACGTTGGCTACAGCATATGATGAAAAATAAGCACACGTATTTATCTGCGCAACTGCAGATGTAATTATTTCTTTTGAATAATTATTCTTATAATTAAATAATTATCCTCTCTGATCTTTGAACTAGAGACATTTGTTTGTGATTCAATCAGTTCTACTTTCATTTTTCGGGAATTTTGAATGCTCCATTCTTGATTTTATATATATATTAAGCTTGATATGAAACTTTTTAAGATCAAGAGTTTCATAACGATCGGCTATCAAATACCAGAGTTACCAAAGTTCTGTTGCCTCCTTCTATTGAAGGGAAAACGTTATCAATTTTCTGTCTCTGGCCCCTCTCAGTCCCTTGCGACATATATATTATACGACATAACTTCTAAATCTGAAAGTTTTTGTATAGAAAAGCGAGGTATCTTCCCGTCGAGCAACACGTGCTCACTCTGCTACCGCTGCTTGTTTTTCGTATGACGTGTTAATAACTTTTGAAGCTGTTGATTTTTATGCTTGCCATCTAAATTGCCGTTGATTTCTATTTAATAAAAAGCGGCAATGGGAATGTTGTTGGATGCTTTTCATTCCTTTGCGATTGAAAACTGATTTTGCACAAGTTGTGTAGACTTTACAAGGGCTCTACAAAAGTGTGGACAATCAGCTTAGAGGCGGCAATTATCTGTGTCCGTCTGGTTCGATGTTGTGCTTACTTGGAGAATATAAAATCAACTTTTTTTTGCCCGACTTGCTGTTTGCAGAAAAACTTTAATATGATAACATTCCTAAAACTAAGTTTTAAGATTAAACTATTCTCTACTTGCTTATTGCTCAATGTAATTTTCAGCTTGTTTTGGCTTAATTATTTTTTATTAAATCTACACAAAAACTGTTTTAAGAACATTTTTGGGACTATCATCTCTCTCTCTCTCTCTATCGTCCTTTCTCTCTATCTCTCTCTCGCTAACTATCTTTCATTCTTTCTCCCTAACTGTTGTCAACCTTATAAAAAATCTTCATATAAACTCTACAAAAAACTCTAAGCGTTGTCCAAAGTCTCCAACAACTTATTCATAAAAAATATATTGTAGACATTAGCTGCACATCTGAATCAGGTAGAGATCTTTGAAAATGAGAATCCGGAGAAAAAACGTACAACCGTTTCCACAAATTTTCCACAGTTGCGGGTGGAATTTGCCCAAAGCCCGTCTTAGCGGAGATGCGTACCTAGCTCTTATGGTCTGTGCTGTGCTTTGCTCTGTAATTAGTTACTCAATCAATCAGTCAATCGTTCCGCATAAATAGTTTTACAGTTGCCCAACTCCAGGTGTGTATACAATACTCTACAAATATCTGATCTGCAAAAAATATGTTTGCTTACTTTTCGCAGCTGTATTTGCTCCAAGTCTAACTAAACCGAGTTCAGCTATAAAGCTCCATACTGCTCCATAATTGCCTGAATGCGCAATCCAAAGATGCTAATCATATTTCATATTTGTAGAGAGCATCTCGCTTGGGCACGACACACACATGCATATATATTCCATAAAACTTTAGAAATCATATTTATTTAACGTCATTCAGACACATACCGCAGATATATGAGCGCATATATTTTGTTTTTTTTTTCTAATTTGAAAACTCATTAGCAGGTAGCATATGGCATGACACCAAACAGACCCGCATACAGCAGCAACAGCAGCCAGTCTCAGGCAACAACAAGATGGTCAACAGCGAAAATAAAAACTGGTTTGCTAGCAAGCTGGAGGTACCAAAAAAAAGTATATACATGTATATATGCATTGAATATATATTCATATACCCTTGTAGAATGTATTGTAATTTAGTCACGAAGTAGACAAGGCACAGAAGTTGAAGATTTACATACTCCTGATCAGTTGATATAAGCAGGTCAATATGTCATTTGCCTTGCAGGAATTGTTGCAGGTTTTTTTCTAACCAGCCTGATCGGATCATAATACCTGATGTCGAAAATAAAGTTATTCTATTTCTGTTTCACACCATATCTCTTTCAAACTTGCCGAAATCATACCTAAATCTGACTGATCTATCTAGCTAGATTGATCTAGCGAAAGCATAGATCTTTAAATAAGTTATAATTCTAAACATTCTCAACATTCCTTCAAGATATTCAAATCTAACATATCTGCTAAATGATCTCAAATCGGGCTACTGTATCATGTTGCGACTGGAAAAACTGTTCGCATTTGAAGCTTTTGTATCAAAGCATTTCTATGAAACATGCCCGGAAGGGTATTAGTTCTTCGGCGTGTCAAGTATGGCCGTTCTTTCTGGTCATATACGCATGCATATGTGTGTATATAGTTAAATACGAGTACGCCAGACCGAAAACTAAATACCATTTGAGAGTCTAATAACGGCAACAAGCCCTTGGTATAAACCTCAAGGTCGTTGCTTGATTGCGGTTTTTGTTGCCGCTTTATGAAAAGGTATGAGCCGGGCCAAGAGACTGCCAACGACATATCGTTGACGATGTTTAATAACATTTTTTTTCTCGACCCTCTGGCTCTGAGGTATTTTGCTTTGTTTCCTTTTTCGCCAGATAAAAATGCTCGCGCAGCTAAAGAAAGCGCCGGTTGAGTGCAAAAAATAAAATGTGTTTTTTCTTCTACGTTTATAATTTTGAAAATGTCAGCTAATGAGGGTGCCCCGCACAATTTGCATGCGCGTGCAGAAAGTTACATTCCCAGCACTAAATATCTATATATATACAATATGCATACCCACTATATGGGCATGATGTAAGTTGTGAGCCACACCCAAGGCGAGGTTGGCGCTCAAGATCAGCGCAAGAAATAACAAAAGTCGGCCTGTACGTACTATGCGAGAGCGATAAGAGTATAACTCGACCAGAGCTAACAACTCTCAGCAGCAAACGGCACAAACTTGCGAAAACAGTCACGGAGTGTTGTATAAACAGCAAATAAGAAATACAAAATAAAAGATAAAACTTCTACACAGCCAGTGAAATATTATGGCGCATATATTTCAACTGAAAAACAAGTAAGAGAGCTCTAGTCGGGCATACCGACTAGGGAATACCCTCAATGTTCTTTTATCAGCTTAAAACTGAAAGATACTTGATTTGTTAATACTATTCCAGATGGTACATGGCAAATTTAGTGGCTCTAGCTCATAAAACCAAAGAGATTTGCTCGAAGAACAGTATTTCAATATCGATATTTATCGATTGCTTGGCAACGGGGCAAGTTATCAACTATCGGAATGTATAATATACTGCGCGGGCACTAGAAGGCCTCACGTTTAAAGAGTCTTACTCTTACAGTTTCTGACGGGCATCGGCTATCGATGCTGATCAAGAATATATATGCCTGTTACATACATTTGCACAAAAACATTATACCCTTTATGGCCATTTTGAATTGGTTCAGAGTATAACAAAACCAAGCGCGAACACAATAATCTAAAATAAAAGCTGAGGTCATATTGGACTTGAAAAATTGCACAGCTTCAAAGCGTCACAAATCGGTCGAGATATTGGCACATGAATAAATACGCTCGGTTATTAAACAAATGGCAAAACAAAAGATCTCCAATGGCAGATAATGAAAACTGAACGAAAAACCAAAAAAACAAAACATGTTAACCGGAGGTTATAATTTGAAACAAGCAATTAAGAGCGAGTAACTATGGAATGCGGTTCGAATTTCAGAGCTTGAGCTCGAGCCAGAGATAGAAATAGATAGGCGATAAATGATATTTCAGTTTCAGTTGGAAACAACACATGCATTTTGTAAGCGCATTCATGCCACATGCAGGCAGGCAGGTGGGCAGCCGACAGACCACGACCCAGGTCCAGCCAAGACAGGTGGGCGGCGGGGAATGCGCGTGCGAGTGCGAGTCTCGAGCCTAGAGCTCGAGTTGGCTGACGAAATCAATGATTCAGACAAACTTCAAATGCAGTTAAAACTTGGGGATTATACTGTTGACGGTTGCATTGTGGTAAATGTGAATAGTATTTGTTGTATTCACAAAGGTGTCATTGAGGGCGGGTTATAAAATCAAATGCTGAATGCATGGCTAACGTATTATGAACGGTTCGTTTTTCGAGCGAGTAGCATGACTTGAACCTTCTTTATGATTGCGACTCGAAAATTGTATCTAAAACAAGTAAAGTTTATATTATATGAAAAATAATTTGGTCGATTGAAAATGCATTGTTTAATTGCTATTACTCAATAGTTTGTTTGTTTGCTCTTTGAGCTACCCCAATTTTTAAGTCGATAGCTTTATAAATATCGATAGTTTAGAAGACTTTCGACGATCAGTTTAAAGTCGATAGTTTAATAAGGCTAAATGCTATCGAATAGTTTTGACTATAACTAAAACTTGCTATGGGGTGCTTTATGGACTCTAAGAGTCCGATAAATATCAATTTGAGTCGATAGTTCAATAATGATCGATACTATCAGATCTTCGACGATCAGCTACAGGTTCATATATTAATAATTATCGATACTGGCAGTTGAGCGGATCAGTAAAACTTGCTTAGTTTAATAATGATCGTTTTTTTTTAAATGCTAAGACGATCAGTTTCAAGTCATACGTTATGATCACTTTTTAGTCGATAGTCTAATCTTTATCGATACTATCTTGGTGTTGATACTAAGAACTCGAAAAATATCGATAGCAGCTATGTTCAGCAAATAAATACTCATATATTTCTGTTTTACAGTTCTAGTACAAAGGTAAAAAGATTGGGTACTTTCTTCCTAGTTGCTTTGTTTGGGTTTATAAAAAAGTTTATCTATACAAGCGACACGTTTAACGATTATTGTAATTATACTTTTGTTCAGTTACTTTAATTGTAATGCTCCGAGACTGCTTAAAATGGGGTTTTAAGAGGGCTCGAGCACCACATTTGGTTATGAGAAACTTGTGTCGCGGGCTTGTTTTGGGTGCACGTGAAGTGCATATCGAATAGACAATCGCGTTGCACTTCGTTATGTCACGTATTATATCGGATATTGTCGCACATCAAAAATTATGTGCATAAGACAACGTTGTGCATTTTCGTGGCGGAACTTTTCTTTCAGAGCGTGATATATGTATTAGCAGTATCGGCAAGTTTTATATTTCGATAAGCTAAGTAAACTGTAAATTGATGCGTAATATATTAAATATATATACGTATATCCAATTTATAGAGTGGTGTAAATATGGGGAGATTCAGTAAGAAAAAGATGTAGTGGAATATTATAGTAGAAGTATTTGGATAAAACAATTATTATTCTATCTATATCTATATCTATATCTATATATATATCTATATCTATATCTATATCTATATCTATATCTATATCTATATCTATATCTATATCTATATCTATATCTATATCTATATCTATATCTATATCTATATCTATATCTATATCTATATCTATATCTATATCTATATCTATATCTATATCTATATCTATATCTATATCTATATCTATATCTATATCTATATCTATATCTATATCTATATCTATATCTATATCTATATCTATATCTATATCTATATCTATATCTATATCTATATCTATATCTATATCTATATCTATATCTATATCTATATCTATATCTATATCTATATCTATATCTATATCTATATCTATATCTATATCTATATCTATATCTATATCTATATATATATATCTTTATCTATATATTTACCTATATCTATATCTTTCAGCTATTAAAATGTTTTCCATACAAATTCAATTTGACTTTAATCGACTTTGTTTTGCTTAGAAACTGGACCTCGGAAATTAGCTTAATAATCAGTTGTGGTTTAATTGTAACTTGTTATCTGGCAAGTTCACTCTTTAATCTATTAATTACACTCTCCTTATAAATCCAGTTGCGGCAATTAGTTGTAACCAAGTCGAACACGATGCACAAGCTCTTTTGATTAACTTTTTGATCTGTCGGATCAATGCCAACGAACACTTGAGACCCGGAGCTCAATAAGCCCCGCCAAGCTACGAGTCAATACCTCAACTGCTCCCCAGTGCTCTCCCCCGCCCGGCCCCTTTGCACACCTGAGCTGAATGTCACCTGGAAAGGCGCCAACACGTTGAATAAATTGGCAAACTCGAGATAACTTCACGAAGCTCGCGTTGTTTTTACATTCGCCGTCTGTTTATATAGTCGAGTGTGTTTTTTAATGAATTGTTGATGGGAATTAATGTGCGCATATTAAACGAAATTCTTTCATTAACAATAAAAATAAAATAATAAAAAAAAAAAAAAAAAACAGTTGGCTGACGGCGCTTTTTTATGCTATGGGGGCCGCCTCAGTATGTGAGAAACGAGTTTTTGCAGCACGATTGCAAATGCCTTTTTAATGAAATAACATATATAAAAGATAAGCTGCACACAAAAACCAAAAAATAATAAACAAGCGAACTAGTTGGAACAATCCAGCAAAGCTTATAGAGATGAGAGATCTTCGTGCATGCAGAGATATAGATATATATATTTATTGACATTTAAGCCGTGGGAAGCTATTAAATTACATATTACGTTACGTGGTGTATTTAGAAATCTGATCTAGTCTGCTTATCTATGCGATTAGGTTAATGCCCCTTCCCCTTCCCCTCTTCCCCTTTCTTGCCTTTTAACTTAATTAAATTTAATTGGAACAGCACGAGGTTACAGACATTCGAAAAAAAACTCTGTCAGTGCATGTTTTGAATCGAAAACTCTTAAAATTCTTTTCTTCTTGAAAATGTAAACACATTTTACAGCGCATTGATCAAAACCCTATTAAATTGGACTCTAGATATCAGTTACAGCAGCATTATAATTTCCTTTAGTCTTATCACATAATTTTTAAATAAATTAACTAAAGTGACCCTATTTACAGAATCGTCTTTCATAAATACAGAATCATCGATACACCTAATATATCTTAAAATATACTGACAAAAAATCCTGAAAGACAGGTTAGCCAAAAAGCGTGCTTTAATTCATAAGACGAACAAGATAGAAATCAAGTTGATGGGAATGTGCTCTATAACTATTTAAAAATATTAATCCAATATAAATTTTTTTTACAAGGATCTGTCAATCCCCACAGTATGTCGTACCCAGAATAGAAATGCAATTCAATTGATCCACAATTATTCGTGATGTTCGGAAACGAGTTTAATACGGATAATTGAGATTTCGATTTAGATTTCGAATTCAAGAATGTTATTATTATGATTTTAATTTCTTTAAAAGAACATGCTAATTCCCAACCCATTAATATACATGCATCACGAGAGTATGGAAAGCAATTCAACTGATCCTCGATTATCCGTGATGCTTGGGACTGAGCTCTTCAAGGATAATCGAAAGTCCTAGTTAGAAGAGTCTCAAAGCAAAAATATTATCATACATAGTTTTAAAATTTGTTTTCATTTCATTTATACCACTGTTTACCCAGATTTATTCCTGTTTCCCTTTGACTAACATATAATAAAGGTTAAAAGTGGCATAAAATCAAACAATCAGCGGATAATATATGTTTCCGGTTGACAGATTTCCGTGTAATTGAGTTTCAACTGTATTTGAGGATGTATTTTCAGTTAATTTTACTTATAAAATCTCACCTAACAAATCGTAGGCAACTTTTATGGCAAGAATCTAGAAACGAGTCGGTAACTACTTGACAACTAGTCATGAGTATAAAGAGAATTTTTAGTACTTTGCGATCGTCAGATGTTGCGCCTCCCTAGCCAAATATGTATATTCACCTTTAGTATGCCGCAATTAATGCCAATTTGACAAATTAGTGTGTGTGTTGACTTATGACTAGGTTGACTTTATGCAAATATCACGAGTTGTTTGCCTGATTAGATAGAAAAGCGGAACCGGTTGGGTCGAGTTGGCAAGTTGCCGGGTGGGATGGGCGAGGCGGGTCTCTTTGTTTACTTACCGGCACAAAGTGTGGCAAATTGTCGAGCACCTGCAGCTTGTCGATGCGCTGTTTAATGCGCTCGCGATGATGCGGATTCTTGATGCCAATGGCGGTGAGATCCTCGGGCGTCATGCGCGCAATCGTTGGCAAATCGTAGCCGGCGGCTATAAAGAGCTGAGCGTACTCCTCGTACTTCATCTCGAGCAGCCAGTCAATGATTAGCTCATCGTTCCGCTGCCGATCGACGCTGCCAATCGAGCAGGAGCTGACCGAGCTGCAGCGGGGTGAGGAGAGCGGCGCGCGTATAGAAGCGCCCGACGAGGATACGCCTGTCAAATAGGAGGAGGCACGACCCGAGTCAAGGCTGGCGGTGCTATGTCGTGAGCCAGAGCCAGCCGAGCCCGATGATGAGCCCGGCGAATCGCGACCAGGCGACTGTGTCAGGTCAATGCCCTGATCCTCCTGCAGCGCCAGCTGCTGATGATAGTAAACCGCCGCCTTGTGGGTGAGCGGCTCGCGCAGCGTTGCGCAAAACACGGGCGGCGGGCATGCCACAATGCTGGGTGGCAGCGGAGCCTGCGCCGGGGGCTTGCTGCCAGAGCTTACCCCGACAGTTGCTGCTCCGGGTGCCGTCTCATCCTTCATGCGCAGCGCCACGCTCGTCTCGCGCGGCAGGTTGAAGCCGCCCTCCTCCAGCGAGGGCGACGATACAATGCTGCTGCCACTCATGCTACAAATCCCATCGTCCAGTAGCTGCTGCTGCTGCTGTTGTTGTTGTTGTTGCTGCTGTTGATGGTGTCGCAATGGTCCGCTCAGCCTGTAGATCGGTATTAGGGGCTGATGATGGCCAATGGGCGAGGCAGGCGTCGGCTGCTGATCTCCCGGTATGGTTGGCGGCTGTACCTTTTTAGCTTGTGCCGTCGATGCGTGCGGCTTCAGTGAGCGATGCATGGCGCGCTTCTGTTAGAGCTGGCCGCGCTGGCCAAATTAGCTGCGGCAACTCCTGCGAGACGAGGGGGAAAAAGCAAATAAAAACTGCATTAGAAAATATCGCGGCTAACAGATGTGCAGCAGATGTATGGAGGACGGGGAAATCTGCATAATTGGGCATATATTTTCGTTGGTCTAGCTAAAAATAGGGTCACACTGTTTATGCGCACGCTGCGGCAAGTCAATAAACTGCCACAGTGCACGAGAGTTGCACAAACATTCGCTGCACAGTGGGCCAAAAACGAAAAGTTACTAAACATGGACAGTGCTTGGAGCGCAAAAAATTAATAAATTAATATTTGAAAATATACATTTTTTATTCCCATTTATAGAAAATATTTTTTTTTACTTAGCGAAATGTTCAAACTGACCCACTGTGCGCCCGCAGCATCGTATTACAAATTTCATTCACCAAACACAACTATAAACAAACACTGTGGGGAGACGGTATGGGGAGAGAAGTGAAAAGACGATGTCAAAGTTCGTTGACTGTGGGCTGTGATTTGAGGGGCGAGCGGGAGGGAGGGAGGAAGGGCGGCTTCCAGTTGTGGCTTGTCTAGGCGCGACATCATAATACACTTGAAAAATGCACAGGCAGGCGGCGGCGGCGGCAGCGCAAATCTGGCAAAAGTCACGAACAGAGCTACTGCCTGGCCATGTCATTAGCATTAGCGAGAACAAAGCCGCGAAATACTCGGAAGCAATAACAAGTACGAAAGTAGCTGCTTTAATATGCAGTTCTGGTGAAACAGTTAAATTCCAAAACGATTAAGAGCAGCATTTATCGATAACATGCTAACTGCAACAACGGCCACCTGTTCGATTAAGTACTCGATGCCCGGCCGGTCGACATGCACACAGGCACGTAAACACACTCATACAAACGCATGCAGAGGGACGAGAGTAACGAAAGAGTAAAGCAGGTGCCAAATTTCATAAAGTCTGTGTGTGTGTGTGGGAGTATAAAAAGGCGAAACGTAGCAAAAGCGGAGCAAAAGCTAAAAAAAAAAACAACACGTAAAACGGTGGCAGTAGTAAATTTCATTTACAAGCCCGTCGACGTCGTCGACTGCCTTTAATGAATTTTTATGTATGCGACGTGAAACGAAAATTAACGAAAAACTGCAGCCGAAGGCGCGGGAGAGGCAAACGCCGTCCAGAGAGTGAGCGCAATCACTAAGAGAGACAGAGAGAGAGCGCACAAAATAACGACAGGAGGCAGCGGCAGCGGCAGAGGCAGCAGAGTTGTAGTAGGGTAGTATATCAAAAACTGCGAACGATACACAAATGTGGGTTGCGATTTGTTGTTGCTGTTATTGTTGTTGTCACCCACCCACACACCCCGTTCACCCAGCTGCACATTTGCAGATGTTGTTGAACCGTGCGGCCGGCTTGCATTTTGGGCTAACATTTTCTGTTTGTCTGCTTTTTTTTACCGTTTTATTTATTTTTTTGTTTCGTTTTGCGTGTTGTTTACTGCCCATTTTTATGAGTACATTTCGGTGTTGCCTTTTGTTGCTTGCACATTTAATTGCAAACATGGCACACAGGACGCCCTCTGGCGTAGATAATACAAAAACTATTGCAGTTGCTGTTGTTGTTGTTGTTGTTGTTATTGCTGCTGGCTGTGGGTGTGGGTGGTGAGTAATCATAATGAGCACAACACCACTTGCCAGTGCGGATACGTATGTGTGTGTGTGAGTGCATGAGCAGAAAAACTGATTGGAAATGCAATTGGACGCTTGGGCGGCCTTTTCCTATTAGAAACTCCGCACACAATACAAAACTATTACAAAGGGCAGCGCAGGCTGAAAGATTTATTGATTGTCGTTGTAGTCACACACACACACACTCATCGCTTATGTGTGTGTGTGTACCATGTAGCGGAGTTGCGGTTTTGAAGTTAGCAGCAAAAACGCTGAGCAACTAAAAATAATTATGGTTGCCAGTGCTTTAAACACACACACACACACACGCACGCACACACAGTGACAGGCAGGCAGACACAAATACGTATAGAACAGCACAAAGGGACCGCAAAGTTGATACGCTTCTCATTGTGGGAGTATTGAGAGTTAGTTGTAAAGTTTGAATATTTTTTGAATGGGTTCCGATAAGAACTTATACGACATGCTTATTATTTATGAGAATAAGTCTCCTATTGCAAATATTGTGTGGAGTTCTTTGAACATATTTGTGAGTATTTCGGAGGGAACAACATTTCATTCAAGTCTTTTTACAGTTTAATTAACTTTTAAGTTCCGGCTAATTAATTTGAATAAATATAAAACTAAATACAATGTTTAATATACAATTGGCATGCTTCGTCTATAAATTGATCAACTTAAAGCTGTCAAAATAGCCAAAACCAATCAATATTGAGTAACTGACAGAATATCCAATTAATTACCAGCTGCCTGCGTAAGTGTATCTGAAAGTCTATCAACTGTGATCGTCGCCGTGCGCCGTTAAAGTTTACTGGCATGAGTAATCAGCCAAATGGAGCGCAATAAAATGGCAACGGCAACACGGCCAATCTATCAGGCCAGGCACCACATCAACTAAGTTGATGTTGCCCAGCCACCCCCGATAAAAACGACCCCCACTGCCCGACCTCAACCCAACCCACTGCAGTGCCCAGATTCATATGGCACACTGGCAATGGGACCTGGACCTCAAATAGGCAGGGGACGGCGGCGGCGGCGGAGGCTGAAATCAAATGAAGCGAGTCTCATTCTCATGTTTATTAACGGTGCTTAACTGGGATCTATGTGTGTGTAAGTGTCTCTCTCTCTCTCTCTCTCTCTCTCTCTCTCTGTGTGTGGGTGGGTGTCATTAAGCACGCTAGATAAAGGGACCGCCCAGGCAACACTTCATTAATAGCGCGACTTATTGACAATGGCTCTTCGTTCACCCTGTAGAGATGTAATATAAAACAGGGGTGAAGAGCTTTGACTAAAGTCGTTATCTTTTCCAAGATTAAAGTTCTTCGAGTTACCAGATATAGTTAGTTGCTTTATAGTTAGGATTTCATTTACAATGCATGCTAGTCTTTCGTTACTATTGCTTACAGGGTATCTTGTGCGCTTATCAAGCGTTGTTTCACTTTTGTTGCGGGTGCTTTGCATATGTCATGAGACGCTTTTCCATGCTTTCCCTAAAATGCAAAGCTGATAAAAAGTTTTTGGCTGCATTTTTCTTACATTTCATTTTTTGGTCGGCTTGCCACGCCCCACTGTGTGAATCTAGGTTTTCGTGTACTTTGTGCATTGTTGGCAGCATGTTTTGTCAGCAGCAGCAGCAGCAACAGCAGCTACAAGCACAACAACAAAGTAAGATGGTGTCGCTGCCTGTCGATAACTGGAGATGTTGATCTTGCAAGAAGCAAAGCAGAGGAGAGGACAGAAAAAGCAACAACAATGGCCGCAGGCAGCATAAACTTGTTTTGCCTGTAAAGGGAGTTGTTGCCGATGTTGTTGTTGTCGTCGTTGTTGTTGTAGTTGTTATTGCATTGTCTTGCGTTTTGTTTCAGGTTTCATCTGGCAACGCCAAGAACGGAGCAAACAAGAGCCCATAAAAGCTCGTAGGAGTAAAATGCAACACACAACGAAGATGTGTCAAATGTGTGGGCGAGAGGGGGTAAAGAGTGTGTGCGGGGCAGACGAGCAGCAACACACATACGTGCAGTTAACGGTTAATGCAAAACGAATGCGTAGCGCATATGGCACCAGACAGGCAGACAGCAGAAGAGCCCGACAGACGGACGGACAGACGGACCAAATAAGGCTGTCAGCACGTACGTTGAGAGCAGCAAAGCTCCAAAAGCGGCCATCAATTCTGCTTTTTGGTCAAAAAACGCGAACAAGTTGTAAAGCGAGCAATGCGAACAAAGCAACAACAACAACAACAACAGGAGCAGGAGGTGGAGTGTACAGAAAGCATTTACAGCTACATTGAACTTTTTAGTACCTAACCACTTGCCACCCACTTGCAAAGTGCGTTTACTACTACGCACACACACGCACACACGCACAGACATATATATATACATATATACATGCACACATATATGCGTACACACAGCTTACTGCTGAATATCTGCAACAACTGTGGCTAAAATATGTAAATTACCATTTGAAAACGTTGATTTTCGGAGCAACCTTAATGGGAAACACAAAAGCTCAATTTAAATGAGCATTAATTATATATTTTACATAAATTGCAATTGATTTTGTAGCACAAAAACGCGTCGGAAAATTCTGTGCAAATTTCTTTTGCGCGCACACACACACGCAAGTAACACTAACACCGACACACACAAAACAAGTAAAGCATATGAAAAGGCAGCGCAAAAACTTGCCGCTGCGGCGGCTGCTGCTGAAAGAAACGAAGAACTAGCCGAAAAAACGGTGGAGCGTGCACGAGCCGACGGCGACCGCAAGTCAAAGCGTATTGAAAACGCGGCTCAAGTTCGAGTCCGAGTCCGAGTCAGAGTCCTCCTGCTGTACATAACCAAAGGTTTACAGAAAGAGAGACAATTGAGAGAGAGAGAGAGAGAGCGCGAGCTGGAGTGCGCGCAATTTACCGCACTCGAAACTCTTCTCAATTTTGTTTTTGCTGCCAGCGGCATAGACACAGGCAAGCCAATTTGTTGCAATTGAAACAATAACAATTTCATGGCAATTTATTGTTGCTGGCAAATTAGTTAATAAATGCAACAGGGGCAGCCGCTTTGATTATAGGCGTGTGCATACAACCTCCCCACAGTGTGGAGCAGTAAGGAGCAGGAGCCTGAGAGAAATGCATTCATTTCACGTCGTACAATGCACGCACAGTGGACAAAATCACATTTCAAAACAGAACGGAAACCTGTCCAAGCTAAACCTTATGAATATTTACGACCTGACATTGTTATTTTTCATTTTCCCCAGATTGGTACGATAAGAGTTAGAGGTCAGTCCATTGAGTCGGGAAAAACTTTAATGATTGTTAGTCATTTGCATTCAATCGTGTTTAGCATGGGAAGTTTTAAAACTGGGCCCATATCATTAAAGTAACTCAAATTCAAGGGTAAGTAAGAAGCAACAATAAAATCAATAATATAAACATTTGCTTAACTTTTTTGATCCTTTTAATCGTTTATTTTTTATGAACAATTTTCTAATGATTAATCTGTGAACAGATGGCCTGAAGTAAAGGAGTACCTTTCACTGTGATTTTTATGGATATTCCAAATATTTTTATAGTAATTTTATCAGTATCAATTTTACAAAAAAAAAATTAATTATTCTCTTTGTCAAATTAAACACCAATGTACTAAGAACATATTTATTTATAACAAATTTCTTGGTCTGCTTGCTTAACTTATAATTAATTGCAGTTGTCCCACTGTGCGATGTATGCCACAAAGCACATTCAAACCAACACACACACACAGGCACAGAAATTCAGACGCAGGCTAGTCAACCACTTCGCTTGCCGCATAAGCCAATAAGAGCCAAAGAGAGCGAGCAGCGGGTGAGAGAGAAAGAGAGAGCGAGCACGCGCTCCAAACGGGCTTAACACAGAAACTTCAAAAAGGCTCCAACTTTATTAAATGGCCTGCGCACGCTCTTATTTTCTCGCTCTCTGTTTCTGTCTTTGTCATCTACGCGCGCTCTCGCTGAACGAAATGACATCGACGCTCGCTAAGCTGCCACTTTACTCCCCCCGCCCACTGAACCCTGCCCACATCAACGACAATTCTAACACTTCATTGGAGCCGTTTGCGTTGCGTTGCGTTGCGTTACGTTGCGACGGCAACGACGCGTCGTCAAGTCATTTGATTCCCACACAAATCTCTGCATACTGAGCGGACGCGAGAGTCGCTCCCCATTATAGCAAGTGAGTTATGAGCCTGTGTCAGTGTGTGTGTGTGTGTGTGTGTGTGTGTGTGTGTGTGTGTGAGTGTTTGTACTGCGCTTTCTATTGATTTATATGTATGAGCTTTATGGCGCAATTTGAGTGCTTTGCAACGAGTACAAAGCTCAACAAGAAGAAGAGATGAAGTAAACACGTTTTGAATTTACAAGTGCTGCCAAAGACAATGCGTAGATGACAGCCTAACATTTAATTGCGGACGAGCGCGTTTTGTTAACAAACGGGCGATGGGAATAAATTATGGTAAGCATCAGCACAGCTAGAGTTGCCGCAGCGCCATTGTTGTCTGCAGCACGCGTCAGCAACGGCGCTCAAGCAGAACGCTGATGCCGCCGACACTGACACGTGTTGGTTTATTAATTACATAAGCAGATGCAGTCGCAGCCGCTGCCGCAGTCGCAGCCGCTGCCGCAGTCGCAGCTGCATATTGTCTCGAAACAAAAACCAATTTCCTGCAGATGCCCTGGCCACTCTTAACAAAGGAGCCGAACAGCTGGTAGCGCCCTGTACACACAAACGGCGAAGAAGAAGAGCCACACAAAATGACAGATGGCGACGTCAGCGCCGACGCCGGCAGCAGGACACGAATGTCAAAACAAAAACATTACGAGCGCGATTGCGGCCGCCTTTAAAATACTAACCTTTAAAATGTGTGGAAAAGCGTTTTTCCACTGTTTACTCGTCGTTTCAATTTCCAAAAAGTAAACGACATAAAGCGAGGTAATCACATTAAAAAACAACCGCGACGAAAGTTGACACACAAAAGTAAACAAATGTAAAACTGTAACAGGGCATTAATTATTGTATTTGTTGCTGTGTTGTTGCCTGCACGTTTTATGGTATTTTCTACAAACACTCTCTCACCCAGGCACACAGACACACACACACACACACACACATACACAATTGTACAGATACAAATGGCGCGCGCGCGACTCATAAAAGTAAAACATAAAACCAGATTAATTTTTTGTGCAGCCAAAAAGAGTTTACTAAGCTGCGCTGCTTGCGTAGTTGGCACCGTGTTGTTGTCGCTGGTTTTTATTGTTTGCTACGCCGCCATTTTCTTTGTTGTGAACTTGTTGTTTTAATTGCTCGTGTGCTCGCTGTATGGCGCTCTCAATTTATTAAAATATTTGTGCGAATAAATTATTTATTATTATAAATTATTTATTAATTTTATGCTAGATTTGATTAATTTATGCGTTTTTTATCACTCGTCTGATTCGCGCGACAGAGCGACGCAAACCACCCGAACCGCTTAGCAGGAAAACAAAAACATAACTGAGTGTGACTGCAGATTTAAAGAGGCGAAATACTAAGTAAATACCGATACTTATCGAAACAAAAATACCATATTACAGTATTTCTTATCATGTGGTTTTAGGGAAACAACTAAAATAATATTAAATTGTTTTTATTAATAATTATCTTTCTTTCTAGCTTTTGTTTGAAAAATGTTATAATACTTGGTCTAAAAATTTATTTTCAATGGGCAGCTGAAAGAAATGTTTTTATGATTTTATAAAAACCACACTTTGTTATTCAAGAATTATATAAAAAAAATAATAGATGGAATATGTCTAATGTCTACACAACATCGATACAATCGATATCACGATTGGGTGGAACATGACCATCGATAGCACAATTTCTGGCATCGATAAATATTTAAATTTAGGTAGTGTCATCTTTGGTTTTCAGTATAAAACAGCGCAATTTGTTAGCCACAGACAGCCACACTTGTTGCATTTGTAAAAAATGTTACAATTATTTAAACAAAATTGATGGCTAACAATACCATTTAAAGTGCGTGCGCTTATTTCGTCAACTTAATTATGTGTCGCTTTTTAGTTAACTGCAATTAAGGTTTCCGTTTCTTTGCGTGCCGTGTTTCGTTTGCGTTAGTATTTTCTCTGCGTGTGTGCTGTGTATGTGTGTGTGTTTGTGTGTGTGTGAGAGAGTGCGCTTATTACTATTGCCTTGTGCGGCATTTTTGGTTAAACAAATTACCACGACTAACAGAAGTAAGCATAATGAGGTGAAATTAAGTAAATCGACAGTTTATTGTCTTGCAAAAATTCAACTGCAAATAGAAATTCAAGCAAAAGCGGCAACACAGCCCAGATTTTAAATGCAAATGAGCAAAGAAAAGAAAAGAAGAAAAAAAATACAGGTTGTCGCTGCGCTACGCTTTGGCATTTGTTGGCTTGGCTTGGCTCTCGCTGCGCTGCTGCCGCTGTTGTTGTTGTTGTTGTTGTTGTTGTCGTCTTGGCTGCCTTTTTAGTTGGTCAATGCACGGCGCTAATTAAAGCAATATAAATACTCGTTATTTGTGGGCCGTGGGCCGTGTTTGCGCAATAAGTACACTTAACATTGTTGCTGTTGTTCTTGCTGTTGAGCTTTGCGTTCTAATTTTCGTTGTGGCTTCTTTTGCATTAGTCTCAGCTGTGGGCGTAACGCCTTTTAACAGTTGCTGCCGCAACTGATGCTATGATTCATGCTATTGCAATGTTAGTTGCCAGCAAGAATTCGGCTGTGCGTTTGAACGGCAACAACAACAGACACCTGTGGCATCTTGTTTATGCTCGCGAACTTTAACCGGTGTGGGGCAAAAGTCAAATTTTGACAGCTGCGTGGCGCATCCCAAAAAGTGATTTGAATTAAAAAAGCTCGAATGAGAGAAAAGTGCTTTTCATCTGAAGCTTTTGTGCGTGCTGCATCTCTTGCGGGGGATGCGAGAGGGAGAAAACACTGTTACGGCAAGCAATGTTAAAGCATAACTTAACAGCGCTGTTAAGTACAGCAGCAGAATGTTAAGTTGCAATGAGCAAAAAAGACATTCCATAAATCCAATTATATTAAATATTTTTAATTAGCTTAGTTTTTATTTAAAGCACCAAATGTGCTAATTCATTTTTGATTTATCGTTTTTTTTTCTTACAGTTCGTTATAATTTCTGTGATTCTTGTGCATGTTTAAATACAACTTTAAGAAAAAATAAAAATAAATTCTCAACAAATATCAACGACAATAACTCCGCTTGCAACACGCCTCCGTCTCAATCGTCGTTTTGTACGTTTCCGTCCCAATGCAGAAAATGCCCTCGCAAATTTTAAACGATGGAAGTGGCGCTGGCAGCTTGAACAATGCCGCCTCGTTGCTGGGCGCCTCGCCCAATTGCATTACAGTGAAGACTGCCTACAATGGTCAGATCATAATCACGACCATCAATAAGAATATCACGTACGAGGAACTGTGCTATGAGATACGCAACATTTGCCGCTTTCCCATCGATCAGGTGACTTCAAGCATATCTCAAGATCTTTGTATCTTTACCCAATGTGTTTACCTTCTTCTACAGCCCTTCACCATCAAGTGGGTCGATGAGGAGAACGACCCGTGCACCATATCCACCAACATGGAACTGGATGAAGCCATACGATTGTATGAGATGAATTACGACTCCCAGCTGGTTATTCATGGTAAGTCGAAAGTCTTTTCTTATCGCGATATATATATTTATATTGTTCTCTATGCTGTAAGTGCTTTATTTGATGTTCACGATGTTATCGAGTTGGCGATAAGCACTTTTTGTATCCCAGGAAATGCCAATTAATGTGTCACTGGGGTTAATGTGGGTTGTTCTTGAATGTCATAAGGAAACACCAGGATTGGGGCGTAGAGTGTGTACTGTAAGATTAATTATGGAGCACTAAACGTACACTAAAGGAATTTGTATCTATTTTTTGAGACTGTAATATCGAGGAATTGCAAAAGATACAAAAAAAAATGGGGTAAAATGTGAATGTTATTGTGGAAATGTATGCAACAGGCAGTAGGAAGTATCTCCGACCCCATAAAGTACATATATTCTTGCTTAGCAACAATAGCCGAGTCGATCTAGTCATGTCCGTCCGTCTGTCCGACCGTCCGTATCTATGACCGAGGCAATCTAGGAACTAATAAAAGCTAGAGACTTATTATTATATAGAATATAATATTCGTCGCGGGCACTAGAAGGACCTATATTCAAGGTTTCAAGTTTCTAGCTCTTATATATATATTATATATTCCGCTAGTCGATAAATTACCTCTTTTCCCAGCAATCACAATCACAAAATTTGACATGTATCTTCTAGATTAGTATAAACAGATCAAGTATCTTTCTATTATAAATGTCGGTAAAAGAAGGTGAAGGGTATCCACTAAAAGAATATTAAAATTTTTAGTCAAATATATTATTCAAGTCTTTGAATATCTATAAAAAAAAATCAATAAAATTGCACATGTTTTGACTTCCTCTCTGTAAATTGAGAGCTTCACTCTGTCATTGACAAAACTCCTCCAGAATTCTTAAATACCTTCTAAATTAGAAGAAGTAGAATATTATTTCACATAAGTTAGACGATACTACAATAGGCTCTTCGTTCTTTAATGGATCCCAATTTAAAATATGCAATGAATTATTAAGTTAAATTAAGATTCATATTTTATGCTTGCTTGTGCAAAGCAATTTTGCTAGAGATTGGGCGCAGTTTCTGGTAAACACAAATCGTTAATTAAGAAGTAAATTTATTGTTTGTTTATCCAGACTTTTGGTTTGGGCTGTGGCTTAGCTGAAAAGGGAATACGTTTTATGTTGCAAAAGGATTCCTCGAGTTGGGCCATTTACATAACACGCACACATGCGCATTTGAACACATTTGTTTTGACCCGCACAACTATGCGAAAGTTTTTAATTTTGACAAATTTCATTATCAACGTTTTTCGCTCATTTGTGGCTGTTGCCGGGTTCGGGCTCGGGGTCGTGGTTGGGGCCGGACTGGACTTGGCTGTTTGCGGCTTTCAGATGTAGCACAATTTAACCGCAATTTTGTGCACATTTTGAGCCTGGTTAAACAATATGCCGTACGTTGCTTTATTAGCCCAATAAACGGTGCCTGGCGTTGCCTTTTGGCAAACACCCGGCGTTCCCGGTTGGCCCCCGTGCAGCCCAAATCCAAACAGCAGTCGACCATGTTAATAACATAAAATATTAATTAACTTGTGCAGGCATATTACAACACACACACACACAGACACACACACAGACACACTCGCCAAGACAGACACGTATATACACTCGCCTACAGGCTAAACGTTTTGCCCCGCGCCCCTAAGTAGACTCCAGTTTTTGGTAACTCACTCGTTTTTCCGCTGTTGTTCTTACAGTTTTTTTTGTTTGCTTGTTCCGCTCAGCTCATATCTGCCCTTTGACCCGCTTGCTGCTGCCGACTTCGTTTATAATTCATTATAATTAAATTGTTTGCTGCCAGCTTGGTTAGCCTGCTTTTCAAAAATTAAATTTTTGTGCGGCTTATTCTTCTGCTTTGGCATTGCAGGCACGCCTGGGAGTATACCTCGCACACACACCAGCACACACACACATTCGGACTCTTTAGCCATCTATTTAGTTAACTGTCTGTGCTTAATTATCCTTGCCACAAAAAGTTTTTGGCTTTCGCCCCATTCGAAATTTTCCTAATGACAAAAACAAAATGTTTCGACAACAACAATAAATAACTGTAAAACACGTAAAACAACAAAATGGGACAACACCAGAATTTTATAACGTTTTGTGGTCCAAATTAACATTTAGGGGTAGAGTATTTTCTTACAAAAAGTGGAAAGGCTTGAAAAACGAATATAGCACAGAAATATAGAAAGAAAAACTAAATGGAATCAAAGGTTCACAACGTAGAATTATTCTCAAGCTGTAATCGATATTTTTCATATTCTATATATCTACATCCATATCTTTATCCAAATATAGAACTGTCGTACAGTGTCTCTTAAGGCTTTTGATTAAAAGTATATATTTGTTATGGTAAGATTCCATTCCATATTCCATATTCGTATTATTTAAAAAAATAGTTTATTACAAGAAAAACATTTAAGCTAATATATACTTTTGCGAATCGGAGGAAGGCAAATCGTTTTATTTCTCGAGCGTTTACTGTACTTCTAATTGCGCTAGAATAACTGTTAGTTGACTAGCCAAAAAAGTTAAATGTTATCGCCTTTTGATATCTAGAACTTTTTGCAAATATATCCGCGAATGCTTTAACTCTAATTCATGCCTTAAAAGTTAACCGTTATCTCGGGCTTCGTTCCAGTGTAGTTTATTTTATTTATGTTGTTGTTGTTTTTTCGGCTGTTGTCGTAAATAGCAAAAAAGTGAGTTCAGCCAGCAAAAACAGTAGCTGATATAATTTTGCTACCGCAAAACACTCAACAAAGTTTAGAAATGTTTTCTTTATTTTGCATATATTCCGGCTTCCGGACTATGCTCTGCATGTTCCCATCCATGAATATTTGCAGCATTTGTTGTAGTTCTTGTTTTTTTGTTTGTATCCACGTGTGAAAAAATGCGGCTTAAAATGTATTAAAAGCATTTTCTATGCGTTTTTCTCTCCGCTTCTGTGTCTGTGTGCCAACATATTATGCTGCTGCTACACACACACACACACACACATGTACATACATACGTACACAAGCGTACCGCAAAACTCATACAAGCGCCTTAAAAGCATTACACGACGCGACTGTTGATGTTTTGCTACCTTTGCATGTTTGTTTGTGTAGTTATTGTTATTGCTACAGTTGTTGTTGTGGTTGTTTTGTTGTTGTTGTTGTTGATGCTGCTGCTGCTGGTGTTGCTGTGTGTTGATTAGTAAATGCTGTGTGTGTGTGTGTGTGTGTGTGGGGCAGGCGTTTTTATAAGCCGTTGTTTTGGTTGCCTTGTGTTTTGCATTCTACCTTCCGGTTTCATCTCCGGCTAACAATGAAGCGTCTGCCCCTTTGTTCCGCTCTCTGCCACAAGCGCGCTCTCTTTCTCTTTATCTCACCGCCTGTCGTTATAATTTATGCGCCTGCAATATGGCAACGCTGGCCTCTACTCGCACACACACACATACACACACAAATACACACACTAACACGCGCGCAACAAACTTTATCCAGGCGTACAAGCTTCGAAACACATAAGGTCGATATACAAGATGCCCTCACAGCAGAGCGAGATAGATAGTTAGCAAGAGAACAATTTCCCTCCCAAAAGACAATAAAAAAAAAAAAAAAACAGCTGAGCGCTGATAGCATTGCCAGCTGAGCTGCTGTGCTGCTGAGCTCGCTCAACTGCTGGCAATGCTGCGCCGGCGTTTGGCTTTTGCTAGGCGGCTGCAAAAGTTTCAAAGGAAGTGAAATTGAGCGCAAGTGCAGGAGCCGAACTTTAAAAGGCGTCCGGCGCTGCTTCTGCTTCTGCTGTTGCCTGCCTGCCTGCCTGCGTCACCTGACATTGAACAGCGGGCAGACACACACACACCGATACAAGTACGGGACGGCTCTCATTATGTGTGTGTGCGAAAATATCCCTAGCAAAACTTTTGGACTGCGTCGGCATTCGTCGTTCTGTCGCAACACTCGCGCCGTGGCTGCTCGCCTGTCTGGAAGTGCCGTGCGGATAGAATAAAACGGAACAAATTAAAACAAAACAAAAAAAAACAAGAAAGAAAGCTACGCTTTTTTCTTGCTGTTGCTAACGTCGCGTCGTCGCGCACAGCAAATATACCAAATTACCCCATACACACGCACGCACACACAAACACACACACTCACAAGTATATATAAATTATACATAATATAAAGTATAAACTGAGTGAAATTAACTAAAACGTTGCCAATTGTTGACACAAAACGTGAAAAGCCCAGCGAAAGGGTTTGTTAATTTATTGAAATACAATTCTTAGTAAACTTCTCGCTGTTCGCCCAAAAAGTACTTCAAAAAAAGGAAAAAACAAGTAAAAAATTTGAAGCACAAAAAATCAATTGCCGCGGGGCAATATTTTTTGACTGGCATCGCATTTGGTTTGGAATTCTGATTAGTTTTTCCGTTTTAATTTTCTTGTGCAACGGGGCGTATGATTGAAAGCTGCTGCAAATGACTATTATAACTATTTTTGTCTCGAATTAAGCTTTCGACTTTATAATCGTTCGAGCTGCTCAGGTTTGAAACATTTAAATGTCTGCTCTTAAGTCGATATTTAAGTGGGATTGTTGAAGATTAAAGCACAGTCGATTGACTGTGATTAAGAATTGTATAGCATGCTTTTAGGCTTTATGCACAACGCAGACAAGTTTTACTTGCAGTGAATGAATGTTGGGCTTATGCTTAAGTCATTTATGTCAATTCATTTGTTAAATAAGCTTCAGTTTATCTGGAATTCAAAACTTTCTACTGTCTTATTCATTTCAAATGTGAGCAACAATAATTTCGTGAATTCAGTATCTTAGTCAATTATATTTGATTTAATAAAAATATAATTTGAATAGTGAAAACTTGAGTTCAGCAAAAACTGATTTAAAATTCCTTTTACTTTATATGTCAGAGGGTATTCTACAATGCTTTCTACGCTTAAGTTTCAACCATAAATCATTCAAATATTTTTTACTCTAATTTTAAATTTTAAATGCAAACGAGCAGCTCGTCATATTTTTGCTTGTCCTTTTTGTATGGCATTGTATTTTTTTCTGCTGGAACAGGGAAAACAGGACGCGTGTTCACCTTCAATTTTGCGGTATACCCGCAAGGCAAGTGTCATGTTTTACATTTGTCACTTAATCAAATTGTTGGTTGCGACTGAATCCGGTTCATGTTAACGTCGCACCTCGTTTGCTCAGCACCAAAATCGAATCATTGATTTCCATTTGCTTCGCTGATTCGTCTTTCGGCTGCTGCGGCGCACACAGACAGACAAACAAACAAACACAGAGGCAAACAGACATGCCGCAAAAAAAAACACACACTATACACATGTGTGTTTGTGTTTGTGTAAGACCCCCCGCCCTAAACTTGACCCCAGCAGGCATTTGCACTTCATCCAAGCGTTGATGACGCCGTCGCCTGCCTGCATTACAAGCCCAAAAGCTGTCTAGGCCAAAAAGATGCCCAAATACTTGGTACTTGACCAGGCTAACAAACACAAACACACACAGATACACAGACACACACACATGTGTAGCTAGCTGTAGCTGTATGTGTGTCAGTATGTTGCCAAGACGCTGCAGGGCGCACAATTTGCGCTCGCTTTCTCCCTCCCTCTCTTTCTTTCTCTCTTTTTGGCTCTCCAGACACGTGTGCGTGTGTGTGTATGTGTGTGTGAAAATCAAAAGCCCACAATCGACAAATTTGTTGGCCAAGCTGTCGCCTTCAAATGCGATGCCATTTAAATCTTGTTGTTGTTGTTGTTGTTGTTGCTGGCAGATCAACACATTTACATTTTGGCATTGCATACTTTTTGGGGCTCGCCCTACGCCAGCCCTGCAGGGAGTGGGCGCATTATGATTGTTTGGCATATTTTAATGATGCCATTGGGCTTAATGAAATTATAGTTAGCTCTCAGTTGGCTCGTATAACCCCAGCCAACCCCAAGTCAGCCCCCACCCCCGCTTAGTCATGCACATGACGTACATTTGGACTCGTTTTGCATGCATGGCCAGCTACAGAACGGCGTCAGCTCTCAGCGAAAGCCGCACTCGCATTTGGCTGCTTTGCCTTTGAGTTGTTTGCGTCCTTTCTTGTGGCGTGAAATTTAACAGTGCAAAGTGCTTCAGCTCGGACGCAGGTGGCTTCGCCAAATGGCCAGGCAGCAGGCACCAGGCACTCACAAATTTATGGTTCTGCTCGTTTCGCCTTCGCCTCTGACGTCACTCGCAGACAAATTTTTGTTGCTTAACTAGGGGTCAGAGCGGCAGCAGGAGGCTGCCGGAGCAGACAGAGAACGCGGCTTTAAGATGGCCGCTCGCCTTATTGTTGTTGTTGCTGCTGTTGTTGTTTTATTTATCGTTATTATCGCTGGCAACTTGAGTGGATTTCGCTGGGGCGTGTCCTGATAAACATCAACGGTTGACTGCGCCGTGTGATGTGATGTAAGCCCATTGTTTGCAGATACTTAAGCATTGTTGATTCGCCAATTCGTTGAAGTAGCACACTCTTTATATATATATATATAGAGAGATATATATACGTATTGTAGTTGAATTGCTAAATCTGGCGTGGTATCATTTAATCATTGAACATTGACTGGCTCTTAATAATAGATGTTGACAACGGCATAATGCATTAATTATCATATTATATTGTGTCACAAGCATTATTTCACACTGCTTTGTATATTTCTGATTGATTAGCCCCATTAACTATGTTTCGAGCCGAGTTGTTGGGCATTATTGGTAATTCATGTAATTGATACTTGCTCAACATGTTGCCCATTCATTTCAGTTCGATTACAGTGCGTATGCGTAATGCATTCAATATGCTAATCCTTCTGTCTGAAGATATATGTATGTAGTATGTGTTTATATGTGCATGTTTCTATGTGCATATTCTTGAGGTTGCATCATAGACTGAAGGTAGATGCATTCCACAAATCTAGAACTAAATTGCATTTTTAATTGCATGTTTTGAGGAGAACTACGTTTTACCTTATAACTATTATAAATCAAACATTATTGTTTTCCTGACAAGAAAAATAGCTCTTCGTCCAAATGTCGTGCTTCGATTGTGACTATCAATCAATTTTGACATGTGCCATAATTAAGTAGTTTATGGATAGAGCTCAAGAACTTCTGATTTTTAAAAACATTTACTAACTAAACTATCGTCTTACACGATTTGGAGTAACCTTTATTATGTTATCTCATATGTTAAGATTTTATTATTCTGTTAACAGCTACATTATTATGTTAACATTTTATTAGTCATCGATATCAGTGTTGCGTAACGTGATAATATTCTACATGTGTGTTACTTTAATAATACTTACTTTAATATTGTGTGTTACTTTAAATACTATCGTATAATACATACTTCTCTTATGCTTAAAGATTTTTGATGCAAAAGATATAGTCCGAAGGCTCTAAAAGGTCCAAGGATTAGCCAAAGGTTTGGTTCTGTAACAAGTAACGTTATATTGAATGCGACTATATAGTTAATCTAGCCGACATTTCCCTGCTTTGCCAAGCCTGATCTGCTGATTAAAGGCACTGTACAAATAATTTCAACAATTTTTGAGCTTGTCAGTACAATCAGCTTTATATAGACCATACAATTTGACCAAACTATACTTAAAATTTGTGCAAGGACTAGAAAGAGAGACTAACCCGGTTAAATATACAGTTTGAAATGATAACTAAGTACTCTTAAAAACAAGTAAAACAATTTATTTAACGACATTTTATCATTTGTGTCAGCTTCCTTTAGAGGAAAGTTTGTTCATGATTTAATTAAAGCGTTTGCAGAAAGTTTCTATTAAAGGATAAACCTCGTTTAGCTGGCAAAACAAGTTGCTCATAAAATTATATTCTCATTTCGAGTTTATTGCAACGTCAAAGGCTCTCTGGGGTTAGCCACTGATTGATTTACCGCACACTGTTACTGAGTGGGTGGGTCCTCGGTTTGGGTGGTTGGGTGGTTGGGTGCTGGGGCAATGTTAATGCTGTGCAACTAACCAACTTGTCAGCTCGTTCGGTGACCCGCTAACCCCGCATTTGCCGCCCAACTGCATGCCTCTGATGGGGCACAACCAATATTCATGCTCCAATTGCAGCCACCAAACAATGCCTGGAAAGTGTGTTTATATTTAGCAAACGATGTTACCCAAAACACGCGCCCGCCCTGCAGCCGGCTCCCACTGGGCTGGGACACTCTCAATGGGCATTCGCTTGGGGCCCTGGCCAGGCTGCATTGTCAGCACAAAAGCAAGGATCGACTGACTTGTCACGACAGAAACCACTTGCCTCAAGTGGATGCTGCTGCTGCTGCTGTGGGAGCCACCCTCTGGTTGCCTCGTTAATCATGCGAATTATGCATGAAAGTAGAGTACTTAATTTCAATTGTCTCAACAAGCTACAAGACCAGCGACAGCGACAACGAAAACAACAACAACAACAACAATGTCCCAACATCAAGCAATTTTGATGTGACCTACCAATACACTTGAAGAAATTTTCTATTTACACTTGACTGCACTGGGGAGGATTGCATACTTTCTCGGCTGGCCGCGCTGCGAGTAAAATTTCCCTGCGCAGTTTGGCATACGCTCTCTCGCATTTCGATACTCTCTTTCGCTATGTAGTTCCCTCTCGCTTTAACTTCATGGGCTTTCACGCCTTTGACAATTTGCTGCAACTTGTGCGCTCGTTTGACTTGGGTTAAATTGTTTGTGATTGTCGCAGCGCCGCTGTATGTGTGCGCCGATGTGTGTGTGTGTGTGTGTGTATGTGTATGTGTATGTATGTGTGTTTGTGCGCTTGAACAGAGTTGTCAGCTGTTTTGCTTGCATTTCGCCGCATCTCTCCCTCTCGACGTTGCGCTGTCTCGCTCCCACTTCTGCTTTCATGCTGTGTTCTGCCCATTATTACACAATTTATATTTTTTTAGGTGTGGTTTCTGCGGCGACAGCCCCGTCTGCATGACGCCCAAAGCCGGCCACGCCCCACAGCCGCCCATTGCCTGCAGTTTTTAATCAATCATTTTAAACTATAGAATTTGCACGCCAGGGGGCGCAGCTGTCGCTTGGCTTTGAAAACTTTTGCATTGCATAGTTTTGGGCAGCCCGCGGCGTTGCTGCCCGTTCTCAACGGTAAATGCAGAAAGTGCCGTTGCAGCTGCTGCTGGGCCTTGTCCCGGTTTCTATTCTATTTTTTTGTTGTGTTCGTTTACTATGTGCTGCCATGTGCCACACAATTTGCACTTGAGCCGGCACAGTGGGACGGGAGTTGGTTGTTTTCTGAATGAAGTACATAAATGACATAATATTTCATAAAGTTATTAATTACAAGAAGGATATTGCCTTTTTATTCATTGTAGTTTCGGTATGCGATTTTTAAGGGAAAGTGGAAAACGGTGTTGTATACAATACTTAATTCTATAAAGGAAACGGTTCAAAAATAGTTGCATTCGATTTTTAAAAGTGGTTTTTATTCGCTTCAATTAAAGCGTTCATGAGTGAGAAGCAACAGCTTAAATAATTTTAATTTCAAATGATAAACTCTATATATTCGAGGGTATTTCTTATCAAACTATTACAGTTTGGGCGTTTATTTTATGATTTAACTAAAGTGTTTTAGCACCAATAACTTTTCTATTCGTAAAAAAGAATCGAATTCTAAATTTTGATTTGTGATCACACTTGCTCCACTGTGCAATTTTGTCTAAAGTTTTCATTCTCTTTGGGTTGCTTGTGCCCCACTCTTCGGTACGCTTGTTGACATTGCCAGTTTATGCAAATTTGCGGCAATTAATCGCAACTAGCGGCAGCGGCAGCGGCAACAGCAAAATTCAAGTGCAAAACAAACCGAACTGAATCTTCAACGCGCCGCGTACAAAACTAAAATAACAACAACAGCAACAACAACAAACACACGCGAATTATGGCTTGGGGCTACTGGTCCGCCACGACAGTGGATCGTGGACGCTCGCCACGCCGCTTGACGCAGTGCACCCCGCTGCCCGTCAACCTTGTGCAGCAGGAGGAGGAGGAGGAGCAGCCGCCGCCGTGCATGCCACAACAGCAGCAGCAGCAGCAACAACAACAACAGCAGCAGCAACAGCAGTCGCAGCAGTCACAGACCTGCCCCTCGACACCCTCGGCCAGTCAACAAGGAGGCGGCGGCACACTCTGCTACAGTCCCACATGCCGGTCGCGCTGCTCCAGTCCCTGTCCGGGTTCACCTTGCGGCTCGATAACGCCGCCTCCGCCGCCGTTGCTCACATCCTCGCAGCAGCATCTGCATCAGCACTCGAACAAGAATTGCCCGGCCGCACAGCAGTTGCTCACGCACCTGGACTATGCGGCACGCAGACAGTCGCTGGATCAGCTGGACAGTCCGCAGGTACTGAACACGGTACTTAATAGAACAGGGCTCCAGAGCTGTGCCTGATTCGAACTGTAAAATGCCAAAAAAAAAGAAATGAGACCAATTCAAGTTGATTACAATTTTGGGCGCAAATCCGCGTAAAGCCTTGTAAATGGGACAAGGTATGCGATAAAGAGTTTGATGAGGGATCAACAACTATATAGATATATATGTTAGGAACTTGACTGGTGAATAATACTATTCAAATCTTCAAGATTAGAAGTAGATTTGTTTTCTACAAAGAATTTACTACATTTTTGATAAACACTGTAATACATAGATTCTCTCAGACTAGAAGAATTAATATACATATACAAAATACATATGCCTCATGCAAAACCTTTTATAAGAAAATTATACGAAATTGTGAAGAAATTAATTACAAAATTGAATTCCTAATTTCTCTTTGACCTAATTCTTCTAGAAATTTGAACCATATACCTTAGCTCTATTGTACTTTATTTGCTTAACTAAAGATTCTTAGGAGCTGTTTCTTAGCATAGTTATTTATTTATGGAATACTTCGATTAGTCTTTTATAGCCATAGCTAAACATTAAACATTGAAGATTCCCCATATTTATTTACGTTCTTAAGAGAACAGCTCAAATGTGCTTTTTAGGAGCACTTTCTAGGAATTTACCAAGAAAAACTCTAAAAGCAAAAGATTTGATGAAATATACTCAAATAGTTTGGAGAAATTGGATCAGAATCGCATTGCGGAACAGCCCCCAAAAGCAAGTAATTCGTGTAATTGGAAAATGTAACATTTATTGAATGGGTAGTCAAGGCAACGAATGTTGTAAATCAAGCACAGCTCTCTAGGGACTTGAGCTTATCAACTGACATTTGTTCCCTTCCCTTCTGTGTGTGGCCAGTCGAAGTACTTTGATATTCAGGCCAATCAGCTGTCGGACATCATGTGCCGCGGCGCAGTGGTCAGTTCCATACAGTCGGCCAACAATACGCTGACCAGAGGCGTCTCGCTCCACAGTCGCAGCGGCAGCGCCCATGGCAGCCATCACAGTCACAGTCATCATGGCAGCGCCCACGGCTCGCTGGGCTGTCTTCAGGGCGGCGTCGGAGTTGGAGTCGGCGTGGGCGTGGGCACAGGCAGCACGGGCAGCATTGGCATGATATCCGCCAGTCACATCGATACGGGTGATTACGATGTGCCGCATCCGCATCCGTATACGCATCATTATATGCAGACGACGGCGTCGGTGACGCCGCCGCATGCGACGCTAAGCAGGCCAGGATCGGCGGGTGCTGTCTGCACCGGGCATGACTCTGGCTCCGATTCCAGCCAGGGCTGCGGTGGCTCCATAATGGGCGGCATGCTGGTGATGGGCCATGCCGGGCATATGGGCAGCCTCGGGCATCACAGCACCGGCAGCGGCTCGCTGGGTCGCTGCTCCAGTCGTTGCCACAACACCACCACCACCACCACCGATGACTCCGGTGGCGGCAGCAGTGGCGGTGGCGGTGGTGCTATCGGCGCCACTGTGGCCATCGGCGGCCCCGGCATGCTAATAGACTATCATCATGGCCATCACAGCGGCAGCGCTGGCAGCGGCCTCAATGGCTGTGGAGCCGGCGGTAGCATCGCTGGCGGCAGCATTGGTGGACGCAGCAGCGTCCTGGGCACCATACACAATGGCCACGGGCATCATCATCAGCAATACCATCACGAGTGCATACACTACGAGCGTCTGCCCATTCCCGTGCCCATTCCCACGGTTCCCATGGGCGTAACGCAACAGCACGGGCAGCAACAACAACACCAGATGCCCCCGCAGCATCAGCTGCAATCCGAGGAGGAGATTGAGCCAGCCTATGCAACAGGTAATTGTGCGAGATGGGCAAGAAAATGTCCAGAATTGTGTTTGAAACTAGAGTGAAACCGATTGGTGAACAAATTAAAAGGGATAAGTCTGCTTGAGCAGAGGGCCTAATACTCTCATAGTTTTAAACGTGGTTCTACTTGTTACTAATATAAGTCTGACAATATGTGACTTATGTGATTAAAAATCGTGTTAAATTATTTGATTATTATTGTGTTATTTAAATGTGTTTTATATTATTTATTAGATAAACAGTCCTTTAAATAAAATAATAAAATAAAAATTAATTTCGTTTATAATTTGACCCATGCATAACTTAATGTTAGACTCCTCAAAGAAAAGTTCAAGTTGAATTCAATAGAAAGTATTCAAATATGTGCTACGAAAAATGGGGGAAAAAATGCATAAATTTTACTTTAATTGTTCAGGAAGAGACCTATAATATTCGATATACATTTGAACTTACTTCTAGACTTTTAAGCTGACATGCCAAAAATGAACTTTTAATTATTTATAAACTTTTAAATTTTCTATACTTTCTATACTACATACAAACCAATCTTCAAATTTATATGAAAATGTTGAAAAATATCTGTTTTTAAATTATCATTTAAATATATCAAAAATATCAGGGTCTTCTTGGGATACAAACACCAACTATCATCCTACTTAAAGGACCTTAAACCATGTCATTCTTCTACATAGAAAGTCACTGTTTTTATATGCATTAAGTGTTTATTTCAATTAGCTTTATTCACGTTTTATTTCACTTGAATAAGTAAATATTTCTTTGAACATTAATTTCCATCCCTGATCTTATCGTCTGCGCCATTCGCTGCGCTCTCACTTGCTCCCAATTAGAGTTCAGCGCGTCGTCCAATTCTAGCGACAATTCAAAGGCCTCTTGAGTCTGTTATTTCTTTGTTATTCTGTTTTTCTTTTGTTGTGCTTTTTGAATTCGGTTCTTTTGCTCGCTTTTGTGGCCTCAGTTCGCAGCTGAAGCTCGCGCGGTGACGACGCCTTTCGCGCGTGCCAAAAAGCCTCAAACATTTAAGAAAATATCATAAATATTATTTTTATACATAATAACTTTAACTAGTTTTAATTGGAAACCGCTTTTGCGCCCGTGCGGCTGTCTGACCCGCGCTGAACTCGCCACAAAGACGACGATGATCATCTGGAGCGGCTTCTGTGAGGCGGCACAAATTTACAGCACCCAAACGGCCACTTTTATGAGTGGTGGCTTCTCGTGTTAGTATTGATCTGATAGACCCACTTCAAGTGTCAATGGCTGTCAGCTTCGATGCCATATAAGAGCGTGAGATCAGTATTGAATTATTTATGAATCAATAACTGCCATTAAAGTAGTCTGTGGACTGCTTGTCGGGTTTTTTATAGCTAAAATTTGTTTTATCAGTTGAACTAATCAAGTTTTGAGACCTTCACGTAGGCTACCTTTGCGTCACCTTCCACACGCATACCACAAGAGATCCACAAGCATGTTTCTCCAAATAAGTTTCATATGAACTTCACATGCATTCCATTCATACATGCATTCATTTCATATGCATGCCACATGCATTCCAAATGTACTTCACATGTATTTCACATGCTTTCAGATGTACTTTACATGTGTTCCACATGAGTCCCAGATGTAACCAGATGTACATTTCATACGCATTCCACATGTTTTCCAGATGCGCTGCATATGCGTTCATACTACATTATGCATTCTACATGCACTCCACCTGCAGTATACATGCATTCTGTAATTCATATCCATTCCACATGCATTTCATAATCTTTCCACATGCATTCTAGATGTACTTTACATGTTGTCAATATACATTCTAGATATGTTGCATATGCATTATGCATTCATTTCACATGCGTTTTATATGCATTCCAGTTGTACTGCATATGGATTCTACAAACATTTAACTTGCATTCCACATGCGTTTCGAATGCATACCAGATGTACTTCACCATGCATTCTACATGCATTCCACATGCATTTCCACATGCGTTCCGCTGATTTATTTTGTGTACACAATCCTTGTAAACATCCGGTCGACCTTCACACTTTTTGCCTACTCAGTTCAATGACTAAACTACTGTCTAACGCACCTGCTTTCCCAACGAAGCTATTTTTATTTCCCAATATTTCTATCTGGACTATAAATTTGCCGAGTTATCTCTGTGCCAAGCATTTACTATAGCTATGAGTAGCTGCGGCTATACAACAACACCCATACACAGAGCGAAAACCAAACAAATTTTGTCATACATATCGCATATCGCTCTGATAAGACCCACACTCTCATGTGTCTGTGCATAGATAAACGCCTACCAGACACGTATGTATGTAAATAGGTAGGCAATACCTGATATGACATTAGAAGCAGGGAATTCTAGGTCAATGCAAGGCATGGGCTAGTTGTGATCGGGTTGCCTCAATTTTGCGGCCTTGTGGCGAGTCAAATGTTGAAACGCCCCGTAGGAATGAACAGCAGTTGGTTAACTAATTGAATATGAATGTTATAGCTAAAATATCAAAACTCTTGTGCGAACAATTGAACTCAATTGAGACGGACACTGACTGACTGGATCGTTTGTCTCTTGGGCTGCACGGAAAACTTAATTAACTGCGGCAATTACTTGGAAAAACTTCTCAAAGAGCGCTGCGCTCTCGCTGCTTGTGTTGTGTACATGGTGCGTGGCCGCTCCAGAGATAAGACCCGACCGCCTAGCGCTCGTCTGTCTCAGTCATGGAGTTGGTTCTGTCATGTTAACAAGCCACATCAGACACACAATCGACGGCAAATGTGGCTGGGCAAAAATCCGTTTATAAGTAAAAAAAACAAAAGTAAAAATAAATATAGCAAAAATATAATAAAAAGACACAGAAAATATACAACAAGAAAATCACTTTGCTGGGCTTTAGTGTTCGGCCAGTGATATTGATAAGGTCAGGCTCACCATGGGCAAAACAACTGGCCGTAAGCATAAAAATGAATTGAAAGTGAACAGTTTTGATAATTATTTTGTATACCTATCCACGCACACATGGCCATTTAATACAATTTGTTTTGTTATCGTTTGTATTTTGCAGTATTTCCGAATGTTCCTCAAGCGCCAGGCTTGTCCTGTGATGGCGAAGATCGTAAGTCTTTCTCTCTGTACTTTTTTTTTAAACAATTTTATTGATTCCATTCTGATATCTCCATCCAATAGGCAGCATCTACAGACGAGGCGCACGTCGCTGGCGAAAATTATATCGCGTCAATGGACACATTTTCCAGGCCAAACGTTTTAATCGCGTAAGTAGACACATATGCGTGTATTTTTGATATCTAATAGAAACACCACTGCACATTGGGCTAATGAAACAAAAAGTGGAAGTCATGAGACCTATATAAAATGAAAAACACATATAGAATTACTATTGAAACCAAAATATAGTTTTAAATGAGTAAATAATATATCTATGATTAATTGGTATATTAATCGAAGGTTGAAACTTATTTTATAAGTTTCCAAAACTTTTTTGCAATGTTTATGTTGTTTTTGTTATATAAATAATTATATAGAATCAAATATTCAAGATGAAAACGTAAATTTCTCAAGACCAAAATAATCAATAATAAATGAAATTAAAATTATACATTAAAAATACTCTTTGCGAGGATTTAATAATTTATATACACAAAGATCGAAATCGAAGGATCGACTAAATTTTAATTCGTTTATATTTATAATCAAAAAGATAAACTATATTTTATAAAATAATTAAGCAAATAATAATTAACTCTTTTCTGTTTTTTTAGCGTGCCTTCTGTGCCTATTGCCAGGATCGCATCTGGGGCCTGGGTCGTCAGGGTTTCAAGTGTATACAGTGCAAGCTGTTGGTGCACAAAAAGTGCCATAAGCTGGTGCAGAAGCACTGCACCGATCAGCCGGAGCCGCTGGTCAAGGAGCGTGCCGAGGAGGCCAGCGATCCGATGCCGGTGCCATTGCCACCGCTGCCGTACGAGGCGGTTGGCGGCGCTACCGATTCCTACGAGCCACACGAGCACGCCCATATTGTTGTGCCGCCACCGCCCGAAGATTCGATGGAGCCGGCCACCCAGCGCCAGTACTCGTTGAATGACTTTGAGCTGATACGCGTCATTGGACGCGGCAGCTATGCCAAGGTGCTGATGGTGGAGCTGAGACGCACGCGTCGCATCTATGCGATGAAGGTGATCAAAAAGGCGCTGGTCACCGATGACGAGGACATTGACTGGGTGCAGACCGAGAAGCATGTCTTTGAGACAGCCTCGAATCACCCTTTCCTGGTGGGACTGCACTCTTGCTTCCAGACACCCTCGCGCCTCTTCTTTGTCATTGAGTTTGTGCGCGGCGGCGACTTGATGTACCACATGCAGAGGCAACGTCGCTTGCCGGAGGAACACGCTCGCTTTTATGCAGCTGAGATTAGTTTGGCACTAAACTTTTTGCACGAGAAGGGCATCATCTATCGCGATCTGAAACTGGACAACGTGCTGCTGGATCATGAGGGCCACATAAAGCTAACGGATTACGGCATGTGCAAGGAGGGCATTCGTCCGGGTGACACCACCTCCACCTTCTGCGGCACACCCAACTATATAGCGCCCGAGATACTGCGTGGCGAGGATTATGGCTTCTCGGTGGACTGGTGGGCACTCGGTGTGCTTCTGTACGAGATGCTCGCTGGTCGCAGTCCCTTTGACATTGCCGGCGCTTCTGAAAATCCAGATCAGGTACGTTTCATAGACTCACCCATCTCCAGCAGATGTCTAACACTTTATTCATTAATTGCAGAATACTGAGGATTATCTGTTCCAAGTAATTCTGGAGAAGACTATACGCATACCGCGTTCGTTGAGCGTCAAAGCTGCCTCCGTTCTCAAAGGTTTCCTCAACAAGAACCCTGCCGATCGCCTGGGCTGCCATCGCGAATCGGCCTTCATGGATATTGTTAATCATCCGTTCTTCAAGGTTATTGATTGGGAAATGGTAAGTCTAAGGCCAACGCATGGACACTATCTGTTTGTGTGTATTTGATGATGTCAGTGTTGGTAATAATGATGATACTTGTGGTGCTCCAATCATTATAGAGCTCAAAAGTAATTATTTAATGGTCAAGCTAACCCGGAGCAGAGCAGAGCTTTCTTTTTCCTGTATACCCTGTTCCTAAAGAGAGAATTTATATATATTTCTGTCTGTCCGACTTTATATAATATATATGCTCCTTGAAGCGTAAAATTGTATGTAAATCGGCCTTTGCTTAAAGCTACACTAAAAATGACAGAGTAAATGAAACTTCTTGAAAAATAAGATGTTGAGGGAGTCTTTTTGGCACCCTCGACATCAAAATAAGATAGTGAAGGATAGATATGTAGGGTATAAAAGTGAAAGAACCTTTAAATAGGATGGTATATTTATATCCTTATATGAAACATACATCATCATTGGAATTTATGTCAAGAAATATATATTGTAATGAATGAAGACAACCTAAAATAATAATTGTTTGTCAGCTTTTAATTTATTTATTTTCTGGTGTATTTTGAATATTGCGACAATTTTAACCCATATGATTAAGTATTTAACGTACTATATATAATTTTGTGTATGAAAAGATTGCACAAAAGGAGGTACAACCGCCTTATATACCAACCCTGGATCCTGGCGATCCTTATATGACAACAAACTTTGACGTTCAATTTACCAGAGAACCGGCTGAATTGACGCCAGACGATCCGTAAGTTTTGTGTCAAGAAAAACAAAACTAAAAAAAAAAAAAGAAATACCTTCTAGTTTTGGTTATTTTGTTCTATTTGTACAACGACGCATGAGACAATACCCAAAAATAAATTATACGAATAATAACTTCATAGCATTCGCGGTCAGACTAACAGCAGGTAATGTTCGCTCTCAGCCACATTGTGAACCCGCCCGCTGTCTCCTACTCGACTCTCTATTATCAATCAACCACCCCCGCCCCCCACCGCCCCCTCAAAAATAAAGATCACGCCCCCTACCCTGCTCGATCAATCTACTTATCATCATTATCATCAATACACACACAGAAAAACGCACACGGACATGCATTCGAAATGTGTCCTGAGCCTTATTGAATTGTTTTTTACGTTTGCCGAAATTGGCTGGCACTTTAGCTATAATCATTTTATTTTTACTATCTTTGCATATCCTCTACACACACACACACACACACACACACACGCACGCACACGTCTGCACAACCAAACACATGCCAATTTCAACCTCATGCAGCTCGAACGCAAACAGGTTTCGCCTCCATTCAAGCCACGCTTAGACTCAGATCGCGATCTGGCTAATTTCCCGATCGAGTTTACCGGGGAACCGGTGCAGCTGACGCCAGATGATGAGTAAGTTGGTTTTTTGTTATAATTCTCTTCCTCTAACATCGATTTTTGACAATCCAATAGATCTTCAAATATTATTTATACTAATATATTGTTCTCTTCCATAGCCATGTCATTGATAACATCGATCAATCGGAATTCGAGGGCTTTGAGTATGTAAACCCCTTGCTCATGTCATTGGAGGATTGCGTCTGACACCACGAGACGTGTGATTTACATCCATATAATATACGTGTAAGTAAAACCTGAGCAACCGATCATACTTTTGGGGTATTCTCTGTAAAACTAAGGGTAAATTTATCTTCATGATAAAGGTGTTTTCTACCCATTGTAATGGGAGAACTACTTTCATTTGTCTGGCGAGTAAAGTTTCTTGCAAACTTTTACCATGAATGTTAAAGTACGTGTCAAGCTTGAAATGAACTTTAATTAAAGTTTTTAGACATTTCATTACGCTTTTAATATATCTATTGCAAAAGCAAAAAAAAAGCAACCCATATTTAAACTTTTTAGACTCTTTAATTGAAATTGAATTTTATTATTAACTTTTGCAGCTTTATGGCGAGGATTCCAGTGATTACGATTCCGTGGCTGACGATTTGAGCCTCTTGCATTTGAACAGCGCGGGAGGTGCAGCCAATACCAATAATAATATAAGCCAGCAGCAACATTATCGCCAACAGCAACCGCTACAGGCACAGCAATATCATCCATACCCACAGCAACAACAACAACAGCAACAACTGCAACAGCAACATCAACAACTGCAACAGCATCAGCAGCAGCAACATCATCATAATGGTAACAATAACAATCATAATAATCAAATGCAAGCAAATAATAATAAAAGTCTACTGCAGCACATGTTTTGCCTTCCATTGAACTAATTAAAATTACGAATTAGAAAAAGAACAGCAACAAGAGCAACAGATAGCAGACAGCAACAACAACTAGCAAATGCAACAAAAATATATATATATATAAAACAAAAACACAAAATACTAAAAAAGAAGCAAATACAAAATTAAGCAATTATAATCTTCTATAAAAAACATGTCTTAAAACGAACACTACTTTCATACCAAAAACAAAGGAATGAAGAAAAAACGGTCACAAGTTGCGAGTATTAAACTAAACTACAAATGATTACTTTACTATTTAAGCACCTAGGCAGCTAGGCAAAATCTATGCATGCAACAACAACAACAACAATAACAAACACACAACAGCAACAAACAATTTCATAACTCAATGCAAGACTTTTCAGCAAATTCACCTAAAAAGAATGCAGCAACATTTTTAGCATCTAAACAAAATATATATAAACATATAATTTTTAAATATTTAAAAGCAAAACATTTAATTTTACAACAAACAAAAGAAAAAAAGTTAAAAAATATAGATACACTATTTAAAAAAAAAAAAAAAAGGAATGCAAAATCAATCTATTATATTTAAGCGCGTAATTATTATGTAAAATGTATGTGTGTTAGTGTTAGTGAGCAGAACGGTTTTTAAAAGCAACAACAACAAATTGATACAAGTGTGTGTAAACAGAAAATCCTTTAAAGTATAGACCTAATTGAACTGGCAAAATTATCAAAAAAAAAAAGCATCAACATTTGATGACACGAACAAACATTGAGAATCGCTCTAAAATAAATATACATATATATATTTATAAGCAATCGATAATTTATTGTATTTTCTGTATTATTAAATTTACACAATATCGTAAAAAAAAAAGAAGAAACATCCGTCTACTGGCAATTTTTTTGTTTTGTTAAGTATTAGAAACACATTCCACATTGTACTTACTATACGAAATTGTTGTTAAATTTTTGTAAAATACGTATAAGTATGAGATTTTCAGCAAGCAATAAATTTATTATTTTTATCACTGTCCCATTTTATTGCTCGTTGTGAACGATCTGAATATTGAATCATTTTCGAAACACGAATTTGTTATGTGTTCCCTAGAAAATTGTTCCAATTTCTTGCACTGCGTGAGTTTTTTTTTAAAAAAGAAGTATATAAATACATATTAAATAAAAACGTGTAAATTATGTTTTATAACCCACGAGTAGACATATTATAAAACAAAAGTAATTCAACAAACAAAACAGAATTAAATTAGTATTAAAACAAAAAATATCATTGTGTTGCTTTAACTTTAACGAAAATTTACAAAATTGTCTTTTTAATTATCTACAAATTATTGAAATGAATCGTATATGATAAATAAAACAAAACAAAAAAAAATAAGTAGTTAATTGTTAATGTATTCAAAGTGACAACACGCAAAGCAATTTAAAATTATTAAACGCAAATACAAATTCTAACAACATATTTTGATTAAACGAAAATAATAGCAAGCAATCAATTAAAGCCTAACATAGTACATCATTTACATACATACATACATACATACCTACGTAACAAGCAGACGATGAACACTGAACAAATTAAGTATGCACCTTTTAATTGTAAAAAACGTAGTGACAGCAATAAATTCATGAAAATGGTTTTTAATGTAAGAGGAATTTTCCTAAAGTTTATAAAACATAACAAAATCAATTGTAGACGGCAAAACTTTTTAGGCAAATATATATTTATACCACATATATTTTTTCTTCAAGTATTTAACTTAAATATATTTGTTTAGTTGACCAATGTATTTGTATGTTTCTTTTTTCAAGTGCTGTTTCTAATCAATTTTTGTTTTTTGTGTTTTTCCTTTTTTATACTAAATGCACTTCAAGTACTTTGAATGCTAGCAAAATGTCAAATGAAATTGAGAACGTAAACAATTTGCGTTACAATTATGCATATAAACAAACGAATAAACTATTGTGTAAGTAAAACTTTAACCAATATTTAGTTCATTATGGACGTGGGTCTGGCATATTTGTAATGTCAACTAAAAAAGTTAACAAAGGAATGCTAAGGTTAAAATATCCTTGTAGATATCGTAGTTTGATTTGATACAGTTTTGCAGATATCGTAAGAGAATAGAATATTCTGTCTTATAACAATTTATTTATTAACCAATTCTTGCACTAGACATATATGTTATAGCAGTTCATTTTTGATAGGACTTTGCTCAGATATAAGGAACATAGTGAAAATTATAAAAAGCTGTTCATAATACAACTTAATTGTTGATCGATCGCTCCCAACTCAGCTATAAGATACTTATATTGGTCCAATCCAACCAATTCAAACATATGTATAGTCTGCAATAAAGTTTGGTTCCATATAATTAACATATCTCTACATGGTTATGCATTGCACTTTCCTAAACATTGGATAGATTTCTATAGACAACGGCATCAGTAATCCCATTATTTACTACTGAAACCGATTTAGTATGAATCTAAGTTGACGAAAACACAAGGAATTAATGAACAGATGCAAATGTGAAGCCCTTTGTCTTAGCTAGATTTAGTTAGTTTGTAGTATGGAGACGGGTTCCTGCATGATTTGCTGTATCTTTGCTTCCGGCACAGGCACGCCGTTAACGAGCAGGGTGTGCACGATGCCGTCGTGTTTGTTGCCGCTTGAGCGTGCCTGTAATACAAATTGTGTGTCCTGCAGCACAAAGCTCGTATCCGTGCCGCCGTGCACAAAAACGGCCTAAAAATAAGGTAGGCATGATTGATGGCCAGGCTTGGCATCCGGTCGGCACATACCATCTCCTCGCGTAGCTCATCGTTTACATACAAGCTGAGCGTGTCCAGCTTGAGCATGATGCGGTACTCCTGGGACGCATCCGTTGCCCCAGCCTGCTCCGTGCCGCATGTGCAGAGCCAGAGGCGATATAGGCGTGTCAGCTCCTCGGCATACTGAGCGTGCGGCTTGCCATCAATGTACAGCGAGTATTCATATTTGAAGCCGGGCGCGGGATCCACGCGAATAATGCACCGCGCCTGATCGATTTCAAACGTATCCTCGCCAACCAACTTAAACATCCAGTCTCGTCGCAACACCTCCTGCAAAAATCAAATAACGCCATAAATTGGGGTAGTATATTCCAGAAAAGTTTCAATTTATTTCATCAAGCCAGAACCAAACTGGTTTTCTGAAGGTAATATAGTTTGCACACATGTCTGTATATAAAACTGTTTGTCCTGACTGACTAACTGATTAACTGACTGACTGATTGGTGATCAAAGCACAATCCAAACTCTAAGAGTTAGGAAGCCTTGTAGTCTAGATACCTTATGACCCGTAGGTAGTCGCTAAGACGGGGCCTCGGAATTCACCCCGAAAACTCATTATCAAAGCTCTTTGTTCAAATTCATTTGAGAAATGTCTCAAACATATTGGAGTAGCTATCCCTCTTTGGTGGAAATGGTGGTCAAAGATTTGATGGGTAATGTTTCTAGCGCCAATTAATTTTAAAGAATATAAAAAACATAATACAACTGTCAATTTTGCATAAAGTATATAAAAAGGGAGACAAAGTTTTATGAAAATATCTCTTAAATTGAAAGACTAGCTAACAGAGACGGACATGATGACAACTTGGATGTTTAAAGTGATCAGGATTACATAAGCTTTATAGGGTCAACGACTTGTAAGCCTAAGCGCTGCCCAAAATTATTATACCCTCTACAAGAGTACAAAAATCAAGTAAAAGTGCTCCTGTAAAATTAAATTTTTCAAATCAATAAATTTTCCACACTTGTGAGTGGAATCAGGTAAAGTGAGAAAGTCCGGAAAAAGAGTTTCATATATATGGAAAGTAATAAAGTTGTATTATGCCTGCAATACACAGTTAATGTAACACAGTCTTTCTAGCATTGACTATAAAGAATATTCCCCTGTGCCTAATACATAAACTTGTTTGTGGTGCTTGTATGACTAATTGCGCTGTTATTGGGGTGTGCTTTGAAAGTGCATTCACCACTTACCCGACCATTGACCCAGATCATGCGGCGTCCACTTGTGGTGCCGTGCTCCAGTTCGATGCGGTACATCTGGGCGCATTTGAAAGAACACAGAGCCGAAAGTTAATTAAATGATAGTCAACGTGGCGTTAGAGATAGGGCAAAATGAGGCTATTCAGAATGGAAATGAAGTGAACCTTGCCATTGATGGGCGCACACCATTGGGCGACGATGTTCTCTTTGTTGTAGCGCTGTGCCTCGGGCACATGGTCCAGACTCATGATGGGCACTGTTGACAGATTCTCCATGCGCAGCGTTGGCGACAGAAACGACATAGCCGGGCCGGGCACTGAAAATCGATTTCAGTTAATAATCATTTAGTTATTGCATTAAAAATGCAAGCAACTAGAGCTGGTTACACAATGCAACAAAGTTTGGCAACAACACGAATGCACTTTCAATTAAAAGCTAACTAATTGCAGGGCTTTATTAACACATTTCCTGTTAGTTTGCCCAATTAGTTATGCTCTGTTTTTGTTAGTATTATTATTATTATATTTTATGCGGCAGCGCGAACCGTCAGCATTCAGCGTCAATGGCACACTAAACAACACACAATAATGCCACAAAGAACTGAAGAAAATTTGTGTAGTAGTTGTTGGCCCCGGGTCTGGACTGTTTCTGGTCGAGTTGCGTTGTCGATGGCTCTTTCTGTTGTGGCTAGAAAAAGTGCACAGCCAGCGCCGGAGCCAAAGCCAAAGCCGTAGCCGGAGCGCGCCGCATGGCGCCAAAAACCGAGTTGATTTGTTTCGCTTTGAGTGTGCGTGTGCCTGAGTGTGTGCGCCTGTGCGTGTGTGTGTGTGAGCTTAAGCCCCACAGCTCAGCACTTTTCTGCGTGAGTGTGTGCGTGTGTGTGTGCTAGTGTGTGTTTGCTGTGTGTTAACATTTGCACACATGTCGCCGACGCCGTCGTCGTTGAGCATAAAAATAAACTTTACTTTTTGAGCAGCCCCAAGCGCCGCCAAGTATGCAATAATTATGGCATTAGCCAAGCGGGTAGCGTAACTATATCAAGCGCTTTGCAACAATACCCATTTGTGTTGGCTTCTTAAGAAACTGTAGACTTAAGCAGCTCCTTCGGCAATAGGGCAGCTGAAGTAGTCAATAAAATACTCGCAACCATCAATCAGTTGTAGTCACCATCAAAATGAATTAATCCGTGAAATAAAGCGAGTTTTACGATACCCTACAAACATCTTTTATTGCGCGAGATAAGTTTCGGGCTCTGCTGTCCACGGGAAACAAGCAAGAGCACATTTGAACGACAGTGAACAATGGAAAGAGGGAAACGTTGCGCTACCCTGCTTAAAAGGCAATATTTATTCCGCCTTGAAGATACATTTGCGATAGAATCAACCTTTTTCGTTTACTTTTGCCCACTAAGTTAGATTAATTTATTTTAAAATATCATCTTACAATTTGTTTTTTCCATATAGTTAGGAAACGTGACTCTTCGTAGAGTAATTAAAATTGATGTACCCGCAGGGTATTTCGCAGTCGTGCATAATCAGGCACATTTTCTAATGCATTGCAATTGAAACGCTCGCTGCCTTGAGCCCTGCCTCAAATTGAGCGTAAGACAACACTTTTCGGCTGCTCATATCAATTGGCTGTGCGCTCCCTCTCTCCCCGCCACACCCCTCTTTCTACATATAAATGTGACAATTATATTGCCCGCGGTGGTGTGGCATAAATTTGTTGCCAACTCGAGGCAAGCAACATACGCCTGCTGAACTTCATCCCCTCTTGCTTTTTGGGGGCGTCGCAAATTTGTCGCATTTTGTTTGGCTGTCATGTTTATGGCGTAATATTTTGCGGCCATAAATACACGCCAAAAATGCTAATGACCCGCGCCAAGGGCAGCCGGGAAGGGGTTCGGTAGTGATAGCTAGATAGATGCACGGATATTTAGATGGATAGATAAATAGATAGATGGATGAATGGATAGTGTGACAGTTTGTGTTAGTTGTGTATTTCGATTTGGCGAAAAAAAAAACAAGTATTGATAAATGTTTTCGCCACACAGCGGAGCTGCAGGCACATCATATGAAAAACAAGTGAAAATAACAACAAAAAAAAGACAGAATTTTCCACACGCGAAGGTCAATGGGAAAGCGCCGTTTCAAACCGCTTACAGTCGCTGTATGTAGTTTTGTTGTAGACACTGTAGTTGTTGCCAGCAATATCAGCAACAACAACAACAATAACAACAACGAAAGAGTCCATGGAGATAACAAAGCGAAACATGACAAGGACAAGGCCTCCAACTGGCAACTGGCAATCCTCATGGCAGCAACTTAAAGCGTCTGTCTGCCTTGAATGTGCTTTTCAGTGTAATTATTAAATCAAATAATAATGGATGTTCTTTAATATTCCTTTTGAACAAAACAATTTAAATTCCTAAACAAAATTGTTTACTGCAGCACGCAACTAATTACGTTATATGAATTAAAGGTAAAGAATATTTAATGCGAGGCAAGAGTCATGGTTGGGTTTTATAAAGTGCACTAGCGAAACCTAGCTCAGCCTATTTAGGCCATTAAGAAAGAGTATATCGAAGTCTACTCTAAGTTTAGCATGAAGACTTACATGCATTTGGAGTGAACAGATAGGAAATTAGTTCTTCCTTTATCCTGAGCGGGTTAAATTTACATTCTCCCTGTTCACAGAGAAGCTCCTACGATCTTACCCAAATGGGGTACAATGTGAACTGATTAATCATCGAAACTCTCAAAAAGCTTAGTTGTAATATCTGGCTGAAATCAAATTTTTTATATATTTGCAAAAAATACTATACCAAATCAGCGTATAGCTTTCGACAATATGACACACACTCCGGTAGATTAATTTTACTAGTTTGTTGTCTTTGGTGAAATTTAAAACACAAATATAAACTGAATATATATTTTTACTTAAATTAATAACTTTTATTTCATACTTCTAAGTAATTTGCTAGTTCCCGGCATAGTCTAGACTCTGACAATTTATTATTATTCTTATTTCCTGTGCTGTTTCTGCATGCAGCACAGAAATTGAAGTATACGCGCATCCTGTTCCGAGAGGTAATCGGAGACTATTCTGTAAATACGACTCTCGATTCTACTGAATTCCTGGCTATTGTTATGCTTCGATTTCAAGGATATTTCCATTGTATTCTCCGAAATCCAGTTTTCCTTGCTTAGTTTCTGTTTGACCGTCCGCAACAGGGACTCGGAATCATATGTGCGCATCCAAAACATGCACCCGTTGACGGGTTGGTTGCACTGGAAGTAAATATGTCGTGTTCCATTGTTGATCAGAATACTCTCGGCTCCGAAGGAATCCACAGAGCGCTCATCACTCCTTGTATCTGCGGCATTACCCAAGACAAGTTCCGCCAAACGTCTTTTACAGTCTGCGTGAAATTTAGTTCGATCACGTTGCGGTGGATTTGTTTTCATGAAGGAATACTCTTGTGGATCGCCTATAGCCAAGACCTCTGGTTTGGCTGGCAGTGACTCAACTTTTTGATTGGTTTCTGTTACAATTGCCATTGTTTGTTGGTTCTCTCTTTCAATAAACTTCAGATGCGACACTTAAGTGAAAAAACAGCTGACAGTCTAAACTGTCGAACTGACTCATTGAAACTCACGAAAAGCTTCACGATTGTATTTGCATTTTAGCCGAAATACAATGAGTACGTAAACAAAAATGAAAACATACGCAGCTTAAAGCTTTCAGGGAGCTTTTGGTCCAAAATATTCGTTATAAGGTGGCGCAATCGAAAGAGCTTTTTGCCAATCACAGCGTTCGTCTTTAGTTAGTTAGCTGTATTGGATCTGTAACTTTCGTACTGCAAAAACAAGTAAACAAAGAAAAACATGGACAAAAAGGAGGAAGGTACATTCAGCATTTTAATTAAGCAAACAAATATTTTAGATTTTTGCATTATTTACGAATTTCTAGAAGTCGCCACAATCACGTCCAAGACAAAAGTGTTGGCTATTGGAGACGGGGATGAAGAATACCCAAAGAACAAGCAGCTGCCAGCAAAAGACAACATGAACTTTTATCGGGAAGATCTAATAAAACGCTTGTGTCTTTTATTAACGGGAAATCCAAGACCAATCCACGTTGTCAAAGATTGGGACTTGGTGGAAAGATTTGGAGCGGCGAGCATTAAGGAAGATAACCAACCCAGGCGCTATCATTTTTTTTTGTGGGCGCGGTAACAGTTATTCCACTGGGGAGATTATTTCTGGGCCCGTTTTTAATGCAGTGGGAGTTCTGAATATAGTAAAGAATCGACTGAAAGCGGAAAATTGGATATCAACGAATGTCATAGAAACACCTCTGAAAACAAAAGTTAGTCGTCCCCAAGACCCATTCTACAGCTCCGATCAATACATTCAAGGAATCGTTTCGGATGCCTTTGATGCTGAAGGGGTAAAGCTCTTTAAATTCTTGCAATACTTACACAGAGAATCTATTCACAAATAATTAGTTTTAGTTTTCGAGCATACCCCGTAAAATACGTAAAAATCTGTAAATATAATAGCACGAAGCTGAACTTTTAGGTAGTGCAGGCGCTGCCTTTACTCTGCTTTGCAGTATTGTAAATAGTTTCTTTTATTTTAATTCCAATTTCTTTAATAAAGTATTTTGTATTCTTCATTTTAGCTAAGAGCTTTTTTTTGATCTCGTGTAATTGGAAAACATGTATGGTAAGGCCTACAAATATCGACTACGTAAACTAAGCAATATATTGAGCATCTATTAGTAGCTTAAAGGTCTACTAGAATTGCTCCATTGTATTTCTGTCTTCGACTTACATACATACATAGCTTCAGATCAGGCACTTTTGTGTATGTATATGTATGTGCTTGTGCCGGTATGATTGAGACAACTGCTGAGCAAGACGTAAACAGAAGCAGAGCTTACAACTTAAGCTTTTGCCGAGCTTTTTTGTGAAATGAATGGGATTTCGTCAGAGCTTTTTGCCAATCGCAAAATAGTCAGTTTGTCAGCTGTGCTGGGTCTGTAGGCATCGCATAAGTAAACAAGCAAATATAAAAAATGGAAGAGTTTAATACAGAAACGGAAAAAGAAACGGGTAATTTAAAATAAAAGAAAAACAGTATTGAATGTTTCTAAAATGCTTATGTATTTCCAGAAGTCGCTACAATCACGCGTAAGGCAAAAGTATTGGCGATCGGAGGTGAGGAATGCTCCACGAAGAAGCCGCCTTCATTCAAATACAACGCGAATAATTTTCAAGAAGATTTTAGAAAGCATTTGTGTCTGCTATTAACTGGTAGTCGAAAAACTATAGAAGTTGTCGAAGATTGGGATTTGGTGGAAAGATTTACTGCGGCGAGCATTAAGGAAGATAACCAACCCAGGCGCTATCACTTTTCTTGCCAGAAAGGTAACAGTTATCCAAGAGGCACGTTTATATCTGGCCCCACTTTTAACCCAATGGAAGTTATGGCTCTGCTGCGAAAACGGCTGAAGGAAGAAAAGTGGATATCAAAAAATGTCATAGAAACGCCTCTGAAAACAAAAATTGTTGGCAAAAAATACTACGGCTCCGATCAATACATTCAAGAGGTTGTTTCAGAGGCCCTTGATGTGGAAATGATGAGGATTTTTAAATTCGTGCAATATTTACAGTATTCACACAGAGAGTCTAATCGCAAGTAATTACTAATTTAGCATACCCTGTAATATGCATATTTAAAAAGAGCAGTGATGGCGCTGCCTTCTTATGGCTTGCAGTATGGCAATACCTATGTATATAAATAAATAAGATAATAATATAAGATAATTGAAAAAATCACAATTAGCTTTTCATTTGAGCAACATATGGAGGAACATATGGAAGAACAGCTGATAGAAATGTAAACAGAGAATGGCGTTACCTCAATTGTTTTTTAAAAAGCTTTTGGCAGAGTTGTGAAATTGTTATGAGTATTTCGCGTAGTGCTGCATAAAAAAGTAGCCTCATCTTGAAAGCTTTGCCAATCAAAAAGTTAAAGTCAAGCAAATAGTTCGTCTTCTGTAGAACTGAAACATTTTAATAGAGCAATAAAATGATACAATCGGAAACAACTGCAAAACACGATAATGTAAAAAGCGATACAAGTAAGATACAGCTTTCCATGCCGGCAAATACGTGTTTGATAATTTTACTCCTCATATTTCCAGCTGTGACATTGAGCTCAGAAGTCAAGGTATTGTCCATTGGTAATCGGAGGCCACACTACAGGTCTAAAAAAAAACAGGTGGTCAAGTTTGACATGAATGTTTTTCTTGACAACTGCAAGAAGCATTTTGGACTTCTTCTAATGGGAACTCGTACGCCCAAAGAAGTGGCCATGAATTGGTCTATGATCCAACTTCTTGAAATGAAAAGAATCGAGGAGGATAATCAAGTAAAACACTTTCAATTCTATTGCCATCCCAGAGGTAGGGATAGTGGTTACATGATGTATGGCCAGACAGTTAATGCCGAGGCAGTATTGCACGATATGAGAAAGCGACTGCAGCAAGAAAAGTGGACGTCAAAGTATGTTTTAGAAATGCCTGTTAACGAAACCTGCTATAAGGGCTATAGATCCAAGGTTGATCAAATATTTGCTGAGGCCCTTGACGCTGAAAGGTACAGAATTTTTCAGTTTGTGTATTATTTACACAAAGAACATCTTAAGAAAAAGTTAGCAATGTGAGAAAATTGCTTGTTCTTTTTTTTCAAAAATTATAAGGTTAATTGCTAAAGTTGTAATATGTTCATTAGCTTTTAAATGTGATATTAATATGTATAAGTTATTTATTTAAGAAACAAAGCCTTAATATATATTAAAGTATATCTTATAGATTCTGGCCTTTTATTTGATATTATCATTGTATATATTGTACTACAATCGTAAAATAATATTAATATGTAACAACAAAAGCATTAAAAAACTAAAGGATGGCTGTAACAAATACATCTGTGCCTAAATAGCCACATACACACACAAACATATATATGTGCAAATAAACAAACAAACAATTTGCTAATATGTAAATAAAAATCAATGTACGAAAAAGTGACTAACTTGAATTCTTGAGAATCGGATAGAAGGGCAACGTATATACCTCACTGTTTCGTTTTATTTTTAGCATCGTAGCGGGAAATTTAGCTGTTTTTTAACCAACTAATCGGGTTGGTAGTCCAAAATAATTTCAAAAAAGGACGAAAAGAAGTTCTTGAAAAGTTATAAAGTATCTCTAAGCTTTCGCTGAGCTTTTTAGTAAATTTGTTGTGAAATTAGTAGTATTTCGTTATGTTCAGTGTACAAATGCAGCGCAAACAAGAGGCAGATACCACTCCCAAAGATCGCGACAAGCAAACAAGTAGTCAATCCATACTTTAATAATAATGAAAGAAACCGAAGCAATTATGGATAAAGATAATGCAGAAACAGATACAAGTAAGATGAAACAAACAAAATATTGAACTAAAATTTAAATTTTAATTATTTGCAGCAGTGGCCACATTGACATTAAACACAAAAGTTTTGGCCATTGGAGGTCGCAAAGAAACTCGAAACGGAAGAAAATCTGCTTTTGAATATGACAGGAATACTTTTCTTGCCGACTGCACGAACTATTTGAGTCTACTCTTAATGGGAACTCGAATACCCACAGCCGATTCTTCTGCAACGGAATGGTGTGGTGTGAGACCCATTAAAGAGGGAAATCGAACCGTAAGATATCAGTTTTACTGTCATCGACCTCCAATAGTGCCAAGTCATTATAAAATGTATTGCAACACATTTAGTGCAAGCGCAACAATGCGCGAAATCAGAAAATTGCTGAAGGCGGAACGTTGGATATCAAAGTATGAGATAACAGCTCCTATTAAAACAGTATATAATACTAGACACTATCATAGCGAGAATTACTTTGTTGATTGTATGGTTTATAGGGCCTGCAATGCTGAAAGTGACCGAATATTTGCCTACTTGTTTAATTTACACAAGGAATATGTACAAAATAATCTAAATTGATGTAAGTGTAATAAAAATAATATTGCTGATTAATTTTAATAAACTACTTGATCCCCTAATCAAATGCATTAATGCATTTCAGTGCTCACATATTTTAATTCCAATCTACAAAATATGTCATACTATGCACATATGTGAAATTGCTTTCTTTAAAGCCTAACTATTTGCTTGTCTTTGGCGACAATTAATTTCCGTGGATAATTCCCTGCCAACAGGAAGAATACAAAAAGGACATTAATCAAAGGAGCTCAGCTGTTATTTATCTGAAAGATGACAATGGGAAAAGGTAAAAGACAAGCTTAAGTGAAAAATTGTTGTGTTTATTTAATTATTGATTTTTGTTTGCATTTGTTTGGGTGATTTGTTGTAGCGCGTATAAACAAAATGAATTTTCATTTAACGTGCGATCTTATGCTAGCTGTATTTCTCAGTATTTGTGGTTGTGTTTTAATGTTTGGATCTATTAGATATTGAAATGCTAAACTTTAGCATAATATTCAAATGTTAATCAGCTAAAAAATAATACTGTTCACAACGCCAATGGTATCGAAATTTAACAATTTTTTTTTATAGAAAAATGATTGATATTGACAATAAATATATAGAATGCATATCTTCATGTTCATATAGAATTTATATTGCTGCACCATAACAACTAACATAAACAGCTAATATCTTTGTTTAACCTTAATCTAAGCACATAATCATTTCAATTTGGAACAAATTTGAACAACGCTGGGCGTAAAATAGGCGCTATTTGTAAATATTGTATATACTTATATGTATATCTAGGCACATATAAATGTGTATATATGTGGTTGTTTTGTAAATGCTGTCTATATGGTACTTTTAATTGTATGTACGTATAATCAACGCTAATTGCACTATTTATTATATTTTCTGTATGTTTGCTATGAATTACACTGGCGGCCAAAAATAAGGGCCCACTTTGAGATTAATATTAAACTAAAAGCAATCGTTTCTTATTCAATATGTTTTCATCATACTTCTTCAAATAAATATATAATAAGTGTATGTTAATTGAAGTCTACTATCCAGTTATAGACTATACTAATTTTATACAAATAATTATGTTTAATGCTTTCAAGAGTTATAATAAAATGTAGAACTTTTAATACAGAAAAAATAATATTGCTTCATTTTGAATACCAATCAAATACTGGTTCACGTTTTAACAACTTCAAACTGAAAACCTAGTTATTGCTAATCAAATACATAAGAAACATATTTTAATACAGTCGTGTGTGTTCAAGTAACAATCTATAGAATAGTTTCAAAGTCGTTTAGTTTGTTAGCTCAGAAGTTCGAATACCTAAAATAATTTCTTTTCGCATAAAATGAAGAATGTGTTTTCAACCAAAGTAAATAGAATACAATTTTAATGGACTCACCACTTTTGCTTCTGCTAAATATCGTAAATGGCAGTTGAAATAGATTCTAACTAAATGAAATGCATCAACTGGAAGCTGGTTATGCTATTTCGTCTGCAACTGTTATTATTACAAGTTTAAGGCGCCAGTGCAAAGGTTGTTTATGGCTTGAAAATGCAGTTGCTAATATTTATGGTTTGCTGATTTATATTAGCGTATTTCAAGTTACTTTAGAAAAATGCGCAAGTCTTCGGTCTCGGTATATATAGGCATGGGGGGAGTGGGACACGGAAGGGGCCATCACTTGCGTGACAGCATTATATTTATGACTGTGCCGCAGTTAAGCAGGACACGTTTGGCATCGCTCAGATTGGCATTGGTCAGGTCATAGCCGTCGATCTCCAACAGCTTATCGTTGAGGCTCAGCAGCCGCGCGGCATTTGAATTTGGTGTGATAGCACTAACAAAGATGCCCACCTAAGTGGGAGAGGAATGGTGTCAGAACGTTAAATACCCTAAATAAGACAATATAATTACCTGATTAAGCAGCTCGGCAATGTCGAAGCCAATGCTGTTTTCCCATTTGAGGGTCACCTGCTTGACAGTGGGATTTTTGTGCACACCAAATATCCAGGCTGACTTTTTAGCCCTGGATGTATTGTTGGTGGCCGTGGAATTTAATGAGTTCTGCGATAGGGTATCATCCACATCTTGCAACTGCTGCTGCTCATCTTCAAGCTCAAGCTGCTGCTGCTCCTGCTGCTGCAGTTCAAGTTGCTCTATGTTGATATTGTTCTGGTAGTCCAGCTCCTCTGATTGTGCACCGATCGCCGTTGTCTTGAAGTTGCTATTTAGCGCATCCTGGTAGCTGATGCTCTGCTCGTAGAGCGGCTGTGTTGTTGGCTGTTGTTGCTGCTGCTGTTGTTCTTGTTGTTGTTGCTTGCGCTGTCGCATGGACTCGTAGAGTGTGAGATCTTCGGGCGTTTTCTTGGTGTACACACGTGCTATGTGATAGGGCGGCGGTTCCATGCGTGGTGGAGGCGCTGCTGGCTGCTGTTGTAGCGGTTGCAGCTCATAATTCTCTTCAGCTCCATTTGACAAATGCGTAGTAGGCAGCGGCAAGCTGTTGGCATCCACATAGAGTTGCTGGTAGTGCGCCTCGTAGTTGACAAGCGGCAAACCATAATATTCCTGGGTGGCCTGCTGCTGCGCCGGCTGGTAGACACCGTAGATGTGGGCCGCCTCGGGCGCAACACCATATATTGCACTTGCCGTGGCATGATCCACAGCGTCCTGATTGCTATCACAGTGTGGCATGGCCACTTGGCCGTTGGGCACCACGACACGCGCCTCTCGCACCTCGCTGGACCCCGATGCCGCCGCATTCGCCGCCTGCGCCTGACGCATATACTTGGCCATTTGGCGCAGCTCCTTGGGATACGGCGTGGGTGAACGCATTAAACGCACCGAGCTGCCGGCAGGCAGCTGCTCAGGAGTGGGCGGAGCTGTCACATAGCTGGCGGAGTAACTTGGAGCGGGCTGTGGTGCGCTGCTGGGGTTAGTGTTGGTGCTGCCCGCACTCAGAATGGTTGTCTCCTCGGCAAAGCATATGCGCCGCGATGGGCTCGACGGCTGCTGTGGCTGATGCTGATGATTCGCGTAGACAAACTCGTATTGGTCCTGGACCTGCTGTTGCTGCTGGGCCTGCATCTTGAACGTCACCTGTGGCAGCATAAAGCACGTGAGCTGCGTCTTGCTGCTGGCATCCAAATACTGTAGTGGCACCAGTGGTTGCGACTGATTGTCGCTAAGCCACAGAGACGTGAGATTTACCAGGCTCAGCATGGAAACGGGCAGGGCATTGATGTAGTTATTAACTACATTAAGCACCTTCAGCTTGGCTAAATGGCCTATATTTTGGGGCAACGCTGAGAGCTGATTGTTGGCCACGCTTAAGACACTTAATTGACTGCAGCTGCAGAGCTCGTCGGGCAGCTGGCGCAGCTGATTGTCATCGGCGAAGAGGAAACGCAGTTTGACCAGCGATCCAATAGTGCTGGGAAGCCGCATAAGCTTGTTGTGGCTCAGCACCAGCTCCTCCAGCTGCTCCAGGTAGCTTATGCTGTCGGGCAGCTCGCTGAGCCCATTTGACTCGCACTTAAACGTGACTAGCGACTTGAGCATGCCCACGCTAAACGGAAATGCCTCCAGATTATTGGAGCAGATTGACAAGACCTCCACGTTACGCCAATTGCTTAGCTCATTGGGCAGTGTGTCCAGCAAATTGCCATTGGCCTCAAAGTGTTGCAGTTCGCGCAGTTTGCCAATGTTGGGCGCAACACGACGAATTTGATTAAAATCGATCCACAGCTCGCGCAGTGACTTAAGTTCTCCAACGACCTCTGGCTACAATGAAAGCAGAATAAGGCTTTAATTTATGCAAATTAACTATATACGCTTACCAGCTCGGTGAACTCATTGCCGCCAATATCAAGCCGCTGCAGGCTAACCAAACGCACCATCGACTTGGGCAGCGTTATGAGATTGTTGAGGCGCACCTCCAAAATTCGCAGGTTGACCAAACGACCAAAGTTTGCAGGCAGAAACTCCAGGTATGTTTCATTTAGCAGCAGTTCCTGCAGCGAAATAAGCGACGTAATCGCATCAGGCAGACGTTGCAGGCTGTTGCAGCTAAGATCCAAGTGGGTCAGATGTTTGCACGCCTTAATCTCCTCCGGCACATTGACAATAACTGCAAAGAACAAAAAATTAGAAGTTTGTTTTTATGTAATTAACGTGCTTGGGTGCGGCGACTAACGATTGCGGTTCAGATCGAGATGTTGCAATTGACGCAGCGAACCAATGGCCTGCGGTATGCTCTCCAGATTGTTGCTGTTCACCTGAAGGATGCGCAATCCCTGGCAGTAGAACAGCTGCGGCGGCAGTGTTTGTAGCTAAAAAGAAAATATATATATAAGACATATATTAAATGGGGTTTATATCTAGCTGTTGCTCACCCGCGCATTACTCAGATGCAACTCCTCGAGGGTACGTTCGTGCTGCCACACCTCGGGAAAGGCATCCTGGAGCGGTGTATTGCTGTAGTCCAGCTTGTCGATGACCTCTTCACGTTTAAATTTGAAGCAAGGAAAGCATTTGGACAGCAGCGGCATTTTGCCAACGTTTCGTGTGTTTGTGTGTGTTTTATTGCTCTACGTTCGATATTAAGGCACGGCCGTTGTTATTGTTGTTGGTATAATTATTGTGGGCTAAAAAAATACACATAAGCCATACACACTCATACATATACACACAGAACTAAATAAGCGGTAAGCCAGGCGCATAACTTACCTATGAATCATCGCTGCTTCTGCTGCAGCAGCAGCACAAAGGCAGCGACCGCATTGAACGCTGCTCCGTTACAATTCATTCGCATTTTGTTGGGCTTGTTATTGTTCCAACACTCGCACATACACACACACACTCACGCAATGTACGCACAAACACAAACAATAGGAAAGCTACGTCTGCTTGGGGCCGCTTGCTTTAGGCAGCCGGCTCCTTGCAAACCTATGCGGTTGCTAAGTTACGCTATTTTCACGTTGTGCCTGTATTTTATGTTTATTTACGCACTCAATTTGGATTTTCTTTAATGTTTTTCGCGTTGAAGATAACAAGTTGCGAGTTGGCAGCAGTCACAGTGCACAGGAATGCAAAGCCAAATAAGTATCGATTACTGTGTTTATGGTAATCGATATACACCTGCAATAAGTGCGCACTATCGTGTATATCATCTAAATATTACTTATGTTGGCAGTCAATAATATATTTACACTAATTACATATTTTAACTTATTTGTATCATTATATAACAGCAAAATGATATGCTACGTTAGTATGTTTAAGCCGCCTATTAACGTGGAGCGATAGTGTTGCTAAGAATATCGGTTATTGTGTACTCCAATTATTTTCCGCCAGATGTCGCTAGCGTGCAACCGTTAATATTTAAATTGCTAAAAAGCAATATTTATAAGCTATTGTTCAGTGGCTGTAGCTAATCAAATAGTATTTGCTAGTAAGTATTTGTTATTCACTTCCTGGCTGCGTAACGCTTTGCAAATATAGTAAATCACACGTGTCAACAAAGTGTTCAATAATGACGGAAGTGCAAATTGAGCGTTCCAAGCTCCATTGCAAACACACCAATGCAAGTTTTCGAGCAAGCCGCCAGTAAAAAAAGCGAAAATAAAACAACAAAATAAAAGACAAAAACTCAAGACTTTGACCCTCCCTCCCAAATGGACGACGCTCTAAGCGCTAGCAGTGCGAAAATTAAACAAATAGCGTCCACTTTTCGGATCGTGTTGTGCCCGCCTCACGAATTTACACTTTAAACAATTATAAAATTGTACAGAGATGTGTAAATATGCGCATAATAAACATTGCCTTAGAGTTGTTGTTGGCTTTTGCAAGAGACGAAAATTTACTAACAACTAAACGAGACAACGAAATCGTAAAATGCAATTGGCTTTTAGGGGCTCAGTTTTGTTTTCAATCTCGTGCACTGCAGTTGTGAATTGAAACGTCGTTTTAAAGTTTCATATTTACTATCGTGAGTCTAGGGAATGTTATTTCAAATAGTCCTACATTTATGTGCCAGTGTAATTTATATAGTTTCCCTATAAAAGCCAACTTTCAACTCAATTTTCGAAACTATTTTTATCAGTTTCCCTCACTAAAACAATAGACGTTCACAATAGATAAATATGGGTGTCAATTTAAATTTAAAATTAACGAGCAACTGTTACATTTCCCATGCCAATAAATTACTTATGCAGTACTACGTATCGAGAATTTCAAATATTTAAGTGGGTCGCCTATGCATTGGATGGTTACACCCTGCTTTATTCAATTAAAACCACCTGTCGCAGAGTTTAAATTTCATTGACGTAACCGCTACGCATAAAGCATGACTCACACATGTGAAGAGCTGCGTGTTATACACACCCTACCTACCAGCCGCCACCCCCTTTTTCGGCCAGCCTGTGTTGTGAAACAACCAACCCTCGCGTAAACAAAAGCGCCAACAACACTAAGAGCGAGCGGGTGCTTGGAGAGTGCGCGCAGATTGAGAGAAACGGTTATATATGCCAGCCTTATTTAATTGTGAGTTCGGTAAAATTAAAGAATTTTGTTTCCAGTGCTGTTAAATACGTAAATTACATTCATTCGGGCCGTTTGGTTCAATTTCTGCATAACTTTGATCTTCAAGGACCTACTAATTAAGCAAGTTGCAATCGACGCTCGTTTCATAGTTCCAACGCCTAAAATAAAATTATATTCGTGTTTAATTATTCAATTCAACTATATATTCACCTTGAGTTAGAGCAGGTATAAAACGGCTTGACATGCCGGCTTTGAATGTTTAAAGGGGCTGCTCCTTGTTACAATTGCGACCTCTTCCTGGTCACGTAATGATCTGAAGTTGTGATAAATTATCCATCTTTTGAATATGTTCAGCTCTGAAAAGGTTTAATTACACTTGCTCAACAAGTTCTTGCTAAGATCAAACATTTCTTTTCCAAATACATCGTCAAGTCTATCGGTTCTGCATCTTCAATATGCAAGGCGTATTCTCTTTAATTTTTGTAAACTATATTAATGGGCATAATAATGTATATAAATGATATACTAGATATATACCTTATAATGTTTTAAAGTCCTCAAATATTTTTTGTGTATATCATATGTCCAGTCAATTCTTCGGTTTGGCTTAATCCTTCTTGCTTTTGGATTTGGACTTGCTCTTGGTTCTGCTCTTCTTGACCTCCTTTTCAGCAGTTTTGGTAGCATCTGCTGGGGTGCCCTCGGGGCTTGTCGCTTCCGATTCGTTGGCAACCGGTGTGGAGGAGCTAGCTGACTTTTTGGAAGAGCTTCGCTTTTTGCCAGGCATGATTACACTTTAACCAAAGAACACGAAACGAAATTTACATAAATTTTGAAACTTTTTGAAAAAAAAATTTGGACAGGCCAAATTGAGTGTAGCTCACAAACTGCTTAAATGAAATGAATTTTCTACGAAAACGTAGATGTGCAGTCGAAATTCATCGATTGCTCAGTTTTAATTTTTTTTTTTTTATATTCCGAATACCGAATACCGAATATATTTCAGTTTCGTACCTCAGCCGAAACCGTTTCGCAAACGGGCGACAACCGATTCGCTCTGCCCCATCCCCCAAAGCACAGTGCGTGCCCTGGGGGCTGCTCTCTCTCGCGGCGCGGCGCGCTCTCATCGGGCCTGGCAGTCGTGGTAGAGATATTGAAACCAAAGCGCGTGCAGCAGCTGCCGCCGAGTTGTTTTTTTAGTGAAATTTCTATTTTAATTTAGTTTTTAGCGCAAAGTACAAGCAAATAGAAACCAAGTATAATGAGCTAACATCTCAATATTAAACCAAACAAATAGCAAATCGAATGTGATTGCAGCCCAGTTGCCGCAGCAGGCCAAGTATTTATTTCATCTGACGACAGCAAATCCCAAAAGCGAAAAAAAAAACAACAGCAAAATAACAAAACAAATTATTGATTTTTGCGCTCAAAGGGGCTGTGCAATATAATTAAATACCAGCCAAAATTGTGTTTCCCCCATAAACAAATCGCACAATTACCAAGCTCCACTGTACAGTGAGATGGCAGCCAAGCGAAATGCGGTGACCACACAAGTCCCGGAGCCACCCCCGGAGGGTACATCTCTGGCGCTGGATACGCGGCTCTCGCGGCACGTGGAGAGCGTGATACCCAAGAAACGGTGAGTGTATATCTGTGCATTTGGCATATAGTCACAGTTGTCATTCCTACTGATGTTTCACTGTTTCACTTTAGCCAGGAGGCACTCAAGTGGTACGGCTGGGGCTACAACGATTCCCAGTTCTATGGACAGCAGGGCATTATCTGCTTTAAAGGCGACAAGTAAGTACTAGACTCTGCCTTGTGGGCGACTTATTCATACGCTAAGTCATGTTAATAATTATATTAGTAGCTATAAAATTCAAAAGTAATGTGTATAATAGTTCATGCAAATTGGAGCTCTATCTGTTAGTTTCGGCTTGTTTAGAAGCTGTTGATACATTTGAACAGGTTCGATCTTTAAATTTCTATTTTTAAAACTAGCTCTTCAAGTTTATTGCAAGCGCAATATTCCTATCTGTACAATTTGCTCGAGGTTGCAAGCTGGTTCGAGTCCGGCATATCAATGGATTGTTAGCTGAGAATCGAACCTTAAGCCGAGCCACTTAAAGAGCCGAACCAAATTCCTAATTCCTGAATTTAGTTGAGTTATCTTGAAAAACCAACAATTATTTATCAGTTTTTTTTTAAATACCTTGAGAAAATAGTTTCTGATAATGATATTTAGGATTTAAAAAACATTATATGAAAAGGATTTTTGAGCAATATAAATAAATTGATAAAAAAGTTCGATTCAATATATTTGACTTAGGGATCCGATCCGGCAAACTAAAAAAACGAATATTAAAAATAGTCTTGGCCAATCGATATTTATCGATTTTTGGGTGTGCAATTTCAGATACCCGCTAGCCGGCTGTGAATTACCCAATTTTACGAAGTGGGTGAGAAGTAAATTCGATCTGCACGTGGATCACACCAATTCGTACCCACAGCTGCCGCCAACGTACCCGGCGCCCGTCGAGAATGCGCCCTTCCTGAACGAGCTGCGCGGCTGCACGAAAGTGGAGCACTCCCAGGAGGGCGTCGACCGGCTGGTACGGTGTCACGGGCAGACGCTGCACGACATCTACAGCCTGTGGCACAACAAGTTCCGGCGCATACCGGATCTGGTAGTGTGGCCGCGCTGCCACGACGAGGTGGTGCAGCTGGTGAGGCTGGCGCACAAGCACAATGTGATGCTGTTGCCCTTTGGGGGCGGGACGAGCGTTTCGGGTGCCATCACCTGCCCGCAGGAGGAGCAGCGCATGATTTGTGTGCTGGACACGTCGCAGATGAATCGCCTGCTGTGGCTTAATCGCGAGAATCTCACCGTCTGCTTCGAGTCGGGCGTGGTGGGTCAGGATCTCGAGCGAGTGCTGCGCGAACAGGGTCTCACCGTGGGCCACGAGCCGGACTCGTATGAGTTCAGCACGCTCGGCGGCTGGGTAGCCACGCGCGCCTCCGGCATGAAGAAGAACGTATACGGCAACATCGAGGATCTGGTAGTGCGTGTGCGCATGGTCACGCCCGCGGGCACACTGGAGCGAGAGTGCAGCGCGCCGCGCGTAAGCTGTGGCCCGGACTTCAATCACATCATACTCGGCTCCGAGGGCACGCTGGGCGTCATCACTGAGGTCGTTCTCAAGGTGCGTCCGCTGCCGCCAGTGCAGCGTTATGGTTCCCTGGTGTTCCCCGACTTTGAGCAGGGGGTGCTCTTTATGCGTGAGGTGGCCCGACGACGCTGCCAGCCCGCCTCGGTCCGTCTCATGGACAATGAGCAGTTCCTATTCGGTCAGGCGCTCAAGCCCGAGAAGAGCTGGCTGGCCAGCTGCCTGGATGCAGTCAAACAGCGCTATGTGACCGTGTGGAAGGGCATTGATCTGGCGCACATATGCGCCGCCACGTTGCTCTTCGAGGGCGAACAGAAGGATGTGCAGCGCCAGGAGGCGGTCATCTATGAAATCGCCGCACGCTACAAGGGATTTCCGGCAGGTGGTCAGAACGGCGAGCGCGGCTATTTATTCACCTTTGTCATCGCATACATCAGGGTGAGTGTAGTCCCAGAACAAATACCGAATACAATTCAATAGGAGGGCTAGAAATTTAACTACCTACATACGTACATACTAAATATCTCGTGTATGTCCAGTTTCTCATTGGGATGATATACTCTTTGTGGTCAATTCATAAGCGGATTGAGATATCATGATATTAGTAGAGCCTGGAAAAAGATCGCCAACTTAACACTTCGCAAGTAAAAAACGGAACGCAAATTTATTTGTTCTTTTATAAATATTTAACCTAAGTCGCCTTTGCCAGTTGCGAGTCTTCCAAAGTGCCGCCTTTCCGGCGGTAAATATTATGAAGCAACTTAAAATGTTTGCCAGGTGGTCATTTATTTATAAACTATGCGAAATGTGTGATGTGAGTTTTATTTATTAAAGCATTTATAGCTGTTGGAAATCACGTGTCAAATTGTTTGTAGGATTTTAGCTGTAAAGTTGTCTGTTAATGGATTCATTGGGTCTTGACATCTCCGATTCCATTAATTTTGATTGGCATCAACAGTCGAGATGAAACTTTTCCTGGGTCTGCCTTTCTATGGCAGGCTGAATAAAGGTCCGAGTCCGCCGGATCGGCCCACTATATCATGCAGATGCAGATGTATATATAATCACTTTGAAACCGTATGACCTCTAGGGTATTGAATCTTTGATCCGTGTTCCTTTTTTGTTACAATGAAGTTTGAGATTAGGCACAGGCATTATTTAAATTTTGTAAATGTATCGTATACGAAGCTTAAAAGAAGAGGAATATAAAATATGTTTTCTCAATGTAGAGTATCTTTTTGAAATAATTATTTTTTGTACATTTTATTGAGAGATCTTCGTGAGATCTTCAGCATTAAAACATGATGTCTATTATGTGTGTATCTAAACATATATATAAAGCTATTGCTTGATCAAAAAATCTTCTTTGCTAGCCTCTTTTAAGATAATTTCTTTATAATATTCAAAGAAGGGAATTCTTTACAGGACTTTTCAGAAAGTTTCTTGATAATATAAAAAACCCTTTGCATTATTTTCAGGACTTTGCACTTCATCAAGGCATTGTGGCTGAATCGTTTGAGACGTCTGTACCCTGGGATCGCTGCAGTTTGCTGTGTCGCTGTGTGAAGCGACGCGTCGTTTCGGTTAGTAGAAAACCCAATTTTGCAAAAATAATCATTTTAAAGCAAAGCTTGTATTAATTTGTCTGCAGGAATGCGCCAGGCACAACATTTCGCACTACACCATCTCGGCGCGGGTGACACAGACCTACGATGCGGGGGCGTGCATATACTTTTACTTTGGTTTTCGCTATTTGAACATACCCAATCCGGTTGAGGTATTCGAGGCCATTGAGCACAGTGCACGCGAGGAGATCTTGGCCTGCGGCGGCTCCCTGTCGCATCACCATGGTGTGGGCAAAATACGCAGCCATTGGTATCGCAATGCGGTCACCGAGACGGGCACCTCGCTCTACACCGCTGCCAAGCAGCATCTGGATCCTCGCAACATATTTGCGGCGGGGAATCTGCTGCCACCGCAGGAACAGTTGCAGCTGGCAGAGAAGCTGGAGAAACCACCGCAGCTGCAAGCAGCAGCAGCAGCAGCAGCTGCTCTAAAAGCCAAACTCTAGAGCCACTTACTATATATCTATATAATATATAACTATAGAAATACTAGTCTAAATCTAAAATACCTTTAACTGATTTCTAGCTGCTTTGAACCTTGGCAATTTTAGTGGGGCTCATTTTTGTATGGGTGTTACATTTTTGATAAATAAATGGAATATTTGTAAAACCAAATGACTCCGCATTGACACTCTATCCACACATGTCTGGCGGCAGCCTGGACAGTCTGCAGATTGGTTGGCATTGCTCCTCACTCCCCTTGCTGATGGTGGTCTCCGACTGGGTCTCTTGTCTGCCGCCAGACCACAAAATGCAGCAGACTTCAACTCGACTTCAGCTCGACTTGGAGGCTGGTGTCAGTATCGGCGCATAAGTCCTAAGGAAATGGGCATGAGAGTATCTGTGGGCTGTGTAGAGTGCAGGCTTGTATTGGATAGAAGTGAACTGAAGTAAACATGTTTAGGTTCATACAATTTAATTATTTTGAAAAATAGTTTATAAAATAAAATAGTATGTGAGGCTGATTGCAAAGGCTTTACCAAATGTTTGACAATCAATTAATCAATAAAGAAAACGTTTTCTTTTTACTTTAGATACTTATTAAAGAAACCATTTTACTCATTGATTAATCGACTGTAAAACGATGTTTTACTTAATTAATTAAGAATCTAAAATCACTTTGAAAAAAAAAAAACTTTTTTTTTTTATAAAAAAGATTAAATTTAGAATTTTTCTTTTATTTGTAAACCTATTTTTTGATCAAAACCTATGCCCGCTGGTTAAAGTTATGAGCCCAAATGCAAATATGATTAATGAATCATCTCCTCATATAAAATTCGTTTTTTATTGCCTAAGCAAAGTTAATACCAAGTTGAGTGCAGCTTTCTTGCAGCGACCTGTTTTACTGTGCTTCGTTCACAGAAGGATTTACAATGTAGCGCCCTGCTGTGTGTGTGCAATCCAGTCGCAGGCTCCAGCTCCAATTGCGACTCCAACTTGAATCCAATCTGAATGCGCTGTGTGCGTGGCTAGACCAAAATCAAACCAACTGACCGTCGGATCGTCTGATTTTCTGAGCGTCTCATCTGATCATCGCGCTGTCATTTGCGGTTTGCCTTTGCTTAGGCCTTGTGCCTGTCGGCATTGCTGTTGTTGTTGTTGCTATCGTTCAAGTCCAGAGATCAAATGTCATCAAGTTGTCAACTTCGTTAGCTTGCCAATGGCAACAACGACAACGACCACGAAAACAACAACAACGACTTGCAAATCTCTTTCGGCCAGCTCCTTGCGCTCGTTAATAGGCGAATGGGGCAAATGGGAATGAGGCGCATGCGCAGCCGGCAGCTGCTTATTGATGATCGTCGTCGGACTGTCTTGTCTTGTTACCGTGCCAATGCCAAATGGTAGTTACTCCCCAAAAGAGTTTGAGCACGCACACACAGATACACACACGCACGCATACAAGGCCTATAAATAAAGATTAAAATCGGAGAAGTGTGCAAAACTTAAACCTGGCCAGGTCTCTCTAAGCCGTTTAAGTTTTATTTTCTTCTTTTTTTTGGCTGCCAGCCTTTGAAAATTGTCAGCAATTAACCCTTGGGTCAGTCTCTAGTCTTCGGAGTCAGTTTGTTTCTTCTCACTTTGGCATTGCTTGCGGTCCTGTGATTTATGCCACAAAGTGCCTTAAAGTCAAACACAATCAAGTCGGCAAATTTATGGCACAGTCCACAGTCGCAGTCCCGGTTTCTGTTTCAGTCCTGCGCCGAGAGGCACGTTTTCCAGGTCCAGCCGGGAGACACATATTCATTCATACTCATAATGGACATTCACATTGTGCACTGTCACATTACTCAGCCTCCAGTTCGTTCTGGTACCTTGCGCTGTTTGTTTTGACGAACATGTCCCCGAAACCTTGAAATATGCGGACGTGCAACGCACGTAGAGTCCCGGCTGTCTACCTGTGTGCCAGGGTAACTCTCATTAGCATAGGTACGCGAGAGAGCGAGCCTTATAGATCAAATATGGTGCTAGTTATAGGATAGGATATGGTGCTTAAGAAAATTGTGAATAACTGATTTCAATATCTAAACTTTTGTAAAACATATATGTATATATTAAAATATAAACATGAAAATCTATGAACAATAAAAGAATTTTCTATGGAAAATTCGATTTAAATTTGGAAATGTAATATCTATTTCAATCTATTTATCCGAATTAGGTAATTAAATTCCGACTTACCTAAAGGTCTATTAAAGAAACACTTATATAAGACTTAATAAAAAAAAGTGAAATAGTTTGCCAATTAAATTGTTTTTGAACATATAAATATAATAAATGTGAACAAATTGTACTTAGTTAGAACTCATGATTAATATTTAATTATTTTATTTTATATATTTAATAGTATATATATTATAATTTTATAACTCAAAAGTGAAAAGCTTAGAAAACAGCCTGGCTTTTAAAAAATGTGTTCATTAATTTTCTGTATAGAATATTGAGTGTATCTTCTATACCCTGCACATTCATTGTCAAGCCCTTCATAACACACTTTAGTTTGTGTCGCATATTTGGCTGCGTTAGGCGGATACACCTTCAGATGAGATCCAAAAGATATGGATATGAATGCCCCTTTTGAATCTCAGTTTACATATCGTCGCTGCTTTCCCAGTTAAATCCTCCGGCCTGCATATCCAGGTATATCTGCCCATTAAGGCCCAACAGGACCACTTTGCAACAGCTGAAAGATCATTCATGATTCATGTTTCTGCAGCTGGTGTTCTATTACCTGCTTTGTTATGCAAAGGTGCTGAGCTGGCTAGAATCGACTAACAAATGTCCTGTTCTTATGTTTGCAAAGAATTGATACTATTCTTATCTTTTTCTGATCTGTTCTACTAAGTTAATTTAATATGTTTTAGGTTTTGCTAAAATACATTAGTTTTAAATAAAAATTTTGTTTGTATTCATTTTATAATATACTGCACAAACAACTTGCACTATATTTCTTTACGTGTAGTCTGCCTTACTCGCCGTTTCACACGGCGCATGCACAGGCAAACGGGCAATAGGCAATAACAAGCAACAACAACAACAGCAAGCCAGTTAACCCATTGAAGCCTACAACACTGCCGCAATACAGCCACAACTGCGCTCTGCCGAGCCGCTGCTTACTATGGCAGCGCGCGCCCAAGCTGCGGCTGCGGCTCAGTTGTTGTCGCACCTGGCGCTCAGTTGTGGGCAGCGCGGCGAGCTAACAACAACGGCAAACAAAACGCAAACGCAAACGCAATCGCGACGTGCTCAGAATTTTGTTATTGTTTTTTTTTCTCGTTCGCCGAGTTAGAACTTTATGTGGAGTTCGCCTGGGCGCCGTCGTTAGCGTCGTAACGCGGAAAAGGCGAGAGAGCGCAACTGAAGAGATACGAGAACACAAGGAGTCGCCGTATAAGCGGGAGAGAGCGCGGGAGTGAGTGCGTGTGTGTGCCTGTGTGTGTGTGAGAGATCTTCTACAGACAGCAGCTAGCTGCAGCTTCTCGTCGCCTGGCTGCAGCAGTTACGATTCGTGCGCGTCGCTTGCAACATCAAATTGTTTTTTCGGTTTCCGTTTCGGTTTCGAATTGCCGTGTTTTGTTGTGTTGTGTTGTGCTGCGCGTGTGTGTGGGAAAAAATGCAACAAATATGTGTGTCCATTAGCTGGAAACGTTTTGGCGCTTGTAATTGGCGGCAGCTGCTTTTGTTTTGCCTTTAAGAGCAACCAACAGTGAAACAGGTGCGTCGACGCATGAAAACCAATAAAAAAATAACAAAAATTAAAACAAAAAACTAACAGAATCAAATGCGCATTACAAATGTAGCTGTAAAACGAGTAGAGTTAAGATCAAAATAAAATATATAAAAAAAAAACAACAATCAAATCATTAAAAATGCATTACAAGCTATGATCAAACGGAAATTCTCAGATCTATCTTCTCGCAGTGGTCAAACATTCAGTCAGAACACCTGCAATGACTGGTCAAAATTTACCAGCCACATCATGCATTTAACTTGAAGATGCGCCGCACTTTTGTGATCTGCCCCTAGAGCGTAGCGTCGACTGGTTCCGTACTGACTCATTAAAGCAATTCGCACTAAAAACAAACCCACGCCATTTTCAAGTGTTTTATATCATGTGCTTTTTAGTTTTTTTTACGACCAGCCCGTAAAGCCAAAATCACAAGCCCATAAACTTTTGCTTGGTTTGGTTTTGCATACCTTATTGCTATCAGACACTGCTTGGCTCAAAAGAATTGCCCGAATTGGCCATTCACAGCTGAGCCACCAACGCAAAATACTTGATTTAATGTTTCGGCTTATGGTTTCAATGTGTGGGCTGATTTAGCCTGGCTAACTCACGGGCCCAACTACTTATTTACCGGAGAAACCTTGCTTAAATCTTTGTTAATCAAATTTTAATTGTTGTAATTGAAACATTTTTCGCATACTTCCACTGAGTGTGGGGCTTTTATTTGAGTTGCAGAAAATTATGTAGATAAAATATAACAAAATAAATATATATGTATAAAATATAGAAATATCGATGTTTGGATTACAAAAAAGTGTGCGTTACTATAAAATCATTTCATATTGCATATATAATTTTTCAAGAATTTTGAGTTTTTATTTGGGAAATAAAACGAAAAAATTAGTATTATGTCAAGGGGACTTCATTTTATTTTATTGTGGACAGAAAAATAAAAACATTTATAAATGCAAATTAAAACTGTATTTTGTCTTTTCCTAAATGCGGAACATGGATTTATTGAGTAGCAAAATGTAGCATATTGTATTATCAGCCTCTAAAATATGGGCGATAGAATTTATAAATATTCCACAGACTGTTTGTTGAATTATCTGAGCAATAAAATGTTGATGTAGATATGTAGCCAAACGATTTCGTATTTAAATTAATTTTTATTAAAGTCTTTATCTGCCGGCTACATTTGTTGAGCTCCGGGTAGGTAAATAGAGATAGAGAATAACATACTGCTTTCGTCTTAGGATAAATAAGCTATTCAATACCATAAAATTGGTAATTAAAAAATTTGTTTTAGATATAATACTATACCAGACTTAATAGTAGTTTAGAGATTTTGAGTCTAATAGAAATACTAACGCTGAAAATAAATAAAATATTAGATTAAACAAAAGCTTTGCAGTAATTTGAAAGAGAATTTTATCTAAGAGTCTAAATATATAATTTTATGTGTTGCTTATTGCAGGTATTATAAATTAATTTTAGGCTGCTCGTCTATGTTGATTTATAAAAACTATTAAAGTCTTCTTCATGTCTTGAAAGTTATATAACTCCACTGTCAGCCGCATGAGTTGATGATATGCATGCTCACGTCTTTGAAGTCATATGCAGTCCGTAACCTAAGTAATTTATCTAATAGATACTTGAACTGCTCATCAAGCTGACATAAAACAAATGTTAGGCATAAAGCTGCCTGCTCAGCATAACGAAACATGAGCAGTAATAACCACAACAATCACTATAACAACTTTACATTTGCAGTGAACTACGGCGACAGCAGCAGCAACAACAACAACAACAACAGCAACAGCAGCAGCTGGAGGCAAATGCAGTCAAGGTGCGCTTAATTAACATGCAACTGGCAACTGGCAAGCTACAACAACAACAACAAGTTAACGACAACAGCACGTCAAAGAGTGCAATCGAAGATATCAAAAGAAACTAAAATTGCCGGTAGGCAGCAGCAACAACAATAGCAACAGCAACAGCAACGTCGTCGCGCTGTCTAACAAAAGTTCACCAATCAGTCAAAAGTAAAAGATGAGTTGCCCAGCTGTGGTATGGCCTTGCCCTGGAGCTGCTAATTAAAGCGCACAAGAGCAACAATTGCAGCATCGATAGCAATAGCAAAGACAAAATCAGCGACAACAGCAGCACCAACAACTGGCAACAGCAACATCAACTGGCAACAGCAACATGTAAGTGGCAACATGGCATTTGACTTTCTTTCAGGCTGCCATCAACAGCAGCAGCAGCAGCAGCAAATGCTGGTGACTTTCTAAGCCAGTTGCCAATTTGGTGCAATGGCAGGCGGCAGTTTTGGCAACTTGCAACTGGCAACTGGCGACTGGCAACTTGCAACTGGTAACAGCCATTGCCAGCTCCCGACAATTGTTTGCCGGGGCACTTGGGGGACCATTGGCGACTGGGTCGCGTGTTTGACACAAATGCCGCGCATAGTTTTGAAGGCGGTTCGGAGCAACTGCGCCTTATGGTCAAAACCAGCAAACAGTTTTATGAACAGACACACAAACACAAGAACACACACACACATACCTATATACATACTTTTAAGTAAGCATCGGCAGATACCGCTTCCTGCGCTGATTGCATTTTAATAAGCCAGCCCGCGTATCTCAGAGATACTTTAACGGCCGGGCAAAATGTTGCATGTTTGCTTAAGTAGCCGACGTTGAAAACAACAAAAAATAATAAGCAAAAAGGTGGCACGCAAACAATGTGAAGACAAAATGCGGTTTGTTATGTTGCTGGGGCGGGGGGCACGAATCGCGTGCCAATGCCCATACCATGGGTCACAATGGGTTAAGCTGCCACATAAAATATGTTGAAGCTGCAAAAGGTCCACGGGGCAGCAAAATAATTTATTAGCAAATTCTGCCAAGATCCTATCTCCAAGCACGAAGCCAAAGGAAGCTCAAAGTATAGTACAATGAATAGATATGTTTACTTTTTCTTATAGGTCAAATACTTCGCATAAATAAAACTCTTATCTTATTAGATCATAGACTCTTTCGACTTGTTTCTATTTCGATAGGCTTCTTAAATTACTTGAAACATTTCTTGATAACTTGGAAATTTTATTCCTTTTCATATTAGTTGGGCTTAAATGTTTATGAGGCTTACGAAATAATTTCCCTTTCTTTGCAACATTCTTATGTTACCTAAATAATTCGTAGGGTTTGATGTATGCAAAATTGAAAAAAAATTACAATATTATTTGAAAATTCAAAACAATGCAAATAAAATCATAAAAAAATGCTTCCGGCCCACTGTAAATCACATTTCATCCCATTGAATGGCGGCGTCGGCGGCGGCTACTTTGATGCAAAGATCTCAGGCCTTAGTTTCGACTTGGAGTATTGGTTTTTGAGCTCAGTTATTTGGCAATTTGTCGATCGCACATTACGAGTAAAAGAGTTTTTTTTTTTCTGGCGTGTGAGCTGCTTGGCATAGTTTTCAAAAAGTATCTTTTATAAGCTGTGCGGCTGGCGTTGCACATTGCCTGAGTTGCTTAGCTTTTAATAGGCTTAAAGTGGTTGGGCAATGAATGCAGCGACTCGTCTGTGCGGCCGTTCGCTTATCCATCAGACCATTCACAGGCCATTTGCCACGCCTCGTACAACTGAATTAACAAGCAACGGCGAGAACAACGACAACGACAACGACTGGTGACCCTCAAGCAGGAGTCTTGCCTCAAATGAACTTGGCTAACAAAATAAAGCAAACAAACATAAAATCATAAACAAGCAGCCAATAAACGTTCGACAGTGCAAAAAGGCCATAATAATAAAATTAAATAAAAAACACAAAAAAAAACGTTAAGTTTAATGTGAACAAATTTGTGCGCTAGTCAACTCACAACAGCAACAACAACAAATGCTGCAGCAGTGGCTGCCACTTTTTATGTTGTTTTTTCGTGGCCACTTAATTTTTTGTTAGTGCCAGTCATTAGCCAAAATATGAACACCAAAGCGGCGGCGACTCAAGCACAGTACTCACTAGTCTGGAGTAAAAACAGCTTTTGCATATTTGTCAGCTACAAATTTATGCGGGTATTACAAGCACAGCAAGTGTGTTGGATAGTGTAGAAAATAGTTTTACTGGGTTAACGCGGTATCTGAGCCCAGTTTGTCGCTCAAATAAATTTAGAAGTGAGGGACGAACGAGGATTTTAATTTTGTCTACTAAGAGACTGTGACATACTATATTATTTCTCGTTTAAATTTATAATACCAACTTCATTGTTTCTTTTTTTTGTACGTTTTTCAAAATATCAAGCATTACAATAAAAACCGTCTAACAGATAAACTATAAATGAATCGCGTTTAATACTCGAACACATACTTTGCTCAAAAGAACGACAGAGAATCGTTCGGCTAGCAATGTATTTTTATCTAAACAACTTTTTGTTGATAAAAATAAAAAACTACTTAAAATTTGATTACTCTTACCTCATACTTGTTCTCGATGACTTAAAGAGGATCGGGTGTCGGGCTAGAAATTATATTTGTCAGCTGCAACTAAATAATATATAAATCAACTAAACTGTTTTGTGGCTTATAAAAAAAAGGGAAATTAAATTAGTTTATGGTAATTTTGTTGTTAGAAACAAAACTTTATATCAGGTCTCTGCTCAGTCTACCAAACCCAAATTGGTAAAAGTTAATTCAAGACATTTCGTTTATTAGATACCATTTTATTTCTTTAAAATACAATAATATCACGTTCAACGCAAGAGCCGTATACGGCGATGCGTTTATGGTTATTGAGTATCATGTGTCTCAGAGCTTATCTAAATGCACACGTTTTTCTAATCAATTAACTGAAATCTGAGGCAAGCTGAAACGCATTGTGCGGTTTTCTAATATCCCAGCCAAGTTTCACAAAAAAAAGGCAACAACGAAAGCCAAAGTTGCGCGAGTCGTGTCAAAAAATTGCTTTGTATTTTATTATATTTTTTTTTCGATTTTTTTGTTGTTGCTGCATTGTTTGAGCGATTTGTTTGAATTTTGCCGACCGGCGACGATTGGAAACTTGGGGAGATGTCTCGCCAGTGCATGGCTCCGATGGGCTACGGAGTTCGGAGCTTGGGCAACCAGCTCAAACTCTGTGTGGCTCGGCTCGGCTTGGCATTTTATCCAGTCACGCTGCAAGTTATTTGCGTCGTGCCCAAGAAGTGCTCTGTTCTCTGTTATTATGCCAGCCGGTTCCATCATCAGTGCCATCGTGAGGAATAACGCTTGCCTTTGCAGTTTTGGCCCTGGTAACCGGAGCTTTCATTGTGATTTATGCAGTTGGCAACAGAAACTGTTGCGGTGGCCCTAACAAACGGGTACTTTGGGCTAGTTAAGTTGTTTGCACAACTATTTGTGTGGTATGTATAATAATAATGAAAAAGCAATGTATAATGACAATGAAATCTATTGGGAACATTTATGTCTGTTACAGGTTCATAGTCTAATGACCTTTCCTTAACATACATGTTGTAGTTAGTTAAAATAATTTTTCGTTATGATCTTATTTATTTAGTTAGCTATTAAACTTCTGTTCTTTAATTATAATTTGGTGAACAATTTTTATATCGCTACTGATCAAAATAAGCGAATAAGGTATGTACATAAATACATCACTGATCGTTTTGCAGCCCTGGCATAGAGTGTTGCAAAACCGACTACATTTAAATTTCGTTTTCGCTTAATTTTTTTTTGCATTTCTGGCTGATTTAGTTTTGTATGCTTATAAGATATGATATCCATAATGGTTTAACTCGATGCTGCACTTGTTGAATTTTGATATGTTGTGGGAAACTTGTTAAATGGGTTCCCAATTATTCGTGGAGCTTGCACATTTTTGTGGCAGCAGCTGCGGCTGCAGAATCGTCAGAACATGCCAAAATTCATGCATAAATATTGATTGGCAGCTGACAATCTCATTTCGTATGCAGCAGCTGTTTGAGATTGTGGTTTTTGGAACGCCCCCCTCCAACGTTGGCTGCCAGCAATTTGCAAGTAATTCAAGTCGAGTTTTGGATGAATGAAATCAGCGCAGCCCGTTGTCGGCAGCCTTGGAGACAACTTCCGTTGTTTGACAGCAAGTGAGTGCCAATTGTGAGAGCCAACTTGTTGACTGTTTGTCTATTGTGTCGGATATGTCGGCATCGTACGCCCGGCATCAGCTTAATGTCCAATTTAATTTGTACACTTCAGCGTTGCCACATTGAAGGTTGTGGCCCATTGTCGTGAAATTTTGCTCAATGTAATGAGCACTCGTAATCATAATGGCATAATTATAATGACTGGAGGGCAATTGAAATTTGCAGGCGTGATTTCAAGTGTTGAACCAAAAATTACTTCATTTCGCTTGTGGCATTTGTGGCTTTTATGTCTTGCGGTCGAGTGGCTGATGATGATTATGTTCGAAGTGTTTGCATGCACTTTGAAGCTATAGAGGTACTAGATTTGAAAGAAGTATCTATTGCGGTGCCATTAAATTATTATTAAGTTAAGAGCCCAAACTTTTCAAAAAGCTTATAGTGTATACCAATACTGAGCTATGAAGTTACCTTTTTGAAAATTCATTTTCTATATTTTTTTTTATATATATCGATAAGAGTTTGAAAGCCTAAGCGGTTTAGAACCAAGGCTTATAACCGAACCGGTTCGAGCCCGGAATTGTTTTTTCTTTCCAAAAAGAACCGAAGCGTTAACCAAGCCCAAAAACACAGAGAAAACAATGTTAAATTAAAAACTAAATGGTTTTCTTTAAATTTAAAAAATATATTATTCCGCAAGCCATTTAACTTGTGTGGACAGGCCGAACTACAATTTTCTTAGTATTTTCAGCCCTGGCAAAGTAAGCAAATAACAGCTAGTGATATTATTCAGAAATCCCTTTGTCCTACGCCTCTGCCCCAAACAAGTTTCGGGCTGACTGCGAAATGTCAACAGCGTTCTACGTGTTCACAACTCATTATTTACACTCCACATAGTTGCTATTTTTGGGCTATCGAATTTCAGTTTTGTGTTTTGTTCTCACTGGCTCGTTTGCATATGACACAAATACGATTTCGAAATTCCACAACAGCAAAACAAAATTATGTTTCCTATGACCAAAGCCGACTGGCGTTTGAAATGTTTACTAGTTGTCACCATCTCGAGCCGATTCGCTTGGCCTCCAAATATTTGCATACATATTCGGCCTTTAGAAACATTCCACCTGCTTTGCAAGCCTGGCTTAGGTGAAGCTGGCAATTGCGCAGCAGCACTAAAAACAAAATCAATTTGAACTCGGAAATCGTTAGAGTATTTGTTTTGTATTTTTGCATTTTCGTTACTGTTTATGCACTCACGACTGGCACATAAAAAATGGCCAGAAATAATGAAAAGGAAACAAAAAGTAGTTTTGCATTAGACGTCATCGACTGCGGCCTTTCAAATGAATTTCTGCGACTTACTTTCACCGACGTGCATTCGAAATTTGGAATTCAATTACGAAACTCAATACGCCCAGGTCTTAAAAGTCGCTTCAACTTATCGCTGGCGGGCAATCAATGCAAAGAGCGTAAATGTTTATTAATTGGCGGCAACGGGCAAAGCAAAATGCAAGTTTGCCAAACGGGCAGACTCGACTAAGGGTTACCCAGCACTTAAAAAATAACCAAAGTTAAATATTTTGACTTACAGTTATGTTCCTGTGGCAGTTTATGTATCCTATGTAAAAAGGTGCTCATTTCCTCCTTGGTGGCATTATTATGATCCATCGATAGTATCGGTACTGCACTCTTCCGCAATCGCTATCACAGTTTTAAATCTGAAGTATCTGTAAGCATTTGGGATTTTATCTATAGATATACAGAATGCTTTCTATTAAAAGTAATAAATCCACTCATTCAGACATAAAAAGGATCGATACTGCACTCTCCCAAAGGTGCAATCATAATTAAATTAAAGTATATGATTTAGTAGCTTGGCAATGTAAAATACGTTGTATGTTTGAGATAATATTGAAAAACGATCGATATTTCTGTATGTTTGACTATCGTCCAGGAAATGTATCGAGATCTATTTGACACTTTTAAGTCATTCGGTAGAGGAGATTATATATTGAAAAGCCTGACTTACAGATACCCTGTTAATTGCTCTTAATCTTCTTCTGACTATCTAACATATTTATATTTATTTTGGTCGGAGCTTACGTCTTTAATTGTTACGTTCAACTTAATAATATGTGCCATATGTTACCAATTTTATGGAAACCAGGCACAATAAACAAAAAGAAGAATGGAATGAGTAAGAGGACGGCAGCTGAGGGCAGGTATATACGATATGTTCGCCTAATAAAGCAGCGCCTCATCGCATCACTCGCATTGACATATGTAAATTGCGTATACGCCCCGTGACTTAAAATGCCAGCCAAATGTCGACTCAGTGTAGCAGCATTTACCTTAGCTTCATTGTGGTTGTTGTTACTTTTGAGTTGTAGTTGTACAGGCAACAGCCTGTATTCACCGTCTACTTAGCGGCTGTCCAGTGCAAAATGTTTGCACACTGATGCAATGAGTGGACTTGTCTCTAATTTACAGTCCAGATACGTGCGATCGAAATGGCAGCCGATCGCTCATTGCGATAATTGACAAATAGCGAGCTCAGCTGGCAAATCTGTGCGACTGTGGGTGGCCAGGTCAGGCGATGATCATGGCAAAGATGATAAAGCCCCGAGTTGCTCACCTTTGCTAGCCAGTCACTCGGCCAGCGCCTTGTTTAACTGCCGATTGCAATCAACTTGAAAACTATATTTATGCATCTGCTATGCCCTCCCCCTGACTTGGTCTCCTGGGCTGGCATCACTTCGAGTATATCATAATTTACGACTCGAACGGCGGCGGCGTCAGGCTTCAAGCTTCAGCGCACGCGTGCATTCTGTTTTCCATTATGCGCCTCATGGCAATTGGCAGTCATAAGTTTGCAGCTCGGTCGCCGGCCTTGATGGCAGCCGCCTTTGGCGTTTGTATCTTGTGCTTGCATCTTGTATCTTGTATCGCGCTGGCCGCCGTTTGCTGACCACATGGGGCGGCAGCAGGAAATTTGTTAGCCTGTCATAAACTGCGCCGAAACGTATAAATTATGACTGCAACGGGCCGCGACTAGCCGCTTATCGATATGCAAAAAACTAAAAAGGAAAAAAACCTAAGTCTTGGGCGAAAGTGTCGAGCGATGTTCTAGGAAACATTTTCAGCAACAGCCCAGCGGCCAAAACAATTTCTTTTAATTAATTTACAACAGCCAAGTGAGCTGCTCCGCCGTCTAGACGAAACTCGACAGCCCAAAATACTTCACACGCCAACGCTCGAACCGTGTGACAGGTGCTGATTGAAATGACCCCAAAAAGCGAGACGTCACTTCGAGTGGAAATGAAGATGAAGCAGCCTTTCACACTTAACGGCAAACTAGCATAAATACACGTGGACTCTTACGAGCCAGAGAACTCAAACAAATTTGATGCCAGTAAAACTTAGAGTAAAGTTGTCTGAAACAGAATTTCTTTTAAAGAGAAATTCCATTTTTTTATTTAAATATTATTTGGTTTACAATTCAATGCATTTAACACTGGCACGAACTTATCTTATGAGAATAAGTCTTTAATTGCGTCAATTATGTCTTCCTATAATAAACAAGCGTTCATAAAGTTGATTTTGATGTACTTCATCTATGTTTAGTGCAAACTTACAAATGTATCTTTTATGCTGTCCCACAAATTAGCCTTGGCCACATCCACATTGACTGCCAAAATGACGGCAATTAAGACTAATATATTGTAATTCATATTGAGTTTGCGTATTTCTTCAATCTAGAGATGATGCAGATGCTACTAGAATTAGACGACTGCTGGCTTATCTGGCCTGCGTATAAATAAATAGCTTAACAGCCGCAACGATGCTGATAAGGCATCATTTGCCAAAAATAAGAAAAGAATTTTCTTTCTGAGCTGCCGAAACTTGTATACCCTTGCAACAAATGTGGCAATAAATTTAAAGTAAATGCTTGAACAAATCTTAACAGGTTTATAGGGAAATGTGCTATAAAAGAATGGATCTTTGCATAGTTTCATGAAGATAGATGCTAAATGATTTCTATATAGCCAGTCTTGTGGTTATATATACTCAGCTCGTCAAACTCCCTAATAGGCGCTGGCAGGGTATAAAAGTGAGGCCAATTCGTCATGAAAGCAACACTTGCTCAAAGATTTTATACCCTGTAACTTTAGGAGCTCAGATTTGGAATTTGCACCTTAAATTCTTTTGGTCTCAATAATTTCTTAAAGTATAATGACAAATTTCATTATTAGAGTTTATGAATTATCTCTGTGTATTTCGGTTTACCCAATGCAGGGTATTAAATAGTTTATATATCTTAAATTGACTGCAGCTTTCTTGACTTCTATTTTTATAAGCACAAAGCAAAGTACACATCAGCAATTGCTCTAAAAATGTTTTTCATACATATATGACTTTAATCAGCTTAATAAGTTGTTTCCATTCGAAGTAAACAGATTTGCGAAATTGGGCAATGCCGACTATAGAAATACTTTATACTAACTTGTAAAAATGTTTTTTGAAGAAACATATATTTGTTGATAAATTTATGTAATGAAAAAAGTTAACAAAAAATTTATTTGTTCAGTCAAATATGTTCCTAAATTTGTTTGAGTACTTCACATCTTTTAATTTTTAGTAATATCTTTTTTAGTTTATATTTTCTGATAAGAATGAAGCAAATGTTATTGCTGGTATAAAAACTGATTGTTCATATTTTCCTAGAAAGATATTGCAAAAGTTATTCAGCATATATAATTAAATATTAGTATATGTACATATATATATATATATATATATATATCTTAGACTTACGACAGTTCTGCCCATTTCTTCGACTTCTTTGCCAGCTTTTTCCTAAGAGTTTAACATGTATAATTTATTTTATCAATTTTTTAATTTTATGTTATATTTTACTTACCACTTCTGCGCCAATATCATCTATCCAATTAGCACGCGATTGGTGCATAAAAATGGCCAAGACCAAAGCTATGACGGCTAACATATGGAAGAAATTCATCTTAGCTTCTGCTGCAAGCAAATAACTGAACTGATTTTCGGATTTGCGACTTTTATATACGATGCAGCAACAATTTTTCTCTGTGGGCGCTGATAAGTATATAATTACTGACCCAGGTATAGATTAGCTTGGATTTTTCCCGACAGCATTTGCGAAATGTGTAGAATAGAATTGCGAATTATTTATTTAATTATAATCAATAATATTTCAAGATGTCGCATTTTATGGCTTACAAGTTTTCTAGCTATATGTCTTTTATAAAAGATGCAGCCGCGGCTGAATTTTGTAAATTAATTATTTATAGATTTGCTTGATTTAAAATAGCCGCGGGCTTTCGCCAAGTATCATGTGAGTAAGCAAGTAGCCCAGTAGTTTCATAATCTATGAAAATATCCATTTATCGAACAGAATACAAGTTGGTAATTTAAGGACTTGTTTAAGGACTTGTTTAAGTATTTTGACATCAATTTTCTATAAGCAACCTGACTGTGCCAAATTTAAATCTAACCGTATTATTTTGAACTTGATGTCTATATAAATATTTAAGTTAGATATCTGAGAATGAGTTTTAGCTCAATCGAATTTATAATCAACTGTCCAAAGTTATGAAAAGTAGATTTCTCTCGCCCGCATTTTTCATTCAAGAGCGGTAAATTTCGCGATTAATCTTGTATCGATCTAACTTTTATTTAGTAGTCAAACGAGAAAATGCAATAAAGCGGACATTAACTGCCACTTGACAACTTTATTAAAACCTCATCTCACTTACTACCAAAACAGTAGTTCAACACTCTACGGGCCTCTTTGAAGAAAACATTTACAGCTCCAGAGCCTGTAAAATTTAAGTAGAAAAAAAAAAAAATAAAAAATGACAAATGCTATAAAAACGGATCCACGCCGGCGGTCAAGCTGGCACATAAAAAATTAAAAACAAAAAATAAATGAGTTCCAGCCAAGGCGGTAACAATTTAAACAATACAAAATTACATTATCTACAACACATCAATAAAACATTTGGTTGAATTTCATTGAGTCGAAGTCGAGAGCTGGCGAATCGAGATTCGAGAGGCCTTAGGCACCGGCAGCTATCGTAGAAAAAATCGATTGGGTGTGACGCATAAATAATTGCAGCCATTTATTTAAACATTTATTGCGGGGCCCGCAATGAGATTTCCATGTGCAGAACTGTCTAACGCATAATTAAAAGCCGTGAAATCCGCAGGCAAAACTTGTTTATGAAATCATAGATACCAACGATACGAGAATGCGAATTATAACCGGCTCACTTAACGCTCGGAATCGCGTTTGTATAAGTTGCCAATAAGTCGAAGCTAATTTGTATCTACGCCTCGGCCTCGAGGGTCGCGACAATTAATAAGCGATCGAATTCACTGCCACATTCATGGAGCATGAAATTTTGTTGTTAGCTCATTAACAGTTCGGGCGGGCAACCAACTAAAATTTCAAGCATTTTAATCTATTCAGGCGTGCTTCCATGGCACGCATTTACATAAATTAATAAACTTAAGGCATAAATCAACATGCAACTGACCAAAACATGCCTCTAATAATACTTTTAATACAATTTTATGCCTCTAATACTTCGATTAGTTAAAGTTCAATACACGCAGCGCTGATACGCGGCCTGACATGGAAATCCACAATAGGCTATCGCTTATAAGGCGGCAATTGTGTAAATAGCCAGCCATAATGAGCCATTCATAATTTCTGTTACAGGCAAACATTTCATTTACTTTACAATTGAAATAAACATTTTTATTAGCTGACGCTTTGTCTGCTAATACAGACACACACACACACACACGCGGTGTGCTCTTTAAAACTATATAGTTTTAATTCTACGAAAGATGACTTTATCAACAATAGTTTTGTCAGAAGCAAGTTGTCTTAGTCTTCGTTTTTTAGATGCTGTGTTAAGACTAATGATTAAAAAAGATACTTAACAATCTGAATAAGACGCTATCTAAAAATGATAAATAGTAATAATAATAGGTAGTTATTGTAAAGTTTATATAACTAATCAGAGGTCTTCAGCCTTATAAGTATTTTCTCAGTATTTTATATATCAGCGCATTTGAACTTCAAAATTAAATCATGTTAAATCATTTTCTAAAATATGTAATATAACAAATAACAGATAATTATTCTTGCTGTTTTACAAATATTTGGCTTCTTTCCTCATTGACAGTTTATTTAAAAGTATAAGAAATTTGAACTTGCAATGTTAAAGATTCGTATTAAAAGATTTTTTCGACTAATCATCTCTCATTAAAATGGAATGCATTTTGTTTGAGCATCGTGTAAACTTCAATTGTTCTCTCCATTTTCTTATTTCTACGCGGTCTTGTAGTGCATGCACTGACAGACGGCATGACATGCAGCTTGACGCACTGTAATGATTTGAAGTGTTTAGGAGTTATCTTATCGCAGGCAGTCAATGTGCGTTTGTGTGTGTGTGCGACAAGCTATGTGTTTATTTATACGTGTAATATACACTTGTAGAGGGTATTATAGTTTTGTCATGAACGGTGCCGGTCTTGTCTTGTCTTGTCGGCTATGTCGGTTTGTTCGTTTTTTCTCTAAATTTGAATCTACATTCTTAAAACTGAACTCGTATGACGGAGCCAGCCGGATCGGTCCACTTAATCATATAGCTATAGATAGGTTGAGAAGTAGGTTCGTGTGTGGAAAACTCTCGTGTTTTTCAAAATTTCTTGACCTAACGTGGCTTTTCTTCAGTTAACCATGCAATAACTATAGATGCAAAATCTTATCAATAAGAGACAAATAGAAATGATCGAAATTAAGTTAAAGAACAATTTTTGTCTTTCAAGATATCTTGACCTAATCTGGCTTTTGCAGGTTTGCTCCTGAAATTTATGCAAAATCCTATCAGCATATGTATATATTGAGCTAAATCTTATCAAGATGGCACTTCTATATTATATAGATATTATATAGATTACTGCTTTCCAAGATATTTTCACAAAACTCAGCACCTACAAGCTATTCTTCGCAGAGCCGTAAGGAAAGTGTCTGCAAGGGTATAAGCTATTCGGTGTGTCGAGATAGCCGTTGTTTCTCGTTTTTTTTTTTTAGTTTGTTTTTGGGGCAACAACAGTATTTTGCTGTCGAGCTTGGTCCGGACGATGTTGGCGTCTATCGTTTGTTTTTGGTTGTTGCATTTGCTTTTTGTTTACAAAGTGGGCGACTGCACTCGATTCTCGAAGCTTTATTAACTTGTAGAATATAAAAAATCTAGAGGGAATATTTATGCTGACTCTGCTAATAAAAAATTAAAAAACCCGTAATTATTTTGTAATATTATTTTCTAATAAATAGTTATTCAAAGTTTAGCCACAGGTCAGCAAAAGAACTCTGCATTGGCTGCAACATCAAAGCAGACCCCGGTCACCCCTCTAAAGCGACAGCCAGGCGACACCCTTTGGCTTCATCAATCATTTTATAGGCATTCAAGGCGCAAAGAACTAACCATATTGACGCTTCTGTATCTAGCATTTCAAATGGGTGCTCCTAATGTACTATACGCAAGTAGATACACGTACGTGTGTGTGAAAGATACACGCTCTCATAGATACTCGGCTAGCTGTAAGCGCTTATCGGGCATGACGTTTGTTTGGGTGTTTCAACAGGTTACGAAGCCCGACTCTTTCGAACTGTTGAACTGGTTTGCTGCTGCTTATATTTATTAATTAGCGTATCGATAACTCTTGAATGGTTGAGCCGTGCTTTGAGCTGGCCAAAAAGCAAAAATAAGAGAGGAACAAAAATCAATTCATATTGTTCGTCCGGGTTAACAAAGTTCTGTCTTGCCACTCTTTTGTGGCCGTCAACAAACAAAAAATAAATAAAAAAAAAGACAAATACATCGTAGCATTCACACACTCAGCCACAACAACACAAACACATACGCTTACAGGGCATAAAGTTCAGCGGCAACTCGTAAAGTTTTTCTCTGTTGGCTTTCAGTTCGATTCGAGCGATTTTCGAGCGCGGAACGTATACGTGCTGTTCAACTAAAATCACTAAATAAACAATAAAATACAAAAGATTCGTTTTCGCGTGCTTAGTGAAGTGTGGCCTGAGCTGAGTCAGCCGAAAGTGCAGCAAATGAAATGTGTTTCTCTTGCCCGAGTTCAGTCTGAGAGCTGCGGTGTCGCCATGGCGTGAAGTTTCGTTGCCAATCAAATTTAATTAATTAGAATTTCTACCATTTGGTACCAAAAATAGCGCATTGCCAATTAATTAGGCAGCGCCTAGTGCCAGCCGACATAGTCATCCGCAAAATTTCGTATGCAGCATGAGTGTGAGTCTTGACAGTATTGGTATCGGAGCCGGTGGTCTACCCGGCGATTTGCTTTCCTACGATGAGTCAAAGTTTGCCCAAAAGATAACACACCTGACGCCCACGGAACAGGAAGCCGTTAAGCGTTTTTGGAGGTAAATGATAACCAGCCCAGCACTGCGCGGCGATCTCCACTGCGATAAAGCCCAAGTTAAGGCCGGAAAGCTAAATTAATTGGGCGCTGTTTGCCAAGATTAAAGATCACTCGCCAGATACATTTGATATAGCTGTATGGGGGTGGGTTAAAGGTGTGAGTGCGAGTTCAAAATCGAGCTGCTAAAGTGCTAAAATATGGGAAACAAAGCAAAGCGTTTATATATAAATCAAATAAAAGAGAATCTTAAGTTAATTGGGCAAAGATGATAATAGAAAACTTGTTAGTCAGCTTAAAGTATGATGCGAGAAGTTAAAAAAAAGAATTTGCTTATATATATTTCTCAGAAATCTGAAAATCTTTTAAAAATAAATATGTGAATGTTAAAAATATGTAAATGCTGTGTGAGATATTTATGATTACAATTTTTAAATAAAATTGTGTTTCTAATTAAAAAAGTCAATAAACTGGAATATGTAGAGAAAAAAAATATATTTTTCTAATGCAAGAAATAATAAAATAATAAGAAAATTATCTAAATGAAAAGCACTACTTACTTATTTAAATATATTTTTTTTATCCAAGAAGCAATTTCAATCACATCTTAGTTTTTGTTGTTCGAAAGTGTTATGGAATATTTAAAAGCTCTCAGTCAACATCTATTTTCTGTATGCTAAAAGTTACACAGGCCTGAGAAAACGCGTGTAAAACGCTAACAAAACGCGTACAAGCCGTGCCCAAATATTTGTTTTGCCATTGACAACTGTTCAAATAGAAGCTATCTATCTGATTTATAAATAAATCAATGCAGTGTTGGGCAAGGGACAGACAGCTGCTATATAGAATGCGGCAAAAATGCGCTGTGCAGTTGCGTAGATACTTAGGTGCGCGGATACAGATACAAAGATACTTTCGTATAGTTAGTTCCACACTTGCTTCTGGCAGCGCGGCAGGAAAATTATAATAAAATATATCAAGCTGTCAGCATTTTGAGTTTTGCCTGTGGCCCCTTTTGTTCCCATTGTTGTCATTGTTGTTGCTGTTGTAGCTGTTGTTGTTGATGTTGTTGTTGTTGCTGCTGTTGTCGTCGGTATTTTGAAACATCTTTGAAACTATGCGTGCCACAAAATCCACAATAATCTGTTTGCCATCCCATAAAGCACAAGGCCCTGCGACTATTTCACTTTCAGGCGCTGCACTCATTAGTGAACTTAGCTCCCCCCTTTCGCTGTAGCCAGGCATTTAGAATATGTATGTATGTGTGTGTTTTCCTGGAAAATTGTACATGCGTGCCGCATTTTTCATTTTCATTTGTTTGTTCGCATTTGCAGCGGAAGCTGCAATTATTTATAATTTGTTTTCGGTTTGGCCGAGTCCTCGTCAACCTGATGCAATTAGCCCAAAAATGGCGCTGATGGGAAAAACTCTGTCGACGGGCCGTGCATTTTCATATCTTATTAAATTAATTGCTTGTCATGTTTTCCACGCTTACGGCTGCGGCAACAGCCCAAAACAGAACAACAATGTTGCCGATTTAAAATAAAATAAACAAATCATGTTGAAAGCCGTCTTGCGATTTGCTGCCATATTTTTCATGTTGCGTTTATTTTTTCGATTTCAAAATTTATGTAAAATGAAAATTTATGCGTCAACTGATTTATGCGGTTTTCCGTATCGCATGCATGACAGAGCCACAGACCCGCCACCTCCCCCACATATAATCAACGTCCCCCTCCATTCCCCTCCCCATCACTGTCTGTCAAGTTGCATCCATGTGAAACGAGCGACGGCGTCGCTTATTTTTGGAGCGCAGACCAAATTAATATGTGTGTTTATGATTATGATACACGTATCATTATGCTTATACATAAATTTGTCTTTACATCTGAGCAGAGGGAATAACAACATTGACAAGAAATCGGTAAATTGTGGTGTTGGAAATATATATATACATATATATATGGCACATATATAGACAAAGTCTTAGCATTAGGTATTTTTGTTAGCTCTCTTTTTTGGGAAGTTGCTGAGTCTAGTTGAGTTATGCAACATGCATTTTTTTAACAAGGACAGCATTTGGAATACACTTAGTTATACATCTGAGGTTCAAGCGACCTTTGTGATTCTTTCTTATCCATTTCCTATTTAAATCCTTCACTCATTCATTCTATCAAGTCATCTGAATGTTGGCAAACATTTCAAAGCTCTTGCTCATCTTGTCAGGCCAGTAATTTGTGAGCAGTTTGGCAGCACGAGTAGCTAGAGTAGCAACTCGTTTATATTGTGACTCGCATAACAAGAATTTTTCATTTAAACAGTAGCTATTCAAGCATTTGTTTAACGATTTAAATAAGTTTTGCAATTTTTTAACCAAATTTTCTATTTTCTCCACTTGCAGGTCGCTCGTCTTGCGAAGTCAACGCGCCTTCATTGAGGAAAATGGTATGTAGTGCTGCTTGGCGTAGGTTTTTTATTTAGCTATAAGATCGTGGCTTAAGCCCACGTGAGTGCCACTCTGCGGAATCGGATGTGGGTCAACTTGACGCCCGCACAGAGCTTCGAGTGGCGATGACGGCGTCGGTGACACCCACCCACCGGCAATAAGGCAATGTCTTTGGTCTGCGCCAATTTGTCACTGCCGCAGCGGCTCTCAGATTGGCAACAATTGCAGTTGCCGTTGCCGTTGCCGTTGCCGTTGTCGTTGCAGTTGCAGTTGCATTTGCCGCAATCAACGCACTTTCCATTGTGCGGACACGTTGTAGTCAGCCCTATGCAAATGGCTTTTGCTTTTGGCCGCGTCATTTACCGCCTACGACCCTGGGCAATGATTGCAATTTCAAATATTTCGGGGCTGAAAAAGCACATGTGGTTTTTAATTAAGCCCGAAAGCCAAAGAGCCAAAAACCGGCTCAAATATGTGGCTCAGATCGATATAGATAAAGGCATTTGATATGCATGCATGTTTGGTTTTTGCCAAATTATGACAGCGGATATGAGTTGACAGTTTTGGTTGTGGGCGTGGCTAGTTGTTGCTGGCGTTAATTGAGTCAATTAAACGTGAGATGTAAATGCCAACTGGGCACTAGCCAAGTCTGTGCCAAATTGGACTCATTAGCCACACGCAGTTCACAATATTTTTATTTTCTTCTTATTTTTGAATACGTATACGCATAAAATTTATGACACGTGGCGAATCGTAATAAAATAATAATAGCAACAACAACAAAAGGCCGTGCATTAATTGGGTAATCAAATGCATAGGGAAAAACCATAAATTGGCCCACTGCGTCGTTCCGTGGGGAGCACTTTAAAGCAAATCAAAGCAGACAGAAAGAAAACTGGGAAAAGGCAACTGCAGCAATTAAGCGAAAATAGCTGATACACTAACTAAGTATCTGAAAGTTTCTTAACTTTACTATAACAGTTGGTAACTGTGGAAGCTCGAGAAGTTCTGTAGTGGTCCCACTATGGGTGAAAGAGGATATTTCTTAAGTTTTTGAATTTTGAGGCAACACAAATTTAATGCATAGTAAATTAACAGAAATATAGATTAATTTTATTTTCTGTTGAGAATTTTACATTGTAAACAAACATACTTTCTATCAGAGACATTTAGTCTAAGGTCCTTCCAGATAAATCTGTGTAGCCATTGATCAAAGAAGGTTTTGTTTTAGTTTCTAGTAGTTGGCATGTGAGTCGTGGCATACAATTAGATTGAACAGCGACTGCACGTGTTTAGCATAATTAAGTTTTTGCACTTTACGGTAATTTGTTGTTGTGTTCTTTTTTTTGCTGCTGTTGCACCGTTAGCTTCATTAGCTGCAGCTGCAACAACCGCCTACCCGAAGCTGGCTCAGACACAACGGCAGCCCGGGTTCCTTCATAAGAGGCTAAGTTGTATTATATATGTATTAGTCGGACAACCAGTTTTAATTTCAGTTTGTTTTTCGCTTCTCCCCATAAAGTCTTTGGGCTGTCCGTCGAAATTCATTCACAAGCCGGCTTCATTTTGTATGCTGGGCAGCGTCTGCGCCTTCGTCTTCGCCAGAGCCGCCCACACAGAAAATTTAGTCATTACAACCGGGCCACGATGACAATGATGATGATGATGTGGATTGCTTGGATTTTGGGTCTGTCTGGAGTACGTTGCGCTGTCACCATTAAGACTGCAAAATCGATCCTGAGCTCGAGTCCGAGTTGGAATCGAAATTCACAGTCAGAGTCTGTCTACGTGCTTGGCCAGAGTCGGGGCATGCTCGTAATTTACCTTTACTTGCAACTCAGTTTGTTGCCTGTCCGCTGGGCTAATTTCTTAATTTTTATGTGCGTCGAGTGCGCGATTTATGTCATTGTACGAATAAATAGGCGCCTTTTATGGAGCGCGGTCTCAGCACTCGTGTAAATGAAGTTGTCCACGTTCCCATGCGTAGCTGAAAGGGCAGCGAGAAAAAAGTGCTTACTGACTGTTAACTAACTCATCTCGCAATAATATACCTTGGCTGCAATAATTTCTCTAAAAAATGTGAAGCTAAGTAGTGCCCTTCTAAACGGAAACTTTATAGTTTCGGACCGTTGTAATAAAATCTATTATTTATTACTTCTGTATATAACTAAACCTTATTTAAAGTAAATAAACGAAGCTTTTTATTTTAAAATATGATTATATAACTTTATGATCTATCGAAAGCTTAGTTTAGTTTCATATCATATACATCATTTATCATATTTATTATTTTTTATACATCAGTTTTATTTTAGCATATACTCTAAAGTTGTTTTTAATAGAATATGCAAATATTATAAAATTGAGTGTAGTATATATGCTATGAGATGATGAGCTAAGCAAAGTATTTTTTGCTTTGGAAATAAAAGCTAAGCGAAAGCCAAAGTGAAAATCTCCGTCAAATGCGAATCAATTCTATAAGGCGAGCATCTGTATAGTTAGGCTAGAAATATATTAGATATTTAAAAAGTGTCACTTTTCATACATTTGCGGACTGGCTTTAATAGCAGACACTGATTTACACGTGCTGGAATGAAAATCCCTTCGCTGCTCATGCATTTGCAGCAGTCAATCAACTTGAGACTATGTTTTGCAAGCTCAAACAGCCAACACGCTGTTGGCTGACGAGACATAGACAAGCACTCAGCCAGACGAGCCGCTGTTGGCCACCAATTAGGCGACATTAGGCAGACCGCATTCTCGGACGCCCACAATGCAACGGCCAAAAGCAAATACAGCACATGCCAAACTGAACAAACAGCTGTGATTGAATGTGCGTGTGTGTGGGTGTTGGGTGTTTGGTGTCCAATACAGCGACAATAATTAAGCCGGCAAGCAGCGTCAATAAAACACCACGCCTACGCCCCTGGCCCTGACTGCTGCTAATGACGGCAACAGGCATAGCCGCAGCTCATCAATATGCGGTTTATTGGCCTGGTTAGCACAGCACGAATACGCCGCGTAGTGCAGCCAAACACTTTCACAGCCGACGCCCACGGCACGCCCACAGCAAAAGAGCTGCACGCTTTTATGAATGAACCGAGCGCTGAAAGTGAAACCGAAAATGATTTTAGTTAAATGTAACTCACACATAGATGGCGCCACCTGACGCTAAACACACACTGAAAGCTTTCGTGCTACTGCAATCTTAACTAGGCGCTGTTTAGCCGTCTGATAAGCGCTCCAAAAGTTGCCTATCTTATCGCCAATTAGCCGTATGATGAGTTCAACAAGAATTTTAAGTCTTTGCCCATCCAGTTGGGCTGCGAACGTGCGTTTCAAATGGTCAGCACATCGGCGCGAGACTTGGGAATTACTTACGCGTGTTTCTCGATTATCGATTTCAGCTTAAGTGGACCAAGGGCAATAACAAATGCTTTGGAATTTGTTGTGGCTGGCTCTGCTGTGGTTGCAGTGGTATGCGGCAAGAAAACCACAGCGCATACTGCAGAGAATTTGCGGCGCAAGTGAGTGGCTGTGAGGGCGAAAGCTGTTAGAGAATAGATAATGATTTGTACCAAAAGAGTTGTTTGTACTAAAACAGTTTGGTTAACACTAAATTTCTCTGAAAAGGAATAGCTCTCTACTAAAAGAGTTATGGGGTCGTAGCACTAAACTCCACTGAGGAGGGAAAGATTCTCCCACCACATATTGCATATATTTTCATATATACATTATTGTACTGTGAGGCGAGCTGAGTCTGTTTGTTTTAATTGAAACTGGTATCCCAATTTTCAATATTTTAGTTTGAAAGGTACCACTATTTTTTAGGCAGGCTGAACATAAACAAAAAGCTGACATAGGCACAGCTTGTGGAATATATTGACCAGCTCATCTCTATCCACCTAAAGTATTTGATTTTTGTTTTATGTTTTTATTTTCAAGATGGTTTGACTTTGCTTTATAATGCTTTTAATATATCAGGAAAAATTTGCTAGTCAATCTCACATATCATAAAGAGAATCTGCCAATACTTGATTTCATCAAATGTTTTCAATATACGACATGCAAATATAGATGGTCTGCTTTTATCTCTACTACCAACTTTTATCAATAAACAATTCTCAGAATCTGTAAATGAGATGCCCAAGCTAGTAGGGTAACTAGACAAAAGGAATGCCGGTCCAAGTTCAAGTCTAGGGTATGAGAAGATAGTTAAGCGAAGTATAACCCTTCTCGATTGTAATCTGTAGATAATAATAGAAATTTCGCTTAATTCCTTATTGATTAGTTGAAACGATGAAAATATCAAACAAATTAAAACGAAATTAGAATCTTATACATATAAGCTACATTTTTGCTTTGGACGAGGTGCACTTAAAAGGCAACTCAAGGTTGTAAATGGCTTTTGACTCTCGTGCATAGTTCGTTATCTTAATTAAGCAAAATTAGTTATTATATGACGCAATTAAACATAAATATGGCCAGCAAATCACACAAATTTAACCGACGGATACATTCTGAGAACTGCGCTTGGGCGCTGCTGCGACTGCTGCTCAATTTACCAAAAAGCTGAAACGTGTTTTAGGCCAGCGGCAGGTGTGGCTCAGAGACTACCAAATGGCTGCCAAACACAAAAGCTAAGCCAGACGCAACCACAAATATATAAAAGATACAAAGATGCGGTCTGCAAGTGTGCGTGTATGTGTGTGTTGCCAATACCAAGAATCAGAAGCAGACGAACTCAGACAGACGTGACCTTGATAGTGACATTTAGATATACGTTGTCTGCACTTAAGATACATTATACATATTTTTCTCTGATGCTCATCCGGTCGTTTATCTCAATCTCTTCCTAATTTCTCTCTCCCTGTCCTTCTGCAGCTCATCAAGTGCCGGGCAATGGCACCCCCAGCTCCACGTTAACCCGCTCCGTGCGCAGCTGCAACTGCTGTCCGTATGGATACCACATCGATCTGGACTTTGTGCGCTACTGCGAGGCTCTGGCCAATGCCAAGCCGAGCGAGGAGGAGCTGCAGCGACGTGATCGTCGACGTTCACGCAAATCTATGGAGTTTATGCTGGGCTTTGAGAGTCTGTTTGGCAGCGATTGGCAGGCGGAAAGTCGTGTGCAACCCAAGCTAACAGAGGTGAGTCGAAATCTGTTTGGACTCAAAAATCCGTGGCCTTTGATCTGTGGCAACATCAAAGTGACGCGCACTTCGCACACGATTAACTTGTCACCTGTTTATTCTACGCAGGCCGCACATGAAAGCGAACCGGATTCGCCACGCCCCGCTGCCGGGCAATCGCCCTGCTGTCGGCCGCGCTCCTCGTCTGTGCCACGCTTCAGTTACAGCAACAGCCTCGCACCACGCGCCGAGTCGCCTTATGGCACAGCCTCCTCCACCTGCTCCTCGCTGCGTGGCGGCATCGAGAGCGATGCGGGCATCTACCAGCCGCCAAGGTATCAGGGCAACCATATCTATGGTCATGCCAACCCGGCCGTCAGTCCGCCGGAAACACGTGCCTTCCTCCACGAAGCGCTCGACGAGGTCTGCAGCGATTTCGAGCGAACACTGGAGCGCGCCTCGACCAAGCGGCGCAAGGCAGGCGCCTATAGCTATACCAACGGCAGCGCCCACTCCATGGATCGCAACAACAACAGCCTGAGCCTCAGCCTGAGCCTCAACAACGGCTACGGCTCCAAAGAGGTCAAAGAGCGCCGGATGGGCCAGAGCACATGGGATCGTTACTTTGATGTCGCAGGTGAGTGTCAGTTTTTTGAGTGCTCAAAATAGATGAGGAAATACTCTTGACGGCTTGCTTTGCTGCAGAATGATTCATAGTCGGCAGACTACTTCATTTGTATCTGGCAGATACTTTTGCTTTTATTTCGTTTTTGCCTTTGCTTCACTCAGCAATTAGCGACGCCGCCGCGCATGTGACACTTTTACGCAGGAAAGTGTGAAAAATTTTGAACAACTGTTGGAAGTTGTTGAGATACCGTACAATGGAACGAAAATAGTTTTTTTTTAAATTGATTACATATATATATTTGGAAAATATAGCAAACAGTAGTTGCACATTAATTTAGAGCTCACTTTAGACTACTTTTGAATATTATACTCTTTTAAATACGACTTTGATTTATTTATATTTTAGTTCAATCGTTGGTTTCTGATTTAAAGGCCTTAAGAAGTACACAGTAGTTATACATTTTACACATTGAGCACATTTCAAATACTAGTCCAATCACTCCTAATTATTGAGTCCCTTATATTTTTTCATATTTTTTGGCAATTTAATATGCTTCGTTCCATGGTACTCCTATATATAAAGCAACATTACTCATGAAGCTGTTACTCAACAAGCAATATATACATTTAAATAAATCAAATATTTTTTATTTCACATACAAAGAGTCTTTAATACTATTAATAAATTTAAATTGTATTTGAGCGACAGCAAAATGTTAAGTAATTAAATCGAATTCACATGATTTATGATGCTCGAACGATTTTCTGATATAAAAACGATCATTTTCAGTCACATAAAGTTTTATTGCTGTGTTTTATAGAGCTCAATAGATATTTTATTTAATAGAAAATACACGAATCCTTCTTGAATTTACAAATATATACTCAACACGATATATAATGTATAATTAAGAATTTATTAGTCAGTTTTCATAGCGTAATCTTCTGTAATCGCAAGAGCCTGATCAAAAGTATTTCAAAGTAAAAGAAATCAGTTAAATTAGTTATTAATGCTTGTTGGTAATTTAAGTACAGCTTGTGTGTTTTTGAATTTCCATCCCATTGTACACTTGAGTTTGGCATGCAACATAACGCATGAAGCTGTCAACTCGACACGCAAACTGTTAGATCAAAGCAATATTTAAATGTAGCTCCAAAAACGAGACGTGAAATGCCGAGGCATAATTCAATTTTGGACCTCCACCCAAAAAAGTGTCTCAGCCCAATCAAAAGACATTAAGCTGCATATAAACCGTCGAGTTAGCTGCAGATACAGATACTTTACGCCAATATAGATACAATCGCTTTGCATCTTTGGCATTTCAAACTCAATTGGAGTTTACAAGCGGCGCGGCAGTCAACTTCAAGGCGTTTCAGGCGTTCGTATCTTAAATCAATTTTGAAATGCGCATTTGGCGCTCAATTTGCATGCAAATGCTGCTAATGTTGTTGTGGTTGTTGTTGTTGCTGTTGTTTTTTTTTCTGCTGGCCCGTTTTTCTTGTATTTGTTTATGCCATAAATTTGCCATAAAGTGTGCAAAAAGCAATGCAAGAAACTCAGCCAAATAAACAAATCAAATAGTCACATTTTGCAAGCGAACACTTCAGCTGGGCCAGGAGTCTAGAGTTGACAATGATTAATGATAACTAAAGTATGCACATATGTACATATATATTGATATGTACATACATCAACATTTGATATGTGTTTGCTTAGGCACGTAATAAATGGCTTATAATTGCCTTCAATTTAATGCGTATTGCCAAAATATGGTTGCCAAAACACTTTTGACAATTGACGTCGACCTTAGAAACGAGCCTAGGAAACTAGCTAACAATAGCCAAATGCTTTTAGATTATCATTTTTGTTTGGCCTTGTGGCCCAAAAGCAAGTCTAGACAGCCGCCGTTGTAGGCAGACAATTTAAGACAATTGAAAACTTTTATCGCCAAATACAAATTGACCTCAAGCAAAGATGTATTATACGAGGAATGGGTCGGAATAAAATTATCGCTTTTAGTATTAATAACATTCATTCTTTCACTCATCCCGATGGCGCAGATTATATATTTATTCAAGTAGCTAAATTTGTTATCAATAGATTGCTTTAAACTTATAGATTTTTTAATTTTTCCTTAATGTTATTTCTCTTCTTTTTTTTTTGAATCAAAAATATTAATCTTTTCTAATAAAGTTGAATATTTGTGCTGAATATTGGGCTAATTGCAAGTAGGGTTATGATTCTTACACCCATGTCAAGGGAAAGGGATACATAATCATGATCAGCATTAACTGCCTATACCATATAGCTGCCATAATACCGATCAATCTAAAAGTAGGTACTTGTATGAAAAACTTGTTTGTTTATAAAAATATCTTAGCCCAACTCGGCGTGTAAATGTTTTACTATACCCCAAATGCATTAAAATTCTTACCAACATCGACAACATCGAAATTGTAGGATCGCAAAATATTATGCTTTCAAAGATATTTCAACAAACTCAGCATTTTCCAGCTGTACTATTATTATAAATCTGCAAAAGGGCGATATCGACTAGGGTATTAAATCTTCTGCGAAGATATCTTTACTTTCTCGCTTAACTTAAATTTGTTCCAGAAGTTTTCAAATATTTCTTCTTACTAGCTCTAATAAATTTTCCCATATTAATTGAATACAAAATATATATTAAGACTAACATATTAAAAAATATTAAATGCATTTTCGAGTCGCCAGATATAAAGAACAATTTAATGTGGCTAATATAATTTTGATTACAGTTTAAATTGTAACTTAATTATATTTCTAACCTGTCAAACTATTATTCATTAGGATAATTTCTTTAGCTCTCTTTAGCTTCTCTCTTATTCTAAAAAAATACGCAAAGCTTAATATAGTCTATTTAGATGCTGTTAATCTCACGTTCTGAAACTTTTTCCTAGGCAGCTCAGGGCAGTCTAACTTAACGCCAACTATACATTTACTAACCTTCAATTATATTTTTTGAACTATATTTAGTATATGTGGTAAGCTATTTTTAACTTATAATAAATTACCCAAGCATTGATCGATTAGCAGCAGCTCTTAGACAAACATATCTATACTGATCGATCGATTGCTGTTCAAATTAATACTCACAATTTGGGGGCGTCTTTCGTGTAGCATAGTCTGGCTATGCGAGACAAACATTACACACACTTTATAGTATGGAAATAGTTAAACAACGATTATTAATATTTGCTTGCAAAACGATTGTACAAACCAAAGAGAGACCCACCTTGAAGCGCACTCGCCCAGCTCTGGTCAGGTTCGAGTCAGCTCACGATGAATCTAAATATATTACAAAATGGTTTTGTTCATTATCATTTAATAATGTGCATTTCGCTTATCTACGAATTGTTGTCTAGTTTCTCTATTTGTTATACTTTTCCTTTTTTTGTTGTTGTTCAGATTGTTTAATTTGTATTTGCTGAGCGAGCGACGACCTTATCGCTGTGCTCTCTTCTCTCTGGCTCCCCATATAACTTACATAAATTGCCGCTGTTTTTTTCTTTTTTTGTTAGTAATACATAACAATTTTTTGTGTTGTCCTGTTTCGGCACAAGAGCTGTTGAATAATAACAAAATAGCTCATGCTAAATGATTTTTTTCGTGGCTGGCAGCAGCCCGAACATCTCAACGCAGTTTGTCGACGACTTTCGAACGAAAAACATAAAAATGTGTCTAGCAGCGAAATAAAAAGCAATCAATAAGCGAAATGATCTAAACGAAGAAAATGATCTAAAAAAAAAATTTATAAAACGAGTGTTGTCCGATAATTAATTAAATTAGAATGTACGAAATAATTGCAATAAAAATATATGAATATAAATTAACAAGTAACCAGCGAAAGAAATGTTAGAGCCTAAAAAAATGCGAAACAGTGCGAACATCGACAAACGGCCGACAAACAAAACGAATCCAATTTGAGATATTATAGGCATATATTCTATATGTAAAACTGTAAATATATTAGAAATAGCCAAATGCAGAGTGTTTAAATAACTATTTTAGATACTACAAAAAATAAATTCTAAATTTATGGCGAATTCGTTAAGAAGAAGACAAGACACGCGTGTTAAAGAAAAATTCAAAAATAGATCAAAGAAAAGGCAGCATTGGCAAAATTCGAAAATTCGTGGGAGTGCATAATATAAAAAAAAGAAGCTACGCTAAAACGCATATAAATCAATAAAATTAATATATATTTCTTTGTTATGCCAATGCTCACAGTTTTGAAGAGAATAAAACATGAATTCATGCAGAGTGAGTTGAGTGCGCGTATAGTTTTATGCCGCACTGTGGCAGATAATGTGCGACGTTATTCGCATCGATTTTTGATTCGAGTGTGCAAACGTTTGCTTTATATCTGGCGAAGCAAATCAAATTAATATTGCTTATTACTCATATAGCAAATGCTTTAATTAACACAGCAAAAATAACAGCCTAAAAAAATCTTAAAAAAAATACAATTTTATTCGCATTAGCCAACTGCAATGGCTGCCGCCTTGACCGTTGAATGTGTTCTTAATTATGTAGTTGCATTGTTCAGTTAATTGTGCTATTAACAAACTAAAAACCAATAACAATCGACAACAACAATGTTTGCCACAGCCAGCGACACGTTGTCGCTGCGCCGCAACAAGGAGACCAACCGAAAGATCAAAATGAAGCCGGAGCCCAGACAAAATCCATTGCGAAGCTGGTGGAATGACTGTAGGTTAATTAGCCAAATGCCACATGGTAGCAGGTTGGGAATATATATTTTCTCTAATATTAGCTGGGGCAACGCGTGTTTTCAATTTTCATATTTGCTTATTTTCTGGCTCATAAAAACTGATTAATTATGCCCCGGTCAATGCTACCAAACACGCGACTTGCGTCTCTTCGGCCAGCCCGACGTTGCCTTGACCATCTTTCTCGACAGCTCAGCCAACTTGGCACCGACAGCACACAAAAAATAGAAATCGTTTCGGTTATTTTTGCTATTTTCTTCTAGTTTCATTTTATTTTGCCTAAAGTTCAGTGCACAGGAGGCTGCCGTATGCTATATACATACAGAAATTAACTAATAGTAGCAAATGGAGCAGCGGCAGTAAAAAAGTGAGAAAATAAAAATACTTGGCAGCCGGCAAGGCGATGAGTAACAACTGTCGAAACACAGTGCGTGTAAAAACTATGCGTTCACACATTGCGAATTCTAGTTTATTAAGAGTGAGAATTACTGCAACGCCGTATTCCCATTTACGCAATCGAAAAAGTTGGTCAATTTTTATTTACGTGATTCCGAAATCGCCAAAGTTGGTTGATTTGAATTCTCTGAATAATGCAATGGACTCTTTTGCTGCTAATCGATTAACGTTAATGGGATATCGATAAGAATCGATTTAAAATCGAGAACACAGTGATAACATGTCGATATCCTGCCAATACGTAGAGTTCAATTAAATAACATATAGACAACAAATTTAATTAACACAGTGCCGAAAGCCTTCGATATCGATAATATATCGATCCTAAATAAATTGGAAATGATAGTACGGAAGATAGAAACTTTTCCAGCGCTCTGGAAGAGACCGCATGTGTTGCCAGATAGAAGATACATTTGGGTTTTCCTTTATCGATTAGCATTGGATACAATCAGTTGGAATTGCAATTGAGTGCAAAAACCGGCTCGGGCAATGCTCGGGTCGGGCAAATACGTTGTCTCTTATACTATAAACAAATGAGTGCAATAAATTGTCTGTATGTAGGTAAAATCAATATTGAATAATAATAGCGACAGTCGGCGCCCCGACTTATCAGCAGTCGGACACAAACGCATTTAAGGGACAGAGACCCGGGTCTCTTGTAGCATTAGTCTTTTGTCTTGTATACTTGTTTTTTCTTTTTTTTTTGGTATTTTTTTTTTTTAATTTTGTGGCTGTTTTTGTTTGGCAAATTATGCGGACTGTGGCACAGTTTGCATAGTTTGTATATCATCTATTATATTTTATCACTAATATTATATTATATTATGGCATTTGGTTGGGCTAAAATGTTGTCAGTAGTAAACTGCATGCGTCTATGGCAAGTCTGCAAATTAAAATTGTTTTGAGCAAAACTATTGACAGAGCAAGTAACTAAAGATAGAGAGAGTAGTTAAATGCCAACCATTATCTAAAGCTGACTTTATCTTTTCTATATGTAGACTCCTGCATGGCGGGCAATCGCTCACCGCGGTCGAGCACGCCGCGGCTCTTTCAGCGCTCGAACACGCTGCCCTTGCAGCAACGACCTAGTCCCAGTCCCGCCGAGGTGCACTACGAGAGCTATGTGCAGGCCACGGTGGCGGCCAATGCCAAGTCGCCGGTAGAGCAGCTGGAGCAGGCCAAGGCGACGCCGCCACCGCCGCCGCCACGGCGCCATCATTTGACAGCCACGCCCAAGGCAGAGCAGGCGAATGGCCATGACACGGGAAGCCCTCTGCAGTCGCCGGCCAGTTCGGAAGCCGGACAGACCACAGCCGATGCACAAGCGCTGTGCAAGATACGTGAACAAATGGCGCTCAGCCTCAAACGTCTCAAGGATCTAGAGGAGCAGGTCAAGGTCATACCCGATATGGAGGTGAGTAAATTGATTGCAATGCAATACTTGAGTCACATACAAATGTACATGCTTCTGTCCTCTCTTCTCAGCTGGAACTCAGCTCTTTGCGCTCTGAGAAGCAGCGCCTGCAGCGCCGCAATGAGGAGCTGCTGCGTGGTCAACGGCAGACGCCCTCGCCACCAAGTCCGGGCATCAAAAACGCCTCGCCCGTCCAGTTTACGCCGCAGCGCATCAGTCCTGTTTCGCTGGAGAGCCTGGGAGCGCGCATGCGCAGCAGCTCCATATCGCCCAGCATAATAAGACGCGATGTGGCCACACAGGCGGCCAGCAAAGTGAATGCCACACGCGATGTGGCCGTGGGCTCCCAGCTAAGCGTCCGGCATGTGGGCACGCAGCAAGCTGAGGTGCTCTATTCGCAGCCGGAACTGAAGCAGAAGATTGAACAGGCGCTCAGCGATCGCAAGCAACAGCGGCTCAGGCAGCTGATCTCAGTGGGCACTCAGATGTATGTGCCACAGCGGGAGCAGCGCGACATGGGCAATCAAACGGTGCCGGAGCGACCGGTGCTTAAGCACAATGTGAGCATCAGTGCCAAGCCCACTACCAGGGAGAACTTCACCAACTGCCATCCGGATGTGCGCAGCGTGGGCAGCTCCGACCATCGCATCACGGATGTGCTCTGCGAAAAGTGTGCCATCGTTCGGCGCAGCGTCAGCGTTAGCTGTGGCACAGAGGAGCCGTTGGAGAAGCCAAAACCCGTGCCACTGCTGCCGGGGCGCAGCAACACCTTCAGCCTGGGCGAGCATGAGCAGCTGGCGATCAAGCGCAAGACCATTGCCTGCCAGACCCCAATGAAAATGGTGCACAGTGCGTCGATCCAAACAACAACGACCACTGTGCGTTCCACGGGGGCTCAGGTTAGGCCGGAGCAGCAACAGGTGGCAACACAGTGCGGTAACGTGGAAACGACAAGCCGCCAAACGGATACCAATGGACTGCAGCGTCTTTCACGCAGCGCAACCAAGTCCGAGCAGCTGATGGCGCCACAGACACGCCCATCTATACGCCACGCAGGCAGCAACACCGAGCCGGCGCCGTTGCCTAAGCCAGAGCGGAGCACTACCCACTCAGCTTGCAACACGGATCAGGTGCACAAACGGGACGTTGGCTGCGGCGACATTGTCAAGCCGCACATCTCGATTGCCTGTGCGGCCAATTACTGTGATTCCTGCAAAGAGGCTATCCGCGTGCTGGCCAAGGATTTTTCAAAGGCGGACACCATTGAGCTGACGCCCGCTGCTCCGGTTGCTCCGGCAACTCCGGCTGCGGCTTCCACGCCTGCTCCCACGGTTAGGCGCTCTGCCTCGGCAGATTCGCGCATTCCGCGCCCCAAGCATCTCACTAGTCCCAGTCCAGTGCGCAGGCAGTTCCAGAGACAAAATACTTATACGCTACCAACTGCCACAGGAACGCCATCGACAACAAAGAGCCCGAAGGCGGAAGGAAAAATAAATTTGAGGTGAGTTGAACGTTACTATTCAAATATGTGGAGGAACGAGCGAACAGTGTTTGTAAAGTAATTATCTTTTTCAAGTTTATTTTATTGTTGTGTTAATTCAGTTTTTTACTGTCCCGGGCCCAGGTCATTTAAAATGCTAAAATCTTCTACATTTATATTTCAATGTACAATAGTCTCCTTTTACGCTTGAGCAAGAGCCTTGCAATTTCGAACGTAAATCCTCCTAGGTACCTATGCACAGCTCAAAAATGTTATCTTTTTGAACACCTTCACCATAATATGGAAAACATCAAAATTTCCGAGGCACAGTCTTGGGCTTTGGTACTTAAATCCATTTTGAATCTATGTTTATTCTATTAAAATTTCATAATGATCGGGCAATACGTATAAGTAATATTTTCTGTATGTATGCTTAGAAGGTTGCAGAGAATCTCCCAGTCGGGCTCTCGCGATTAAGAAACTCAAATTAGAATAACGAATGACTACAAATACATTAATTCAATGTAACATTTTTAGTAGTAACTGAATAATTTGCTTTCATTTCTCTCTCGTTCCACTGTGCGCTAGTTGAAATTATTTAAAGCACAACAAATATGTAGCTTCTGATGCAAGCTTTCAGCCGAGGCACAAACCCACAGCAAGTCATGTGCCATGCGCATTGGAGCTGCTCAGCGCGCGACTCCGATTCGGAGTACGAATGCCTGCGACTGCCAGCCTGGTCGCATTGACCTTCAGGCTCAGTTTTCATATTGGCTTTGGCGCGTTTGCAGCTTCGCTTCGTTTATCGACTTTTTTGTTTATTGTTTGGCTTTTCGTTTTTCCATGGTGTTCTCGATGTTTTCCGGCCTGAGCAGCTTCACCTGCTACCCACTGGTGGTCAGCGGCTGCTCAGCGCTGTTGCTAACGTGCGTCCTTCAGAGCAAAGTTTACATTGGTGAATCTTCTGACTGAGACCATTTAAATATTATTCCACAGCTCGCTGCAGGAAAAGCCGCCAAATGCGGCGCACGACCTCTCGCCGGAGTCGCAGAGCTTTATCAAACAGCCGTCCAGCAAATCAACTGCAACGTCTCAGGATCTAGATCTAACCCAGCTTGGCGACGATGAGTTGATTGTGCGCGAGGAGAAACGGGTTAGCATTAGTTGGTCCCGCGATGCCTCACCAGCGCCACTGATGACCTCTTCGGCAACGACGACCAGCACCAAGTCCGCCTCGCCGGAGCAAGCGCTAACCGTGTCTAGTGATTCCAACGTGGAGCGCGAGATATCACAAGGTGCACGCAAAAAGTCGAGCACGCCGCTCAAGTCTAGTCAAAGCGAAGGCTCCCAGGTGACCGTCATCGAGCGGCAGGCAGACGTGGAAGAAAGTCCGAAAGAGGAGCGTCCGCCAACCAAGGCACAGCTGCATCAGCTGGCTCAGGCACCGTCAGAGCCCAGAAAAAAGTCAGTTTTTGAATCCCAAATCTTCAAATGATATCAATATTATCTTCTGCTGACCCACAGAACGGAATTGCCCAAGGAGCTGAAGGATGCACTTAAAGTCGTCAACGATTCGCTGCTCAAGAAATTGGGCTCCAGGCCCTTTACATCGTTCAGCCTCAAGACGCCCAAGGCAACCATTGGGGAGCACTGGTTCCGCATATCCAGCACCGCTACGTCCAATCCGCATGAGGTTGAGGATTACTTGGACTATTTTGAATCGTTGTCGGTGCCAGTTTTGGAGTATTGTGTCAACCTCTTCGATAGCAATGTGAGTTGATAAGGTTGCCAAAGCTTTTAGGCTTTAAAACAAATTTGAGCTGAATTCTAAGTAATGAATCTTTTGCAAGGAAGGTAATAAAGAGAGAGTATTAAGGCTAATTGGGAAATGTTGAGATAAAATTAAAATTCAAATAATAATTCAAATAAAAAGCTGTTAAGCTTTTTAAGTGATAACGATTTTGAGCTTTAAGGAATAAGTTAAGTCAAATTAATTGATATTACGAAAAGCTTAGATAATTCATGTTGAAATTGTATTTATAGTAGTTTAATTCGAATGGATAATAGAATGGATATAAATCTTTTCGAGTGCAAAGCTTTTAAGCTTAAATATATATAAATATATAATATATAATATATTTAAGAAATTATTGTAAGTACATTTTTGATAGTATGAAGAGTATGTGGTAGATATAACTTTTCATCTAACTGCACATCTCTCTTAAGTCAGTACCTAAATGATATCAGATATGAATTCTTACAATTCTTTGTGAGCTTTAAGATTAACTTCAAAAAAGGCTTTAAAATAGTTTTTAAAAAGCGTTTAACGTTCTTCGGGTTCCGTTGTAAATATAACTTCTTTAAGTTTGGAATTAGTTGAGATTAATTCCATGTATGCTCTATATACATAGCTATTGCATCTTCTCAATACTCAGTGCTTGACCTCTATTTTATATATTTACAGGGCAACACGGCCATGCATTATGCTGTCTCGCATGGTAACTTTGACGTCGTATCCATACTGCTAGATTCCAAGGTTTGCAACGTAAACCAAATGAATAACGCTGGATACACATGCGTCATGCTCGTTTCTTTGGCCAAGCTGAAGCAAGCGGCGCATCGGACGGTCGTGGAGCGACTGTTTCAGATGGCCGATGTCAACATACGAGCAAAGAAGGTAGGTAAAGGCACGTCATAGAGTGTCAATCAGGGCGCTGCTCTTTATCAATTGCTAACCGAACTGATCCTCTGCCCCACTCTTGCAGCATTGCCAGACCGCATTGATGCTCGCTGTGTCGCATGGTAATAGTGACATGGTTGCCATGCTGCTCGATGCCGGCGCAGATATCAATATTCAGGATGAGGATGGTAGCACGGCGCTGATGTGCGCCGCGGAGCATGGACGTGTGGACATTGTTAAGCACTTGTTGTCGCAACAGGATTGCGATTCACTGGTCCAGGATGTGGTTAGTATTAAATCTGGGCCTCGGCCTGCAACAGTATTAAATTTCTTTCTCCTCCTTTGCAGGATGGCAGCACGGCCTTCAAAATCGCCTGGCAGGCCGGACATCGCGACGTGGGTCTGCTGCTCTACGTGCACGAGCAGATGCTGCGCAGTAAGCTGCCCAATCGTGGGGAGCCCATACGAAAGTCCTTGCCCCTGACCGCTCGCCCCAAGCCACCAAAGTGAAGCGTAAGTGGAAGTTCGGGGGAAAGACGCAGCTGCCGGGCAGCCATTCTGTATTAGCGGCCAAACTGTCGAACAAACATTAGTGGTAAGATTTGAATAAGCATTTTGTAGCGCTGTCTAGGGAAAACAGCTTAAGCATTCCATATCAGTCCAGCTAAACTATAAAAATAAAACAATTGTTAATAATTTAGCTAATAGTTAACAAGGAAAACAGAAGGCACAAGCAGTTTTTAAATATTATTTTTAAATTGTATTTAATTGAATCTCTATTTAATTTTAAAGTCTAAACAGCTCACAACTTAACAATTAACCTGTGCAAAAATTATGAGTAATGCTTAGTTTCGTAATTATGCTACTAAAATCCAATGTAAAACTGACAAAACTTACATTTAATTAAAAATAACATACATATTTCTTTAAAGCCCGTAAGAAATTGCTTACATTATCACTAAACAAATACTGCACTAGCCTGTGCTACCCGAGTAGCAGCCATATAGCAACCATATCAGCAAACGACAATGCAAAAAACGACAACAAAAATAAAAGTAAACAAAAATAATAATACAAATGTAAAGCAATTAATTAATGTGTAATTAAATTATTTTTGCAGAGCTACTTACAATAAAAGAAAATCGTTGATAAACAAAATATTTCAATAAGCACTTTTATTAAATTGAAAACAATTTGCGGAATTTCCGGCTATCCAAGCGTAGTAAGAATCAAAGTAAACGTATATGTATACCCAAACTTAAGGCGGCACATTGTATTTAATATAATAGATAATTGTATTCATTTTACTATTAACTATTTTAGAGCATTTTGAATAAATAAAATTTATGTTCAAGTTGTTTTACGCTTAATTATTTTAGTTTGTCTCTAAGTTTGTCAGGTTTTTATCACTATTTAGTTTCATTTTGTTACTTAGTTTTCATTGTGTTTATGATTTTTTTTGAATATTATTCCATGTATATTTTTTTTGTTTATTAATTTGAGTTTTCATTCTTAAGTACTTACAAGCCTAATTTTTTTTCCCTCTTGTTATTTTTTTTTTATTATTATTTTTGTGTAAATATTATTTTAACTTTTCATTGCTTTCAAGGAATTTCTAAGTTTCCGCAATTGCAAAGTTATTATTTTTTTTCCAATTAAAACTTAATATTTAAACGTATTTAAATTCATCTTAACTTTAGTCACATTATAAATTCCATATTCGTGCACTGTGATTTGGAGGTTTTGCCGCAGTTAGACGGCACGCTCCTCTAGGCCGGGCTCGACTACGCCCAGCGGAATCAACTGCAGCGCGATGCCATCGTCCAGACTGACCAGCGGTCGCTTGGAGTTCAAAGTGAACTCGAACTCCAGCAGAAGAAGCGCCAGTGCGAGACGCAGTTGGAGCTGGGCGAATTGCATGCCAATGCAATTGCGGACGCCGGAGCCAAAGCCAAACCATGTGCTCTGCTCCTTGAAGGAGTCTCTGGAACTGCCCCAGCGTTCTGGCTTAAAGCGCTCAGGCTCGGGATAATACTCGGGATCATTGTGAATGGCATGGGTTGGTATGATCACAAACAGCTCCTTGACCAGCGTGTATTTTATGTGCTCTGGCACCGTGTAGTCGTTGAGGACACGTCGCATTATGTAGGGTGTGATGGGATGCATGCGCAGGGTTTCCAGGATGACATGGCCCATGAGTGTGAGGGATTGCACACATTCGTAGCTCAGGTTATTCTGATGCTTTGCCATGGTCTGCTTCAGCTCCTGGCGCACCTGGCTCTGTACTTCCGTGTTCAGGGCAAGCTCATATAGCACAAAGGACAAGGTGTTGGCGGTCTGCTCGTAGCCCGCCTTGAGGAAGACAAACGCGTGAGCTGTCAATTCGTGTTGCAGATGCGCTTTCAGCTCCTTGTCAGCCTCGTACTCGTGCGTGGTCAGCTCCAGCGCTTTGATGTCCAGCAGCAGCTGTAGATAGTCCTGAGTACGTACATCCGATGCCTCGCGCTGCCCTACAATGTCTTCGAGTAGGGTCAGAAAGTAGACTTCAGCCTGCTTGGGAGTTAGGCGCATGCGCAGCCTGCGGCAGAAGTTGGGAAAGCGTATCATCAGCAGATTCATCAGATAGCCATGCTTACGGGTGCTCAGTGCCAGCTCCGTCATCTGCTCAAACTCATCCAATGGGTATTTTTGGCGCTGCTCGGCGTTCAGGCCAAATACACAGCTGGCCAGGGCGGACAGCACATAGCGACGCATTAGCTTCTGTATGTGGAGCGTGGAATGGGGCTGCTTCATCAGCGTGGTGCTGACAATTAGCAGCAGTTGCTCGGCCTCCTCGTACAGGCTGTCATAAAGCCATTCTATGCGGTCTCGCTCGAACGTCGGTTCCAGTTTCTGTCGCATCTCCTTCCATCTATTGCCACGCAGTCCGTACAGATCGCCCGATAGCGGATCCGATTTCTGATTGCAGTAAATGCCACGATCGTTGAAATTCGCGAAATCTTTGATCATGATCTGGCGTATAAGCTCACGGTCGAGCACCAGAGCGCGCGGCTGCAGCAGCGCATAAAAGCCGCAGAAGGGTCCACTGCCCTTGAACTTGTTGTAGAGTGTCGTGTAATGGGCGGCCTTCATTGCCTCGGTGCTGAGCGATTGGGTGACGAGCTGCTTAACGATGGGCCATAGCTTCTTGGGCCTCTCGTGCGGTATGTCCAAATAGCGCCAATAATCGCGCTGATAGCGCGCGGCCATGAACAGCAGCACCAGCAGGCAGAGCACGATTAGGCCCAATATCATAAATATTATCCACATGCCTTTCATGCTGATTTGTTTTAAATTGTATTAAAATTGAAAATACACACTCACACACAGACAGACACACGCGAAATCACAGTGTCACACACAGTTTTGGCCAGTGACTCTTTGTGGCCGGAAACCGAATCCGTCAGTGATCTAATGCGAATCGCGGACGCGTTCTCAGCGACAAGTTGAATCTGTTACTTTCATGACCAAACCGCGCTGTTCGACTGAGTGCAATTGAGTAAAACATATTTACAATACGCTCCGCGCCATTGGGAGCTTTTCATTTAGGCGGAAGGAGGGGGGTACCTGGAGTACGCTACACTACAGTTACTGCTGCTTATGGCTTTAACAAGCTCCGAGTGGGTGTCCGAGTGAGGCCAACAAAGCAGACTCGCAGCTCATTGTGACTAAGTCTCTACGTGGGACGAATCAATGAGCTGTGAGCACAAAGAATCTAGTCGGAGCGGTCAATTGAAGTTGTCTACACTCTTTTACAAAAGAAGTTCTCTCGTTATACCACTACTTCTTAGTCACTTGCATCTGCTACTCGGGGAATATTGTAATGTTAATTATATAAGAACTCAATATGCTGATCAAATTAATACAAATAATTTAAATAAAAAAACTCATTGTAGAGCATTTATTAGTTCCGCATGACAGAGCACTGTAAATTATCTACGTAGCAATACACTTTAAAGTCATTTTCGTTTGTTATCAGTTTTGTACGGCTTTTATTTGATTTTTTTTTTAATTTTTCATTTTTTTTTTGTATTTTTGGTTCTTATAGATAAAAGAGCAGTTGTTGGCTTTGAAATTCCTATGGTATTCCCGTTGGGGTGGGGTTAGCTCTATTAAAACTGGCCCCAAACTAATTGCACTGAGCAAAAAAGTTGTGTGCTCAATGAGCAAAAGCAAATAAATGTTAAATACTCCCTTATCATAAGACGTCAGTCATCAGCTGTCTAATATGTATAACCCCTCTTTCTAGTAAAATATAAAAATTGACGAACCAGCAAATTTTAAGCTTTAACTTTTTTTTTTTAAATTACATTCAATTTGAAGTCATGTGAGCGGCTTTATTCGAGCACAGTTCAAAAATACTCGCAGCTTTTGCTCTCAATGTACTTGTTTAGTTGACCTGTTGAATTTAACGTCCAATTAGCGCGTAAATGCTACAACAACAAGAGCCAGACTTGTTGTGAGTGACCGACTAGGGGAGACCCTTTAAGCAGTGGTCGTAGCCTCACACTATAACATATGCACCTTTGCGTTTATAGTCCGATCTTAATGATATTAAATTATACACAAATTCCAGGATCATAATTTAAAAGAATAATCGAAATTTTTGGGTGGAGCGGGAAAAGGTATCCAATCAGTTATCTGTGTACCCTATTGGAGAACCAAATAGATAGAGAATCGTAGACTAAGACTTTTATCTGTGACATACCAGAATATAAGTTTTAATATTTGAATCTCTAGGGATCAGCTCAGCTCGCAGTCTTGACTTTTCATTAGATGTACTTCCTTCTACTTGTTGTATACCTTAGCAGATAACTTTAATGTCCCTCTCTCACATTTGCTATGCGTACAGGGTATTAAAACAAATATCGCGAATAACAACAAACAACAAATAAAGCTGTTCAATTGTTGTTGCTTATATTGTAGTATTTGTTTCTACCAATACCTGCACTTGAAATCTAATTAAATGTTAAACTAAAATGCGACAGAAAGCAAACAGCAGCGTTGCCGGACCACCTGTAAGTAAATATGCCGATTTAAGACGCACGTCAATTGAATCGAATCTTTGTGAGTGAAAAAGCTTCGCCTTAAATGACAACATTATCGCGAATTAAACTAAATATTTTAAATTTCTATTAGTTTAATATATCTAGATATATCGGCAAGACATGAACTCTGCCTCTAAATAATCTTCGATATTTCAAATATCGTGCAATAATATCAATCCTATATGTTATAATGAGGTGACTCTAATTGCAAAGATTAAGACAATATGGTACATAGTTAGATGTATATAAGAGTTCATCTTGACTGACTGACCACGGGATTGTTATCTACGAATTTTATTTTTCGGTTAAAAATTATTTTCAAGGATCTTTATGAAAATTTATTTAGGACGTGATTAGTACCGGCGAGAGCTAGATGACGTTGCAGACTTTAAAAAATAATTTAGAGGCTAGCTACAAACGTCTGCAAAAGCTCCAATCGATAAGGGTTACCAGCACATTTTAGCAATATTAGCCAACAGATTAATCAGGGAGTGAGTCCGTTAAAGCTCAACTGTCATTGTGACCGTATATGCTGGACTTTATAAGGCACACACGGTCGAAGTGGCTGTTAGTTTTGCTCTGAAGTTTGTTTAAATAGCAAGACTTGTGCTCCACAACTTTCACTTGTTTTTGCATAAGTTATTTCTGATTAGCATGGGCATCGGCACTTTATTGTTAACGGCGGTGATAGCCCTGATAGGCTATCTTTTCCTGCAAATACGTCGAAATATGCAGCATTGGCAAAACTTGGGCATTCCATGCGAAGAGCCCAATTTTCTGATGGGCAACTTGACGGGCGTCCGCATTAAGCGAGCATTCCCAGATATTTGGATTTATTATTATAACAAATTCAGAGGAACGGGACCATTTGCCGGATTCTACTGGTTCCAACGTCCAGCCGCATTTATCTTGGAGCCTTTCTTGATGAAGCATATCCTGATCAAGGATTTCAACAAGTTCACGGATAGAGGCTTCTTTCATAACCCCGAGGATGATCCGCTGTCTGGTCAGCTGTTTCTGCTAGATGGTCACAAGTGGAGATCTATGAGAAACAAGCTATCATCAACCTTCACATCCGGCAAAATGAAGTTCATGTTTCCGACGATTGTAAAAATTGGTCACGAGTTCGTAGACGTCTTCGGAGAAATGACAGCCAAGTCTTCGATTATTGAGGTTAAGGAACTCATGGCTCGATTCACAACAGATGTTATCGGTACTTGTGCATTTGGCATTGAGTGCAGCAGTCTCAAGGATCCGGAAGCGGAATTCCGAGTAATGGGTCGTAAGGCTTTAACCGATCAACGTCACGGGGACCTGGGAATGGCTTTTATCAACAGTTTTCCGAAATTGTCAAAACGCATTCATTTGAAGATGACTCCAGAACATATTGAAAAGTTCTTCATGCGCATTGTAAGAGAAACTGTTGCCTACAGAGAGGAGAACAATGTTCGACGCAACGATTTCATGGATCAACTGATTGACTTGAAAAACAATCAATTGATGAAGTCCGAAACGGGTGAGAGTATGAGTCTTACGATTGAAGAAATAGCTGCCCAGGCTTTCGTCTTCTTCGCCGCCGGATTTGAAACATCTTCCACCACCATGGGATTTGCTCTATTTGAATTGGCTCAGAACGAGGACATACAAACCCGGTTAAGGGAGGAGTGCAATGAGGTACTAGCCAGGTATAATGGAGAGCTAACTTATGAATGTATCAAGGACATGGAGTATTTGAACCAGGTCATATCGGGTAAGCAATCCAATAAACCATTAAATGCACTTAACATTGACTAGTTATTGATTTCCAGAAACCCTTCGGCTATACACGGTTCTTCCAGTCCTTAACCGCGAATGCCTAGAGGACTTTGTCGTACCAGGATATCCGAACTATGTGATCAAGAAGGGAATGCCAGTGCTAATACCCTGCGGCGCTATGCACCGTGATGAAAAGTTCTATCCTGAACCAAATCGATTCAATCCAGATAATTTTAAAGCCGAACGAGTGAAGAACCGTGACTCGGGGGAATGGCTTCCCTTTGGGGATGGGCCGCGCAATTGCATTGGAATGAGATTTGGCGAAATGCAGGCTCGCATCGGTCTTGCCATGCTTATCAAAAACTTTAAATTTTCGGTATGCGATAAGACAATTATACCAATTAAAAATCACAAGGAGAGCTTCTTGATAGCCAGCGAGTCAGGAATATACCTAAAGGTAGAGCGAGTTTAAGAACTCACTTGGCAATATTTCATAGTATCAACTGTACATTTGATTTATGCAAATGACCCGATATAAGTTTAGAATTATTCGTGTGTTGCTCAGGAATTTTAATAGAACCAATTATTGGTCGAGTTCATGGCTTAAATAAATACACTGCTTGATTTTAACTTGAAGCTGCGTGGCTTATTTACCTAAATCATATTTATTTTTTTCTTACCAATATATATATATATTTTTAAGACTATCCAGGTTCTATTGCTTCAAAATAATTGTTATTAATATTTAATATGACAATTGTTGCTGAAGCCGAACTGGCGGTCTCTCGCAAATTAGTCCAAAACTTTGACACCTAAGCCACTAAGGTGCCACGTTTACAAAGCACAGTGAGAAAGCGAAATAGAAAGAGAGATAGGGAGGGAGAGAGAATGAAAGACAGACATAATACAGGCAGACACACAGTGGACATACCTACATAACAATCTTAGCTGGGTACAGGATAGCAACTTTTAATCCCTTCAGGCCCTAGTTATTATTTATAGCGTGTATCTTATAAATAAAGTAAAATGCGATTGTCAATGGGTGAAACTCAAACTATGCATTACATTTCTTATGACAATGAAACCAAGTGCTCAGCCGGCGACTAAATTTTTTATATAATATATATAAAGAGATAAATATATAATAAAGAGATAAATGTCATCAAAATAATTGAATTAAATAATTGAATTCGTATATAGAATAAAATACCACAAAATGCTCCATAATTCTGAAGAACTTGTTTCGATAGAGTACAACTGTCACAGCTGACTACCCATTTCCAAAAAGCTCTTTAGAGAATATCTATTGTCATGCTGAGTACGAAAGCTTCGAATGGGCTTAAATAGGTGCACCCGATCGTAGTGGCGCTCAGTACTTTGCCAATGTTCATTTAAATCGCGGGCGTGTCTCTCTATCTGAATCATATAAATAGTTGCTGGTCGCCATGGGAGTCGGCTCCTTATTACTCACTGCGGTGGTAGCCCTGATAGGCTATCTCTTTTTGAGATTGCGTCGTAATATGCAGCATTGGCAAAACTTGGGCATTCCATGCGAAGAGCCCTATTATCTGATGGGCAACTTGGCGGGCGTCCGCACTAAGCGAGCATTCCCAGATATTTGGATTCATTATTATAACAAATTCAGAGGAACGGGACCATTTGCCGGATTCTACTGGTTCCAACGTCCAGCCGCATTCATCTTGGAGCCTTTCTTGGTTAAGCATATCCTTATCAAGGATTTCAACAAGTTCACGGATAGAGGCTTCTTTCATAACCCCGAGGATGATCCGCTGTCTGGTCAGCTGTTTCTGCTAGATGGTCACAAGTGGAGATCTATGAGAAACAAGCTATCATCAACCTTCACATCCGGCAAAATGAAGTTCATGTTTCCGACGATTGTAAAAATTGGTCACGAGTTCGTAGACGTCTTCGGAGAAATGACAGCCAAGTCTTCGATTATTGAGGTTAAGGAACTCATGGCTCGATTCACAACAGATGTTATCGGTACTTGTGCATTTGGCATTGAGTGCAGCAGTCTCAAGGATCCGGAAGCGGAATTCCGAGTCATGGGTCGTAAGGCTTTAACCGATCAACGTCATGGGGCCTTGGGAATTGCTTTTCTCAACAGTTTTCCAAACTTGTCAAGACGCATTCATTTGAAAATGACACCAGAGTACATTGAAAAGTTCTTCATGCGCATTGTAAGAGAAACTGTTGCCTACAGAGAGGAGAACAATGTTCGACGCAACGATTTCATGGATCAACTGATTGACTTGAAAAACAATCAATTGATGAAGTCCGAAACGGGTGAGAGTATGAGTCTTACGATTGAAGAAATAGCTGCCCAGGCTTTCGTCTTCTTCGCCGCCGGATTTGAAACATCTTCCACCACCATGGGATTTGCTCTATTTGAATTGGCTCAGAACGAGGACATACAAACCCGGTTAAGGGAGGAGTGCAATGAGGTACTAGCCAGGTATAATGGAGAGCTAACTTATGAATGTATCAAGGACATGGAGTATTTGAACCAGGTCATATCGGGTAAGCAATCCAATAAACCATTAAATGCACTTAACATTGACTAGTTATTGATTTCCAGAAACCCTTCGGCTATACACGGTTCTTCCAGTCCTTAACCGCGAATGCCTAGAGGACTTTGTCGTACCAGGATATCCGAACTATGTGATCAAGAAGGGAATGCCAGTGCTAATACCCTGCGGCGCTATGCACCGTGATGAAAAGTTCTATCCTGAACCAAATCGATTCAATCCAGATAATTTTAAAGCCGAACGAGTGAAGAACCGTGACTCGGGGGAATGGCTTCCCTTTGGGGATGGGCCGCGCAATTGCATTGGAATGAGATTTGGCGAAATGCAGGCTCGCGTTGGTCTTGCCATGCTTATCAAAAACTTTAAGTTTTCGGTATGCGATAAGACAATTATACCCATTAAAAATCACAAGGAGAGCTTCTTGATAGCCAGCGAATCTGGTATATACCTGAAAGTGGAGCGTGTTCAAGCCTAGTTTAAAGAAAACACTTTAAATACTATATTTATACTAGTTTTTTTGTTTTGTGCTAACACGTAATTATTTTGTGTGTACGGCTGCTTCATGTAATTTATGAGATTTTTTAGAAATGGTTGAATTAAGGCAGAACTAATTTTGATTCTAATACAATGTTTCCGTAACAATTATTCAAGTTTACATCATGCTTTCATAAACATAATTTTTTATTGTATATACACAATTTATTTGTTATTACAGAGCCAGTGGGCTTGGCATATCTAAAGTTCACTTATGCACTGAATGTGTATAGTGGGATGCGTAAATATTTAATTGTTAAGCTTTCAAATCTGTTCTCCCTGATTCTGTCTCTCCCTATCTCTCTCTTTCTCTCTCTCCCTATCTCTCTGGTTGGAATAACAAATGATTATACTCGAGAATATTGCGTCATTATTTAGATTGTATATGTGAATTTAACATATATAAACATAATTTGCAAACCAGTTTTGTGATTGTACTTCTTTCTGCCTTAGTTATTGGGGATTGTTATGTTCTTATCATTGTATAATATACAAGAATACAAATATAAATTAAAATTATTTATGAATGGGTAAGAATTGAAAACCGTGGCAATTGTAATAATAGTCACAAAACTAACCTGATAACAAGCTAAATTTAGTCTGCGATATTTATTTTAGCTTCTAGCCGAGCGGCTCCACCTGCAGCTGGAAACCTTTTGTGTGTAGTAGAAACGAATGCTTCTCGAATTGCATGGTCTGTGGGGTGGTGGGCGCAAAGACAAAGCGAAAATTACGTATTAATGCAATTAGACCCACGGCCAGCTTGATACGGCCAAAACGCATGCCAATGCAGATGCGGGGACCCAGACCGAAGGGTAGAAAGGCGCAGCTGGGCCGTTTCTGTATAGCCTCCTCTGTGAAACGTTCAGGCAGAAACTTCTCCGGCTCCGGATAATATTCCGGATCATGGTGTATGGAATAGACAGGTATGATCAGATGCGATCCAGCTGGTATATAATGCTTCGGATGACCTGGCACCTCGAAGTGTCCATTGGCACGACGCATGTGCTCTGTGGCCACGGGATACATCCGCAGGGTTTCTGAAAGATAGTCAAATGGGAGAAAAAATATAAATTTATTGATCTTACAGATCTTTTAATCTGTTAGTTTTGTTTACCCGATATGACCTGCTCCAGATACTTCATTTTCTGCATGGCCTCGTAGTTTAGCTCTCCGTTCTCCCCATAGTTCGCGATGACCTCCTCGATCTCCTCCCGCAGCTGGCTTTGGATATGTTCGTGACGTGCCAGCTCGTACAAGGCCAGGGTTAGAGCTGTGGATGTTGTCTCAAAGCCCGCCACCAGAAATACGTACATCTGGGCGGCGATCTCATTGACAGTCAGACCCTCGGCTGTGTTGCCCGAATCGTATTTCTGTTTCATTTCCAGCATGATATCAACGAAGTCGTTGCGCTTTATCTTGTGCTGCTCCCTGTAGCTGATGGTGTCTTTGACCAGGCCCATGTAGAAGGCCTCCACGTCGGCGGGAGTTCGCTTGATGTGCAGTCTGAGGCTCAGCTCAGGGAAGAGCAGGCAGAATATGTAATCGATGCGCTTCTTGAGCATCGCATTCAGGCCCATCTGCACAAAGGGCGCTTTTGGATTGCGCAGACTATTGCACTCCAGCCCGAAAATGGCGGAGCCAATGGTGTCCGCCGTGTAGCAGGCGAGCAGCTTGGTGACCTCCAAGAAAGCAGTCTTTCCCGCGCAACGCTCGTGCAGCACATGCGACAGCTCCCGAGCTGTTCGCAGCACCGCTGGAAACATAAGCTTCATCTTGGCACTGCTGAATATGGGCGACATGCGGGGCCTCAGGCTGTGCCACTTGGGACCATCAATGGCAAAGAGATGCGCGGACAAGGGATCGTCCCGCTCATTGTAAAACAGCCCTCGACTGTCAAAGTTAGCAAAATCCTTGATGAAGACCCGCTTCAGCAGCTCCATATCCGAAATAATATAGGCGGGCGTCATAAGAAAATAAAATCCAACGAGTGGGCCCAAGTGCTTGTACCTCACATAGAGATTCTGTACTATTTCCGAGGTGTGTCTGGTTACCCGCCAGCCCCACAGATTTCCCACCAGCGGTAGGGGAGCTTCATGCGCAATGCCACGACGCTCAAAGTAGGATAGGCGCTGCCTTATCCAAATATAGAATCCGATCAGGACACACGCGAGTAGCGAAGTTGAGGCGAACATGTCAGTTGGCCAAAATTTTTTAAACTGGGTGGCAGATAATCAAGCTCTGTGGCATTTATAGGCCCTGCTCTGGCCCGTGGTGCAGGTCAGGACCTCTACTTAAAATTAACTTTAATGCAAACATGTTGACGCGACTCTATTAAAATATATTAGCAAATGGCACACGAGGCGGCACAGGGTTCACTTAGAGTTCTCTCGTACATAATGATGTATTACCTGGGAGTCGAGTAGCGAGTCTTTACATAAATATAACTAGTAATGGTAGCAAATGCGTAAGCTCCCAGGCGGAGGGCTGGAAAATTGAGTTGAACGAGAAAACTTCGAACCCTCACATATCAACTGTTATACAACTCAACCTAGGCATAAAACGGCTTGTGTGTCACGAAAATACCTTCATACATGAACTTATTTCTGAACTAATGTTTCCTGTACAGCTGTGTTGTATCATGTTACCAAATAGTAAAAAGTTCCGACCACATATTAAGGGAGCAAACCAATAATTGCTGGGTTTGTTGAAGAACCCTAAGGATAAAAACAGTTTTACACGAAAAAAAGATAATAATAATAACAGAACCAACCGTTATTCAAGCAACTATATGATATATATATATAGGTTTTTTTTATAATTTTTATTTTTATTTATTATTTTATTTTATTTATTATTTATTTTATTTGTTAAATTGACTTAAATGGACCTTAAAAGCTCGGTGTTGCCTTATGCGCCATTTGTGTGTCATTATTATATATGTATATTAAACATTTGTCAGATGTTATTCAGATTACGTTTATATGTAAGAAGCATAGGGAAACAAATAAATGCCGGGCATGGTCAAGATATATTGATAAACAATAAAGGTTGTCAACCAAGAAGTTAGTTGATTTATGTTAGCTACCTATCTGAAGACTACAGATGATAATAATATTTATTTTTATAGTATTAAAGGCAAACATCATTTAATATTAATATAAGAACAAATAATAGGTTTTAGTAAAAGACAACTATACTTCCTTACTTTATGTTTAACAATTATAATAAAAGTTCATAAAATTTCGGGTGATAGAAAATGTGTTTGACACAGATTAATTTACAGAGTGCATATGATGGGTGTATAAGCAATTGATTAGCTGCTTAACTTATCAATGTTAGATTAGATAAGTATACTTTAAGTGTTCTTGTGTAAAATTCTTATTTGGCTAACTTTTATAGAACTGATTAATTCATACATGAATAAAAATTGTGTGATTACTTGGAAACCCTCTCAACATTTAAATAAATGCCGTTTTCAGAAGACAACAGTATGTTCTTGGTGACCAATTTCATGGGTATCTGGGTCTCGGGCGACACACTGAACTTGAAGTCCTTGATCAGATGGGCCAGGCCCACACAGGTCTGCATGAGGCCGAAGCGGGAGCCAATGCAATTGCGGGGACCATCGCCAAAGGGCAGCCAACTGCAGGCTGGTCGAGCCGAAATCTCTGCCTCCGTGAAGCGCTCTGGCTTAAACTCTTGTGGCTCGGGGTAGATGTCGGGATCGTAGTGTATGCCGAGGGCTGGTATCACAACTACGCTGCCTTTCTCAATATAGTGTTTCGGATCCCCTGGCGAATAGTCCGAGATGGCCTTGCGTGTCAGATGGGCCAACACGGGATATTTGCGAAGAGTTTCTATATTGAAGTATTAAGTTTAGAATTAGGAAAACACAGACACAAACAGGCTGTATAATATGTTACCCATGACAACCTGCTCCAGATATTCCATTTGCTTAACATTGTCGTAAGAGTATTTATAGCCGTGCTTGCCAAGCACATCATTTATTTCCGCTCTTAACTTGTCCTGGATGTCCAGATGCTGGGCCAGCTCGTACAGGGCAAAGCCCATGGTTGTGGAGCTGGTCTCAAAGCCGGCCACAAAGAATATAAACGCTTGGGCGGCCAGCTCCTCGAAGGTCAGGCCCTCATCGGTGTTGCCCTCCTGCTGCTTCTGATACATTTCGATGAGCATGTCCATGAAATCGCCGCGGTTCTCATTGCTCTTGAGGCGGTAGTTGATGGTATCGCGAACGATGCGCATGTAGAATTCCTCAACCTCTTCAGTTGTCATCTTCAGATGCAGGCGACGCGACAACTTGGGAAAGCCAAATAAGAAGAAATCAAGAAGGCCACGATAGCGTCGCTCCGTAACTGCTCGCTTGCCCATGCTGACAAAATCCGCATCTGGATTGCGCTGACTATTGCAGTCGAGCCCAAAGGCGCAGGTGCCAATCACGTCGGCCGTATAGCGACCCACCAAATCGGTGATCTCCAACACCTGAGGCGCAGACACCTTTTCCTTAAACACCTTGGCCATTTCCTCAGCCACTTGCAAAACTATGGGCAGCATGTGCTTCATCTTGCCCGAGGTGAAGGTGGGCGTCAGCTTGTGCCGCAGTTGCCGCCACTTCTGTCCCTCAATGCTGAACAGGGTGGCCGACAGGGGATCGTCAATTTCATTGTAGAATATACCACGATTCTCAAAGTTATTGAAATCCTTTATGAGGACGCGTTTCACCAGCTCCATGTCAGTGACCACAACGGTCTTGGTGAAAAAGAAATAGAAGCCCGCAAAGGGACTATTTGCATTCTTGTACTTCAGATAGTAATCCCTGAAGACAACGCCTATTTGCCGCTTGGACGGCCAGTCGCCGATGTTGCCCTTCGGAAACTTGGGCACATCGTGTGGAATCCCACGACGATTCCAATAGTTGTGCCTATGCCGGACTGCATAAAACAGCAGCGATATTATAATACCGACCAGTGCTAGAATAAACGACATTATATGCGCCGTTGCCAACTGAGCTAACGATACGCCCAACACACGTTATATATAGTCCAAAGCTCGCTCTCGCAGAGCTTTCCGCTAAATGTGGTTATAACACATTGACAGAGAGAGGGAGCGAGATACTGCCTCTCTCTTGATATATAAAGAATAAAGATCAATTATCTTAAGTTCTTATTATTCGCAAATAAAGTAATTGTTATAGGAAAAAAAGTTTAGCTTCAATTCACGCTTAATTGGTGAACTTATCGGACACAGTTATTTAAACATTTTTTAAATTTTGGATGCATAGTATCTAATCTAATCTCATTCCATAGTATCATATGCCGCAATGTTGCACCGAGCAAACGAAATGATTGTTCCCAGGTAGTAATCGTAGTAGTTATATATAGAAGGAATGCTAATACTATTGCTTAGTCATTGAGTTACCTAAAATAGTAATCGGAACCCTACAAGCCTACATATGTTAACAAAAGAAAAGATGTGACGCTTAGAAGACAAAACGAATAACACGTTCTTAATTAATTAATTTTAGCTTTATTAATTTTATGTTGAACAAAATGTAATGAACCCTAGTCACAAAAATAAGCTTAAATCGGGCAGTGGTCAATATAATTGTAGATATGTAAGTACGATAAATTATTTATTAATATATTTCTTATTATAATCGACTAATATAAGATTACATAATGTCAATTTGATAAATGTGATTGTATTATTAATTTCTTAGCTCTTCAACCTTCAAATAGATGCCATTGGCTGGACATAGCAATATGTTGGACTTGACAAAATCAATTTTGGACGCAGTCCGCGGACAGACACTAAACTGAAAGCGCGTTAGCAGGTAAAATAGGGCCACGCTCACCTGCATCTTGCCGAAACGCATGCCGATGCAGTTGCGGGGTCCATCGCCAAAGGGCAGCCAGGAGGCGGTGTGTCGCTGTGCCATCTGGTCGGCGAGAAATCGTTCCGGAATAAACTTGTGAGGCTCCGGATATAGCTCTGGGTCGTGATGTATGCCATAGACTGGTACGAAAACCATCTGGCCAGGCTCGATGTAGAAGTGTTTATTGCCCTTGGCCGCATAAAAGTTGCGAGAGACGCGCGACAGATGAGGCAAAATGGGATACTTGCGAAGCGTCTCTAAAAATTTTAGTTAAGGTTCAATTAAAGTCTGATTAAGATAAGAATTATAAAATTGTTGGCCATATATCATGTATCTCTAATTATAATTGTGTATAGTCGAATATATTATTATAAATGTGCTTATACAAAAAGCAGACGAAGTTTATATACAGTTCTAAGTTCTATACGTATTATATGAACATGTTGTCTTAGTAATCTAACTAAGTGATTCTCTGCTCATGCTCTCACCATTTCCCTTTCTTTCAATTACTTTCTCCTTTTCCTCATCTCTTTCTATCTTACTGCAGATATATATTTATATACAAGTCTGTCTCTGTACTAGATAAAGATGGTTAGTCAAAAGTTCTGAGGTTCAAAAATATACGAATATCCCCTTATATATATGTATGTATATATCCTAGTCAACAAAATAAAAAGAACTTTAGCTATTACTGAGGAGTTCGGTATTAAGACCCGAATTAAAAGAAAATATAACTTATAAAAGTGATAATAAAATGAATTATTATTATTATCAGCAATATATATGTTATATATATATTTACTGATGACTCTATAGGCTAGATTTAAAACTTAATGCTTCGTGTTAAGCTATGGTATTTTATAATCTTTTGTTTGGAAAATGATAAGGAACATCGCGAAAAATGCACCTATAAAGAGTTCTAAGTTGGCGGTGTGCGATATACATATATGAATACCCCTACTTATTGTTATTACACTGACCTGCTATGATCAGCTCCATATAGCGCAGCTCCTGCATGCACTCGTACGAAAATTGGCCTCCATGCGCCTGCAGCGCCTGCTCAATGTCCTGTCTAAGCTTAAGCTGAAGCTGTGGCTGCTTGGCCAGTTCATAGAGGGCGAATCCCAGGGTCGAGGCTGAGGTATCGAAGCCGGCGGCAAAGAATATGAACGACTGGGCGGCCATTTCGGGCAGCGTCAGCTCCCCGCGATGCTTCATCTCGATGAGCAGATTCATGAAATCGTTACGCACAATGCCCTTGGATTCGCGCTCCTTGACCGTATCCCTCACGATGCGCATATAAAAGTCCGTAATGTCCTGGTGTATCTGGCGTAGGCGCAGACGTCGTGCCAGATTTGGAAAGCTCTCAATGAAGCCATCGATGAGTTTGTTGTGGCGTCGCTCTATGAAGGCGCGTCGTCCCATTACGGCGAACTCGGCCTCCGGATTGCGCAGTCCATTGCAGTCCAAGCCAAAAACACAGCTACCAATCACATCCGAGGTGTACCTGGCCATCAGGTCGTTTATCTCCAGAATGCCACAAATGGAATTTTGCGCCTGTTCAGCGCAGACCTGAGCTAGCTCCTCGCCCACGGCGCACACCGTGGGAAACATGAACTTCATCTTGCCGGAGCTAAAGGTGGAAGTCATCTTCTGGCGCAGTGGCCGCCACTTGGGCCCATCTATGCGAAACAGGTGGCCTGTGAGTGGATCATCGCGCTCATTGTGGTACAAGCCGCGATCCTCAAAGTTCGCAAAGTCCTTGATGAGCACTTCCTTAGCCAGCTCCAGGTCCAGCACCAGCACCACCGGTCGCAGCATAAAGTAGAAGCCCGCAAAGGGCGCCCCGGTGGGCTTGAAGCTCTCATAAAGCGGGGTCAGAATGTCCTTGAAGTGCTTGTCCTTCCGAAAACCCTGCAGGTTGCCCATGGGAAAAGTGGGCCGCGCATGGCTGATGCTCCGTCGCGCCCAGTAGGTGAGTCTCGTGCGCACAAACCAGAACCCGACGGCCAGTGTAATTAAGAGCAGCGCAATTACATCCAGCATTTCGCGCGTTTCGCTTTCAACTGATCTGCGGCGACGGAGTCTGTGGAGCGGTTCTTAATCAGCTGCGGTTCAAAGTGCGTTTTAATGTAAACATCTCGGGCAGATAGCCTCGTTTAATTGGTGGTCTGACGCGGGGCAACTATGTGATCAACTATGTGATGGCAATTTGCATGCTCTCAGTACTTCCAGTGGCGCGCGCTTTCAGTATGTTTCACATTATATGAGTGCGCGAGAGAAAGAGCGAGAGCGAGACAAGCAAACAAGTGAGCCCTGAACTTGAATAATGACTTTGTGATAACGGCATTGCACAAAAGGCAGGTGGTGATAAAGTTAATGCCATGCATTATAGTTACCGTTGTATTTTGCAGCTTTTAAAGCTGCCTTTCTATTGCTTGGCTATTTTTCTTTAAATTTATTCGTTTGCACCTAAAAGCATGTACATATGCACATACATATGTATAAACAATTAGAAATGCTCTAGTAAAGGGTACTTTCCTTCATTTGTCATTTTACTAATTCATGGGATTTTCATTTAATTGTGATTTAATTGAATTGCCATTTTGCAGAACTTCCAACTTGTAACAATATTTTCGAAGGCGTTTTAACGTTATCTTACGTATTACATCAACAAGTTGCACCAAAAGAAAATTGAACATAATCAGTATATAAAAATATCTCAATAATTTTACAACATAAAAGTACATACTTTCTTTACATTTCTTTAACACATTTAGAATACTGTAACAATTCATAAAAGCACATTCGCCAAATATAGCAGCGAAATTTCAATAAAAAGGGTAAGGTACAGGGTATGCTAAAGTCGAATACATGTCTTTAACACATGTAAGCAACTGTTGCTTACATTTTGAGTTGTTCTCGGCGAATAGTAGAGAGCGCCAGACCAGAACAATAATGAAGAAAGGGAATGGGAATTTAAGCTTCCAGCCGCTTAGCTTTTAAAAAGCTTTCGCTTATCGAATTTATTTAAAGCGCGTAGTTTCTTTAGGGTCTCGCATGAAATATTTCATTGTGCCAATTGATTTGTATATCTTGTGAGTGATGATAATCTCTGCACCTGACCTAAAGCAACATTTAAAAGGTTGACATTTAAACGGAAACATAATTCATGGTGATTCGACGTCAAGTCGCTCCATTTGGAGGTGAATTCCAGACTCCGTAGCGATAAGAAAATTTTTTTTGCTAAATTTCAGAGGAATCTGAGTTCTCTTGGTGCTCCGAAATTGATAATGGCGCAAGAGTGTAACAATGCCAATCTTCACCTGCATCAGACCAAATCTCTCACCTATGCAGGCGCGAGGTCCATTTCCGAACGGAAGATAGGCAAATTGATGACGCGAGTGGATCGCTTCGGGCTCGAAGCGTGAGGGATCAAAGCTTTCGGGCTCGGGATATATATCTGGATCGTGGTGTATACTATGCACTGGTATCATAACACGCGTGCCCGGCTCCAGGACGAGGCTGCTCTCCGCCACGTTATATGCATTGGTTGTGCGCCGCACTAGGTGTGGCAGCACGGGATATTTGCGGAGCGTTTCTGCCACCACCTGGTTGAGGTAGGTCATCTCCTGCAGGCACTCATAGCCCAGCTGTTGCTTGTGTCGCTTCAAGGTGCTTTGTATTTCCTGGCGCAGCTGCTGTTGCACAGCAGGGTTGAGCGCCAGCTCGTACAGGCAAAAGGACATGGTCGTGGAGGAGGTGTCGAAGCCAGCCAGGAAGAAGACCATGGCCTGTGCGGCAATCTGCTCGAAGCTCAGCGCTGCCTTCGTTTCGTCCGTACGTTCGCCCAGCTCGATGAGCAGCTGGATGAGATCATTGCGCTTGACGTGCTCTCGCTTTCTGCACTCCAGTGTCTGACGCACAGTGTCCATGAAGAACTGACTCACCTCCGGCCGAAAGAGACGCAGGCGCAGTTTCCTTGCCAGCTGGGGCTGGGCAAACATAAAGGCCTGCACAATACCCTGATGCAGCGGGCGTTCCGTTATCGAGCGGCCCATTTCACGAAATTCCGATCCCGGATTGGCGAGACTGTTGCACTCCAGACCAAAGGCGCAGCTGCCAATGATGTCCGTGGTGAAGCGAGCGCACAGATCCTTCGCCTCGAATTCGCCCAGTTGCTGCTCCGCGCTCAAGGCCAGCTGCTCGCCCACTTGGACCATTGTGGGAAACATATACTTCATCTTACCAGAGCTAAACACCGGCGTCAGGTGTTGGCGTAACCAGCGCCATTGCTCGCCATCTAGAAACAGCAAATTCCCAGTCAGTGGGTCATCGCGCACATTGTGGAAGAGTCCTCGATCCGCAAAGCTGTTAAAATCGCTGACCATGATCCGCTTGATCAGTTCCAGGTCGAGCACAAATAACGCCTTGCTAAGGAACGTGTAAAAGCCGCAAAATCGTTCCCGGCCCCTAAACTTGTCATAGATGCGCCAATTGATGTCCATCCAGTGAACACTTCGCGCAAAGCCGCGCATGTTACCCAACAGGAAAACGGGTCGCTCCCCCGGCACGCCGCGTCGGCGCCAGTACGTGTAGTGCTGATTCAACCAGACATAGATGACGCCACCGGCGGTGACCAGTAATAAAAGCAACGTTAACATGATTCAATGAACGCGTTGCGACTGAGACGCCAACCGAACATTTACATTGCATAGTGAAAGCTTTTTGCGTACTCTCTCTTCGGTGCTCTCGCTCTCTTTCTTATCGCTGCAGCTTATAGGCGTATATATGTGTGTGTAATATGTACAGAACAAGGTATGTAGAAAAATTGATTTTTTAAATGATTCTTATTACTATTTTTATTATAAATATTTTCATTTTATTATTATTATTTTTATACCCTGAACCCATTACAAATGGGTATAAGGGTATATTGTATTTGTGCGAAAGCCAAATGTATGTACAGGCAGAAGGAAGCAACTCCGACCCCATAAAGTATATATATTCTTGATCAGCATAAATAGCTGAGTCGATCTAGCCATGTCCGTCTGTCTGTGCGTCCGTCCGTCCGTATGTATGAACACAAGGAGCTCAGAACCTATAAGAGCTAGAGACTTGAAATTTTAGATGTAGATGCTCCTAGCTCCCGCGCAGATCGAGTTTGTTTCCGATAATCGATAACTTACTCCGTTTCCAAGCAATCGATAAAAATCGATATCGATATCCTGTTTTTTGAGCAATTTTGGTAAATAATAAGAACTAGAGTCACCAAACTTGACATTTAGCTTCTAAAATAGAATATATATATGATATAGGATTTTTCTTCATGGTTTTACCTCTAGATTAATCTGGCATTTAAATCTGAACACCGATTTTTTGGTCGAAATTCATGTCCAAATCTTACCCCAAGATTCGTATATAGACATGGGTCAAAAATTACCACCCCCATATCTCGGCCAAATCTCATCCGATTTTCACGAAGTTTGGATTTTTCTTCATGGTTTTCCCTCTAGATTAATGTGGCATTCAAATCCCTACACCGATTTTTTGGTCGAAATTCATGTCCAAATCTTACCCCAAGATTCGTATATAGACATGGGTCAAAATTTACCACCCCCATATCTGGGCCAAATCTCATCCGATTTTCACGAAGTTTGGCTTTTTCTTCATGGTTTTCCCTCTAGATTAATCTGGCATTCAAATCCCTACACCGATTTTTTGGTCGAAATTCTTGTCCAAATCTTACCCCAAGATTCGTATATAGACATGGGTCAAAATTTACCACCCCCATATCTCGGCCAAATCTCATCCGTATTTCACGACGTTTGGATTTTTCTTCATGGTTTTACCTCTAGATTAATCTGGCATTTAAATCTGAACATCGATTTTTTAGTCGAAATTCATGTCCAAATCTTACCCCAAGATTCGTATATAGACATGGGTCAAAATTTACCACCCCCATATCTCGGCCAAATCTCATCCGATTTTCACGAAGTTTGGATTTTTCTTCATGGTTTTCCCTCTAGATTAATCTGGCATTCAAATTCCTACACCGATTTTTTGGTCGAAATTCATGTCCAAATCTTACCCCAAGATTCGTATATAGACATGGGTCAAAATTTACCACCCCCATATCTCGGCCAAATCTCATCCGATTTTGACGAAGTTTGGATTTTTCTTCATGGTTTTACCTCTAGATTAATCTGCCATTAAAATCTGAACACCGATTTTTTAGTCGAAATTCATGTCCAAATCTTACCCCAAGATTCGTATATAGACATGGGTCAAAATTTACCACCCCCATATCTCGACCAAATCTCATCCGATTTTCACGAAGACATGGGTCAAAATTTACCACCCCCATATCTCGACCAAATCTCATCCGATTTTCACGAAGTTTGGATTTTTCTTCATGGTTTTACCTCTAGATTAATCTGGCATTTAAATATGAACATCGATTTTTTAGTCGAAATTCATGTCCAAGTCTTACCCCAAGATTCGTATATAGACATGGGTCAAAATTTACCACCCCCATATCTCGGCCAAATCTCATCCGATTTTCACGAAGTTTGGATTTTTCTTCATGGTTTTCCCTCTAGATTAAAGTGGCATTCAAATCCCTACACCGATTTTTTGGTCGAAATTCATGTCCAAATCTTACCCCAAGATTCGTATATAGACATGGGTCAAAATTTACCACCCCCATATCTGGGCCAAATCTCATCCGATTTTCACGAAGTTTGGCTTTTTCTTCATGGTTTTCCCTCTAGATTAATCTGGCATTCAAATTTGAACACCGATTTTTTAGTCGAATTTCATGTCCAAATCTTACCCCAAGATTCGTATATAGATATGGGTCAAAATTTACCACCCCATATCTCGGCCAAATCTCATCCGATTTTCACGAATTTTGGCTTTTTCTTCATGGGTTTCCCTCTAGATTAGTGTGGCATTCAAATCTCGACACCCATTATTTGGTCGAAATTCATGTCCAAATCTTACCCCAAGATTCGTATATAGATATGGATCAAAATTTACCACCCCCATATCTCGGCCAAATCACATCCGATTTTCACGAAGTTTGGCTTTTTCTTCATGGTTTTCCCTCTAGATTAGTGTGGCATTCAAATCTCGACACCGATTATTTGGTCGAAATTCATGTCCAAATCTTTCCCCAAGATTCGTATATAGACATGGGTCAAAATTTACCACCCCCATATCTCGGCCAAATCTCATCCGATTTTGACGAAGTTTGGCTTTTTCTTCATGGTTTTCCCCAACATTCGTATATAGACATGGGTCAAAAATGACCACCCCCATAAATCGGTCGAATCTCATCCGATTTTGACGAAGTTTGGCTTTTTCTTCATGGTTTTCCCTCTAGATTAGTGTGGCATTCAAATCTCGACACCCATTATTTGGTCGAAATTCATGTCCAAATCTTACCCCAAGATTCGTATATAGATATGGATCAAAATTTACCACCCCCATATCTCGGCCAAATCACATCCGATTTTGACGAAGTTTGGCTTTTTCTTCATGGTTTTCCTTCTAGATTAATCTGCCATTAAAATCTGAACACTGATTTTTTAGTCGAAATTCATGTCCAAATCTTACCCCAAGATTCGTATATAGACATGGGTCAAAATTTACCACCCCCATATCTCGACCAAATCTCATCCGATTTTCACGAAGACATGGGTCAAAATTTACCACCCCCATATCTCGACCAAATCTCATCCGATTTTCACGAAGTTTGGATTTTTCTTCATGGTTTTACCTCTAGATTAATCTGGCATTTAAATATGAACATCGATTTTTTAGTCGAAATTCATGTCCAAATCTTACCCCAAGATTCGTATATAGACATGGGTCAAAATTTACCACCCCCATATCTCGGGCAAATCTCATCCGATTTTCACGAAGTTTGGATTTTTCTTCATGGTTTTCCCTCTAGATTAATGTGGCATTCAAATCCCTACACCGATTTTTTGGTCGAAATTCATGTCCAAATCTTACCCCAAGATTCGTATATAGACATGGGTCAAAATTTACCACCCCCATATCTGGGCCAAATCTCATCCGATTTTCACGAAGTTTGGCTTTTTCTTCATGGTTTTCCCTCTAGATTAATCTGGCATTCAAATTTGAACACCGATTTTTTAGTCGAATTTCATGTCCAAATCTTACCCCAAGATTCGTATATAGATATGGGTCAAAATTTACCACCCCATATCTCGGCCAAATCTCATCCGATTTTCACGAAGTTTGGCTTTTTCTTCATGGGTTTCCCTCTAGATTAGTGTGGCATTCAAATCTCGACACCGATTATTTGGTCGAAATTCATGTCCAAATCTTACCCCAAGATTCGTATATAGATATGGATCAAAATTTACCACCCCCATATCTCGGCCAAATCTCATCCGATTTTCACGAAGTTTAGCTTTTTCTTCATGGTTTTCCCTCTAGATTAGTGTGGCATTCAATTCTCGACACCGATTATTTGGTCGAAATTCATGTCCAAATCTTTCCCCAAGATTCGTATATAGACATGGGTCAAAATTTACCACCCCCATATCTCGGCCAAATCTCATCCGATTTTGACGAAGTTTGGCTTTTTCTTCATGGTTTTCCCTCTAGATTAATCTGCCATTAAAATCTGAACACCGATTTTTTAGTCGAAATTCATGTCCAAATCTTACCCCGACATTCGTATATAGACATGGGTCAAAAATGACCACCCCCATAAATCGGTCGAAACTCATCCGATTTTGACGAAGTTTGGCTTTTTCTTCATGGGTTTCCCTCTAGATTAATCTGCCATTCAAATCTCGACCCCGATTTTTTGGTCGAAATTCATGTCCAAATCTTAGCCCAAGATTCGTATATAGACATGGGTCAAAATTTACCACCCCCATATCTCGACCAAATCTCATCCGATTTTCACGAAGTTTGGATTTTTCTTCATGGTTTTCCCTCTAGATTAATCTGGCATTCAAATCCCTACACCGATTTTTTGGTCGAAATTCATGTCCAAATCTTACCCCAAGATTCGTATATAGACATGGGTCAAAAATGACCACCCCCATAAATCGGTCGAAACTCATCCGATTTTAACGAAGTTTGGCTTTTTCTTCATGGGTTTCCCTCTAGATTAATCTGCCATTCAAATCTCGACACCGATTTTTTGGTCGAAATTCATGTCCAAATCTTAGCCCAAGATTCGTATATAGACATGGGTCAAAATTTACCACCCCCATATCTCGACCAAATCTCATCCGATTTTCACGAAGTTTGGATTTTTCTTCATGGTTTTCCCTCTAGATTAATCTGGCATTCAAATCCCTACACCGATTTTTTGGTCGAAATTCATGTCCAAATCTTACCCCAAGATTCGTATATAGACATGGGTCAAAATTTACCACCCCCATATCTGGGCCAAATCTCATCCGATTTTCACGAAGTTTGGCTTTTTCTTCATGGTTTTCCCTCTAGATTAATCTGGCATTCAAATTTGAACACCGATTTTTTAGTCGAATTTCATGTCCAAATCTTACCCCAAGATTCGTATATAGATATGGGTCAAAATTTACCACCCCATATCTCGGCCAAATCTCATCCGATTTTCACGAAGTTTGGCTTTTTCTTCATGGTTTTCCCTCTAGATTAGTGTGGCATTCAAATCTCGACACCGATTATTTGGTCGAAATTCATGTCCAAATCTTACCCCAAGATTCGTATATAGATATGGATCAAAATTTACCACCCCCATATCTCGGCCAAATCTCATCCGATTTTCACGAAGTTTGTCTTTTTCTTCATGGTTTTCCCTCTAGATTAGTGTGGCATTCAAATCTCGACACCGATTATTTGGTCGAAATTCATGTCCAAATCTTTCCCCAAGATTCGTATATAGACATGGGTCAAAATTTACCACCCCCATATCTGGGCCAAATCTCATCCGATTTTGACGAAGTTTGGCTTTTTCTACATGGTTTTCCCTCTAGATTAATCTGGCATTCAAATCTGAACACCGATTTTTTAGTCGAAATTCATGTCCAAATCTTACCCCAACATTCGTATATAGACATGGGTCAAAAATGACCACCCCCATAAATCGGTCGAAACTCATCCGATTTTGACGAAGTTTGGCTTTTTCTTCATGGGTTTCCCTCTAGATTAATCTGCCATTCAAATCTCGACACCGATTTTTTGGTCGAAATTCATGTCCAAATCTTAGCCCAAGATTCGTATATAGACATGGGTCAAAATTTACCACCCCCATATCTCGACCAAATCTCATCCGATTTTCACGAAGTTTGGATTTTTCTTCATGGTTTTCCCTCTAGATTAATCTGGCATTAAATCCCTACACCGATTTTTTGGTCGAAATTCATGTCCAAATCTTACCCCAAGATTCGTATATAGACATGGGTCAAAATTTACCACCCCCATATCTGGGCCAAATCTCATCCGATTTTCACGAAGTTTGGCTTTTTCTTCATGGTTTTCCCTCTAGATTAGTGTGGCATTCAAATCTCGACACCGATTATTTGGTCGAAATTCATGTCCAAATCTTACCCCAAGATTCGTATATAGACATGGGTCAAAATTTACCACCCCCATATCTCGGCCAAATCTCATCCGATTTTGACGAAGTTTGGCTTTTTCTTCATGGTTTTCCCCAACATTCGTATATAGACATGGGTCAAAAATGACCACCCCCATAAATCGGTCGAATCTCATCCGATTTTGACGAAGTTTGGCTTTTTCTTCATGGTTTTCCCTCTAGATTAGTGTGGCATTCAAATCTCGACACCGATTTTTTGGTCGAAATTCATGTCCAAATCTTAACCCAAGATTCGTATATAGACATGGGTCAAAATTTACCACCCCCATATCTCGACCAAATCTCATCCGATTTTCACGAAGTTTGGATTTTTCTTCATGGTTTTCCCTCTAGATTAATCTGGCATTCAAATCTCTACACCGATTTTTTGGTCGAAATTCATGACCAAATCTTACCCCAAGATTCGTATATAGACATGGGTCAAAAATTACCACCCCCATATCTCGGCCAAATCTCATCCGATTTTCACGAAGTTTGGATTTTTCTTCATGGTTTTACCTCTAGATTAATCTGGCATTTAAATCTGAACATCGATTTTTTAGTCGAAATTCATGTCCAAATCTTACCCCAAGATTCGTATATAGACATGGGTCAAAAATTACCACCCCCATATCTCGGCCAAATCTCATCCGATTTTCACGAAGTTTGGATTTTTCTTCATGGTTTTCCCTCTAGATTAATCTGGCATTCAAATCCCTACACCGATTTTTTGGTCGAAATTCATGTCCAAATCTTACCCCAAGATTCGTATATAGACATGGGTCAAAATTTACCACTCCCATATCTCGGCCAAATCTCATCCGATTTTCACGAAGTTTGGATTTTTCTTCATGGTTTTCCCTCTAGATTAATGTGGCATTCAAATCTGGACACCGATTTTTTGGTCGAAATTCTTGTCCAAATCTTACCCCAAGATTCGTATATAGACATGGGTCAAAATTTACCACCCCCATATCTCGGCCAAAGCTCATCCGATTTTCACGAAGTTTGGATTTTTCTTCATGGTTTTACCTCTAGATTAATCTGGCATTTAAATCTGAACATCGATTTTTTTGTCGAAATTCATGTCCAAATCTTACCCCAAGATTCGTATATAGACATGGGTCAAAATTTACCACCCCCATATCTCGGCCAAATCTCATCCGATTTTCACGAAGTTTGGATTTTTCTTCATGGTTTTCCCTCTAGATTAATCTGGCATTCAAATCCCTACACCGATTTTTTGGTCGAAATTCATGTCCAAATCTTAGCCCAAGATTCGTATATAGACATGGGTCAAAATTTACCACCCCCATATCTCGGCCAAATCTCATCCGATTTTCACGAAGTTTGGATTTTTCTTCATGGTTTTCCCTCTAGATTAATCTGGCATTCAAATCCCTACACCGATTTTTTGGTCGAAATTCATGTTCAAATCTTAGCCCAAGATTCGTATATAGACATGGGTCAAAATTTACCACCCCCATATCTCGACCAAATCTCATCCGATTTTCACGAAGACATGGGTCAAAATTTACCACCCCCATATCTCGAGCAAATCTCATCCGATTTTCACGAAGTTTGGATTTTTCTTCATGGTTTTACCTCTAGATTAATCTGGCATTTAAATATGAACATCGATTTTTTAGTCGAAATCCATGTCCAAATCTTACCCCAAGATTCGTATATAGACATGGGTCAAAATTTACCACCCCCATATCTGGGCCAAATCTCATCCGATTTGCACGAAGTTTGGCTTCTTCTTCATGGTTTTCCCTCTAGATTAATCTGGCATTCAAATCCCTACACCGATTTTTTGGTCGAAATTCATGTCCAAATCTTACCCCAAGATTCGTATATAGACATGGGTCAAAATTTACCACCCCCATATCTCGGGCAAATCTCATCCGATTTTCACGAAGTTTGGATTTTTCTTCATGGTTTTCCCTCTAGATTAATGTGGCATTCAAATCCCTACACCGATTTTTTGGTCGAAATTCATGTCCAAATCTTACCCCAAGATTCGTATATAGACATGGGTCAAAATTTACCACCCCCATATCTGGGCCAAATCTCATCCGATTTTCACGAAGTTTGGCTTTTTCTTCATGGTTTTCCCTCTAGATTAATCTGGCATTCTAATCCCTACACCGATTTTTTGGTCGAAATTCATGTCCAAATCTTACCCCAAGATTCGTATATAGACATGGGTTAAAAATTACCACCCCCATATCTCGACCAAATCTCATCCGATTTTCACGAAGACATGGGTCAAAATTTACCACCCCCATATCTCGAGCAAATCTCATCCGATTTTCACGAAGTTTGGATTTTTCTTCATGGTTTTACCTCTAGATTAATCTGGCATTTAAATATGAACATAGATTTTTTAGTCGAAATTCATGTCCAAATCTTACCCCAAGATTCGTATATAGACATGGGTCAAAATTTACCACCCCCATATCTCGGGCAAATCTCATCCGATTTTCACGAAGTTTGGATTTTTCTTCATGGTTTTCCCTCTAGATTAATGTGGCATTCAAATCCCTACACCGATTTTTTGGTCGAAATTCATGTCCAAATCTTACCCCAAGATTCGTATATAGACATGGGTCAAAATTTACCACCCCCATATCTGGGCCAAATCTCATCCGATTTTCACGAAGTTTGGCTTTTTCTTCATGGTTTTCCCTCTAGATTAATCTGGCATTCTAATCCCTACACCGATTTTTTGGTCGAAATTCATGTCCAAATCTTACCCCAAGATTCGTATATAGACATGGGTTAAAAATTACCACCCCCATATCTCGGCCAAATCTCATCCGATTTTCACGAAGTTTGGATTTTTCTTCATGGTTTTCCCTCTAGATTAATCTGGCATTCAAATCCCTACACCGATTTTTTGGTCGAAATTCATGTCCAAATCTTACCCCAAGATTCGTATATAGACATGGGTCAAAATTTACCACCCCCATATCTCGGCCAAATCTCATCCGATATTCACGAAGTTTGGATTTTTCTTCATGGTTTTACCTCTAGATTAATCTGGCATTTAAATCTGAACATCGATTTTGTAGTCGAAATTCATGTCCAAATCTTACCCCAAGATTCGTATATAGACATGGGTCAAAATTTACCACCCCCATATCTCGGCCAAATCTCATCCGATTTTCACGAAGTTTGGATTTTTCTTCATGGTTTTCCCTCTAGATTAATCTGGCATTCAAATCCCTACACCAATTTTTTGGTCGAAATTCATGTCCAAATCTTACCCCAAGATTCGTATATAGACATGGGTCAAAATTTACCACCCCCATATCTCGGCCAAATCTCATCCGATTTTCACGAAGTTTGGATTTTTCTTCATGGTTTTACCTCTAGATTAATCTGGCATTTAAATCTGAACATCGATTTTTTGGTCGAAATTCATGTCCAAATCTTACCCCAAGATTCGTATATAGACATGGGTCAAAATTTACCACCCCCATATCTCGGCCAAATCTCATCCGATTTTCACGAAGTTTGGATTTTTCTTCATGGTTTTCCCTCTAGATTAATCTGGCATTCAAATCCCTACACCGATTTTTTGGTCGAAATTCATGTCCAAATCTTACCCCAAGATTCGTATATAGACATGGGTCAAAAATTACCACCCCCATATCTCGGCCAAATCTCATCCGATTTTGACGAAGTTTGGCGTTTTCTTCATGGTTTTCCCTCTAGATTAATCTGCCATTAAAATCTGAACACCGATTTTTTAGTCGAAATTCATGTCCAAATCTTACCCCAAGATTCGTATATAGACATGGGTCAAAATTTACCACCCCCATATCTCGGCCAAATCTCATCCGATTTTCACGAAGTTTGGCTTTTTCTTCATGGTTTTACCTCTAGATTAATCTGGCATTTAAATCTGAACATCGATTTTTTAGTCGAAATTCATGTCCAAATCTTACCCCAAGATTCGTATATAGACATGGGTCAAAATTTACCACCCCCATATCTCGGCTGGTTTTCCCTCTAGATTAATGTGGCATTCAAATCTCGACACCGATTTTTTGGTCGAAATTCTTGTCCAAATCTTACCCCAAGATTCGTATATAGACATGGGTCAAAATTTACCACCCCCATATCTGGGCCAAACCTCATCCGATTTTCACGAAGTTTGGATTTTTCTTCATGGTTTTCCCTCTAGATTAATGTGGCATTCAAATCTCGACACCGATTTTTTGGTCGAAATCCATGTCCAAATCTTACCCCAAGATTCGTATATAGACATGGGTCAAAATTTACCACCCCCATATCTGGGCCAAATCTCATCCGATTTGCACGAAGTTTGGCTTCTTCTTCATGGTTTTCCCTCTAGATTAATCTGGCATTCAAATCCCTACACCGATTTTTTGGTCGAAATTCATGTCCAAATCTTACCCCAAGATTCGTATATAGACATGGGTCAAAATTTACCACCCCCATATTTCGGCCAAATCTCATCCGATTTTCACGAAGTTTGGATTTTTCTTCATGGTTTTCCCTCTAGAGCAATGTGGCATTCAAATCTCGATACCGATTTTTTGGTCGAAATTCATGTCCAAATCTTACCCCAAGATTCGTATATAGACATGGGTCAAAATTTACCACCCCCATATCTCGGCCAAATCTCATCCGATTTTCACGAAGCTTGGATTTTTCTTCATGGTTTTCCCTCTAGATTAATCTGCCATTCAAATCTCGACACCGATTTTTTGGTCGAAATTCATGTCCAAATCTTACCCCAAGATTCGTATATAGACATGGGTCAAAAATTACCACCACCATAACTCGGTCAAATCTCATCCGATTTTCACGAAGTTTGGCTTTTTATACCCTGAACCCATTAAAAATGGGTATAAGGGTATATTGTATTTGTGCGAAAGCCAAATGTATGTAACAGGCAGAAGAAAGCAACTCCGACCCCATAAAGTATATATATTCTTGATCAGCATAAATAGCTGAGTCGATCTATCCATGTCCGTCTGTCTGTCCGTCCGTCCGTCCGTATGAACGCAAGAATCTCAGAACCTATAAGAGCTAGATACTTGAAATTTTAGATGTAGATGCTCCAGTTCCCGCGCAGATCGAGTTTGTTTCCGATAATCGATAGCTTACTCTGTTTCCAAGCAATCGATAAAATCGATATCGATATCGATATCCTGTTTATTTGGGCAATTTTGGTAAATAATAAGAACTAGAGTCACCAAACTTGACATATAGCTTCTAAAATAGAATATATATATGCATTTGAAGTTGGAAGACGAGGGTTCAGTTCCCGACTATAACCTCTTAGTTGTTTTTATTTGTTTATTTTACAAAAACAAATGAAAATTTATTTTACCTTTGATTGTTTTGTCAACTTCAAGGATGTCCTATTATATATTATTTAAAATACGCCCTTAAACAAAAATATTAATAACCATTGTCCGTCTGTCTGTCTGCACGTCTGTCTGTAATAGTGTAGTTCGTAATTGTCCAGTTTGGTTAGAAAAAATCGTATATATAAATATCTCATCTGAAAAGTATATCATACAAAAAATGATCTATAAATCTGTATCATAGGTGATACAATCTTGATATGATTAGGCTCTTAGAAAAGGAGCTGATTAAATCTAAAATTTTTCTTGAAAAACAACCGTTTCATAGAACTTTTATTTAGACCAATAGTTCCTATGGCAGCCATATGATATAGTGTCGGAGGTCTGCTATGGACTATGATACTGATCGAGTATATATAAATTTTATGGTGTTGAAAATGTCTCCTAGGCGTTACACATTTTATGACAACATTATAATACCCTCTACAAGGGTAAAAGCTTAACTTTGCTTCCATGGAATTTGTTTGTTTCATAATCGCAAATAAGTCTTTTAGTCAATATGAATATACATATATGTCAATTTGCATGAAGAGCATGTACATATCATCCAAAATGCGCAATAATCGTTTGATTTGAATATTCAAATAAAAGCGTAAAAATAAACATGTACTCATCTCCGTTGTGCTGTTTGTTTTTAAAGCTCACCATATTGAAATTTAATTAGATTTTTAAAATTTTAAAATACGATAAGAGTATTTGTGTGGCATTTAGACGTTTTTTGATAAGCAGTATTTTACATATTTTTATTTTCTTCAGATTAAGGAATGGTCTTGAGTTTAAATTGAGTGGGAATCAGGTGGGATGATGAATAACATTAACAATGAAGGAGATTAGGGCTGCTCTCTCTCATGCAGGGGATTTTTTTATTAAATTTTAGTCTGTTGGGTTGGATTTTTGGTTATTATACAATTTACAAAGTATTAGTCAATATGGCTTTTCACTAAGAAATATCACTTACCTACCCTTATCTGTTATCTCTACATTCAGTTGCCCTTACAACCTTTTATGTTGTGTGTTAAATCTATGGCTCCCCAAAGGTACTTTGTAATTTATTCTTTCTAATCATTTAGATTACTTAATATATTTTTTGCATTCTCAACAACAAAGTTAGTAATATATAGCTCGGCTAATTTGTAGGCTACAATAACACAAATATATGAAGTCTTTCCATCGGCACAGAAGTTATTACAATTTAGTTTTACTGTACAGTATATACACCATAATTGATTTCTCAAGCACGTTCTACTTTAAGATGAATGCCATATTTGGTGGCTAATGGAAAGTTCCGGTTATTAAGAATCAGCGGAACCTCTGTGCGATTAGATACACCAAATTTAAAGCGGCGCAGAAGGGAAATGAGGCCAATCTTGGCCTGCATTTTGCCGAAGCGCTCACCGATGCAGTTGCGGGGTCCATCTCCAAATGGTAGATATGCAAATTGGTGTCGCGCCTTAATGGCATCAGGCTCGAAGCGAGATGGATCAAAACGCTCGGGGTCGGGGTAAATATCTGGGTCGTGGTGTATGCTATGTACAGGAATTATAACAGATGTGTCCTGCTCAATGACCAAGTCTGTGCCAGGCACTTTGTAATCCTGGTTCGTTTGTCGCATTAAATGGGGCAGAATCGGATGCTTACGCAGAGTCTCTGTTGGCAATGTTGAGAGGTTATTAGAGTAAGAGTTGTATTGAGAATTTGCATTTCCTACCTGCCAGCACCTGCTCCAAATAGGTCATCTGCCCAATGGCATCGTAGGTGAGCTCTCCATCTGCCGTCTCCTTGATCACCGTTTCGATCTCCTCCCTGAGGCGCTGCTGCACATCCGGCTGCAGTGCCAGTTCGTATAGACAGAAAGCCATTGTGCTGGAGGAGGTCTCAAAGCCGGCTATGAAGAAAACAAAAGCCTGGGCGGCCATTTGCTCAATGGTGAGGCCTTGAGAGAGATCGATGCCATTCCCACGACGTGCCGCCTCCTCGTTCTCAGCGCGTAGCTCAATCAGCTGATCGAGGAAATCATTGCGCTTTATGCCGTGCTTGAGTCGATGATCGACTGTCGTCCGCACAGCCTCCATGAAGAAATTGGATAGATCATCGGGAAACACCTTCATGTGCAGTTTCCTTGATAGTTTTGAGTTGGTGAATATGAAGGCCTGCACCAGCTGGTGGTGACGGGGCTTTTCGAATAGCATGCGACCCTTGGCACGGAATTCGGCATGCGGATCGGCCAGGCTGCTACACTCGAGGCCAAAGGCGCAAGTGCCAATGACGTCTGTGGTGAAGCGAGCACAAAACTCTTTGATCTCAACATCGCCACCGTCGGCGCGAGCAGCAGTTACGGCTTTATCCATGGTGTCGGCCAGCTGATGACCCACCTCGACGACTACGCCGAACATGTGCTTCATTTTGCCGGAGGTAAAGACGGGCGTCAATTTGTGTCTCATGGAACGCCATTCATCGCCCTCTAGCGTGAATAGGTGTCCCGTTAGCGGCTCATCGCGCACATTGCTGAAAACGCCACGATCCTGAAAGGTGTTGAAGTCCTTGATCAGCACCTGTTTGATCAGATCCAGGTCGACAATCATAGCGACTCTCTTGAAGAACATGAACATGCCGATGATCGGTGTCTTGCCCTTAAAGCGATCGTATAGTCTCTGATTGACGTCGCGGAAATGCAACCTTGTTCCGATACCTCTCATGTTGCCCAATATTGGCAGGGGCCGCTCGTAGGGTACGCCCCGACGATCCCAGTAGTTATACACATTCAGGTAGAAGTTGTAAAATATCGCCAGTGTCACGCCCAGCAGGGCGAGCGTAAGCAGCACCATGACGGAAATCGTATAGAGTTACCTCGGCAAGTGTCAATGGGGAACTAAGTATCTGGCGAGCTTTACCGGCTTTTTATTTATATTCTGCCAACAGCACTGACAGAAAAGCTTTCGGAGATATCAAAGCGATCTATGACTCTCTCAGATGTGGTAAATTTTGAACTAGAGTAAGAACTGTTTAAAAATTGAGTATCCCGAGAAATAAGTCACAAGTGCAGTACAACTCTAACAGATCCGTTTGCTTAAATACGTTTAAATATAAATTGCAATATTTAATTTATCTTGATCTTTCCTTGGCAAAATACTTTCCATCCAACTAGTGTGGGATCTTATAGATCGACGGTTACGTTAGGATCTGTTTGGCTGTTGCCAATCAAAAATATGTTGTATTTATTCTCATCTCTCTACTTTTGACTCATGCTCACAATGACAAACACAAAATACTATCTATCAATAATATATAGCTGTTTTACTGGAAGCAACCATTTCAAGTATTCAGTGCGTAATTGCGGCAGCAGTACAACTATGAAACCAGTTTAAGATAAGATAGTACGTGGGAAAAAATAAACAAAAAGGAAAGGCAGGTCTGGCAGGTGAAACTTAAAAATTAGCAGTTTTGTCGTGATAACTACAGAAACAAAAATGTTGTTAAAACAAGATGCTTATATTTAACGCATCGTTCCTATGGCAGCTATATGATATATGTTGTGCTCACAACAGGAAGACCTTTGGAAATTTGCATGACGATACCACTAAGAAACTATATCACATTGCCGCAGCTTTTGATACTGATAAGGAATATACATACTTCTTGGGCTGTCTTTATCTATGAGTTACGAATTCCATGACAAAATTATAATACCCTCTACAAGTGGAAAATTATCCCAGCAGACTTCTTGGTGGTCTAATAAGTTGTCTACTCGTGCCATTTGATAATTTTTTCATGAAATCTGTTTGTGATGAGATCAGAATAAGCTTGGTATGTTCTCTTATGACATGTAATTAGAGTTTCTTGGTATTTAAATTGTATGCAGCTTCCTTATTGTATACTTATTTTTTACGCAAATTTGATTAGAACAATTGAGTAATTGATATGCGAGGGGATTCGATGGGTGTGCTCTAACCGAATATTCATATGCCTTGAATATAAGCTAATGAATTGTGCAATCCAATCCAGTTACACAAAGATTTCTCACCATTTTGACCTTTTGTTGTTTTCTTGTGTACTATTGGAATGGAGCTGGGCACTGATGACAATTTTTCAATTAAAGTCTGCTTTATTTGCTTTTCTAATTGGAATGTCAGCAACTCTCGCTCGCGTGCAAAAGGTTGGATATCCATTGGTTTTTGCTCTTGTTGTTGCTGCTGCTGCCTTGATTGTGTTGGCTTTTGGCATTTGGTTTAATTAAATTTGGCCAGTGGTAACTCAAATCATGCGTAAAGCCCATGAAACTAACATCAAATTCAGAGCCAATATACCCCCTAGGCACCACAGCGGGTGGGACCAACAGACAGGCAGCATGCAAACTGGGTTTTCAGCTTTATTGCAAAATCGCGCGCAAATTTATGCGAAAGCGATTAGACGGACATTAAACGTTGATTTTGATGGCCAGCACCGCCGGAAACTCGAGGAGGTCCTGCTGGTATTTTCGTTGCTTGTTCGCGTCCTGGTTCTGGTCCCTGCACGTGCACGTTAATAAAACAGCTTCGCGCCCAAAAGAGTGTGTCGTCGTTGTGTGTGTGTGGGTGTGTGTTTATGTGTGGGTGTGTGTATTGGTACTTAAAGGATTTGGGCTAATGCCTATGCCTGTTTTATGCCTCTAATACGCCAGAGCCATTTTCGAATAGACATAAAAATCGTAATGCTGCGTTTTACCCGAACTGCAATGAAGTGTGGCACATTAAATTCACAGCGGGACCAATCGAATGCAAAGCACAAATGCTTAACTTGGCTTTCAAGGGTAAGGGTTGAGGTTATAGTTGGTGTTACTAAAAGCATGTTACTTAAAGCAATTGGTTTGATTTTTTCCTCCTTCTTTTTAAGCGGATTGCTATGCTTTAAGTATGCGACTTTAAGATTTTGATTTATGGTTGTTTTCTCAACGAGCAGCAGAGGCGAGAAGCTAATTTGATTTTTCGGATTTGTTTGTAAACAGGTTGACTTGTGTTCAACTTTGTTCATGTTCTCAATTTATTAAAAGTTTTGCAGTTTAAGTCTCCTGATGTGCTAACAATTGATCGAATTAGGTTTAATCCTAACCTCGTTATTTTGGCTCAATTAATTTTGTGTGGGGGCTAAAAGTTAAATTCTCTTTAATGCTTGACTTCCAAGTTTACAAATATTCAATTTCAGCTAATTGATATGCTAACTCAACTTTGTGTAGTTTCCTCTCATTTAAGAAGCGCAAACGATGCTGAAAATAATTAATTTGATTTAAGATTTGGCCAACGTCTTGCAAATGCTGTTTTAAGTACTTGAGAGGTAAATTACATTTTCTTACTAATTAAGCACTTAATCGAGTGACCGCAAGCAATTCGTATAAATTACTTATGTGTAAGCAATATTTAAGTTTTTATTGTTCAGCAAAAGACTTTGGCAGCAGTCGACAGTCCAATTTGTGGGCTCACTCAAAGCCAGCTGAAGAAATTAGATTTGTATTTAGATTATTTCAGTTAGTTACAAGAACTTTGGTTTCCCATATTATTTATTTTCATTTCTCTTTCTTTTGGCAATTGGGGAAAACTTGCGGAGGAATTGTATTATAATTTATTGTGCGTTTGGCAATTGCAAAGATTTTTGTAGACCGCGCGTCGAATTGTGTAACAAATAAATATATGAAGTAGATTGAATTAGACGAGAAAATTACAAAGCGAGCCAATGGGACGCCGCAGTGTGGCTTGCTGTGTTGTATTTTGGTGCAATTTAGTTGGCAGTTTGGTTAGATGTCCAATTGCAGCAAAGTGAAAGTCAAGCTCAGCCCTGCGGGAAATATTGATGTGCTTTGAGTCTACGAATGAATAATTGAACCTGGAAACATTTTTGCGAGTGATGCCTAAAAAATTCTGGGAAATTGATGTTTTCTGTACAAATACTGAAATCCAAACGAAAGATCTGATCAATGAAATATGATGTTGAAATATGATATGATATTGGTTTCTGCTGAATAAAAAAAATGCAATTTTTGGTATACGTGAAATTACAATTTCCATTCAAGTTGTTTTAAGGTCAGCTTTTGTTTATGCAAATTTATTTGTTGTGATATTTTTTGACATTTTCTTGTTGTTTGCCATTCGTGGCTTACACTGGGATCCTCGCATGCGGTTAACGTCATACTCCAGTAGACTTCAGATGATTAAACTTCTTTTCTTCATTAATCGTAGAATCGTTCTTGGTGGTTCCCACCCCCATAGCTTGGTCAAAATCCGATTTCCGATTTTCACGAAGTTTGCGTCTTTGTTTACTGCTTGGACTGTAGAATATTAATTTGAATATTAATTTAATGCAAATATTATATGGCACCCTTTTCAAGTAAATTTCGTAAATAATTATGCAATGCTTGAAATTAAATATAATTTATTTAATCGGATTTAATCGGACTTAATAAAGTAGTTCGGAAATGCTCTTGAAACTTCCACTGCCAACAGCATTCGTGTATGTTGCATATCCATGAACTGGGGAACTGTTAAAGTGTTGGCTTGGGATAATATACCCGCCGAAACTTCTCTGCGCCACAATTTGAGCTTTTACCCTTTAGGGCAGCATAGTATAGAAACGGAGCAAAACTTTGTAAGGCAACAAATGAACTAATTAGCAGCGCGAAACACCAAATAAATAAGTTTCGAGTAACAAAAAGAACAGCTAGCTAAGCGAAACAGCTTCCGTTGGGTTCTCAAGCAAAGGTGAAGTGAAGAAAAACGTGTGATTTAAATTTCGTGTCTTAGTTTAATTTGCAGACAGCAAAATAATTGTAACATGGCAGAGGGCCATCAGTCAAAAGGCACAAAAAATAAATTCCAACCACTCGTGTGAGGCTTGATGACTCGGATAGTGCCAAAAGCGGAGCTCCGGCTTACGTGGCCCATTGATTTTAGGCCAATTGGCGCCGTGGTCTTGTCCGAACAGAGCAGCTGCCATGATGTGGCGTTAAATTATATTGAACGGGCGCGTGTCCAGCCACAGTTTGCCATATTTCACTTGCAACAATTCCTATTTTCGATTACTTCAGCAGTGTTGATGGCATCATCATCACCATCAACATCAACATCAGCATCATTATCAATCCTGACCGTAAGAGCAACAGCATGGCCCACACTGCCAAGGGAACCGACAGTTGTGCACGTTATGTTATTTACATTTATTATTGATTCACAGCAAATTGCTGAACATTGACTAACGAGCGCATATTGTGGCCGAAAGGTCAAAGTGTCGATTGTGGTCAGCAAAAGCTTGTAAAATGCACGTAATTATGAGGAAGATATTTGCAGTAATTCTGTGGCAGGTGTTTTAATTTGGCCGGTATATTTGCACGTTATTTTATTCCTGTGTCTTCAGTTCGTTTCGCATATCACTTAATTGGAATTGGAATCTTTGAATTTACTTGTTCATTCACTTGAGTTATTCACCTTTGCATATCTTTCTATTCAGCTAACAATGTTTTTCCAGGGTGCAACATAGTCGTTGTCTTTTCATTTACTCTACGGGAGATTTATATACTGCGCACAGATAAATCATGCTTAGGTAACAATTCATTATGCTTAGCTGAGAGTCACTTGGTGTCTGCATACCAATTTGCCAGAGCATACTTTTCCGGCCAGAGGCCAGAGTGGCCAGCGAAAAGGTGATAACTTTTACGACCCAAGGATGGCCATTTTGTTAACAAATAGCTGGAACCAAAGCTGCATAAATTGCTAATTACTTGAGCGGAAAAGGTGTCCAATACTAGAGCTATGCGAGCTCCGCTCAGAAAAAACACACCAAGTCCGAGCTGACAAAGCGTTTTGTAAACTTATCATGCGCTTAATTTATGCTTTTATTGAGCTGCGCCAAAGAATTTATCTAGAAAGGAATAGAAAGCATGGAAAATGAAATGCAAAATCAAAGCACAGCGAAATTCATTTCTTCGTTGCCGTGGAAAGCATTCGACTGAAACAAAGTGGTTTACGAAAAACAATAAAAATACAAGAAAAAAAAATATATATAATAAAATGATGCAAGCAGTTCGACGCAGATTAAATACCCTTAATATAACACCTGGAAAAGTTTAAAAAAAATGTGGGGAAAATTTAACTAATAATTCGACTAATTGAGATTTTGGTCGCTAAATGATATAGTGCTCCCATCCGGAAGCCAAAATAAGTAAGGGGAAACCAGGAAGCGGGGGAGGAATATATTTAAAAATATTTAAATTATCATTTGTATATGTACATAGTTCAAAATGAACTATTTTTCTTTCTAAATAGCACTGGGGTTTTTGGACTTTGGTTAAGATAATACTAAACCGGATCCTCGTTATTATGAAATGGATTCGAAAGGGTTATTTTCGTTTCTTTGCTTAACGCGTTGCGATATAAATATCGAATACCCTTCGCAAGGGTATAACAATGAGAAGGGAATTTTTCGGCCACTGTGGCAGCTCTTAATTTATTGCTTGGCTACATTTAAACATTGTCATTTATTATTACTTACAGTAAATTAAGTACAAATGTTGTAAACTGTTTCGTTTAAAAAATTATTTGAACACTTTTAGGTAATTCAATTATTGTCTTGCAAAATATATAAATCCATAAATCGATTTTCATTTAAATTCTGGCCAAATAAACACCATGTTCAACATTTAATATTGGCATGTTTTATGGTTGGCATCTAAAATAAATAAATATAAATGTGTTTTATGTTTACGCTAGTTTTGGGATATATTCACATAGATACCCTGTAGGAACAACTGTAGTTAAGCGGGGAATAACTGTGTGTAATGTATTTTACAATCTTTTAACTTATAAACTTTTCCCATTTAAAAAGGCTTAGCCTCTATATATACCCTACCTGGCAAAGCAAGAAAAATAAAAATAAATTAAAAGACAAATATAATCCTCTCATTCTAACCAACTATGAAGTTGTAAAATCGATTTTTTTAATGAGATACAGCCTATATATATGTAAACATGGTTCGGGAAAAAATATAATTCATAATTATTTGTATCTAACAATTATTCTAGTTTCTATTAAATATCTTAAGTATTCTCAAAATCCACACATAAAAACTTGAATATTTCAATAATGTAGAGGCTTATCGATAATATAGATAAATTATCTATCAATCATTTTAAAGCACATCTTTCATATGAATACTAGCTTTGCTCGGTGCAAATTTTTTTTTTGCTTTCAATTTTGAAGCATCCACCATTGGATAATAAAAAACTCTTCCCCCAGGTCAGGTTATATCGTATATATATATATATATATATGTATATATATTGTTATATTGTATATTATATATATAATTATTATATATACAATATAACCTATATATATGTATATAGATGCCAATAAGCTTAAAGTCCATCGAATTATAAGCAAAAAGTTGGAATCAATGTTTCTCCCCAAGAGGATGGTTTTGCGAATTGCACGTCTCACATGAACTTAAACAGCGACTTTTCGGATAGTACACAATATAGTTTCATACATCAATATTTCGCGTCTTTTGCGGAACGAACTTCCCTAAAGTAACTTCAGTAGCTTCTACAGCTTTGGGCTGACTGTGTTTATATATAAAGATGATTATTTGAAACCTATATAAAGGGTATCTTCTAAAACAAATTCAGCTATTTTCGAAGGCAAACACAGTGCAGCTGGTAAATTGTTGATTGCGTAAGCAATTTGCTGGACGCGGGCGGATGGGCGCCCAATTGCTGGGCTCTGGATTAGTGGCAGCCGGAAACTGAATGTGTGGACACAATCAATTTTCCAAATCGTTTGTTGTCCACGGATTAGGTTGTCAAATGCTCTCACGCCAAAACAAATCAATGCCTGATTCGTAAAGGAACGCGTCGTAAATGTCAGCGCAAAAATCAACAAGGAAAAAATGCTGAAAGGTGGGGCAGGTCACGACGCTTAGTCGCTTTGTCAGGCAGCAAGTCCTTTGGCAAATCCTTTGCAGTTACCAGCCAATGCTTAGGGCTGTGACATTTGCCGTTTTCAGCTGTCGTCGTCGCTCATTGATTAATGAGTTGATGAGACAGCACTTACTTTGGCGTGGCATGCATGGCGTCTGCGCGATGCTCTGATTTGTATGCATTGGCTGCTTGCCACGGCTAGCACGTGAACCAACTGAAGTGCAGCTGGTGACAATGACAGCGACAACTCTGAAAGAGTTGTCATCGTCATTGCGGCACGTGTTACTGCCACGCACAGATGGCTTGGTAGATGCTTTGGCAAATGCTGTCGTTGATGCACTTCAATTTGCCAACGGACTAGTCAGAGAGGCATCAGGCGGAAGCTATTAGTGGCTCAACACCTTGACGGCGCCATCCGGTCTGGTCTAGTATCGCTTTGTTGATTTTCCTCTTGTCGCAGTTGACTTCTGGCTCGTTGCGCACAATTAAATGGCAAAAGTGTCTGTGGCAGGAACAATTCCAGCCCAACTTGAGCGGTATCTTCATTGGCTGCCTTTTGTGTCGGTGCTCGTTATGTCAGTTTGCGATTACCAAAACCGACTCAGCCGCACTCTCATTGCAGTTGCTTTCCAATTCCTGTTACCTTCATTGCACCACGGAAAACACCGCAAACCAATTCGCAATGCTCCCCCCTTTCAAATCAGCTCACGTCGCTGCCTCAGCTGCTCAATATTTTCTAGAGCTTCTGTTTTCGCTTCAACCAGCCATGTGAGCAATCCCATTTTATTTTGTGGGTCCAAATTAAATTACATTCTTGCAATCGTGCGGCAAACTTGCTGAAATAATACATTTTTAACTTGTCTTCATATTTTATAAGATTTGCATATCAAATAATTCATGCACACCGACCGACTCCGGTTGTAAATGTTTGTGTGTGTGTGTGTGTAATTCAAATCTCATGTGATACAATTCTTTTTGTTACCCTAACAATATTGCACATTTTTATATATGTGTGGTTTGTGATTTTATTCGGCTTAAACTTGGATGAGTTTTATAAGAATGTTTTAAGTTTGATTGCAAGTCTTTTGAACTATTTTTATGGTCAGTATAAAATGTTGCTTTACTAAATGATAATCTCCTTTGCTCAATATTTTGTTAGTTTATTTATATTTTCGACTGTGTTGGGCTGGATCAAATAATGTCAAAGGGTTAATTCTTGAACCAAACTAGTTGAACAACAACAGGCTGATCCTAAAAAAATATATTTTATTTTTAATCATAAATGGTTAAGTTGAAAATAAAGATATGTTTGAGGAACATTTAGTCCTGATGCATAAACTTGGATTTCAACTATTAGTTTTATCTACCAAATATTTGGAAAATACAATTTTTGAAACTAAATCTGATCTCATGGATATGGAGATCGTTCCAACGATCGAAATTGTGTTTTGTTTTGTCAGCAGAGAATGAGAATATAATTGTTACAGTTACGAATCTGAATTCATGTTACTTTTTCTTATAAATCTCTGCTTGAATTTTTATTTATATTTAGTATGCATATAAAATTATGCTCAAAGGGTAACTGTTATTCATTTTTGTTAAGCATTTGAGCGCTGACAATTTGTACTAAGCATTTGTTGCCAGAGTTCTCGGCCTTTGACATTTAAATCATGTTTGTGCCTTAGGCCCGCTCCACACACTTTTATGCCTTAGGAGTGTGTTTTGCAACTAAAGCGGACGATGTCAACCGTTTGGCAGAGAGCCCAAAAGCTGACTTTAATTTGAGCTGCTGCTGATGCTGCCTTTTGGCCTTGTTGTTTGCCTGTTTGTCCTGTTTGCTTATGCAGTTGATAAGCCAAATTAAATTGCCATTTCATTGCAATTATCATATAACTCAGCTGCCGTCTACACTCGCATGAGAACATCTCAATGTGCCCAGAGGCTTGAGAGTTATCTGGGCGTCGTTGACATTGGAATTGATATGGACTCTGGCTCTGGTCGTATGGATGGATAACACGTTCATTGACACTGCAGATACTTTTTCTGCAGCGCGTTATAACTGAATTATCTCGAGTTATGTCGCCGTCTGCCTTGACACGCCGCAGAGTCGTTGACATTCCCCGACTGTAATGGCATTATTTAAGCGGCTTAAGACAATGCGTGTGCCCGGCCCGGATTCGCAGTGCAGGCCGCCAGCTGCTGACACCTTATTGTACGTCTTTTTTTGTTGCTTTTTTTTTGTTTCTGTAGTAATTTATGTGTTTTGCTTTTTCTGTCAAAGTCGTTTGCTGTAATGACAAGCGCAGCCAGCAACAATTGTAAAGTACACGACATGGGTCGTATACATTATATTTTGCGAGCCAACTTTTAACGCACAAATTGTAGCTATATAGTGGGGCTTTGTGGAAGAGGGGTGTACAGATACACACACCCACACACCCACACACACACATCACGCGCATATTCTAGGAAAGCAGCCAATTTCCTTGAGGGTGTCTTGGCATACGGTGCGGGTGGCTGAGTTATATGTGCAACTTAATTTGCAGCTGCCACACCTGTGGCTTCTGAGGCTGGCAGCGGCAACCTTGGCCCTTTTTGACATAAATTTATGAGATAATATATGTGGGTGTTCGTATATACTTATATATCTGTGTGCGTATGAGCTTGGTGTGCTGTGCAGGTATGTGACGTAAAACTGTTGCAACATTTATTAAAATATATTCCGTTAAGTAAATAAATGAGCAAATATATTTAGTTGACAGCGCAGCTTACAGGTGACCTTAAGAGCAACGCAGTCTGTCAAAATTTAAGAGCACGCAATGTAATGTAAGCCACTGGGTTACAGCTGTTAAGCTTAACAGAGCTGTCGCTCAATGTTAACGGCTGTTAACCTTAGCGGCACTGGACATACGTCTGTTACGGACACGTGTTGCATTGCTTTCACTTTTAGGCGCACAGCAGCAGCTCTGTTAAAATTTCCTTCCTTCAATTGTCCTGCGCCACTTGCCAAAAACCGCTCAGTATGCAGCGTAGCCGCGTGATCGTATGACGCGTGTGTGTGAGGGTCTCCTCTGCTTAAGATTTTCGGCTAGAGCGGCTTTCAAAAGGACGTAGCAAAAAACTGGCGAAAGCAAAAGCGAGCCTTTGGAATTATTCATGAAGGAAAATGGTGCGCGTTGTTTCTCAACGCTCGAGCGTTTTGTTTGTGCTTTCGCATTCTTTGTGAGCCGCAATGTATGCAAAGACATTTGTTGCTTGTTGTCCTCGGGCTACCTTAAAGTTTTAAGTGTTTAAGGAAGCGCAGTTGGGATTAGGCGAGCGGTTTCCGCAAGGAATAAAGTGAGATATTTCAACTTAAAAGAAACACAATTAATAAATATTGCTTAAGTAAAGGAGGTACTAAATTATTTTCTACGAAATAAATTGAAAAGGGTTCAATTTAAAATGTAGTTAAATTACAATTCTTTGGCAGACATTTCGGACTAAGGTAACGAATCGCTTTTTATAAACAAAATTTTTAATTGAATATTAATTATTTTTATTTATTATTAAGTATAAAATTATCTCTTAACATTAACTTTAATAGAATTTAGCGTATGCTTAATCTACCAATCGCTTTTTTTTGAGAATGTGATTTTCCTAAGGAGCTTATTTTTCATATGTAAAACGCTTCCCCCCTCTGCCACGATGCCTTTAATCTCGGTCTATTATGGCTGAGCGGATATAAAACTATTGTTGTGAGCGTCTTTTGTGTCTTTGTAGTGTGTGCCCATGTCCTATAATTATAGGCAGACTTATTCGTTTCTCCAAGGTACAATAGGCTGAGTGGTGCTAGCAGTCAGCCTTAAATTGTACTCTACAGCAACATTTTCAAAGGCTTATTATTATCTTAGGTTTCGCACTTGCCGTTTTGGGTACCCTGTATCTGTTGGGTGTAAAAGGAATATTCTTGATGTAAAGATGTGTGTAATAAGTTGACAAATGGAGAGAAGCTTTATGTGTAGACCGAGTTACTTATTCAAGTACTGGATAACTCCCGTCAACAGCATAAGGTCATACCTTTGAAATTTAAGGTTCCCTAATAGCTAAATAGTAATTATTTTTTTGTTATTTTGGTTAATTAATACGCAAATTTCTTCTTTAATCTTTTTAAATTACAAGCTCACGCACAGCACAGAAGCTATTTGGACCTACCTGCAGGGTATATAAAAGTCAAGCTTACTCTTGCTCATATCGACTTTGCTATTGTACTCTATAGTACTGTACTTGATACTTTGCTTCATATTATGTGCTTAAGACGCATAAGAACAATGTTTCGCCGTTTCTCATTCTATATATATATATAAGATTGCTTGCCCTGACTGGGAGACTAAATGCCATGATTGGTAGCCAAGGCACAGCACAAATTGTAAGAACAAGGAAGATTTCACAACAGTTAGGTTCTTGAGTGCCACCCTAAAGTGATTTATCTCTGTATGTCAATGGGGGATCGAGGTCATAGTGCAAAATTTTAATTTCCTACAAGCGGAAAATAAGCGACAACGTCTGCTAGTACCATATATCACACTCCAAGTACAGCGTATAGAGCAAAGTGTCTGAATTTTTTCTGATTCCTTTCAGTTCCACAATTCTTACAAGAGAATAATAAAAAAATATTTCAACACATAATATATTTTCAAATTATTCCCTTAAGTCTTTCAAGTTTTCTATGACTGATTGTTGTTTTAAATGCTGCAAAATAATCAAGCATGTAAGTCTCTAACAAGTTGTATTCAAGGATGCGGTATTTGTCCATGAGCAAAATTCTAAAATTGTTTATGAAAATATTTTTTATTGTCTGCGTTAACAGCTTCAGCGTACATGAAAACAAATTCCTCGACCGAATATTGGCTCAGAGCCAACACTTTTTCGGCAACATTTTATTCGCCGCAATTAGTTGGGTGCCACATGGAACAATTTGCACTGTACAAAAAGATAGGCAGCATTACGAGGGAAGATGAATTTATGGCCAACACGTGTGTGTGTGTGTGTGTGTGTGTGTGTGAGTGTGTGCTTGGCACTATTGATAGCCTCGTCGTATTGCACAGACATATAAAATATATATTTTTATATAAAAATATATATTTTGTTGCATGCCTTAGGGCTGGAATTTATGTGCGCCAGCCAAATTTATTGTTATTGATTTAGCACATAGAGATGCTTGCCTGCTCAGAAATGTTCTGGCACTCGAGATTATTGTGCGGTCCTTAATAAATAAGTCAACAATTTTAGCGGCTGCCGAATTGAATTTCAAATGATGCGACAAAATCACAGTTTATATTGCAAACAAATGCTTAAATAATAAATTTATGTTTAATATGTGGGCAGCTAACTAACAGCTAACTAAAATTATAAATGCAATTATTATTTTAAATGGTAACAGCAGCTTTGATTATTAACTATTCAATTAGTTATAAAAAATGTAGACAGATTGCCTTATTGCAAACATTTTTTTGCAAACCAATTTTTTAATGCAGTTTTATGCATTTTAATTATATTACGGGATACTTCCAATTAATTCACAACCACTAAAAACTTCGCTTTTGCATTAACATTTCATAATTTGTGTCCATCTGTTCATTTAACATATCAATATTTCTGCTGTTTCTGCCATTTCATGGTCCGTCACAACAATGACATGCATTTGCAGTGCCATTGTTGAGCGGATGGGCTTAGACATAATTACTCAGCTCGCTTATTAGCGCCATTATCTGCTTGAATTTACCCATCCATAGTATTGCCTGAAGGTCCATCCATTAGGTAGGTGCAAGCGGATTGCTGTTCCGGACGCTAATTAACTACCCGCAAAAGCGAACAATGGAATGCAAATTTAATTAGTATACAGATACTTTTACATCTAAAACTTTTGCTTTGGCTGCTGGATTTGGCTTAGAGCTTACTTTTGCCTAAGGCGCAGAAGGAAAAAAAACCTGGATAAAATCCGAGTAAATGGAGAAATATTGTTATTTAATTAAATTTGGAGTTTCGTTGAATTCAAGGATTATCTATAATGTTATGAGGAAAAATTGGATTTTAGTATGTTAATTAACATGCATTTTTTAATTGTACGGAAAATATGATATAGATATTCTTTGCCAACATAATACTTTACTAAGTATTGCACTTATGGCCAGAAGCAAACCAAATTCTTTGCGTTATTTTTGCCTTGAAGTCTTTCAGAAGATATTGCTCTTGAATTTCTAACTCGTTTTTATTTTAAGTATTTCGCATGCTTCTTCAGTATTGCGAGAAAAATTGCTTGTAGAAAGCTTTGCTCATATTTCAGATTCAGTCAAGTATACTTAAAATTTTTCATGGCCTTTGGCCACACACACCCATCTGAGCATTATAAAAGCAATTTTGTGGTCAAAAGTGCCAACATACAAAAGCGTGAAACCCTTTTTTTTTAACACCCAGGCCAGGCAGTATATTGGAATGTCATAAGTGAGACATAAAATATGCATATATGCGGGTGCAGACATATCCATTGCCGCGGGCACCCATTACATCGCAGTACAATCAAAGAGTTTGTTGGATAACTGCTGCACTTCCTCATCGGCAGCTGCTTCCGGTTTCGCCTGCCCCAACATATTATGCGGTTGCCAAAGTTGCAGCTGCTCTTCATAAAAATTACAAATTGTGTGGGCTACAAGATAGAAGAAGGTACGAAAAAACTTTACTATTTGTCTGGCCGTCGTTTTTCCATTTTCTTTGACAAACTTTTTTGACGTTTGTAGTCAACACTTTCTTAAAATAAACAGAAGCGACCAGCAGAAATAACCCAAACGCACAGCGTCTTGTGAGCAAAACTCAAACTATCCGAAAATGGAAATGAAATTTCTCATGAGCTATATCCGTGAAAATATTCTTTGAGATAAACGATTTTTCATGTCGTTTGTGTATACTATTTGGTGTGAAAGTTTCTTTCAAATTATTTTGATGTTTTTTTTCAAAGCATAGGTTACACCTAAGATACAAGTACCACCATTCGAGACGGCCTTGGACAAGAGCTCCGCAACATAAGACAAGTTGTGTATTATTTATTCTTGGACAACTCTTGTGTTTCTAGAAGTTACAAATTTATATAAACGCCTTTGAGTGTAGAGTACAGGATATCTTCTAGTCGCGACTTTTAAATCAAGTTTCATATATGTTTTTAATAAATCTTATATTATGTGCACAACGTGCTCACCTCTCATTGCCAAGTTTGCCTCTTTTTTTTTGCTGTTATACCCACTAAAAGAGGTTAACAAGGGTATAATTAAGTTCTGCGAATGTATGTGCCAAGCAGAAGGCAGCTTTTCCGAACACATAAAGCATACTTATTCTCGAGCAGGATGACAAAGAGAATCTATCTGGAAATATTCGTTATTTGAGAGACTCTACGAGATGGAGATAATAAGTTTGAATATAGATCTCGCATGTATATGTACAAATCAAGTTAATTGTGTTTCGTCGATGACTTTACCCCATTTGTAAGAAGCAGTGAATATCGGTTTAAAATATATAAAAGACATAAAATTTGTAACCTAGGTTATCAAATAGCTTAGAAGCGTAAAGATTACTTCACGATTCGTCCACCTTCCGCCAAATATGGGAATACGCTTTGGCTTTTTACAACACGTTATAAATCGTTTATTAAACGAAAGTTATATATTGTTAACAACGTATGAACAAGTGTTTTTTATGCTATGGCTTATGCGATGCGACTCCAGAATCTTACACTTGGTTTTTGATTCCACGGTTAACTTTCATCTTTAGTTTCATCACAGAAACTAATGACGATGAGATTTTTCATAGTGGCGAATGGATGCATGCAATTTCTAAACGGGTCGCTGGGTGTCTTCTAGTCGTACAAGTTCAAATGGCGCCGACTTGTTTATTTTCGTGTGCCTGATAATTTTGTGTCTCGCTTAGCTTACCTGAGCAAAGCGCGAGCTTATTGGTTGCAGAGGTAAAAATGCTTGTGTAGTATATCTCTATACAGCTTGAAAGTGCTGCTAAGAATTTCATAAGCATTAAATGTGCAGGCGGCGCCAACGGCAACGCGCACACGTCGCCAATTATGTCCTGAATGTGGAGAGGGAGAGGGTGTGGATGTGGGTATGGGCGTGGCCGTGGTCGTTGGCATGGGCGTGGGAGCTGGCTGCTAGATTGGTGACTCGAGCGCTTTCCGACTTCTCTTGCATTTCTGTAAACATATCACTCGGCAGAGGGATGGGGCGTAATTGTAAGCGGCTCGTGCTTGTCGCGGTCTCCATCTCTTAGTCTCAGCCTCTGTCTCAGTCTCTGTCTCGGACAGAGGCACATGCACAGCCTTTGGAGCCTGTTTCTTTGAATGTGCCGCAGCATCATTTAAAATTCAATGGCGTATGCGAACTGCGTGATTTCCGGGCGCGTTGTCATGCCACGGCTCCGGAGCATTCACATACAATTCCAATCGTTGAATCGCATTACGTTGGGGCATTAAGTAAAGAGCGGTGCCGCCCTGCGCATAAAACACAGCAAATATTTGCATTTCTGCCATGTAGCGCACTTGCGTCAGCGCTGAAATCAAAAGAATCTCCACTAAATTCCGTGGTGCCACCAAGCGACAGGTTTACAATTAGCGCTCCTTGCATCAGTTCATTGTTTGGCCCGATGCCAAAAAATGTCATTTTGTGTGGCAACCGACGAAGATGTGACAAAAGCCGACAACTTCTGGCAGAGACAACGCTGACACCTGACGAAATTGGCTGGTAAACTAAAGGTGCAGGCGAAGCGAAATTTCCATTTACCATAGCACGCCGTGAGCAAAGGGGAAGGTGCACTTAATAATACCCTGCCAATTGGCTGCCAATTAAACAAAAATTTGGAACATTTTCTTGCAGAAGGGTGAGCTACAGATGATTAAATACTCTTTAAACAGAATATGATGTTAAAGTAATTTCGAGAAATTTTTTATTAAATTCAAAAAAGGTATGAAATTGAATTTTCTGTAAGGACTATAGCAATTTAATAATACACGTAATAGGCGAAAGGAAGTGTCTTTGAAATAGCCTGCAAAAATTGCTTTAATTTGATATTATAGAAGGATAACATGACTCTAAAGTACCCTGTAACACATTGCTTCTGTTTATTATTATAAAAAGAAAGTAGAAAACTTGTAAAAAGAGAGAAGATGAAATTCTGCAATACCACTTAATTAATTGCTTGTATTTGATAGAATAAAAAAAAACTAAAGATGCAATCGACTGGGTAATACACTTTACACAAGGTCAAAGAGAGTCTTCTTGTTGACGTAGTTTGTGTCTCTAAAGCCCAAACGCAAGACTGTGACATTCCAAACCAAAATGCACTCTGCCTTCAACGTGCGTGCGTGGCTAGCCTATATACTCGGTAGAATATGAATAGGGTATAATATCACTTGCTTGCTTATTTCTGGTGAAAAGCCGCAGACTGTTTTACCAACGAGTGCCCAGGGAAACAATGAACGAACACTTTACTTTGAGCGCCATTAGTTTTTGTATGCATCGCACCCATTCACTACCCTTTGGTAAAGTTTTACCTAGGCAGGCTGCCTAGAGAGAGAGCGCAACTTTTGGCCAATAGAACTGGGTCATCAAGTGCCTTGCTTGTTCTGAAATCGGTTCGACACTAACGCAATTTTAACGCCTCGATTCACTTGCACTCGAGTGTCAAGTGCAGCAGGCTTTGAGTGTCTAGTCGCAGCTGCAGTCGGTTGGCTGCCTGTTTGCCTCTTTGCTTGGACAGACACTTGAGAGTTGGCCAAGTTCTGGCTAGGGTACAAGTTGCTGTGCTCGGACGTCAAACGTCGACTATTGTGGCCCTGGTGTTTACTGTTGCATTATAGCCGATGCTTTGGCATTTGAGTAGCTTCGCCACTTGGCCTGCTGTCTCTGCGCAGGAGTCTCGAAGTGTCGGGCAGGCAAGCGAGCAGCTCCTTTGCATGGGGTGTATGTAAGTGGGAGCTATTAGCTGGCCGGTGCCTGATGTATTTATGGCATCTCATAAAATAAAATGTTGTTAGTATGCTTCGATTTCAGGTTTCATTTCGTTTACCGTGCGATTCGCAGCCAAGGTCTTTGTCGCATACTTACGTGTTGGCTGTATTTATTTTTCTGATCCTTTTCGGTGCGTTTCCGTCAATTTGTCGCCATTGAATTCGCTCGTAATTAACTTGATTAAAATTTAATTGAATACGCCCACTACGTGTTGAACCATGGTAATTTTCTAAAAAAAATCAATTAAACTGTTGCCGACCACAGCGCGTGGCGTTGCAAAATCCATTAAGCTACAAAACGGAGCTCGGTTCGTTCGCTCGCTGTAACATTTGAAAATAATTAATGCAAACTCAATTATAAATACGAGCGGCGAACAACAGAACTGATAGAGCCAGTAAAAAAAATCCCACATACACACTGTTAAACGTTTTGTGGATGGAGCGCGTAAATTTTACGCGTTGCTTTATACAGCTTTAATCTGCACAAAGGCCAATCAAAAGGGTATAAAAATGGCAAACCACACGACCACACACACACGCGCGCGCACACACAAAAACACACACACATGAGCACGCACAAAAGTATGCAGTAAATTTGGCACATTTTACGACTGCGCATCGATTTGCAGCAAGCGTCGCAGCTAACCGCAGGTACAATCGCAGATTGAGGGGGGGCGTCAGCGAAAGGCTTACAGAAAGCAGTTGGATTTTATTGCATCGCAGCTGGCTTAAGGAATAAAATAGCAAGGCGACGATATATGTACGCGTATGCGTATACATAATGTAATGCAAAGTTCAGTGAAGTTGGCGGCAAGGAATATAGATATATCCGCGCAAAGACAGACACCCGATCACAATGCGTTCCTCTACTCTGACGGCTGATGGCAAAGCAAATGATTGTATCTGAATGAAATGTTCAGCTGTTTGGGCGTTAAATGTAGCACATAATACGATTTGGCTTTGGCATTGCCAGCCAAATCGACATAACCAGAAACGGGCTACTCGAAACTCGAAGTCGAACTCGAGGAGGAGCAAATCGAGCCGAGCAACCAAAAGTCTCATCTAACGTCTCCCATCTAGCATCTCACCCCTCCGACATGGTACCGGTTCGGATTTTACTTGAGTTTCGTTTGCTTTGCCTTTTAGCGCAATGCAATAAAACAGCATAAAAATGTTGGGCATGTGGCACTTATTTATAGTGTAAGTATGCCCACATCCACATTGGGAAACACGAAAGCTGTTTTGGCTCCATGTTCGCATCCACTCTGCACAGGGCGTTAGCCTTAAGGGGGTTTTAATCAATCAAAACTGAGCGAATTAGTCTGTTATTTTATCTGTTATATAAATGAAGGCCATTTTTGCATGTTCATTTAACATACACTTTAGCTTACACTCGCAATTAGTTTCGTTTTTCATGAACATCTAAATATAAATCTAGCTAAATCTGCTTGACAAAATGTTGTAAATAAATTAGATATATTATTACATTTAGGATTTTTGTAGGTCTCTTTATTAATAGCAAGGTTAACATTAGCTTCGTTTCAATGCAAATTCTTATCGGATTAAATTACACTAAGCAATAAGCAATAAGTAAGTTAGCCTTACCGCCAAAAAAAATAATTCCAGCTTTGTTGCGTTTGGTTATTCGGCGAAATTTGATCCAGCCTTTCTGAAGCTTAAGTATCATTTGAATTTGAATTCAATTTCTGTAAGAAAGGAAAATTTTGTGCTACATAATTGCTAATTAAAGGTATCAAATGACCTGTAAGCAAGGAAAATAAATTCTTACAGTTTACCGATTTAATCCTAGCTTGTCTGTAAAATACCCTCTTTACTTTTATGCTTACATCGAGAGCGACGCCTCTGCTCATCCATTTATTCACTTTTATATATTTTATATGGCTCGTTTTTTATATTGGCTCACATACGCAACATTTAAGTGGCGCCAAGGCCTAAGCAGCAACACCAACAATAGACAGACGAGCACTATGGCACAGATGGATATATATACATATATATATATGTGTGTGTGTGTGTTTGTATTAGACATTAAGGGCATGGACATTCTCATTGCGTTAGTATGGTTTTGTTTTCCATTACCCCAATGATAACAGCACTGAAATAATGGCTCGGCTTTTATTGTTGAATTGAATTTTTCACAGTCTCCTGCGGTTTTTTGCTTTAAAGGCGAAAGTGAACTCAGAGCTGACGATGTCAGTTGGTTTGCGAATAGTTGGTTGTTGGGTGCTGCCACAAACTCGCGAAATTAATTAACAGATCTTTGGGGTTCCCCTCTCTGGTATTCTCTGGCACTCTCTCTGTCTCTCTCTCTATCTCTCTCTCTTTCTCTCTCTCTTTCTCTGTTTAGCTTTTGTTCATTTTCTTGGGCTGACCTAAATCAGCTTTTTGCCGTTCGCTTGATTTGCCCTTAGTCAATTAATCAGCTGTCGAGTGTGGAGCAGGCACAACTTCAACTTCTACATCAACGCTGTCGCCCTCATCTTGGTGGTCTTTGTCGTCGTGGCAGGATAACAGACATCAGCCTGACATCATTTTCCAATTACGAATATTCCGCCTGTTTTCGTCCTTTGTGTAATCAGCTGTGAAATTATTTTGCAGTTAACTGTTCTCGGCGCACTAATTGTAACGCCAAAACAAACTACTTGAAATGATTGGGTGGCAGGGCTCGTCACACTCCGCGCCTTTAGCGAAGCGTAAGAAATGACTTCAAATTAGCTGCTGATATTTCACTTAATTTACAACGAAAAAATGAAATTGACAGCAAGCTAAGATTTACAAGATATTTATGTAACACTGCGACAAGAATTTAATTGATGCACAAGTAAGCCAACTCGAAGTAATGGGATTTAAGTAGATCTCCCAAAGTTATTTACTTAATTGTCATTAAATGAAGGCTAAAGTTATTTCAGTACTTGCAGTTCTGATTATAAATACAGCTCTTCGAGAATCCAAAGAAATTAAATAATAGGTTTCTGTTAAAAATTCGTTCAGGCTTAAGTACTAAGTATATTCCTTGGAATGAGATTTGGAGGAATTCGGTGAGGAAAGTAAAAATCACAAATGTTTCATTGTTATTTCGTATTGTACTTATTTGCAAACAGAAAATATATTTTGCTAGTTCTGTTTTAGAGAGCACCATTAAACTTTTTTTTCTTCAATTTTTAAAAGTTAAAAATTACAGTTTTAACTTTAACACAGTGTACTTAAATGTTCTATCGGATATATATTTATCTAATTTGAAAACATTTGTATATTTGTTAAACATGGGTATTCATAGTGTATCATGTCGAACACAAAACTTAGAATTAAATTTATGAAATGAAATAAAATATACCATTGCTAGACTTCCTGGGTGACTTGTAGTCGATCTACTTATATGTAGTTCACCCATATTTAATTTTGGCTGCAGTTGATGTATTGCCCAAGCTGCATGAAATGTTTTGGCTTCATATGTGTATACGTATATGCCTTCGTATAGGTGCATATCACGTATACGCAGCGTTGCACGCTTCATTTCCTTAAAATGACAGACATTAGATTTATGAACAGGCTGCATTACCTGCAGCAGCAGCGTCACTGAACACTCAGCACCCAGTGCTGAACACTGAGTAGCCCACAGACCCGCCACTTTTCTTAGCGTTCGCCGCCAAAGGGAAGATAACTGAGGAACTAAGTTGGGAAAAACTGTAAATTCTATAAACAAACCAGCCACTTGGGGAAAAAAGTGATGCCAGTTGCTGCTGCTCAAATAACAGAGGGAAGAAAAAGTTGTATTTTTACGGTAAATAAGGCTGTCAAAAGCAAGAGCAACAAGGACAACGACCACGTTGAATGACAGACGGCGGGGCGTTGAAAGCCCCCAAGTGAAGGGTTGCCTGTCACAAGGGGTTTCTGTCCTGGGATGGGCGCAATCGCCGCATAAAGTCGCGTAAATTTATGTAAATTACACGATGAGAAGTCGTCGTTTATAATTGTTAATTTGGTGCGCTTGAAATTTGCATAAAATTTGTAGCAATTTATGCGCGTTTAAAGCGTGGCCAACAAGTTTTCGGGCCTGTTTTAAACTGGCCAACCAACAAGTTCTCAAAACTTGTTTATTGCCCCTAAATGCAATTTAAGAACATTTACAAAAATATTCAAATTGAATATTGGTAAACACATAATAAACATGCGTAAGTAAGCTGATTACACGCATATTTGCACCCATATATATATATATACATATATATAGGAGGGGCAGCCATAATTTCCCTTTACGCCAACAATCTAAATGTATTCAAGATTTTTATCATATTTTATCTCTACCTTTTTCTCTAATGCTTGGCAATGATTGCTTTTTTTCTGGTTTTTGGTCGGGCCAGAAATTGTATATTTGATTTGAACTTTGCTCTGATGTTGCCTCTCGCCTTTTGCCTTTTGCGTGTTGCCTGTTGCCGCTTACCGCTTGTAGCAAGTGAGGTCATGCTGATATTTTCACCGCAGGTGTAATATTTCATCCTTGTGTGATTTAAATTTGTTCTGGCAGTTGGCAGTTGTTGTCGGTGCCTCGGTTGTCTGCCACGCCTAGTAGGCTTTAATAAGATTTCATTGTTGTTTGACAGATTCGAAATTTGCATATTGCAAGTCCTTTGTAGCTGTCCTTAATGTGAACCTGATTCAGTTTAATAAGTATATTTAGAAAAGCACATATTTGGCTTGAAGGCAATTTCGCATTTGCCTCTACAAATATAACGAAACTCATTAAACTGTCCAACTGTGGAAAAGCCCATTATTTTTGGAATAAAAGTCTCATATACAGTCTCTGTCTCTCGGACATCTATTAGGTGTAATATATAATATTTCGAAATTATTCGTTTAATTTGACATTCAATTATGCTTTGAAGTGTTGCATAAAATTTAATTGCTTTAGGTCTACCCGACGTTTCAAACAGGAGTGTCCTTCCTTATCGTCTAAATAAAAAACCAAATAAACGAATTGATTATATTTTAAATAATTCCGTGGAATTCTTATTTGGCTTAATCAACATATATTTGTGAATTCCTGGTTACTTGCATAGAACAGATTCAAATATTTGTATCATCTTTTGAGCTGTCTGCTAAGAAAAAAATTTTAATATTCAATGAAAATTAAATATTTTCTAATTGGTTTAGTAAATATGCCTCTACAATGGTCAGTTAAGGATAAAACACTAATAGCCGCATTTCCCAAATTAGAACGATCCCCAAATTCCATATTTGAACTTTTCTTTTGTTTAAAATATTTTGATAATTTAAAGCTCTTTAGAGAGAAGCGTTTTAGCAAAAACAGAATGCCGCCGGCTGGCTGTAAACTGGGCCTGATTTGAATAACAGCATAATTTATTTGTATTCATCGGATTTGACGAGAGTCTTAGACCCGAAAAGTACAACGACTTGAGCTTATTAACATTTATTTAGCCCGCATACCGCTCGTGGTTGCGGGATGGATTTCTAGCTACCATTTGTCTGCTTTATTTATGTGGTTTTTTTTCTGCTTGGGTGCCCGCAGCCAGAGCATATAACGAAATTGTGAAACAAATTCGATTTTGAAAGCACGAATGCATAAGAACTTTTCCGAGGCACTGCCTAGACAATACTATCAGAAAAGTTAAGCGACAAGAGACAAAGCCAAAACACAGTCCCGCCCGTGCTTGTGTGCACGTGTGTGTGTGCGAGAGTGTAAAAGAAAAAACTTTAACTATAGTCGAAAGCTGTAAAGCAGACAAAGAAGACGTTTTAAATGCTGGGGTTGGGCTGGGCTTAGGAATGCCAAGTATCTGTCAGGCAAGTGCTGTGAAGAATGTAAATTTCCCGCAAGTTGAGTTTTATTAAATTGTTTGTGTCGCCCTGCACCAAATTTTATTTCCATCATGATTTGCATGATCTGTGTTCGAGTTTCGGTTTATGCGACACTCAGCCTCCTGCTAAATGCCACCACGCACCACGCGCCCAGCATTCGAGCGAGAGTTTATCATCATTTTGTACAATTTTTTATAGTTGTACGTGTTGAGTTGCAGCCGCAGAATGCGCAACCCAAAAGTGATTTTTTCTTCTTTTGTATATATGTATTTATATATAAATATATATATATATATAAATATTTTTTCGTTTTTGCTGCTTGTCAGTTTTTAATTGCTTGCCATGAGACGGCTTCAAAGATTTGGCACTCTCAATTTAAGCTGAAAAGTATGCCACATAAACATGTCATTTGCGCCAGTTGCACGTTGCGTCGCGTGCGTGACTCGTCTATATACAGATTGTCGCACACACGCGCACACACGTGCACACGCACAAACACACACACATTCAGTTAGTGGAACTGCCACGTGGCAGGCAAAAGGTTTGCTGCAAGCTGTGGCTTCCATGTTTACACAGACACTCTCACGCTCATTCGACACTAACCGTATCATAAATCTCTGCCGTGGATGAGTGTGTGGGTGCGTGTGTCCAGGGGGAGGCGTTGGCGCCATGCCGGTTGTCCACTGAGAGCCTTTCCCACATGTCAAGTGTGATTGTATGGTTACCCCAGGGTCCAAGTCGACGTAAAGTTAACTCTGTTAGATGACCAAAATATTATGTTTTGACACATATATATTTACTGTAATGGTAAAAGAAGTGAAGATTCGGAAATTTACTTTTATAAAACTCTCTGTGAAGGCTGACTGTCTGACAACTGACAAATTGACTTACTGACTGGCTGACTGACTGACTGACTCGGAAGCTGATATTTTTAGAAGATTCTCAATATTTTAAACTGTTTGCTCTGACTTACTGACTGACTGACTGACTAATTGCCTGCGTGACTGATGAACGGACAAATTGACCGATTGTCTGACTGACTGATCGATCAGTTATCAACGCACAGACAAAACCGTAGGAGCTAGGAAGCTGACATATTTACTGAAATAATAAATGAAAGTGCACGCCAAGACAGGCGTTAGAAAAATCCACCTATCATATGAAACTTGTTATTCAACAACCGAAAGAGCTCAAACTCATTTGTAAACAGCATTATGAAAATTCGAAGGGTGTCTCGCAATTTTCATTTAATCCACACCGTCTTGGTTGAAACTAGGGAAAGAGAGTTAGTTGGTGAAATTTCAGGTTCAAGCTCATTTCCAAGGATCTCTATAAAAAAGTATTATTATAGAAAAATGTTTAACGTAAGCTTCAAGATAGTACGGTAGATTGAAATTTTCATGGGCGGGTAATGGGTTAATGTCGAAAATTAAAAGAAAAAATCTTTGACCCAGCAAGCCCAGAGAGTATATACATATTGATACGAATTTTTTAATTTCACAGACACAAGAAGAATTTATACAAAAACTCAATTCACGAAGGACTGCTTTTATATATACTCTACATATTCAATTAATTCGATTTTGCTTAAATAAGTTGATATGATAGGAGTCGACTAAGTACACATATTAAGGTTATCCTTGCGTTCATCTAAATCCAATCAGATCCGAGTCTATCAGCTATCACTAAAGCTTATGACGTGCATTAAACGTTTCATTCTTTTAAACAGCTTAAAGTTCACATTTTTATGAATTTTACCTTCAAGCACGCAAGCCAATCCAAATGTCGGAATTTTCAGTCGTCCTTCTAATGAGTTGGGAAGTTTCAAACTGTTAAAGCTGTCAGCTGGTTGCAGCATCTAATGGTCGACTTGTTTAAAGGCCACATCGCCATAATTAAGAGCGACACAAACAGACAAACAGAGGCGACCGCACAAACAATTAACCATGTGATTATTTGCCGAAAATGGACAAAACTGCCTGCAAAATGAACAAATATGGCAAACATGGCTAACATGTCCGCCCAAAGTGCGTACGTAAATCACGAAGATATTTTGGGGAACTTAATTTATGTTTGCCTACCAGCCAGGACCTGTGCCTGGTTCTGCCACTAGCCGGTTCTGTCAGCGGTTATGGGCCTATGGACTGGCTGTCTGTCCGTCGCCTTCGACTGCGCGACCAGCAACTGTGCCATACGCTTGGTTGTTTAGCGTTATATTGGCCTTACCGGCAGGAAGCATGCATATCAGGTGCATAAATTTTCCAGCGCTGACATATTAAGCGTCCAGGCAGCAGCTCCATGCCTGCCAGGATCTTAAATATGCTGTGCAAACTGGGATCTGCTGAGGAAAAATCTAATTTGTGGCTAACAACTCAAGGGAGAGCATAAACGGAGGCAGAGTATGGGTCCAATTTGGTAAAACCATGTTCAGATTAGCACAACAATTTGCTGTTGCACCTAAGATACCGATTAAAAAGAGAAAAAGAAACATTACCATTCCATTAAAGTCGAATCTCAGCATACGATTTGAATGTTCACTGGGACTCAAACTTAATTAGCTGCAAGCATCAGAAAATAAAATTCTGACACGAGTCACATAGAAGTACACACTTATGTTCATTTGTACATAATTTGCATTATTCTCAAGCTCACTGACCAGCAAGATTTGTATTACTCTGCCCAGATGCGGGCAGAAACCTAAATAATATGCAAATAGGCACCCAGCTTTCATATACACAAGACATTCGTAACTTGAGTCCGAATGTTGCCATACATAGAGGTCTATGCCAGCTGCTGGTACGGTTGATTAAGTTTTCGACTGGTTATGTTGCGCATACGCCGTGGTAGCCACAGCATGGCAAAGTCAACAAATGTCTGGATCTGGTTCAGATGCTCCTGCAAGTGTGGTCGGACCGAGCAGCTTTGCATGATGAGCTTCATTTGGTTTCTGTCTGAACAAAGAGAAAGTGATTCGCTCAAAGCTAAGCATTTGTAAAATATATAATCACAGATCAACAAAATTCATTAAATTATAGTCAAGGGAAATCAAAATCGTATTAAGTGCAGCAGTAAGTGGTGCACTGCGGTAATTGATATATAGAAAATATATATTCCTGATAATCATGTGCAAGGACATTGTTCTCGCCTTCTGACTGATTTAACACTATGCAAGCAATGTTTGTTCATTGTTGGCGCTACAATTGTCGGTGCTCTCTTGTCAGCTGTCTGCGCGTTAAGCGTTTTACAAAGCGCATAATTCAATATGCAATGCCAGCGAGTGACAGCAGCCAGACAATAGACCAACAACCAACCCATCCGAAGCGGAGGTCCCATAAACTATATATATATATATACATATATTTATATATATGACTTGGAGTGGTATATTTTACTGCGTTCTTAAATTGTTGACACTTTCAAGTGCTCGAACATGGCAATTCCAAGTGTTCTTCTGTCTGGTGCCTTTTATTGTTATTTATTCATTCTATCAACACTAAGCCCTGGCTTAAAGTTCTGTTTGTTTTAACTAAAAGGTTTACCAACACTGGTGCATGATGTGGTTGTAAAAATTTATCATGTCTAGTGATAGTTCTTTTGTCGTACTATCGAAACTATCGATAGGGTGTGCTTTGATTAATAGACAGTAAATCGATTTTTGCATTTATGTATATATTCTTTTAATAATAATAATAATAATTGAATTCTATCAAGAACATAGCAACTGCGGTAATATTGTATTCTAAGCTGTGTGTATGTGTTGATATTTAATTCCTTTTTCTAGCTAATATTTAATCTGGTGTGGCTCTTGAGTAGAGGCGGAGTGCGGTCTGTAAAGGGTTTGGTTTTTATTGAACGAACTATATTTTTTAACTTTTTAATTTGTTTTTATTGTTGCTACAGCACGAGCTGCATTTGATGTTGCTACAAGAGGGTTATGGGTATCCCTTAGCCGTCAACTCCCGACTAGAGCCTCTTACTTGTTGAGAGTATTTGAAATACTTATGCCAAATACTGACCTGTTTGTCATTTGTGCATTTTTAATCTACTTACTATTTAGACTTTAATGTCGCCTTCGACATTTCATTGCATTCCCTATTTATAAAATACAAATTTAACCTAATGCCAACAGCGCTTAAAAAATACTTAAAAATGACCCCAGAGACATTAAAATTTTAAATAATTACCGTCCTGCAGTATTTCAGAAATAAACTCTTAGTCATGTCTTTGCTCTGCTTTTTAATTCAGTCACCCATATTCGTTTTACTGTCCTTTTTTCAGCAGCAGCAATTTATGTACCTGCCATTACCACCTAATCCTCTGGCTGTGTCCTTCCGACGGACTGCCGCGTTTAATTATCTTTTATTTTATGTGTTCTGTTTTTGGTTTTTTCCATTTTCTGCCGCACAATTAAATAACAATTTGTCGTGAAGTCGTGGCTACTTTCCGCTCTTTATACCCTTCCAGAGGGTGTTCATAATCAACCATTAAATTTGCAGAATATATAAATATACTTTATATCTTGTAGGTGAATGAGCGCAATGCGCCTTTCCTTATATAGATATTGTATAACTTCGACTTATAAAAATTTTGTGTTATTTTATTTATATGTACGGACATTTATTTAATTTCACTATAAAAGGCTTTGTTAGGATATCTGTGAATGTCGGCGACCTACCCTTGCTCGTTATATCATCTTCTCAAATAGCCATGCTTGCCGCGACCTCTCCAAGGCAATGACTTTTTAATAGACCTGTCTATTTTTGTCTTTTGACTCTTGTTCCTGGCTGCTCGGGCGCCATGACAATGAGGCTCTTAGATTTATTTCATGCGGACTTTAATTAGCTTTTGAGCGCTAACAGGCCGTTGATCAGGCAGCCATTAAATGCGTGGCAACTGCAATCATAGTTCGTTGCCAACTTGATTGCCGTTGGCTGGAGAGCTGTCACATCACTCATGTGTAGTTCAAGTAGATATTTAAGTGCACACGCTGCGTATGAGCAATATGTGTGCTTCATGCTTCGTATGCACATGTACGCACATACAGATAGAGATTGCATGTGTGTTAAGATGATGTTAACTTATTTGATGCGCCCACTGAATGCAGCATATTTTGTTTATGCTCTCAATTAATCAATGCTTTCATACCTGCTGAGGACAAACAAAGTAAAGTTTTTTTATTCTCTTTTTTTTGTTTAGGCAACACAAAACTAACTTCTGGCAATATGTTGACACATTTTTCATAAAAGTTACTTTCCCGTGGCTTTTAGCTTTTGTTGCAGACTCTGCAGAATATGTTGAACAAATGACAACAATGTGAACTCGTGCTGCTCGTTCACATGCAATGCAGTCGCTTTGTTGCCGCCGTTTCTTGTTAGTGCCGGCATATGTACAATGTGTGTGAGTGCGAGTGTGCGTACGTGTGTGGGTTAAAAGTCGTTCGTTTCGGTTTATTTGCCGTTGCCAGAATCACATGCCATATTTGCTCTGCACTTTGACGTACGCAAATATTTTTCCTTTTGCATTTTTGCTTGCCACATATTAGAAACTTTACCGCTGCGTTGTTACCGTCAGCACAGCCCCTGGTGGCACGCAGTTTGTTTCATTTTGTAAGTTGCCGAGGCGTATTCTGCCTCTGGTCATGCATCGCTTGCATTAAACGACACACACCGACATTCATAACTTCAAGCCCCACTGTCTACACTCAAAGTTCACTTTATTTGCCAGCAGCCTAATACAGTTCTATTCCCCTGCTAACAGAACGCTCAAAAAACTCAAAATGAACTGAGAAACTTTAACCTCCAGGCCTTGCTGCAGCCACAATAGTCAACGACAGTTGCACAACTGTTCATATTTTAAAAATATCTCCAACTACAACTATTCTTATGCCAAATATTTAACAATTAGTAAAGCTTGCTGCTTTGAAACTTTCCAATGCTTGAGTAATAGCAATCTGCGAAAAGCATGCAGCAACCCGTTACAACTTCAGATATATTTTCAATTTAACATAACCTGCAGAAAATTAGAGAAAAATTCCAGTTCGCATGCATGTTCGGAGGAGCACATATGTGCACTTAAAAAATTATTACATACTTCACGAAACATTTTATTATGGCTATAAATATCTTTATTAGCCAACAATATTTTGCTTGCACTTAGGCCATTATGTTATTTATATGATTATTATGATTATGTCATCTTTTAGACGGATTGGATTTACTCTTGGTTTTATTGTTTGAGTGTGTTCTCAGTCTTTGAATGCGGCCGCAAGTCGCCCGATTGAGTTCCCATTTGGTGCAATTTTTTCTTAAGTTGAAGATAAAATGGTAGATTATTGTCCTTATAATAATTTTCTTTCAACTATTTGTCTTGGTTTAATCTTGCAAACAGTCAAAAACAAAGTCGCCTCCATGCAATTGGCTACATTCAGTTTTTGTTATATATTTTTGGAATATGTCCCCTAAATAAAGGGTTCATTGCATTCCTTTATTTTATTTTTTTCAGAGCATAACTCAGACGCTATTAAAGTCAAATCAGGAATTTATGATAGCTTACTATTGTCATCAAATGCTTTTCATTCAGACAGATTGTCCCAACATTTGCAATCTGTTGATTGACCCGAGTGCATACAGACTCTTTGCACACAAACACAATTTTGTGCAGCTCATTAAATTTGCATTGCGGCTGCAGACATTCAACAGGACGACCGCAATAAAAAAACAAAAAATAAAAATAAAAAATAAAAAACAAGCAACTACGAAGAACTCATGTATTAAGTTCTTTTGTGGCACACAACAACTATCAGAGAAGTGTGTGCTATGCTTCTCAAGTGACAAGTTTGCTTGCTTTGAATTGTTTATTGTTCGGATCGGGCTGAATAAGTAATAGGCAGCTTAAAGTTGAGCCGAGCTAGTAGTAGTACTTTAATTGATACATTGCTTCAAAGAGATTTATATAAATGTTATACACATTGATTGATATTTGATGCGTTTTTCATTGCCATTCGACTAGGTGCGCTTCTCCCAATTGTTGCCTGGAAACTTTTCTAGCTGCTCGCATCGTTAATCAATCTCAGAAGCCAAAGTCATACTTTTCGTATTGGTCATTGCTCGCTTTTTTTTTTTTTTGCTGCAATGCAAATCAATCAATGGCAGGCAACCGAAAGCTTATTCGATAAGTTTAAATTGATTTGGGCTTTTCGGTTGCCGGCCTTGATAATTTTGATCTGCAAAGCTACCATTCGGCGGCACTTAAAACCAATTTATGATAAATGTGCCCGGGCCACTCACAAGCGCGGCTTAACTATTTCAATTTGACCAATGACCCATTCATCGCCAGCTACTAAGCCCGCACATATGTGTGTACATGTAACCCGCGGGAGAGTCTGTGTTTGGGGGAGGTGCGGATGCATGTCAGCACCAAGCCGAGCAATTCTATGCGAGCATAAATAAATTTATTGGAAAAACATGCTGTCAATAAGGGACACACATAACATATATAAATGCAATGATTTTCCACTGGCCGGATACGGTGCTGTCAAATCAAAAATTTTGCCGTCAAATCTGGCTTTTTATACTCTCTTCACAAATAATAATGCGTATTTGGCTTGTGTGCAACGTCCGATTATCTAGCTAATGCAATTGAAGATGCAGACCGCGTTTCGTATATACTCTTACCCTCACAAATCGTAATTTCCATATTTTATTAAGACTCTTGAATCGTTTTGGAGTGTCATAAAGTAAAATCACGCAAAGAATGAACTCTTTGAACCTACTATTAAACTTATGGTGCTTTCTTGCTTGTTTTATGTTTTTTAAAAAGGGGTTAAGTGCCAAACTTTCGATATTAACCGAGTCATAAAAGTAAAAAGATATTTTAATCATATTAAGCATGGTTATATTTATCTAGTGGATCCTGCTGTTTAGAATAAGAGTGACAAGCCTACCGTATGTCAAAATTAAGTTTCGAATATTGAAATGGATATTGTCAAAAATTAAATATAACTAATAAAAAAATTAGTAAACTTTTTATTGAATACAAGTTTTGTTATGACTTCGAAGAATAAATATTCTCTTCGTCATTTGGCTAACGGCTTTAAAGATATGTGTTGAGAATACAATAAAGCCTTTAATTGCATAGTTTGGAGCTATGTGATAAAGGACTTGCCTCTTATGGAAGGAGCATAGGGGAATTAATAAATTCTTTTTTAGCTTCATGTTTAGTGGTCCAATCCCTCCGGCTCCAATATATGTACCGCTTGCATTAGACAGACGGACCTATGTTAAGATTTATGACGAACGCTCTAAGCTGTTGAACCAAGTATATCAAGTATATATACACCACAAAATTAAAATACAATATATATATAAAAGAGTATAAAAACCCGCATCACTGGCCTGATGAAAATCTATGTATTTCGGGCGACAATCGCAAGCAAAAATCGACGATGTGCGCTTTATAGCAAGTATTTTAAGGATTGTGAAAAGAGCTTTGTGGAAAGTTTCGTCGTTAGTATTTGATAGTTGAACAGCAACAAAATATGATATATTTTGAGCAATAAATGAAAAATGAAACTTCGGGCGCTTGCCAAATGCAGCGTGATTTCTATCGAGCAATTTCCGATAAATGTCGCCATTGAAATTGTATTCCATTTAGAGCTGTAATCATTTTTAAATAAAAAATGGAATTCATAGTTTCTGGATGTCTTTGTTAACGATAGTTGAACAATTACAAATTGGACCGACTGAACAAGGATTTAACGCAGGCAACGGTTCTGTATTGTTACTTAACTTCGTTACACTTCATCTTAAATCGTTGATAGATGACATTTCTGCACTTGTTTAACTTGGTTTCAATTTGCGGGCTTATCAACTTTTGGTATTATACAAAAACAATAATTTATTATTTCTCTTTCTCTTACTGTCTTCTCAAGCAGTTATTGGGTTTAAAACCCAATCTCATTCAACACACTCTATAAAGTGTTTTACAGTTCAAACTGCCAAACACGAGTTGTTGTTAAGCATTCCAAAAGTTGTGTTGTCAGCTTGTAAATCTTTAAGTTTACAACTGCAACACAATTGCTTCCCCGCAGTTGCAATAAACTGCAGCACAAAGTCACAACTTAGAGATTGACCCATACACTCACTCACACACACACACATGCACACACAAACTTGCTACGTGTCGCACAGGAAATAAAGGAGGAAAAATCAAGAAACAACAACAATGCACGGTGTGGGAGCCCAAGGGGACCCATTAAATTCCATGCAGCACTTTTGACAGTAACTTACCAACTGGAATGGAATGTCTTAGAGGTTACCAATACATTGTTTGAGCAGATATAAACTAGGAGGTCGGACCCCTAGCTTGCAATTTTTGTGAAGCGCAGGTGTTTTCAATTTTTAATTTATTACAGTTTCGTAGAGGTTACAACATTTTCTTAGCCTTCAGTTTAGCTTAAACATTTAAATTTACGATATTGAATAATTTTGTGCAAGGCAAACGAATTTCACTACGAACCTAGCCTTGAACCGAACTAGAAGTCCAAAAACGGCAGAAAAATATAGTTGCAACATCAACTATGCCAAACTAGCCAGTCTCGACAAAAAAAATAATGTAAACAAAATATGTTGAGAATTTTTTTTAATTTTCAAGCTGCAAAAATAGAACAACGCTTGGCTGGAAAATCATGTGCAGGAACCGTATCTAATAAGAGGCGGGAGAAGTGTGAAAAGCGGGAAATTGTGTTTTGGTTTGTGTCCATGATCGTAAGTGAGTTACGGAAACATGTTTCGCTTCGACTCATATTCCACATTTATGATCAACCCTTGCCAACTATACCAAAGGAAGCACAGAATGGTTGCCCAGCAGAACACTGAATGTCGGCCAGCCATAATGTCTGATAGGGCGATAAACAACGGGGTCTTTGGCTCCGCCTTTATAGCTGCGCCTGGGAACTGCTCGGCAATTTGTCAGTGTAACGTGTCGCCAATTGACGCTTTTTTATATGTGAATTTTGTCTATTTTTTATACCCTTGCAGAGGGTATTATAATTTTGTCGTGAAATGTGTAACGCATAGAAGGAGACATCTCCGACCCCATAAAGTATATATATTCTTGATCAGCATCAACAGCCGAGTCGATAGAGCCATGTCCGTCTGTCCGTCTGTCTGTTTCTATGCGAACTAGTCTCTCAGTTTTAAAGCTATCTTAATGAAATTTTGCAGAAGTCCCTCTTTCTGTTGCACGCAGCTGATATGTGAAAACCAGCTGGATCGGACCACTATATCATATAGCTGCCATAGGAACGATCGGTCGAAAATTAAGTTTTTGTATGAAAAAACATTTTGTTTTTCAAGATATCTTGACGAAACGCGGCATTTATTAGTTTTACTTTACTCCTCATATATATGCAAAATCCTATTAAGATCGGACAGCTATATCATATAGCTGCCATAGGAACGATCGGTCGAAAATTAAGGTCTTGTATGAAAAAACATTTTGTTTTTCAAGATATCTTGACCAAACTCGGCATTTATTAGTTTTACTTTACTCCTCATATATATGCAAAATCCTGTTAAGATCAGACCACTATATCATATAGCTGCCATAGGATCGATCGGTCGAAAATTAAGTTTTTGTATGAAAAAACATTTTGTTTTTCAAGATATCTTGACCAAACTCAGCATTTTTATACCCTGAACCCATTAAAAATGGGTACAAGGGTATATTGTATTTGTGCGAAAGCCAAATGTATGTAACAGGCAGAAGGAAGCAACTCCGTCCCCATAAAGTATATATATTCTTGATCAGCATTAATAGCTGAGTCGATCTAGCCATGTCCGTGTGTCTGCCCGTCCGTCCGTCCGTCCATATGTATGAACGCAAGGATCTCAGAACCTATAAGAGCTAGAGACTTGAAATTTTAGATGTAGATGCTCCTAGCTCCCGCGCAGATCGAGTTTGTTTCCGATAATCGATAACTTACTCCGTTTCCAAGCAATCGATAAAAATCGATATCGATATAATGCTTTTTGGGCAATTTTGGTAAATAATAAGAACTAGAGTCACCAAACTTGACATATAGCTTCTAAAATAGAATATATGTATGATATAGGATTTTTCTTAACGGTTTTCCCTCTAGATTAATCTGGCATTCAAATCTGAACACCGATTATTTAGTCGAAATGCATGTCCAAATCTTACCCCAAAATTCGTATATAGACATGGGTCAAAAATGACCACCCCCATATCTCGGCCAAAGCTCATCCGATTTTCACGAAGTTTGGCTTTTTCTTCATGGTTTTCCCTCTAGATTAATCTGGCATTCAAATCTCGACACCGATTTTTTTGTCGAAATTCATGTCCAAATCTTACCCCAAAATTCGTATATAGACATGGGTCAAAAATTACCACCCCCATATCTCGGCCAAATCTCATCCGATTTTCACGAAGTTTGGATTTTTCTTCATGGTTTTCCCGCTAGATTAATGTGGCATTCAAATCTCGACACCGATTTTTTAGTCGAAATGTATGTCCAAATCTTACCCCAAGATTCGTATATAGACATGGGTCAAAAATTACCACCCCCATAACTCGGTCGAATCTCATCCGATTTTGACGAAGTTTGGCTTTTTCTTCATGGTTTTCCCTCTAGATTAATCTGGCATTCAAATCTGAACACCGATTTTTTGGTCGAAATTCATGTCCAAATCTTACCCCAAGATTCGTATATAGACATGGGTCAAAAATGACCACCCCCATATCTCGGCCAAATCTCTTCCGATTTTCACGAAGTTTGGCTTTTTCTTCATGGTTTTCCCTCTACATTAACCTGGCATTCAAAGCTCGACACCGATTTTTTTGTCGAAATTCATGTCCAAATCTTACCCCAAAATTCGTATATAGACATGGGTCAAAAATTACCACCCCCATATCTCGGCCAAATCTCATCCGATTTTCACGAAGTTTGGATTTTTCTTCATGGTTTTCCCGCTAGATTAATGTGGCATTCAAATCTCGACACCGATTTTTTAGTCGAAATGTATGTCCAAATCTTACCCCAAGATTCGTATATAGACATGGGTCAAAAATTACCACCCCCATAACTCGGTCGAATCTCATCCGATTTTGACGAAGTTTGGCTTTTTCTTCATGGGTTTCCCTCTAGATTAATCTGGCATTCAAATCTGAACACCGATTTTTTAGTCGAAATTCATGTCCAAATCTTACCCCAAGATTCGTATATAGACATGGGTCAAAAATGACCACCCCCATAACTCGGTCGAATCTCATCCGATTTTGACGAAGTTTGGCTTTTTCTTCATGGTTTTCCCTCTAGATTAATCTGCCATTCAAATCTCGACACCGATTTTATGGTCGAAATTCATGTCCAAATCTTACCCCAAGATTCGTATATAGATATGGGTCAAAATTTACCACCCCCATATCTCGGCCAAATCTCATCCGATTTTCACGAAGTTTGGATTTTTCTTCATGGTTTTCCCTCCAGATTAGTGTGGCATTCAAATCTCGACACCGATTATTTGGTCGAAATTCATGTCCAAATCTTACCCCAAGATTCGTATATAGGCATGGGTCAAAAATTACCACCCCCATAACTCGGTCGAATCTCATCCGATTTTGACGAAGTTTGGCTTTTTCTTCATGGTTTTCCCTCTAGATTAATCTGGCATTCAAATCTGAACACCGATTTTTTAGTCGAAATTCATGTCCAAATCTTACCCCAAGATTCCTATATAGATATGGGTCAAAATTTACCATCCCCATATCTCGGCCAAATCTCATCCGATTTTCACGAAGTTTGGCTTTTTCTTGATGGTTTTCCCTCTAGATTAATCTGCCATTCAAATCTCGACACCGATTATTTGGTCGAAATTCATGCCCAAATCTTACCCCAAGATTCGTATATAGACATGGGTCAAAAATTACCACCCCCATAACTCGGTCGAATCTCATCCGATTTTGACGAAGTTTGGCTTTTTCTTCATGGTTTTCCCTCTAGATTAATCTGCCATTCAAATCTCGACACCGATCTTTTGGTCGAAATTCATGTCCAAATCTTACCCCAAGATTCGTATATAGATATGGGTCAAAATTTACCACCCCCATATCTCGGCCAAATCTCATCCGATTTTCACGAAGTTTGGATTTTTCTTCATGGTTTTCCCTCTAGATTAGTGTGGCATTCAAATCTCGACACCGATTATTTGGTCGAAATTCATGTCCAAATCTTACCCCAAAATTCGTATATAGACATGGGTCAAAAATTACCACCCCCATATCTCGGCCAAATCTCATCCGATTTTCACGAAGTTTGGATTTTTCTTCATGGTTTTCCCGCTAGATTAATGTGGCATTCAAATCTCGACACCGATTTTTTAGTCGAAATGTATGTCCAAATCTTACCCCAAGATTCGTATATAGACATGGGTCAAAAATTACCACCCCCATAACTCGGTCGAATCTCATCCGATTTTGACGAAGTTTGGCTTTTTCTTCATGGTTTTCCCTCTAGATTAATCTGGCATTCAAATCTGAACACCGATTTTTTGGTCGAAATTCATGTCCAAATCTTACCCCAAGATTCGTATATAGACATGGGTCAAAAATGACCACCCCCATAACTCGGTCGAATCTCATCCGATTTTGACGAAGTTTGGCTTTTTCTTCATGGTTTTCCCTCTAGATTAATCTGCCATTCAAATCTCGACACCGATTTTTTGGTCGAAATTCATGTCCAAATCTTACCCCAAGATTCCTATATAGATATGGGTCAAAATTTACCACCCCCATAACTCGGTCGAATCTCATCCGATTTTGACGAAGTTTGGCTTTTTCTTGATGGTTTTCCCTCTAGATTAATCTGCCATTCAAATCTCGACACCGATTTTTTGGTCGAAATTCATGTCCAAATCTTACCCCAAGATTCGTATATAAATATGGGTCAAAAATTACTACCCCCATAACTCGGTCGAATCTCATCTGATTTTCACGAAGTTTGGCTTTTTCTTCATGGTTTTCCCTCAAGATTAATGTGGGATTCAAATCTTGACACCGATTATTTGGTCAAAATTCATGTCCAAATCTTACCCCAAGATTCCTATATAGATATGGGTCAAAATTTACCACCCCCATAACTCGGTCGAATCTCATCCGATTTTGACGAAGTTTGGCTTTTTCTTGATGGTTTTCCCTCTAGATTAATCTGCCATTCAAATCTCGACACCGATTTTTTGGTCGAAATTCATGTCCAAATCTTACCCCAAGATTCGTATATAGACATGGGTCAAATATTACCACCCCCATAACTCGGTCGAATCTCATCCGATTTTGACGAAGTTTGGCTTTTTCTTTATGGTTTTCCCTCTAGATTAATCTGGCATTCAAATCTGAACACCGATTTTTTAGTCGAAATTCATGTCCAAATCTTACCCCAAGATTCGTATATAGACATGGGTCAAAAATTACCACCCCCATAACTCGGTCGAATCTCATCCGATTTTGACGAAGTTTGGCTTTTTCTTCATGGTTTTCCCTCTAGATTAATCTGCCATTCAAATCTCGACACCGATTTTTTGGTCGAAATTCATGTCCAAATCTTACCCCAAGATTCGTATATAGATATGGGTCAAAATTTACCACCCCCATATCTCGGCCAAATCTCATCCGATTTTCACGAAGTTTGGCTTTTTCTTCATGGTTTTCCCTCTAGATTAGTGTGGCATTCAAATCTCGACACCGATTATTCGTATGTAGATATGGGTCAAAATTTACCATCCCCATATCTCGGCCAAATCTCATCCGATTTTCACGAAGTTTGGCTTTTTCTTCATGGTTTTCCGTCTAGATTAATCTGGCATTCAAATCTCGACACCGATTTTTTAGTCGAAATGTATGTCCAAATCTTACCCCAAGATTCGTATATAGACATGGGTCAAAAATTACCACCCCCATAACTCGGTCGAATCTCATCCGATTTTGACGAAGTTTGGCTTTTTCTTCATGGTTTTCCCTCCATTCAAATCTCGACACCGATCTTTTGGTCGAAATTCATGTCCAAATCTTACCCCAAGATTCGTATATAGATATGGGTCAAAATTTACCACCCCCATATCTCGGCCAAATCTCATCCGATTTTCACGAAGTTTGGCTTTTTCTTCATGGTTTTCCCTCTAGATTAGTGTGGCATTCAAATCTCGACACCGATTATTTGGTCGAAATTCATGTCCAAATCTTACCCCAAGATTCGTATATAGATATGGGTCAAAATTTACCACCCCCATATCTCGGCCAAATCTCATCCGATTTTCATGAAGTTTGGCATTTTCTTCATGGTTTTCCCTCTAGATTAATCTGGCATTCAAATCTGAACACCGATTTTTTAGTCGAAATGCATGTCCAAATCTTACCCCAAGATTCGTATATAGACATGGGTCAAAAATTACCACCCCCATATCTCGGCCAAATCTTATCTGATTTTCACGAAGTTTGGCTTTTTCTTCATGGTTTTCCCTCTAGATTAATGTGGGATTCAAATCTTGACACCGATTATTTGGTCGAAATTTATGTCCAAATCTTACCCCAAGATTCGTATATAGATATGGGTCAAAATTTACCACCCCCATAACTCGGTCGAATCTCATCCGATTTTGACGAAGTTTGGCTTTTTCTTCATGGTTTTTTCTCTAGATTAATCTGCCATTCAAATCTCGACACCGATTTTTTGGTCGAAATTCATGTCCAAATCTTACCCCAAGATTCGTATATAGATATGGGTCAATATTTACCACCCCCATATCTCGGCCAAATCTCATCCGATTTTCACGAAGTTTGGCTTTTTCTTCATGGTTTTCCCTCTAGATTAATCTGGCATTCAAATCTGAACACCGATTTTTAAGTCGAAATTCATGTCCAAATCTTACCCCAAGATTCGTATATAGATATGGGTCAAAATTTACCACCCCCATAACTCGGTCGAATCTCATCCGATTTTGACGAAGTTTGGCTTTTTCTTCATGGTTTTCCCTCTAGATTAATCTGCCATTCAAATCTCGACACCGATTTTTTGGTCGAAATTCATGTCCAAATCTTACCCCAAGATTCGTATATAGATATGGGTCAAAATTTACCACTCCCATATCTCGGCCAAATCTCATCCGATTTTCACGAAGTTTAGCTTTTTCTTCATGGTTTTCCCTCTAGATTAATCTGGCATTCAAATCTGAACACCGATTTTTTAGTCGAAAAGAATGTCCAAATCTTACCCCAAGATTCGTATATAGATATGGGTCAATATTTACCACCCCCATATCTCGGCCAAATCTCATCCGATTTTGACGAAGTTTGGCTTTTTCTTCATGGTTTTCCCTCTAGATTAATCTGGCATTCAAATCTGAACACCGATTTTTTGGTCGAAATTCATGTCCAAATCTTACCCCAAGATTCGTATATAGATATGGGTCAATATTTACCACCCCCATATCTCGGCCAAATCTCATCCGATTTTCACGAAGTTTGGCTTTTTCTTCATGGTTTTCCCTCTAGATTAATCTGCCATTCAAATCTCGACACCGATTTCTTGGTCGAAATTCATGTCCAAATCGTACCCCAAGATTCGTATATAGACATGGGTCAAAAATGACCACCCCCATATCTCGGCCAAATCTCATCCGATTTTCACGAAGTTTGGCTTTTTCTTCGTGGTTTTCCCTCTAGATTAATCTGCCATTCAAATCTGAACACCGATTTTTTAGTCGAAATGCATGTCCAAATCTTACCCCAAGATTCGTATATAGACATGGGTCAAAAATGACCACCCCCATATCTCGGCCAAATCTCATCCGATTTTCACGAAGTTTGGCTTTTTCTTCGTGGTTTTCCCTCTAGATTAATGTGGGATTCAAATCTTGGCACCGATTATTTGGTCGAAATTCATGTCCAAATCTTACCCCAAGATTCGTATATAGATATGGGTCAAAATTTACCACCCCCATAACTCGGTCGAATCTCATCCGATTTTGACGAAGTTTGGCTTTTTCTTGATGGTTTTCCCTCTAGACTAATCTGCCATTCAAATCTCGACACCGATTTTTTGGTCGAAATTCATGTCCAAATCTTACCCCAAGATTCGTATATAGATATGGGTCAAAATGTACCACCCCCATATCTCGGCCAAATCTCATCCGATTTTCACGAAGTTTGGCTTTTTCTTCATGGTTTTCCCTCTAGATTAATCTGGCATTCAAATCTGAACACCGATTTTTTGGTCGAAATGCATGTCCAAATCTTACCCCAAGATTCGTATATAGATATGGGTCAAAATTTACCACCCCCATAACTCGGTCGAATCTCATCCGATTTTGACGAAGTTTGGCTTTTTCTTCATGGTTTTCCCTCTAGATTAATGTGGGATTCAAATCTTGACACCGATTATTTGGTCGAAATTCATGTCCAAATCTTACCCCAAGATTCGTATATAGATATGGGTCAAAATTTACCACCCCCATAACTCGGTCGAATCTCATCCGATTTTGACGAAGTTTGGCTTTTTCTTGATGGTTTTCCCTCTAGATTAATCTGCCATTCAAATCTCGACACCGATTTTTTGGTCGAAATTCATGTCCAAATCTTACCCCAAGATTCGTATATAGATATGGGTCCAAATTTACCACCCCCATAACTCGGTCGAATCTCATCCGATTTTGACGAAGTTTGGCTTTTTCTTCATGGTTTTCCCTCTAGATTAATCTGGCATTCAAATCTGAACACCGATTTTTTAGTCGAAATGCATGTCCAAATCTTACCCCAAGATTCGTATGTAGACATGGGTCAAAAATTACCACCTCCATATCTCGGCCAAATCTTATCTGATTTTCACGAAGTTTGGCTTTTTCTTCATGGTTTTCCCTCTAGATTAATGTGGGATTCAAATCTTGACACCGATTATGTGGTCGAAATTCATGTCCAAATCTTACCCCAAGATTCGTATATAGATATGGGTCAAAATTTACCACCCCCATAACTCGGTCGAATCTCATCCGATTTTGACGAAGTTTGGCTTTTTCTTCATGGTTTTCCCTCTAGATTAATCTGCCATTCAAATCTCGACACCGATTTTTTGGTCGAAATTCATGTCCAAATCTTACCCCAAGATTCGTATATAGATATGGGTCCAAATTTACCACCCCCATAACTCGGTCGAATCTCATCCGATTTTGACGAAGGTTGGCTTTTTATACCCTGAACCCATTAGAAATGGGTATAAGGGTATATTGTATTTGTGCGAAAGCCAAATGTATGTAACAGTCAGAAGAAAGCAACTCCGGCCCCATAAAGTATATATATTCTTGATCAGCATAAATAGTTGAGTCGATCTAGCCATGTCTGTCTGTCTGCCCGTCCGTCCGTCCGTCCGTCCGTCCGTCCGTCCGTATGTAGGAACACAAATCTCATCCGATTTTGACGAAGTTTGGCTTTTTCTTCATGGTTTTCCCTCTAGATTAATCTGGCATTCAAATCTGAACACCGATTTTTTGGTCGAAATTCATGTCCAAATCTTACCCCAAGATTCGTATATAGATATGGGTCAATATTTACCACCCCCATATCTCGGCCAAATCTCATCCGATTTTCACGAAGTTTGGCTTTTTCTTCATGGTTTTCCCTCTAGATTAATCTGCCATTCAAATCTCGACACCGATTTCTTGGTCGAAATTCATGTCCAAATCGTACCCCAAGATTCGTATATAGACATGGGTCAAAAATGACCACCCCCATATCTCGGCCAAATCTCATCCGATTTTCACGAAGTTTGGCTTTTTCTTCGTGGTTTTCCCTCTAGATTAATCTGCCATTCAAATCTGAACACCGATTTTTTAGTCGAAATGCATGTCCAAATCTTACCCCAAGATTCGTATATAGACATGGGTCAAAAATGACCACCCCCATATCTCGGCCAAATCTCATCCGATTTTCACGAAGTTTGGCTTTTTCTTCGTGGTTTTCCCTCTAGATTAATGTGGGATTCAAATCTTGGCACCGATTATTTGGTCGAAATTCATGTCCAAATCTTACCCCAAGATTCGTATATAGATATGGGTCAAAATTTACCACCCCCATAACTCGGTCGAATCTCATCCGATTTTGACGAAGTTTGGCTTTTTCTTGATGGTTTTCCCTCTAGACTAATCTGCCATTCAAATCTCGACACCGATTTTTTGGTCGAAATTCATGTCCAAATCTTACCCCAAGATTCGTATATAGATATGGGTCAAAATGTACCACCCCCATATCTCGGCCAAATCTCATCCGATTTTCACGAAGTTTGGCTTTTTCTTCATGGTTTTCCCTCTAGATTAATCTGGCATTCAAATCTGAACACCGATTTTTTGGTCGAAATGCATGTCCAAATCTTACCCCAAGATTCGTATATAGATATGGGTCAAAATTTACCACCCCCATAACTCGGTCGAATCTCATCCGATTTTGACGAAGTTTGGCTTTTTCTTCATGGTTTTCCCTCTAGATTAATGTGGGATTCAAATCTTGACACCGATTATTTGGTCGAAATTCATGTCCAAATCTTACCCCAAGATTCGTATATAGATATGGGTCAAAATTTACCACCCCCATAACTCGGTCGAATCTCATCCGATTTTGACGAAGTTTGGCTTTTTCTTGATGGTTTTCCCTCTAGATTAATCTGCCATTCAAATCTCGACACCGATTTTTTGGTCGAAATTCATGTCCAAATCTTACCCCAAGATTCGTATATAGATATGGGTCCAAATTTACCACCCCCATAACTCGGTCGAATCTCATCCGATTTTGACGAAGTTTGGCTTTTTCTTCATGGTTTTCCCTCTAGATTAATCTGGCATTCAAATCTGAACACCGATTTTTTAGTCGAAATGCATGTCCAAATCTTACCCCAAGATTCGTATGTAGACATGGGTCAAAAATTACCACCTCCATATCTCGGCCAAATCTTATCTGATTTTCACGAAGTTTGGCTTTTTCTTCATGGTTTTCCCTCTAGATTAATGTGGGATTCAAATCTTGACACCGATTATGTGGTCGAAATTCATGTCCAAATCTTACCCCAAGATTCGTATATAGATATGGGTCAAAATTTACCACCCCCATAACTCGGTCGAATCTCATCCGATTTTGACGAAGTTTGGCTTTTTCTTCATGGTTTTCCCTCTAGATTAATCTGCCATTCAAATCTCGACACCGATTTTTTGGTCGAAATTCATGTCCAAATCTTACCCCAAGATTCGTATATAGATATGGGTCCAAATTTACCACCCCCATAACTCGGTCGAATCTCATCCGATTTTGACGAAGGTTGGCTTTTTATACCCTGAACCCATTAGAAATGGGTATAAGGGTATATTGTATTTGTGCGAAAGCCAAATGTATGTAACAGTCAGAAGAAAGCAACTCCGGCCCCATAAAGTATATATATTCTTGATCAGCATAAATAGTTGAGTCGATCTAGCCATGTCTGTCTGTCTGCCCGTCCGTCCGTCCGTCCGTCCGTCCGTCCGTCCGTATGTAGGAACACAAGGATCTCAGAACCTATAAGAGCTAGAGACTTGAAATTTTAGATGTAGATGCTCCTAGTTCCCGCGCAGATCGAGTTTGTTTCCGATAATCAATAACTTACTCCGTTTCCAAGCAATCGATAAAAATCGATATCGATATCCTGTTTTTTGGGAAATTTTGGTAAATAATAAGAACTAGAGTCACCAAACTTGACATATAGCTTCTAAAATAGAATATATATATGCATTTGATGTTGGAAGAAGAGGGTTCAGGGTATCCCCTAGTCGAGAGCTCCCGACTAGAACCTTGTTTAGTTTTACTTTACTCCTCATATATATGCAAAATCCTGTTAAGATCGGACCACTATATCATATAGCTGCCATAGGAACGATCGGTCGAAAATTAAGTTTTTGTATGAAAAAACATTTTGTTGATCAAGATATCTTGCGCAAACTCGGCATTAACTATTTTCCCTGTGCTTCTTAGATACGGGCAAAGCACTATAAGCATTATGAAAAGGTTGGGTCTGCAGGGTATTCGATCTTCGGCGTGCCGAAGATAGCCTTTCTTTCTCGTTTTTTTTTTTTTTTTTTTTTGGCATTTAATGTTGCCAGAGTGCCAAGTTTGCAGAATGGAATCAGACAATGCCAGCTTGCTGCGCGTGTGTGTGTGGATTGTTTGTGTGTTAAAATGAACGAACATTATCATAGTAATTGGCGGTTCTGCATGGCTGCGTTGTCAACTCAAAACGCAGTCAATCAAATCTAAGCAGGCAGGCAATGGGCAGGCATAACAAAGCGGAAGCTTATCTAACAAACAGCGTTGCCGTACTTAAATTCTATGTGAGCCTGCATACGTACACAGTCTGAAAAACATACACCATTTGCATGTTCGAGCCAAGGCGTATTTGGTATAGAAAGTCAGGCGACCATGAAAATAATTTCTACATCATATCAATATGAGCTCATAAAAGTCAAACACGTCACTGATATATTAATGTGCGGGCCTCGTTATGGCAGCGGCTTCTGCTGTTGGGCCTCGACTAGACTATGAAATTTTGCATACAAAAGTTTTACACATGAGCGCCAGCAGTGCCTGTCTATGTGTGTGTGTTGTGTCTGTGTAAGTGTGGGTGTGTGGTGTGCGGTGTGCTGTCAACAGTTTGACTTTGTTGGGGATCTCAACACCCGCTCGTTATTTATGCCATTTTGTGCTTAGTTGTCGCCTGACAACGAATGCAACGCTTGTGCAGAAAAGTGCTGCACACATTGATGCGCCTCTAAACGGCATCCACCATTTCGTAATCCATATGCTTGATTGTGTTCCTTAAAAAGAAAGAATAAGTTTACTCTACTATTTTAATTTGAGCAAGCATGCTGAGTGTGAGACTGCTTGACTTGGAGATATTCTGTAGTATGTTTCATCCTAGCACACATTCATATGCATATTCATATTAATGTATTCTCAAACACAGTACCCCGCCCTAGATTAGATTCCCGGTAGTTTGCCTTCAACGAACGAAACCTAAGACAAAGGCATTATTAATCATCAGAGGGCAAGTCGAGGCATAACATGCATGGGCAAACAGTACATGGGATCAACCACACAGGTGCGCGACAGGATGCAGAAATGGCTTCTGACCCGGCCACGCAATAAGCCGCATTATGCATAAGACAAGCGTCTCCACAGGCAGCATGGCAAAAGGTTATGCATACCCCGAATTACAGACGCATTCTTGATTGCATCCATAGAGAAAATTCTATCTAATTGGAGAATTCTTAGGCGGTCAGGCGTTCGGTCCACACAAATATATCATTAGCACATTCTAAGTAAGCTGAGAGTGGTTGGGACAAAGGAGGTTGATTGCTGATATAGTGAATGACTGATTCGTGATCAACGAACCAGCTTAAAAGCTAGGAAACTTAGTTGCTGGTACTAATTAGTCTTTGTGACGTATGTGCATGCCAAAATGGAAATCGGGAAAATTCCTCAAGCATCTTAGTGGAACACAGCTTGTTGTTTACTCAGCTTAAAAAGAAATTTTAAAGATCTTTATAAAAATGTATTTGACTTTTCAAATTTAAATTTTCTCTCTCGCAGTTGTTGTCACTTTCTCTCTCTCTCTCTCTCTCTCTCTCTCTCTCTCTCTCTCTGTCTCTGTCTAATCTCTTACTGTATGTCTCTTTCTATTTCGTGCTCTCATACTAATCCGTTCACTACTTCTTTTCTTCTTTTAGTGATGTGTATCTATAAAAGTACGTATCCGCCCTATTGGATATCAAATAATCAAGTGTGTTATATAAACTTTTAGGTAAATATATATTATAATTTTTAATAAAAAATTTTGGGTGAGCAAAATGCGACTTGGCTCCTTCCATAGCTCCAAAATTATATATGCCTGCAATGTGATTTGTAATTTTGTCACGCAACATGTTACGCAAAAAAAGGTATTTCCGACTGCGTTATGCCTTCATGTTTTTAATCAATGTGATTTGTTATGCCGTGAACATTTTTTCTCCACCCACCTGCCTATTGTCTCACTGTTGGGTGCACGGGTAATATTTTCAGCTTTGTAATTCGAATTGAAATCTGATCATCAAATCACATCATCCGATGGATCTAGAAGTGATTATTTAAAATTTAACATAAGATAATAGCTTAGAAAATGAGAACTGAAAATGTTCGGTTTATATAAAAAGCATTTGACACAGCGTATTTAATCTGCAGCATCTTGAAATAAACGTTTCTGTTGTCTTTTTTAAGCTTTTAGGGGCCATAAATTATAAATATTAAAATTTGCACATATGAAAAAGCTCGAGGCTCAAACAAAGATCCCTATTGACATTTTTTGCATCTCATTTCGGATGAATCGGGCTTAAATGTAGGTTCGCAAGGTTGGGTTCTTAATTCAATTCAATTTGAGGGCACATCTGGTTGAGTTTTTATGACAACTCAGGCGTACACTGATGAATTATAAATGACACATTAGACAACATCAAAATGATGATTTGCTGAGTGTTATTAACTCACAGCAAAACTGGATTATGGCAGAGAGCAGTAAAATATACAGCATATTTAAACGCGCCAGGAGTGATTGATATTGGTATTAAATTTAATGAAATTTTAATCAAAGCGAAATCATTTTTTTGAATGATGCATAATAATTTGTTATGGCTCTGCTTGGACAGTCGTAAGCCGATTATGTCCTATGCCGCGTGGGTCCAGCGAAGCAACAAAGCAAAAAAATGTGAATAATTTTCGCAGAATTTTGTCCGCATAAGCAATTATTTTGGAGCCCATTCGACTACGTTCTAAAAGTGGTCTGCCAAAAATGCAATTTCATTTACTCACTTTGCCATAATTTTTAAATGTTTTTCTTTGTTTGCCATTCCCTGAACAGGGTGTTTATTTTTATTGTACGAAATTGGCTCGTTGACATTTCAGACAAAGCAGCTCTGAAAGTTAATTAAACTTGGACAGCCGCAAACAAATCCCAGAACTAATAAAAATCAAACTGTTTGTCTTGGCCAAGTGCTGAATGTTAAGAGCCTCAATCTGTTGTTGCTGTTGTTGTAGCCTTAGCAATTTGTTTGGCATTACAGAGTTGAGCAATCGAAATTTGCTCTGTATACCAAAATATTTTTATATTATAATGCCAATGCAATGAAAAGTAATTAAAACCAGATCAAATTGCGCATCTATTCATTTTAAGTGTTTTAAAATAAATTCACCACAAAGAAGTAATAGTGCTTGAACGAGATGCCTGACTACATGATACCCTGTATCCAAAAAGAAATTGCTTAAAGTGAATAAACAAAACGTGCTTTCAATGTACGCACAAAGTTGATACTCTCCATGTTACTTTCCCGATATGTTTTTTAAGTATGCACTGCTTCATTTTACCCTTATTAGGCATAGTGAATAGAAACAGGATATATCTAAAAATTTATGCAACTACAAACAGAGAAAATATCTTTTATTTGCTTAAAATTTCAATTTGTGCCGACCAATTTTGGGCAAAAATGCGCATGGCCAAATTGAAGAGTGAAACATAAAGTATATACACAACGTACGTATGTTTATATAGCACAGTCAATATTGAGCCGACAGCCAGCACAAAAATGATAAATGATAAATATTTTATGCCGGCACCATCAGAAATAACAACAAGAACTGCACGAAGCTTGCAAAAAATATTGTTTGTGTTTTAGTGTACTGCATGCGGAAAAAAAGGCAAATTTCCCTTTTTTTATATTCCTTGACACGTTTTACATGCGGCCTAATCTTTCCTGCGTTTGCTTCTGGCTTTTTGCCAGCCATCAATTCGCTTTGACGTGGAAGAATCCCTCGCCCTTCGATTTGCGGTTAGCCGGAGCCATACAAATTTGGCTTTCGATTTGGTCTATGGATTTGTTATACAGGTGCCTGGTGTTTGTCTTACAAACGGCTTCATAAATCAGGCTTTCTCTTTTAAGTTCATCGATTTATATTTATACCCTGCTCCCTATGAAAATGGGTTTTATGTAGAATATAAGTAACAAGAAGAGGAGCCTGCTCCAACCGCATAAAATATATGCTCGTCTATGAGTCCGAATGAACTAGTGGACATTTTAGGAGTGAAGGCCTCGAATTAGGAACTTTGGTCCTCCTGCGAACGTAAAATTTATCTTGAACGATCGACAGCTCATCCGTCTGCACGAAATCGATAATATTAATTTATAGTTATAGTTTCTTGAAGGTGTGCAGATAAGTATTGCTTCAAAAGAGATGTAAATGTTATTAGTATTTTTGTATTATAACAAAATTATATAGGAATAACATTTAGTTTATATTATTCTAGGCCACCAAAAAAAAATGGCGCATTACAGTGCTTCCATAAAGGTTCTCGTATTGCATATACAGACTCAGAGCACAAAATATACCTTTTGGATAAATCATAATAAACTAAAATAAACTATTTTAGAGTCTTGGCCTTGGTTTTCGCGCACCTTATGATGCAATAATCATTATGAGCCCAGTTAATTTCATAAAGATCATGTATGTGTATGTAGGTAGAAATTTTACTGAATGCTGAATACAGTGTACCTTCTTGGCAGAAGCTCTCGAGCAGCACAGCTTTACTGATTTTATTTGCATTATTTTTCGTTTAATGAAAGCAAAAGCTTTGGTGTGAAGTGCATCAATAAAAAAACATTTATGCGCATATCAAGCTTGTAGTTTATTTGACATACCATGTAGTAAAATAGGATTTGTTTTATGTTTTCGTTTTATTAAAGAAAGAAAGAGGCTAAAGAAAAACTATATTCAAATAAGGATATAAAAATAAAAATGCAATTAATGCAGCTGTAATTGAATTTATTTATTTTTTTTTAACATTTAAGTTGTATTTTCTAACTTATTGCAGGGGAAAGCAATTAGTTTTACGCGTTCTTTTTCTGTTTAGAATTAGCAATTAAAAACGAAACAATTAACCACAAAAATATATATATCAATTTTGAGTTAATTTAATAAAATATCTAAAACAATAAAATAAAACAAAAGAGGTTAAATAAGAATTAATACAGTTGCCAACTGAAAATATTATAATTTTTTAATATTCGAGTTTTATCAGAAAAAATATTTTCTTCGCTTTATTTTATTCATCAAACGAAACCAGTGTTAATGCAGCAACTGACCCAATTATCGATTTAATAGAGTGCCGCCCATCTTGGGAGTGTTAGTGTGAGTGTAGAGAGTTAGCATTAACCAAAGAGAATGCAAGCTGTTAAAGCTTTCAGCTAATTCTCAATCGGTTTAAGGGCAGCTGTCAAATGTGGCAAAATGCGCAGCACTTGCAGTGCAGTGCCATAGGTCAAAAGTTAAGCGTCGTTCGTTTGGCATTTGCCGGAAACGCAGCCAAAGAGCGTGTGACATAATGCAACAGACATGATAAAACGACATGCTGTGCCACTCATACTGACACATACACTTATACCCCCGACTTGCAGTTGTGTGCAATGGTGTCACGGCCGAGCGCACTGGGAGTGTGTAATCCAAAACATGGCTGCTTGCCGAGGTTCCATTTTGCTGGCCCGCTAAGTGGCGGCCGCTTAAAACAAAACGGGTGGCAGCTCAGAAATGCCGTTGCCTGATTAATATCTGTAGCTGGCACTGGGCTGCCAACAGATGCTCCGAGCTTGACCACTATGCGACCAGTTGCCTTCAGCTGGGCCAACAGTTCGACTGTGTTAGCCACAATTGTTGCACGCACAACATTGTAAAAGTAACTGTGGATAAATTGAATTTATGCGGGCACAGTGTTCAATATGATTGCAAAAGCCAATCTAATGGAAAATTCCATTTTCTGCCGTCCCAAACACGCAGCCACACATGCTTACAACCACCCACACTCACACATACACGTATTAAGTGTCATATGTGGGCACTGGCGTTTTTATTTCACACATTTTGTGGAAGAAGTGCAGACCCGTGCATGATAAACCGTCGACATTACGTATACGAAGCGTTTGCCCTAGAAGAGCGAAGTGCATTATGCATATGGCGTAACTTTAAGCACCAGCATGTGCGCCCTGAGGTTTGAACCGGGTCAACTGGCATCCTGACTTACGTATGTGTGTGCATGCACAAGGTTGAGCAAATCCTAGACATTTCTCCAATCACCCAATCGCCTTGTTGCCAATAACTTTGATTAAAATTCTGCATATGTTTAGCTAAAACAGTCTTATAGTATAAATCTTAATGCCATTGTTTGTGCAAATTAAAGGTTCCCTTGTCTGTTTCCACTCTTTTCCATACATTTGAGGCAGATGCATGACCAAGACAGGCAGTGCTCCGTTTGCCCCGCTGCCTGCTCACGCCTGCCTCGCCTACGTGCAGATTTCGCATATTAAGTAGCCGCCAAAGGAGCGCATACCCGTTGTATAAAGTCAATAAAATCTGGCGCACATGGGGCCAGGGTGCGCCCGCTGGCTTGTTGAATTTGTCTTCATTTGGTGTCCTGCCGCCCACACATCCGCCTGCGCCTCTCGCTGGCAGCGTGGCCATGTCAAATGTATGCAAACAAACAGCGTTCCATGCCAAATGAGCGCCAGAAGACAAATGCAATGCGAGTGCAGCTGATGCGGGGACAATGAATTTCCGTTAGGGTGTGAACGCTGACAACAAGTTGCTCGTTCAACTGGGTGACACGTACCGGCACTCAGCATTCTTCAGCTGCTCATTAGAAAGGTCTCTCTGTGAAACGCAATGCAAACATATAGATCTATATATATATACATACATAAACTGTCGCCTCTAGCGCAAAACTTTTCCTCACTTTGAATTGCAAATCCTTTGACCTGCGCGCTGAAATCTATGCATTAGTTTTTTCTGAAGCGAAAAGCAAACAATGCTTAAATAATATTCAATTGGGAAAAAACACTGATGAAATCGCTATTATAAAAAGTTAACAAAATGATCTAATTTAAGCTGTGACTGCAGCCGAAACTATGCCAGGAGCTGAGTATGTATGCATTTAAGTAGTTGAAAAGTTTAACTTTGTCATCTCCTAGGTGAAATTGTGAACCTGCAAGCGTCAACTTGCTTCTGACTATCTAAAGTTGCTCCTACAAAAGCCCTCTGCATGCAGTATCACGGCAGGGGAAGGTATATCTCAAGGCAATAGCTCAAAGTGTTTCCAGGGCAATGGCAAAAGTTGTTCCTTTCGCAGGCGCCTCAAAAGAGTTGTTTCAAAACGTAATAGGCAAAAAAGTGGACCCAACCTTGTGACTTGATTAATTGGGAAGCGCTGATGTGCACTTTGAAAATTAACACAATTCAAAAACTTTCGTCATAATATTTACAATCATTATAACAACAAATTTACTTGAAAAGGGACTTCTTTCATATTTTGAGAGTACTTAAAGCATAAAATTCATTGTTATTCATTTATGGGGATAAGTCAAAAAATGTATATGTTTTCCTGCTTCATAAATTATGAAAATAACTTCCACTAGTTGGTTCCAATATCAAGAGTATTGGCTATTAGCCAAATAGAAAGTACTTACAAATTTTTCATTGTCAGTGGAAATGGTTGGAAAAATAAAATATTTGATTGAAATCCTGTTCAAAAAAATATCACACCAAATACTTTTTATATGCCAAAACGTATGTTAGACTCTTCATTAAATAAATGAAAACTTAAATTTATAAAGAGTTGAACCCACATTAGGAACAGTTCTAATTATTGAGTGAAATTAGAGTCACAAAGATTTTTAATATAGCCTTTTTTTGGTCCTGTTTATTTATCAAACAAATTATACAATATGTCTGCATTGTTCACGTATTCAAACAGTTTAAAAGTGGATAAATGTACCAAAAGCTAGTGTGATCTGTACAACTGACAACTGGCAATTTAATATAAATTATACAAATAATATCAAAAAAATGAATATATAATAATATTCAATAATATAATGTTGTGGCATATTGTTTTAATAATGCATTTAAATTTCCATTCATTGCCATACGAGACAATTAAGTATTTGCCTTTGCGGTTTTCCATTAGCTAGTGTCTGAGCCTTGGGCATGAGTGGCGTAATTATGTACTTTGTCAATTCACACATAAATAATTAGGAAAACAGTCAGTGAGATGGAAAATACACGCATGTGGCTCCACATAATCCAAGCTCGCCTTGTAAATAATTGGGTGATAAACCGGTTTCTAGGAAATTCGGTCTTGGGAGGAGTTTTTGGGCTGCGAAATGATTAAAGGGAATTATCGAAAAGTTAACTATTGACACCACTGGAAAGTGAAAAGTTGGCATATTACGCTTATCCTGCTGTCTGAAAAGTTTTGTTGTATTGCTGGCAACTTGAAAACTGACAGAACCCTGTTGCTGTGGCAAAATGGCGCCCATCAATCATTCTTGATGGGCCTAGCCATGACCTTCGATTAGAGCAACAAGAAGTGGGCAAAAGAGTTGGTCCAGTCGATTGAATATTTAAAGGTCAGGAGAAACTCGGTTGGCTTGGTTTTATGTTAGCAATGAAATATGAGTAGATATTTGCCTATAAAGCGCGAGCGCGTGTTGCCCCAACCGAGCTGTAAGTTGATTAAATTAGAAATTTAATGCGGGCGGGAGAAAGCCAAATGGCAAAGTTTTTACAACTGCTGCGGATAACCTTGAAAGTTGATAAATTGTTGCAAAAAGTAGCAGACAGCAGCCGACAGCTAACAGCGAGCAACCAGAGCAAAACGCAGCCAGGCAGCAGTCATAAAATGAAATCTTTAATCATTTGAGTGACACAGACATGCTGTAGCTGGACCGAACCGGATCCAGAACACCCAATATCATTTCCAAGTTTTCACTGTTTCAGCGTATAACAATAACAACAACATCAACAACAACAGCAGCAATGACTGCATAATGCCTAAAGTTTGTGGGCGGGCGTGCCATAAACAGGAAACAAGTCGAGCGAATTTCATTAGGAGCTGCCACTAAACCGCAGTAAGCTCACCCGGATCCAATCCTCCAACCCAATCCCCAAACAGCACCATAATGAAAGTTCCTCTTGTTGTTATTGCTGTTGTTGTTGTTATTGTTGGGATTAATCCTACTCGGGTTCTGTTGGTTGGCCAAAGTGTTGGCTCGTAAAGCGAAATGTAAACCGAAAACTTTTCACGACAAACGTAAAAACAATTAATTCTATTTAATTTGCAACAAAGTTTTTCGGATCCCAAACTCTTGGGTGCAAAGTGTTTTGATTGAGCAACTGCAATGTGGTAAATAAACCATATGCACGTTTCTTTCTTTCTTAGACTAAATAATTAAGTAACAAAGTAAACTAAACTATCTACCAGAAGTTTTACAAGGAAATTCTATGACGTCACGACGAATTTAATTATCGTCGACTATAATAATAAGAGGCGGCAAATTTCAATGAAATTGTTTCAAATGTGGCATTCAGAAGATCTTAAGAATTAAGTTGTTGTCTGTCCGACATGGTTGCTCCCATTTAAAGAAATATGCATACGATAGAACACATTTATGCACACAAAGAAACATTCGACATGCTGCGAACATTAGGCAGGAGCTGCCATTTTTGCATTCGTCACCTTCACACTTTAAGTAATTCATTATTTGAAATGCGCTATATTTCTTCCCATTTAAATATGTTCATATACTAACAATCTTGGCACATATTCAAAGTTCTGTCAACTCTGCTAAAAAGGACAAGCGAGAATGTTGAGCTCGGGTGCAACCGACTGAGCAATACTCTTTCACAATCCAATCACAGCCCGAGGCATGCCATCCATTATATTTATCGAATTAATGCTCCGATTGGGAGTGGCCAAAAAGTTTAAGTACTTTATCTGACGCGAATATACAAGAGAGGTGGACATACGCACAACATGTCGGAAATAGCATAAAACCAATATTTTGTAAACGAGAAACAATGTTGTTCATCTGAATTCCAGCTGCTATAGTTTGAACATTTTTATTATTCCCTTTCCTCTGTGCATTTTCAACAAGGTCTGCAAATTATATCGAGTGGATTTACTACAGTAGCCAAAATAAAAATATTTCATTTTCATATTTTATGGGACGGACAATTAAGGAGACATTTCATATTTAAAATATGCAAATCTCTATCTAGTTTCGCATATTTGGCCTAGTCAAATCTTTGAACCTATCGCAGATTTTGCCTTTTTGTGTCTGCCACGAGCTGACAGTTTTATGACAACTGAGTGCCGTTTGCCCGGTTCAAACAACTGCGAGGATTTGCCCCCGCACGTCCGCATCCTACGCCCTTTTGCCACATGGCGTCAGTTTTGTGTGCGCTGAGAAATAAATAGAAACTTAAAGCCCTCGGCCCCATGTGTTTATATATTTTGTGATTTGGGTTGGCTGAAAGCGAGCCAAGAGATGACCTCAGCCTTAGGCTGCGGTCAGTACGCCGACCTGTTTCTGTTTTGTCTTCTCGGTACAGCTATTTATGCAAATGATAACGGGCACACAGAACAGGGATTGCGCCAACATTGGGTCACAGGTCGAAATGGTTACCTCTCGCATTTTTGCAGTACAGCACAGACCACATGCTCTCAAAATTAAAGCGACACGACACGAAAAGACTTATTTCAATGGGACATGGAAATTTCTAGCAATTTTCTGTTTCATAGTTTTAGATCTTTAAAATACAGGAATTTTCAGTTTAGACATAAATTTATGAAATGCTGATTTCTAGTATAAGTTTTCATATATAAGCATTACATTAAAAACAAAAAAAAAAACTTTCGTTTGAGCATTTTTCGATTAGGATAAGCAAAAGTCAGGTGTTTCGTGTCACTATAAAAACACGGCACACGCTCATCGCTAGCCAGTAGGTGAATATTGGAATTTGCTGGCATTAGAAAATCGCTGCATTTAAATTGATTGCTTGGCCATAACTGTGGCTACAATGTCCACACAAATTGATATTCAAATTAAAACAAAAGAACTGTGTGCATTTTCTAGAGGGTCGCACATGAATAGCGTGGGAGGGGAGCAGGCAGTGGGAAAGAGAGATATGGACTGAATATGACTAGTCAACCAGTTGATGGAATTCTGGACACGTTCTCTCTGTCGCGTAGATTTTAACGAGCCATGCACGGAAAGAAACATCACAAAGCCTCGACTGGCTGATTGTTAAGCCAAACAACTGACTGACCGTCTGAGTCCCAGTCAGCCACGGCGTTTCATTTCGTTTAATTTGCAAAAGCTGCATACATCCGCACTTCCACAGTATATTGAAATTAATCAAGCTAGCAAGCAGAGCGAATATTTTGAATTTGCATATGGAAAATGAAGCTGAGAGTTACTTGCATATTAAAGCAAAAAGCGAACAAGTTCCGCTTAAAAAAACGAAATACCGAATGCAACTGGGAATTGAATCTGTTAAATCTTTAAGTGATAAGATATGTAAACGTTTCACCTACTCAACCAAATCAATCTGAGTTGCAATTCTGTATGTTTAATGGTAATTGGGAATCGTAACCAAGTCTAGTACACTGACGACCGAAGAAACTTTTGCAGTGTAATAATTATAATGAATTTTACCAGATGCATTGGATGGCAACGAAAACAATGTAATTCCCAATCAGTTCTAGAACGCAGTGCAATACATTGTTAGTCCGGGAATGGAAAGCGTGCAGAGAGAGAATTAGCAAATTCTAATGTGAAATCAGCTTCGGCCTGGATCAAAGGCAATGCGGTATATTAATTATATCTTAATTTTAGTTTTAGGCCAACTCAGCGCTCTTGTCTATATCACTCACCTGACTGTCTTCAAACAAAGTCAGTTATCGCCAAGGTAGCTAATTAATTTTGAGCGTTCCAAATTGGTGATAGCCTAATTGCTTTTGAGAGACTGGAAACTAGTTAACCTTGCTGCCGCATACTACATGCACCAACGCCCCGAAAAATACCCCAGCATTCACATACACATCTACATAGGAAACGTATAGACTTATGTTCACTAATTACTTGCGATTTGGCCGAGAGCAAAAGTTGGCTCAAAGGGCGAACAAGCTGTAGTATTTGCATTTCTCAAAGCTCGGCAAACATTCTGAGGCCATGCAGATAATTAATAACTTTTTAGCTGTGTGCAATTACTTTGGTAGTGTCCTTGCAGAATGTTCTTTAATATGCACACGCTCGTTGCAATCATAATTTTGGGGGCGTATCGCACTCAGGCAGATGCCCCACGGCTTCATTAGCTACATGAGTCTGCTATTATGATTATTTCCAGACGATCCGGACAAACTTTTTCCACGCTGCCCACAAAAAAGTTTTAGTGTGTCGTTCGTACCAGCTCTCACTTACAGATACTCCCATGTGTGTGAATTCCTTGCGTATGTGTATGGGAGTGTGTGCGTGTGGGCTTGTGTGTACACTTCCATAAAAGTATACATACGAGCAGTACCCAGTTTATTTGTTTAGTTTTTTGTTTGGGTTCCCTTTGTTATTTGATATGAAGGTATGTCTAACCTGCTGACCACTGAGTGTAAATTTTGTTAGTGGTTTTTGCTTTGGTTTTTGGGGTTTGAGAATGGGACGAATTTTGCCCAAATTGGACCTTGAGAGATGAGGGAAATACTTGCAGCCCATTTTTTCATTATACAGATACTATATCTGGAAGTACATGTGTATTGTGGGTGTTGTTCTATGATGCTTACAAATTGAAAACAAAAAACAATAAATCAGTAAAAACCACAAACATTGGAATTTAAAGAGCCTTATAGTAGACAGATGAAAACATTTTAAGCCGAACACTCTGATGGCATGCACAGTGTTAAATTTCAACAAGAGTTTTGCGAGCTGTGTTAAGAAACAGAAAACTGTATAAACTCAGTCCATCCTTCTCTGATGCTTGAATTGAAAAATATAAATAATTGTTCGCTCCCCTTACTCATCTGTACCTTTCCATCATCATATATAGCTAGTGGCTATATTGTGTCCATTTTAGGACAGACTTTGCTTCGCCCCATTGAGCAATGGACTCGTAAATAGTGCAATCTTCAGTGAGAAATCATATCTTGATTCAGCCGTGTATATTCTATAGCTATTCACACACGTGAGCACACATATGTAGCCTATACTATATTTTAAGCGGAGGTTCATACCATTATAGTCTACTTTTAAATAGTTTATTTCATGAGGCATCATACTAAAATAAACTATTTTGGGAGCCTGGTAGCGTCCTGACCAAGTTTATATTTGGTGATCTGTTTAGTATTAACTAAATATTAAGCTGGCCGGCGCGAGGTCAATGTTGTTCATAACAAGCCACAACATAAGGTATTAACATCACGATTAAGCAGGTTGTATACTGCATACATAACAAAGATGCGTTAATTGAATTACTTTCCAGACAAGATTAAATGCCGCTTAAAGTGCGCATTGAATCCAGTGTACTCTATGAAATATAGTCCACACATGGGTCAACTTGCAGTGTATTTTTAGCACGCTTTTGTGCGCGATGCCAAATTCATTGGCAACCGCAAAGCACCTGCGTGCAGTTAGAAACCCTCACACACACATACACACACACGCAGAGATATTCTAAAATGCTCTGGCGGTCATCTCCTAATGGCGCTCGACTGCGCCCCAATGTCCATTGTTCGAGCTCAGGTTGATGTTCACGTCTGTGTTTGTTGGTCTTCCCATCCCACCGCTCGACCGCTGTCATCAACGTAATTATGCTGTCAACAAAAAGCACATCACAAATGGACGGTCGGCTGTCGGCTTGCACTGCTGCTCGCCAGTCTCCGGCTCCGGTTCGAGTCATCATCAACTGCTTGTCGCCGTCTTAAGTTGTGGCTGTTTTTCTTGTTCCTGGCATCGACGTGCAAAAGTATTTAACGCCGTGCACGTTCTTGCTGTTGCCAGCCCGACTGCCTTGCTGGCTGTCTGTCCATTGGTCTGTCTGTCTATCCGTCTATCAGACTCCGAGTTTGTCTCTGTCATGCCTTTGGCAAATATTTATTCAATGTTTATTGGCACGCACTTTGCTCTGGCTGCCTGCTTAATTGCGCGTTAAGCATTTAACATTCTTCTTTTTTTTTTAAATATATTTTTATTCAATTTCAGTTGTCAAGTGAAAATAATTATTAAGGTGAATCAGTGGATCAGAGCTCTGAATGGCTTGAAAATTGTCTGAAGGATTTCCAAGCTGCGCATAATGAAGAAGGTGACGAAAACGTGAAGAAATCGACATTTAATTAACGACCATTCGGTGTAGTCTTTGAAAAGATTTTCAAGTGAAAAAATATTAATTGATGTTTTAAGTAGTTTTTAGTACTTCCATTCAGTTTTATGGAAAATTAATTGGAAACTCATGCGACATTGGCAGTAACTAAAATTATTCTTAACAGTCCTACTTCGTAAAGCAAATCGAGAAAATGTAAACTTATTTGCAGCAAGAAATAAACCTTCAGCTAGACATTTACAGTCCATGAAAGTTACAGCTTCCCGGGCTATTTGCAAGAGTACAAGACACTTTCATATAAATTGGGGACGAAAGGAATCAAGTGTGTGGCCTGAACGCTATATAAAGTTTTCAGCTGTATATCATTTTTGTCAGTTTCAATGGCATATTCGAAATGGTTGAAATGGTGTTGCCAGGAAATAAATATTCAAGAATACTTGGCAAAAATACACATATTTCATTTATTTGAAAACTACACAGAGCCTGCTGCGATGATGCTGGCGTGAAAGTCACATATTTTTTGTGTCCACGCCTTTCTGGTGCCTATAAAAGTTTCCGGTCGGCAATGATGAATGGGTCGCACGCTTTTGATGCTTATCCCGATCTCATCAATTATGTTTATGTTTATCTTTCGCTGGCCCGTTGACGTTAACAGCGTTAATGCCAAATGTCTGGCATTAAATGCCTATTCAGAGACCGACAAGAGGTTTTGCGTTGCCACTGTGGACTCCACGATGCGTATGCGTGATGTGCAATATCCCACGGGGATTCCTTGAACCTTGACGAGCCCATAAAAAATCAGCAATGAAGCTGTTGCGCTTCTAACAAGGCGCAAGAAACGTCACTCATGAGCAAATTAATTTTATACCACAAGGCTCTGCTCATGTTCCTCATTTATGAACAGAGTAAATGAATCGTGCTGCAGACGAAAAATATCAGCAGAGTAGGCAACTTCATCTAAATAGAAGTCTAGCTCCATTCAGTGTGTATAGCCTCAGCAAACCTAAAAGTACACTGCTGATGCTTTGTTTGCAGCGGCTTAACAGTCCATTTTAACGCTTAGCTGGTAAGAAAAGTCTGTTAAAAAATCCCAAAACAAAAGTTAACAGAAGCAGAGGCTCGGCGGCTGCTGTTCACTTTATCTAACAGGCGCGCGACAGTCTCGAACGGGATTCGACGGCGAACAGTAGTGCGTGTCCTGGCACATGGGTGTATAAATGAAACATAGTTAGTGGTAAAGTCCGAAATTTACTGTCAAATAAATACATCATTTTTGGTGAACAGGAAAATTAATTAAAAAAAAAAAAATAAACTAACAAACCCCAATAAAAATTTAAATCTTTAAGAAAAGAAATTAAAGGAAATATTTGCTTCGAAAACATAAAAAATTAAAATAAAACAAACTTAAAGGAACTAAACACAATTAAAATCAACAAGATTCAATTTAACAAAGTGCAGATAGTAAAAAAACCGACAAACGTTCTCCATAAATGTTCAAAATCTAAAAAAATAATAAATACTAAATGAGATGAGAAGAAATTTAAATATATATCGAAATAACGGCCATGCATATATTAATTTGTCTGTGCCTGATTAAATGTGTGCCATAAATTTGAATAAATTACATGCTCCAAGAAAAAACAAAATTTATGTGCTGCGCTAAATTACAATTACAAAAACTGTTGATTTAATATTATCGGTGAGTTCGCATGGTACAATCTCAATATATGTATCAGCATTTCAAATTAATTTATTAAACATAATTCAAACTGATTTTAGTCTATGCTTAAATTGTTAGTGGAAATAATATTAAAGAAGTTCAGATACAATCTGCATTTATTTAGCTTCCGAATCAACAAATTGTAATTTTGAATTAGATATATGCCTATTGCACATTGAACATGGCACAGGTTCCGGAAGAGTGATGAATTTCTCTCACAATTGCCACAATTCGCGAGTAGCTGGCAAAATAAATTCAAGTCTATTAATTCCAGCTTACAATTGGAAACGTTTCGCGTGGCTGCAACCCATTTGCTTGTGGAACTTTTAGGGGAATGCAAAAGAAACTGATTTATGGCAAATTCTGCTGAATCCAAATTGAGGAAATGACTAGGCAAAAGGCATTCTTGGTATACTTTTAATGTATGTAATGTGGGCGTTGCTGATGTTTCAAAAATTGAAAATTGTAAAAATGTTGTTTTCATTGCGTGGGTGTAGTGATAAATGCGAATGAAAATAAAATTAATTTATCTGCGGCTGGAAAATTTCCTATGCAAATGTCTTTTCAGCAAACAATTTAAATTCTGATGGAATTTATGATTGATGTGCCAGCAATTTGTACTGGAGCATCGTATACCAAACTTGTAGGCCACAACTGAGGAGCATATTGCATAGTCATTTTCATACTATATTCGTACCACATTTCATATGCCCATTTGGCTGCGCTCTGTCAATATGAAGCGAAATTTCTGCTCATTTTCACTAAGGCTGGGCTGACGAGCCCTCTCTCGCTAACCCCGTTCACCCTGTGGGCCCATTGTCAGTTCTAATGAGTTGTCACGCTCAAGTCACTAAAATTTATTACCAACCATTTTCTCCTTACTTTAAGAACCAGCATTTCCACATCGCTGATTGTCCCGCTGCACTATGCAATTTTTCACAGGATTCAACATTTGCTCTTCTTGTATACCCTGTGATCAGTCAAACTGGTAAAGAGAGTATAATACTGCTATGATAAAGTATGTAAAGTAATGATTACTATTTTAGATTTCGATTTCAATTAGTGCAATGGAATCATAATTACTAAGAAACAATTTGCCAAAGTGTGCGCTTTCTGTCTGAATTTCGCTGATGGCAGTGAACGCTGATGGCAGTGAACATATCTGTTAATGTATGTGTTTTATTGGGTATCATCTAGCCGGGGGATTGAAGCACTCTTTCATGTTTAGCAATCGGCTTGTTCATTCGCGGGTCACCCTCTGAGTTGACAGCCGATTAGTTTTGGGTCATTGGGCAGTTCACATTCGTTTGGTAAAAAGGCGTCAATGGGCACACAAAAGTGTCAGAAAGTAGCCAAGGTTTCCCCCGGCTCTTTTGACCCTTTTGATCGTTAGGAAGCGCTTCACATGCACGTATACCCGTATACGCATTAACGAGATGGCTTAGAGTCGTATTTAGTTGCGCCCAGGCTTAGCATAATTACAGGTAAAAGGTAAAACTCTTGTTAATAACTTTTAACTCGTTCTCCCAGCTGCTTTAGAAGTTTTGTCACTTGAAACTAGCCGAGCACCATTACTGCCACGTAGCTTGTGCGTGTGTGCATGTGTGTGTGTGTGCATGTGTGGAATAAGTTTTGGGCCTGGCCAGCCCCTAATGTGGGTGAAAGTAGCTGTGAAAATGGATTCAAAGTAGTTTACCCTACTTAGTATGACTACGTGTGGATTAACAGTTGGAAGTATTTCTAATGCTGTTGCCTACTTTACAGGGCATTCATTTAACATTTCTTGTAACTTTTCGAAAGGTTGTTAAAAACTTTACATATTGTTATTAACCAACAAAACAAGTTGACTTATTTTATAAAATTGCTTTTCTACCACATTTCTAGGAATTTTATCTGGTCTAACGTGCCCGACTAAATTACGCACAAAATGAAAATTAGCTTCTTATTTTATTTGGCACATTATAAAATTGTCATATTATACCTATAGTATTAATTATGTTCTATATAATAATTATCCGCCCTATTGGAAGTTTAAGACCATTTATTTCTACTTAAAGCTTCAAAATAGTTAGCATTTTTTCTCAAGCTTATCGCAACTTTTATGTATTTTATAATGTGTAAACAATACATAAATATTTAAAAGCAATTCCTTTAAGTCTTAAAAGCTTGCAAAATTATTGAAGTTGCACTTAAGTTAAGCGTTTACAGAATTCTTTATGTGAAAGTGCTGGAGTATGTTGTTGATTAAATACCAGTTTGTGAAATATAATGTGATAATTTAAGTTACTTTTTAAGAGGAATTTTAAGAGAAATGACAAGCCCGATTTGCTTTTCTGCTTGTTGGCATTTCGCCTATTTAGCCATCTTTGCTTTAATTGACATGCTTTTAGGTCTTGCGCTCTCCAAAGATGTGATCCCTTCATCTTTATATTTTATTTTATTCTATTTTATTTTATTTGGATTCGGACTGCTGCTGACCGTTGGGTTTTTGCTACTTAATGCCAACATCATAACATTAAATCCTCTTGGTCGTTCCTCGTTTAACTGGCGAGTATCATCTTACAAAAGGCTATTCTTAGCGCCGTTGAATTTTATTTTGATTATGAGTGGGCGACTGTGTGTTTGTGTGTGTGTGTGTTGGCCAAAATCACACTCGTAGCCAAAGAATCAAGTACACACCAATTTAAACTGGGGCAAAAGCGAAACTCTTAGGCGTTATATTGTACTTTGCAACCTTTTACTTTCGCCTGCTCTCAGCTGGGCAACGGGGCGTGTCTCGGCCAAGTTTGGTCACACTTCGTGCACTCTTGGGCTTGACTAATGCGCCCCATCAGGAATTGAGAAATGGCAGCACATCGCCTTAATTAAATTCTATATGTGAGCGCAAAAGATTAACAACAATGAAAGTGTTTCAATGCAAATGATGCCCTTGGCGCACGTTTTGTATGCTGCGCAAATAAATAAATATTTGAAGGTGAATGTAAACAAAACGAAGAAACTGCCCCCACTGAGGTTTGCCAGTGCTCGGTCTTGGGACCTGCCGGCAGCCAAAGGGACCGGAAGCGGAAGCGCACATTTAGCCTATGACGGAATGCGAATGCTGCAGTTAGTTTGCCTACCCGGCCGTCGCCATTAATATTTATTATGGCATCCGTTTTTATGGCACTTTAAAGCTGCCCGCCGTCGGCATTTAACGGCAACTTGCCACAGATTAACGCGCCGCGCACCACGTAGCATATAGCACGTGGCAGCCATATTTTAATGAGGTGAAAAGCTGCTTTTCCATGCAGTTATCACGAGAGCAAAAATATTGAATTTATTATAACAAATGGCCCATAATGGAAATAAGTGAATCCCTCATTTAAGAGCTGCGAACGCGTTGGCCCCCATCTTTGCAAGTCCTTGCCGTTGGCTACATATGAATACATTTTTTAAATTTGTATACAGTCACAGTTGTTCCTCAACAAGGCATTAACACTTTTTAAATACGGTTCTTAAAATTAATCCTATTGTAAAATTGTTCGCTCAAAATGTATTAATGCTCATTGTATGTTGTAGCCATATGTTGTTAAAGCTCCTTTTAATTATTGCAATACATAATTAATTAATTTTTCAATCCTGCTGTATTAAACACCAATGGAATAATATACATAAACAATCGTGGCGATCTCAGAAATGATAATTAATTATGGCATTGTAATTAGTAAATGAGAATATAAGGATATAACGAAGATCGTAAATGCTTAATCTGATGAAAATATATTGCAAAACAAAATATTTTCACTATTTTGCCCTACCTTCTCTTCGACCGATCTGCCCAATGGCAGCTATAAAATATAATGGTCCGATGTTTATATGATTTTGCATTTATGTAGGGAGCATAGTGCATAGTGGGTTTTGATATCTTGATAAACAAAATCTACTCTTTGACCGATTGTTCCTATGGCAGCTATATGGTATAGTGGTCGGATCCAGTCCGTTGCGACATATGTACTGCCATGCAAAATTTCAATGTGATAATTTAAAATTGTAGGACTAGTTCACATAAGAACAGACACACGGACGGACATGACTATATCACCTCGGCTCTTGAAGCTGATCAATAAAATATATATTTTATGGGGTTGGACTTGTCTTCTACTATGCGCTACCTTAATAATTTTTAAAGATCTTTGTTCGTATTAATTTGAGCGGTGTTTTACATTTTTCGAAAATCCATTCCTCCTTTGTGGAAATGGACGTCAAAGATTTGGTGGGTGAAGTTTCGCGCTCAAATTAATTTCCAAGTATCTATATGAAAAATCATAAAAGATGTGTTTAGCATTTGTTGCAAAATCCAAGATTCTTCGTCCGATTTGCTTCAAATTTATTTTCAAATCTCTAGTTTCAGCTTCCTAGCTCTTACGGAATGGGCTGTGCACTGATGTCCAATCAGTGAGTCAGTCAGTCAGACAGTCATTCATGACAAACAGTTTTATATATAGAGATATACAATCTACATTTAATATACGGATTCAAAGTAAGAATCATTTCTTTTTTAGAAGGAACTGCGCTGATGAAAGCGAACTGCTTCGAGTTAATCTGGGTTTATGCATGTAGCCGGGCACATATGCATAGTAATTGCATGCGCACTCTCGAGGACTCACATTTGTTAAAATTTGTTAGCTTTTGTTGTTGTTTTAATAAAAAGGAATAACAAATATCTTGAGCAAACATTTAAGATTTTCTGCATAGCTGCACTTGGCTGAAGCAGCTTATTTCGCACAAAGCTTTACCCTTTACTTATTTATTTTACATATTTTACGCTTGTATTCGCAACATGCAGAAATGTTGCCGTGCGAGTGCACTCAAAACACACTCGCAACCTGCAATTAACTTAAATTATTTTTCTAACATACTAGCAAACGTGTTTTAAAGAATGCATTGAGTATTTGTTTTGCCAAGACCCAGATGCAAGATATAACAAAAGTCGAGTACACCGCGATGCCAGATCAAGTGGCTTAATATGCCTTTGCCAAAGACATGGCCCGGACCGCGCTTAAGTCTCCTGGAAAGCAGCTGCCTTTCAAGCAGCGCCATCCAAGTACTTATCTGCATTTGCATTTCAATGTAAGTGAATTAGCTAAAGTTAGTTTTTAGTGGGCGTGACTCGACGGGCGCCTGCGACGACCTTGCCCCCTCGCAGCAATAAAAGACCTAATGGGAGCATAAGGATGAGCTCTCATTGTGCTGCTGCCAAAAAATTAGCATTGCATTTGGCTTAAGGTTGTGGTTTAGCCAAGCGCCTACAAATTGCACCATGTGCTAAATTAAAATTTCAATTGTTTTCTTTTTGCTTTCGTTGTTTTGTCGGTGTTCTTTTTGTTAAGCTAAAAATACAAGTGTAAAGTGGTTACCCATCTTTTAGAGAAGAAAACATAATGTAAAAGTTTAAAGTTTGTTGCCTGCTCGTGCCCTCGAGGAGTAGAAGAAACAAGTAAGTTTTTCCTGTTTGTATAGTTTATATAGGCATAAATTACCGAATTAAATACAATACTAATCCGAAAAAACTCTGCTTATCAAGTCCAACCAATAATCGAAATGGCATAATAATTACGAGCCTCGATTTTATCTTATGAATAATATTCCCAAATTTATTATTCACTTTTAGCAGAGCTATTTAAAGAGGAGGTATTCATCATGCGTATGCCATAATATGCATATTTATAAGGGCGCCTTAGCCAGGTCATAAATAGATCAGCCGCTAAGCCCGTACGCAGACGAGGAAGTACGCAAAGGCGTCCGCTCCAGTGGCTTATGCTCATGCTGGTTCCTATATTTGTTTGCTACTCGGTCGTATGTGGAGAGCGTGTTTGTTTGTTTGCCAAGGCAAGTCTGAAAAATGACTGAGTTTGTTATTCGAATTACACTTGATAGACTTGAATAATGTGGTTAATTATGCTGCTGGCGAATATGCGTGCTGCATAGCAAACAAATCTCAAGCAGATTACAAATCATTCTGTGTATGATGCACGCATGTATGTGTATGAGTGTTTGAGAAAGGTCAAAGGTCAAATGCTGGCTTAGTGGGTTCAGAGGCCAATAATAAGCAAGCCAAGAGCACCGATAAAATTGCTTGGCCCTAGAATAAATAATTGGCTTGTGATACATATTAACTTCAGGTCAAGTCTATGCAAAATATAAAATGTAACCAAAAGTGGATATTAAATTTCCGCATTCGACTTTCTATGCGAATCACTAAACATTTATTGAACTGTTAAAAAAACAGAACAAATTGCAATTATCTCTGCTTCGTCTTTGAAAAAGTCACTTCTTACCGACTCTGCTGATGAGAAATGTTATGGACAGCCCCAATCAAGTGTCGTGCCTGATTTCATATACTAAACATTCCAAGCCACAGGTGGGATTTCACTTTCAGCGACTATCTTCATAATGCCAAAGGACTTCTGAGTGCTTAGCACCTTAACATAATCAACAACAACAAGCATAACCACAAGAATGTTGGCTGTCAGCCTGAGTCTGAGTTCGCAAACTTTGCTTCCAAATTTATTATTACAAGCTGCGTGGCAAGCGCCGGATGGGTAAAGAGCATATCAGCAATTACAGGAACCGGCACGCACATACAACCCGCCCAATTTCAAGCACAATCAACTTTAGCCCCCATTTGAAGTCATGAAGGCAAACCAAACAACAAATGGCGACGACAAACCCGTCGACAACAACACACAAGACAAATAAAAATAAGGACGACTCCCGCGTGTGTAATCCACAGCGCAGCAGCGACTTTAAGCAAGAAGAGGCAGCTCCTGGGGTACGTAGAATGGGACATGGGAGTTACAGCTATCAGCTGTACGCATCATTTGCCAGGCATACGTACAAGTGACAACATTAAATAATCCATTTAATGTGCCGTGTAGATCATTTCAATGTTATCAGCGGCAATCTACATCGACTTGGGCGTGTTCGCTGGAGCACCGAGATGCTAAATCAATAAGTGCCAGCTATAACAAACTGCTCGGCGGGGCGTCGAACAAAGTGTAAAACAAACCATCTTTACAGCACAGACAGACAAACTCAGACAAATTTGGACCAACTCAGCAGACAGGACTCAAGTACTTGACCAACTGTGACAGGTAGTCGCAAAAAAAAAGTGTAGAGTAGCTGAAAGGTGAGACGAGAAAATGTTGTCGATGTTGTCGGATTCTTGTGGCGAGCTACAGAGATTCACAGCCAGCGAAAGCTACCATTTCTGTCATACAGATAGAACAGTAGAAAGTTTCTTATATATATTAAACTAAAATTGAAGCAGAAATTATTAAGCTGGGAAAGTTAAAAAGGGGAAGCAGCTTATATTGCAGCTTATATATTGAAATTTATTTTTAAATTCATTGCTGATCGATTGTTTAATGCTATTTTTATGATTTTTTTTCTTATTTTTTCTCAAAATAAAAAATTGGTTGCACGTTTTAAATCGTCGGAAATATATAATCAACACTTTCTTTAGATATGTATGTTAAATGTCTTTTTATACCCTGAACCCATTAAAAATGGGTATAAGGGTATATTGTATTTCTGCGAAAGCCAAATGTATGTAACAGGCAGAAGGAAGCATCTCCGACCCCATAAAGTATATATATTCTTGATCAGCATAAATAGCCAAGTCGATCTAGCCATGTCTGTCTGTCTGTCCGTCCGTCCGTCCGTATGTATGAACGCAAGGATCTCAGACCTATAAGAGCTAGAGACTTGAATGTAGATGCACCTAGTTCCCGCGCAGATCGAGTTTCTTTCCGATAATCGATAACTTATTCCGTTTCCAAGCAATCGATAAAAATCGATATCGATATCCTGTTTTTTGGCTAATTTTGGTAAATAGCAAGAGCTAGAGTCACCAAACTTGACATATAGCTTTTAAAATAGAATATATATATGTATTTGATGTTGGAAGAAGATGGTTCAGGGTATCCCCTAGTCGGGAGCTCCCGACTAGAACCTCTTACTTGTTTATTTTATATATGCATGTATCTATTATGGTTTCATGAGTTTTATTACTTAAACTTCTTTAGATATAATGATGTTAATTTAATTCTAAATTATTAAATCCTAATTTTTTTTCATAAATATTTTATTTAATCTATCAAAGCAAAATAAATTGGAAAACAAAATAAATTAAGTTAATCAAGAGTATTTATCAATTTTAGGAAAGGTTGCTTTAAAGCCACTGTGCATGGCATCAGCCGCATTTGGCCAAGTTATCAGTCAGTCTCTGGCATTGAGTGGGAGTCGGTGGTCCCTGCTCTGTGACTGTGGAGCTTATGAAGCGCCGTCTTTGGCGGCAGCATTTCATGTGGATATTGCCCATATGCTTCCTTGGTTGCCTTTGCCGTATTCTTGGCACTAATTGGCGGGCGCGACCCTCGGTGCCTGCTGACTGCCGTTTCGGGAATGTTTGTTTATTTATTTAGCGTCGACATTGAAGCTCACTTCAATGAGCATATCATTTGCGTGGAGTCTCTCGCTTTGCCCATCTACGGCACCGACCCGAAAGTGTTGCCTACTCCAAGACCTACAGGCTGCTGTGCAAAGTAATTTCCGTAATGAGTTCTGAGCACTCCTCCCAAAGTCTGTATTCACTTAAAAGTGTTTGAAATTTGAAATTTCATTTCAGTTCGTGCCTGAGCAAAAAGCAATCATATGACATGTGCATACATATGTCAAGTTGGTAAAACGTAAATTGCTTTTGTGCCCGTCGGACGCTTTTTATACCACGTACTCGGATCGGATGTTTTAGTTGTGTGTCAATGCGTGCGACATTTTATTGTTTTTTCACCCGTTCATGACCAACAATGTTTTAGTATTTAAAATAATATTAATATACAGATTAATTTAATAATATATAATATAATTTCATTAATATTTCTTAAATTATTTTTCCATATCAGAGCAACTGATGAAAAGGGTATCGCATAGTCGAGTGCTCGACTCACATGCTTCGTTCTTTGCCGTTTGCTGTTCATGTAATGCGATTAATTTTGATTAATTTTCTTCGCTTTTCCACAAATGTTTAAGCATTTTTTGAAGGCCATTTTCCTTTGGCTTGCGTTTAATCTACTTATCTTAATGCATTTAAAATTGTTGGCAAACTTTGCGCCACATTTGGCGTTTATAAAAAATCAATCATGCGACATGTGGTGCTGAAAACATCTTTAACGCAATGGGCATAAATCAAATCTATTTTGCTAGACAAAAAAAAAAAAAAAAAAAAAAACACAGCTACAATTTAATTAGCAAAATATGCGCACTTAAGCACTAAATAAACAGTTTGACACAGCATCAATTAACAAAGTGAACAACTAGGCAACTGCGCTGGCCCAAGCACTTAATTACTTAATTTATGCCTGAAGCGCCTTGCCTTGGGCGCTCGGTTTCAGTTTGGTGGCTCAGTCGAGGCTGAGGCGCAGCTTTCGCGAAATTGGATTAATTTGTTTACTACACAGCCGAGTGGAGGCAGACAGTGTGCCCAGAATGCCGGCACTGCCAGTTTTGGGCACTTAATGGGCCGCCACGTCGCGTAGTCGGGTAGTACCGCTTGTCGTTTGTCATACCTTTTTTTTCTTACCCTGAACCCTTTAAAATGGGTAAAAAGGGTATAATGTATTTGTGCAAATGAATGCAAGTATACATGGTCTTTATCACATCACAAGTTCGGTCGATCTCGCCATGTCCGTTCTCGCCATGTCTTCTGTCTGTTCTTCCGGCCGTCCGTAACGCAAGGATCTCAGAACCTATAAGAGCTAGATACTAGAAATTTGGAACGTAGGTTCTAATGCCCGCGCAGTACGACTTTATTTCCCATGATCCATAACCTGCTCCCGTATCCAAGCAATCGATAAAAAACTATATCGAATCCTGTTAATGAGCAAATCTCTTCGTTTTAGGAGCCAGTCACCAAATGTAAGTTCTTGAATAGTATATAAAGATGAAGTAGCTTTCATTTTATAATTTAAGCTTTTTAAAGTTTTCTATATCTCGTAGGGTGAGCTGCATTTGGTCTTGGTAGAAGAGGGTTCAGAGTATTCCCTAGTCGGGAACTCCCGAGTAGAGCCTCTTACTTTTTAATCCTACAGTCATTTAAAATTTTTAAAATTTCTTAGAAGAGGACATAATGGTTTTGTGCAAATCTATGCAACAGCCAGAGGGAAGCATCATCGACCGCATAAAGTAAATTTAGCTCTAGCCCTGTGCTTCCGCCTGTTTTGAAAGCTATAAGCACAATAGATCCGCTCCTCAGATCCGCCCATTTTCTGAACATAATAAAATACAATATTAACATTGATTTATAAGTAAATTTCTTTCGAAGCATAGCTGCACCTCATTCCCCCATTCAACAAAATCAAACATTTTAAGAGGGAAGCCTTGCTCTTGGTATATGTACAGATTTTACTGCCATATTTAAGCGCTGAAAATTTCATAAAAATCAGACAATACACAAGAATGCATATACCGTGCTGTGGGGTTGAGGGGTTGAGGGGGAGCGCTGCGTAAAGTGCACAGTTTGTGTAAGGGTGTGTGGGTGCGTGTGTATTAAAGGAAGTCGAAATGGTTACAGGATATATTGACAGGCACTCTAGACTAAAGCAACCTTACTTGTTCTGAAATCGCATGCATATAAAATACTAGGCCACATTGAAATATTAAATTGCTTAAAGTGTGTTGACCGCAAAGGAAGTCAAGAGCAAAAATTGAAGGTATATTTAAATTGAATTATATGTATTTTGGCCAACCAAAACAATTGATCAAATTACAGCCAAGTATGCGAGCAATATGGGGAAGCTTAAAGGATAGAGAAAACTAAAATAAAGAGACATTATTCAGACTGATGAATAGCGCTGTATCAGGAAAGATATATAGCCTGGAGAGCACACAAAACTTTTCAATTAAATCACTTTTATTACTTTTAAGATAAAGTTGAATTTTATTTTTAATTTACTGCAAGGAACTTGAACTGTTTTTCTGTAGTTATAAAACGCATAAGTTGTTATAGTTAAGTCTTTAAGGTGGACTCTTTTATACCTTACTTCTCTAGCCGTATTTATTTGAATCAGAAGTTAGCTAACTGCTTAAAAGGTCTTTAGCAGCTGCCACGCTGCTGACATCAGCAGACCAAATTGATCTATCAAATTCAAATAAGTAGCCGCAGTACTCGCCGCACAGCTGTCGGCACAATCCGCAACTAGCCGAAACTTTCCTGTCGAAAGTTTTAAGGCTTTCCCACACCCTCGCATTCCGGCTTTCCCTTTCTGATGCACATTTTTACGCATCGAAAATTGAGTTTAATTTCAGCGCAGGTGTTTCCGCACCCATTGCGCTCTAATGTTGGTTTTTGGCGCCGTTTCCTTTAGGATTTTCGCCTGGCCCGTCCGATTCGTTGTCGTTGTTGCTCCCCGTTGGACGATGCTAATTAAAAGTTTTCGCACAACTTTTTAGCAGGGTGTGTCGTCATTTTGTCAACGAAACTCGCCTAAATTTGCGCCAAAACTGTGCTTTAAATTTTCCCACAGAGCCTGGCTGACCCCAAACGGAATAAATATTAAAACTTTTTAATTGAAGAAACAATAAAACTGATAATAAATGAAATTAATAACAAAAACAACAAAACAAAGTATATGAAAAAGAAATGTTTCACCACTCTCTTTAACACTCGGCCACAACTTGGCATTTATTTGGTTGAAAATCAAAAACACAAATTATTTATTAAGTAAATTGAAATATTAATGCGTTTGTGTCACTTTTTATAATATTTACAATTGTATTCAAATTTATAATATATTTTTTTTAAACTCCAACATAAGTCAACCGCCTTAGTCCACCAGGCAAGAAAAGGACGAATCCTGGGATTGCTTGTTGGCAGAAAGAAATGATGTCGAATTGTTTTAGACGGAGTCCAAGTCTAAAAAGAAATAATACTATGCATAGTAATAAAGCATTTGAATAACTACACGAACCTTATTAAATGTTGGAAAGGGGCTCGGAATATAATCTTCTTTTAAGTTATGTAATCTTTTGAACTTTATCTTTCAAACATTTTTCACTAATTCCGTTTTAAGCCCACAATGAGTCAGCGCTAACATTCCACGCCCTTTTCACGCACTGCTCCTGCCGCCCGCATTCAATTCGAAAATGACAAATTACCGCACTATACAAATGTTTTATGTGAATTTTATGACTTTGAACCACAGCGAGAATTCACAAAATTGAAAAAAAAATGAGAAAAAATGTTTTTATGCGCATTGCATATTCATTAGAGATAATCATGCATTAAGTGGTCAATGCTCCGGCGGGTGGCCCTCCAGGCTGGCTGTTCTATGCCTAGGTCACGTGCCACGCATTACGCTGCGTATGCGTCATATGAACTGAGGGCTAAGCCTTCCTGACTTTTTTTTAAATATTTTTTTTTGCTGATGTTCACGTTTTTCCGAAGAGGTAACTGCTTTAACTTGGCTTATAAATAATATTTCCATAACAGAGCGGCGGCTAAATGAGCTTGGGCCGCATGCACGTTATGATGATGTCTGTGCCGCTTGCTTTATGCCGCGCCGCTGGTTTTAATGGAGGTGCCGCATTAATTTTGCATTTGTTGCAGCCTTTTTGACGGGGCCACAGCAGCAGGCGTCGGCTACTGCTCCTTGCCCAGGAGTTTACCGAACTTTCTGCATAATTTTCTCATAAAAAAACATGGCCAAAACTGTTACGACCACATTACCTGAATGTGTCTGCCTGCATATTCCCATTGCTTTAAAACATTATAAGTTCCACGCCCCCACGGTATGCCGCACTTGAAAATGTTCAGCTAAAGCTAAAAGGATTGAAATCAATGTGTGCCGCTCGATATCCATTAAAATAAACTTCCTCTAATTAGCTGCACTTACTTCCGGCCATTAAGTGCCATAATTGGGAGTGGACTAAGAGCAGCTAACATTTTAAGGTGGATATCGTTTGAATTTCGTTAAGCTGGGTTCATTTAAGCAAATGTTTATATATTAAACGGATATCTATGTGAATTACAGAAGTCCTTAAAACCTTATACGTTTAAACATTAATACAGCTCACATAGCGTATGTGTAATATTTATCAATTCCATAATATGCTAATTATTTCGGTCCACAAAACTTTCAAATTTACATTTATTGAGCTGATTAAAAGCTTTCGCTTTAGCACACTGGTCCACAGCGTATTTGAGGCCAACTATATTATTAGAAAAATGTAACAAAAGCTGAAAAATACGTAGCTTTAACTCGTACACCATTGTACAATTTTTGATCAATGCTGGATAATATGAGTTATAATATATTACGCACTTAAAGTTCCAATATTCAATTGATTTACTTTTGTGTCAAAAATTGTAAGCAATAACAGTTCATCTTGTGCTTATCCCATAAATCTTGGTTCTTGCCTATCTACAGCACTCTCTTTTTGCTTTTTTCGTGCTACCATGTCGAATGCAATCCAAATTTATTTTCTCTAGACTCTGATTTATTGTTTTGAATAAGTGGGTAAGCAAAAATATGGATTTGGTTTCGTAAGCGACATTAATTAACTGCTGAAAGAAAGTACCTACAAAAATAAGCTTCCCATAACACCAAGAGTATTGATAGACAATATAATAACCTAATTCTACGAGTGCTTCACTCTCGGCGGTTTCTTTAGTAAGTGTCCTCTCAGTAATATGTGTTTAACAAAATGGCCGATTGCATTGAAGAAACTATTATTAATTATTTATTAATGGTCGTCAAAACGATTGTCAACCTCACTATTTACTACAAAGAGTATAAATATTAAAAGCCAAAAGCATAATCAGAAAACAAAAATTTCTAATACCATCTCCGACACGATGGAGGTACTTTATTTTTGTGTGAGTGTGTTCGACGAAGGTATTCCTAAGGTCGGGCACGTAGGTGGGGATAAATAGCGATAGTTCCTGGTAAGTGAGGGTATGCAGAGCTGAAAGTAAAATGATTTGCTATCAACTGTTTATAACATTTATACATTCATATATCTCATAATATATATAAATCTTTAAATCTTCGCAAAAACTTGACCTTTGCTTGACACTTTGAACATTCGGCTATGAAACCAAATATATTTGTATTTATGTAGACTAGTGTCTTTTATAGCTATGCTAGCAACGGGTTAAGCCACCAGCATGTGCCCAAGCCGCATCGACTGTTCATTATTTTGTCATGCATTATTATCAGAAGTTGTAGACGCTGCGTTAAGGCTTTGCTGCTGCAGACATTTACGCCTGAACGGGAACAGCTTCTGGTTGCAGGCATTGCGGCCCGTATATGTGCCACATTGTATCACATATCATATGATGTGTGTGGTCTGGCCAGGACAATGGTCAACAGCTGTCAATTGTTTGACTTGCGGCTGACACTCGGCACTGCGAAAATTGATAAGTTTAATTAAATTTACATGGACGATGAGGAATCTGCCTGGCGGGCAGCGTTTCATTAGTTCCATGCTAGGCAACATTTCATTAGTTGCTGCCGCTGCACAAAATGGAATTTATTTGCACGTCCCGGCCGTTTGTAGGCCACATGCCAGTTGACGCCTGCTCGCATACGACCTTGCCCACCATTCAGGATGACGACGACCTACCCAATATCGTTTCAATAAAGAGAATATTAGCACAAATAAAATATAGAAAGGGCAACTGGAAATGCGCAGCTTGCGGCCATTTTCGTTGGCTGCAAACTAAACAAAAATACTCACAGAGGTGGGGTTGGGCGTAGGCCAGCCCTGGCATGCCAGGTATCTGAGATAAGAGCACAGCCAGGACGGGGCGCGTGGGTGGCATTGGGCGTATTAAAGATTATGTCACAGCCAGCCAAAAATATGCGCCAATGGTATTTTTATATTCTGCGTCAAAGTATTTAGGCAATCGGTCGGGGCGGAGCAGACCCAAAAAGCCGCAGTTAATCGTTGATATATTTAAAAAGAGCTTAAAAACCAGACGCTACTTTGCGTTTATCGGCTTATCAGTTTATTCCAAGGCAAAGCAATTGACCCCTACAAGTGTGGCCTCTAAAGCTTATCGTTGGGCTCAAGTGTGAGAGTTTCTCACTAAGCTTACTATAGAATACCTATTAGGCTGCTCGTGATAAGAAGTTAATAAACTGGGTGGCTGAAAGAACTGTTAATATAGGCAAACAGCTAATTGGTTTTCTCGAAAACTAAACCGGAAAGGCCTTTTTCCTTGAAGCCTCTTAATTAATTAACTGGTTGTGTGCTAATATTTAATGAGCATAACGTGTTCCAATTGGCGCATAATTCAATTTCCTTCACGATATTGTCGCCAGGCTATTATCAGGTAACGCCCACTCTTATTTGCCTATTTTTGGGCATAGGTCCACTTAGAATGTCGCCGTGTTGCCAGGCATATGCTGCTGCTATTTTCCAGCTGTCATTTCCGGTCAGTAGGCGGCGGGAATATTGTTGATATTGTTGCTCCCAGCGGCAGTTGAAGCCTATTTTTCTAGTGTAAAAAGGATATCCGCCGTTGCCTAAGGCCTAACAATTTAAGACCAGGCTTCTGTCTACTCAGCAGTTTGTGAGTTTATTTGCTTCCACATTATGTGGCAAAAGCACTCTTCACACTTGATTGTGAACTCTAATGAACCCAAATTGCTATTTGAAAGTTCTCGAATTTGTGTTTTCAAGCAAATATCAACAATTTGTGCAAATTGTTGTTTCTCTTTCTCGGTTTTCGTAACAATGGACGCATTCAGTAAGCAATTTCCATCAATAGTACATTTTTTTTTTTTCTCTTTTTCGAGCTAAAAATGTTCTTCCTTTTATCATGATATATTTAGTCTACAAACACATATCTGTAATTAACTAGTGACATGTTGTTTATAATATATATGTACTGTGAACATGAATCAATAATGCTGCGCTCAGCTGGCGGAGTCGGCTATTGTCTGTCAGATATTATTTCGAGAATAATTACTCACTGCATCAATTATAACTTATGTTGTAAAACCCATTAATGAATTCTTGATAGGCATAATTAAAATAAATCTTTCCTCTTAAAATGCTTATAAAAATAATCAAAATGCATTAGACTTACACGCGACTTGATTATTGCTATAGGAGAATTTGTAGTCCTCGGTTGCTCTTATTCTATTTTTTTTTTAGGTAAGGCGAAAGCAAATTAAAGACATATATTTTAATGATGTTTTAGGGCTTTTGCTTCGATTTTCATGCATTTCTACCAAAAGTTGGGATTATTTTCTCGAAAAGTACCGAAAACTGTACAAATTTATTTTTAAGCCCAATTGACTAAAAATTCCGCCTTTCTACCAAAAATTGCATGGAAGACTTTTTTCATTTGTTTTGTGAAAAAGTACGTAAAAGATGCCGTCATAAAAATACAGACCATAAAAATATGAGAATTGTTTTTTTTTTGGTTTTAAAGCGTGCGAATGAGCAGAAAATTTCCATAATCTTACATTTTAGTTAGTTTTCTGGCCAAGTTTGTAGCTTTAATTACCAGACACTCACATTTTGTACGCCTGCACAATTCGCCTTCCTGTACGTGTGCCGCCGCCCATTGGCCCAGTCGAACAGATTCGTTTTGGACAGAGTCCGAACTGCTGTTGCCCCTGAGAGTAGGCAACTCGGAATTGGACAGTTGGCGAACAACATTTTCGCACGCAACAAAGTGTGAAATGGGAAATAAACAAATGTCTGGCTCATTTTGGTGTACATTTTTACTGTTCATTAAATTTGCCTAACTGCTTAACATTTATAATTCACTTTTGCTTGAACATGCTTATTTATTTCCCTCCTCTTTTTTTTTTTTGGTATTTTCTGCGTTACTCAACGAGTTTCACTTGCGTTTTATTTGCAGCAACAGCAACAGGGCAACAACAACATGCAACCAGAGCGGCTACATAGTTGAGACGTATGAAAATGCGTCCCCACTACAACAGCAGCAACGGCAACAATACCAACAAAATTAGCGGACACATCAATTTCAGCTGGCAAAGGCAACTTAATTAAAAGTCATTGGCCAGCAGCAATTTTAAGCTGTTGTTTGTTGAAATTAATTGCAATTTATTTGGGTGCTCGTCGAAAACAAATTCGGACACATTTTTTTTTAATGCTGTCACACTGAGCAGTTGGCACACACACCTACCCAGTCACCCCACACACAACAGAGTGTACGAAATGGTGTTCGGTGTTGCAAAATGCATGCTGATGCTGCTGCTAATGGCCTGCGAGCTGTGCCAAGCGCAGCAACAACAGCAACAATTGCAGCTACAACAGGAGCAGCGGCAACAATTGCAGCTACAACAAGAGCAACAGAAACAGCAACATTTGAAGCTACAGCACGAGCAACAACAGCAACAATTGGAGCTACAACAAGAGCAGAAGCAACAATTGCAGCTACAAGACGGGCAACAACAGCAACAATTTCAGCTACAACAAGAGGAACAGCAACAACAAAAATGGCAGCTACAACAAGAGCAACACCAACAGCAACAATTGCAGCTACATCAAGAGCAACAACAACAGCAATTGATGATGAAAAGCCGAAAACGCGTAACACAGCAATTAAAGCCGTTGCCAGGTATAGATGGGGGGACAATAATGACGGTGAGAAGTCAAAGTTCAGGGCTAGCCGCGTTAGCTTTAAGTGGCAATTTGAATGCAGCGACTACAGCAATGCCAGAAACGAAAACAAGAGAAGGCACTATAAAAAATGATGGGGGTCAAGCCGAGGCAGCTGTTGCCGCTGGGAAAAAACTAAAACTGCCTGCAACAGAATTGAGAAAAACAGCAGCAATATTGCAACCATTGACAACAGCAGCATCAGCAACACATACAAAAAATATCTCATACGCAATAGCGGCCACAGCAATGCCACTGAAAACTAAACGCATTGCGCCTACAGCAACATCGACATCAATAGCAATAACAACAGCAATGTTGGCAACAGCAACAACAAATTCAACAGCTGTGGACAACACAAAAGTCAAATTAAATATAATACAAACGGAGGCAACTGCAAATGCAACATTGCTGAACGCAGAAGCCATCATAAAAGCAAATAATAAAAGTAATTGGCAAACAGCAACAACAGCTGTTGGCGCAGCAGCAACAGAAAAAACAACAGCAACATCAACAGCAGCAATTGAAGGTAGGCCGCGCTGGCTGGGGGCCACAAACATGTCGCAACTGAATGCCAATATATTGAGTAATCCGCTGGCCAGCAGCGCCCCGGCAACTGCCTCCGGGTGGCCAGTGAAGCATGCCGCCGTGCTCGAGGGCGACGTGATACTCGGTGGCCTGATGATGGTGCATTCGCGGGAGGACAGTATTACTTGTGGCCAGATCATGCCGCAGGGCGGCATTCAGGCCCTGGAGGCCATGCTCTACACCCTGGACCAGGTAAACAAGCAACAACTGCTGCCAAATGTAACGCTCGGCGCACATTTACTGGATGACTGCGACAAGGATACGTATGGACTGGAGATGGCTGTCGATTTCATAAAGGGTAAGTTCAGCTCGTATCTCTTCCGTATCGCCCCGCCATCCCAACTGTGCGCGATAATTGCGCTGTAATTTTGAATATTTATGAGGCGTGGCACATTCAAAGCGTTAACGCTCATAAAAAATCTTTTGTTGTTTTTGTGCATTTTGCGTAATACTCGCCCAAATGCTGTCCATTAAACAGGCACAACAGCGCAAAGCCATTCAAAATGAATGCAACTTGCGTCGCTGTTGCCACTTTCCGATTACCCCTTGCCCTCTGTTGCATTTAATTAGCATGCACTGACTCCCCTCGCAACCCAGCATTCCCCTGACCCGTCAGGGCTTGCTGAAATGTGTTCAAAGCAGCTTAAAGTTGCTGCACGTTGGCAAGGACATGGACAAGTGGACCTGGACATTACTTATGTTTTGCTGATATTGCTGTTGGGGATACTTTTTGTAAATTCCGTTTTGGGGTAAAAACTTTTCAGCGGAACAAAGGTGATTTATTAGCCCCGCTCCAACTTGACAACACTTTAGTTTCAGAAAAATCACTAGTCATCAGTAAGAATCCACTGTTTAAATGAGCTTGGTGGACAGGGACACGTGCACCACGAGCCAAAAACGTGAATAAACAAACAAGCGTGCTCTAGGCAGGATTGCCCAACTAGCAGATACCCCGCACGGTACATACAAAGCTCTGAGCGGAAAGCCTTCAAAATTACTTTCCCACATGTTTTAGTTACACTTCGAAAGACACTGTAAAAACTCTTAAATAATGGGCATTTGCATTGCTTACAGAGCATTACGCAGTCGCTTACAACCAACTGCAACATTCTTAATTGCTTTTTGTGCTTTAAATGCCGCGAGTATGCTGTGTAATTTAATTGAACTGACAGATAAGTATGGGAAGGGCTGTGCACCGTTGGTCCGAGGTGAAAATTAATACAGATTTAAGTGCTACAAAGGCGGTCCTAGCGCAAAGTACTCGTAAGGGAAGCGAACAATAACTACAAATACATTATGTGCATTTATTTGATCGATATGAAACAGCATCTTATATTTATTATTCCAAATAAAAATTTCAGAATAGACAAAAATGATCTATCCTCGAAATATACCAATTTAGCAATGCATCACACCTAGCTTTGGGTATATGATAAGAAGTCTAGGAAATTTGGCTTCTGGGAATCTATAAGAGTGAATAGTGAATAGTGTAGCCATATACATTTAATTTCCGAAAAGGAGACAACAAAAATTTGATTGTTTTTGTTGATGGGATTTATATGATTTTTTTTGCATAAACATGTTTTAATATTTTTGTCTACCAACTATTTATAATGCAAATGCATTTTAACTAGAATTTCGCGGAAATGATATCTAAATAATTCACCGAAAATGCTACATTTCTTCGGAATTCAACGAAATACCGTTGAATTAGCCCAGTTAATCGGATCAGTATATACATATGTATATTAGCGTACGGCATATATGGGCATTTTCTTTTTGTTTCGTTTCCGTTGACCTATATGTGAGCAGCAGGCGCGACAGATTTTAAATTTAAGTGTTGTGTTAATTTTTATCGGTTAGCCGCAATGTTTCAATTGCCTGTGGCACATTAAATTTCATAAATTGAAATAACGCCGAAACTGCCGCCTGATCGCGCTGCAAGTTGACATCACGAAATAGTCAATTTAATTTTTTCATTCACATTTATTAAAAGTACATAGCACATGGGCAAATTGAAAATCAAACATGAGCAGAGCTCAGTTAAAATGCCAGGTGCAATCATATTTTTATGACAGTGCCATTATTTATTTACTACGCCCAAGGCACGGGGAATACAAGTGCCATTGCATACATGAGACATAAATAATTTTTAATAAATGCTGTGGGTAAATTATGCTGACAATTAAATAAAGCAAATGAGAGTGCCAGAGTCCCATAATGACAGCCTGACTATCAGATATGCTGTTTATGGGATCTGTCACAAAGCGATCAGATTTGGCATGTGAAACAGAAGGGAATATCCAGACTGGAAGGTACCCAGCAGTATGATGGCCAGCTTGGCCTTCGTCAATTATTGTGCAGCTAAAAATCCGCTTTGCAATGTTGTTTGAGGAAAAGGCATTTTGATGTTTGTGAGAGCTTTATTTGAAATAATTATATTCCTTTAAGAAAAGTAAGTGTGAAAATATAAAATAGCTTGTCTAGATCGGACTGACGAGCAAGGCAATAACAACCTAGTGCTTAAATATATATGCATAAAATTATTTAAATTGGATAAGTCTTGGTCTGATTATGATGAAAATTTGAGCGCAAGTGTCACATACCCTGTAACATACCCTGTACTGCAAATAATCGATGCTGTACAATAAATAAAAAAACAATTAACATTAAATAGCTTCCGCCAAAGATGCAATTCATTTTTGCAAAAGCTGTGCATACAACAGTCAAGTGTCGTTAACACCCACACACACACACTCACACTTACACACACACGCTCGCTCACTGCTCGTTTAGATAGATAGGGAATTCAATTCAAATGTTTACATATTGTAGAGCGCATAGCCAGCTGTAAGCCGCAAACCAACCGCAAATAAATACGTAGATAAAAACAATATGAGCGTAAATGCTTGTAGATGCGTAAGCCCATTAGCCTGCCTACAATAGCGCAAGAAGCTGCAGGCCCTATGAGAGCAGGAGGCAAACAAAAAACATGTCTGCTCACTGTGTTAAACCATTTCAATAGAGATGTAAAGTTAGAAAGTGAGAGGGTCTGTGTGAAGAGGGAAAGGGGCTAGGGGTATGCAGAGCACATGTATTTGACAAGTTAGCTGGCAAGTTCTGGCATAGCTTCATTACAATTCAATTTGCAAATTCGACAGCGTCATACCCATTGTCTCCAATATTAATACCGACTTTCATGGGAGGGAATAGAAAGAGGATATACCACATGAAGCTCTCTATTTGCAAGCCCAGGCACGTGTGATTGTGGGTTTCTGTCTCAACAACAATGCAGTCGTTCAGTTGTTGTTCCCTTTGCTGTTCGGCACTTGTCATTTGTGCTCAACAATTGTCTTTGTAGAGGGCATATCATTCTTCACGGTCCTTGTCGCTCTTTGTGTATCCTATAGGATATTGGGTATAATTAGCACTTTGTCAATCCGCTGCTTTGTGTGTGTGCGAGTGTGTTATGTGTTTGTGCTTGTAATTTCAAATAGCAAACTAATTGGGTTAAACAAAATGCATTCGTTTTCATTCTCTTTGTGTCACTCTTCCTGTACACATGTCCTTTACTGTACGTTGAACCTTTCGCCTCAGTCCTTGTCGTTTGCTGTTTAACATTCTCTTGCTTAACAGCCTTGTGGAAGCTGTTGTGCGCTGTTAAGTAACCGACTGAAAGCTTTCGTTTGCGGTTCATGTCCTGGCTATTTTTGGGACTAGCCCGGTCCAGCGTTCAGCCCATAACAGCCAATTAACATTTTTGGGACTACTGTTACTGGTACTTTCTTTAACATTTCGTTTTGCATCTAATTTTTATAAATAAAAATTTGCAACAAAGTCAATGAATTATTGACATTTACAAGATCTTATTGCTACGTAAATAAAGAATATTAAATTGCAATATTTTCTTTTGTTTGTAATACACTGTCTGTAAATTACTGTCTTAAAATCTTGAAAGCATCCCAAAGTACGCATCATTAATGTCAATAAATAAGATCGAAATTTGGGCTAAATAAACATTCTTGCGGAATTCAAGCCGAAATGTGATAGAAAATAAAATTCGAATTTACCATTAGATAATTGGAATTATTATTTATTTCACGGATGCAAATACATTGAAATAAGCAATTGAATAAAGCAAATTAAATGCCTGTAGTTTATTGAATATATTATGCATAATAATTGCGGTTGAAATGCAGGGTAACACGATTCATAGGTTTTTGAATAATTTATAGGTTCGCAATTAAAATCATTTGGATGTAAAGTACGGCCATTAATGTTGTGGAATTAAATGAGCTGCATTTATAGTAAATTGCGTCCTTTGCGGCTATAATAAATATGTAAATAATAAATGCGTAAATACTATGCGTATATGACCGTAAATCAATGAATATAAACTGTTTATATTGGCTTTAAAAACCAGAAAGGGGAAAAAAGAAACCCGAATTCCTTTACGATTTGGCGACAGCAGCGCCACGGAATCAAAATCCGAATCCGCAGACTTCACTGACCCAGTTATACACTTGTAAATTGAAATTTTATTTTCTCGTTCCGCACACACAGGCACACACGCACACAACCACACAACCACACACACGCACACATCCACACTGGCACACCCTCATCAAAAGGCATATAAAAAATGTTTATTTGCCATGACGCAGCGGCAACTCTGGCAACGCTCGCTTCATATCTGTTTAATTCGCCGCTGCCCCCCTGCCCCCCTTCCCCTCATCCGACCCATCCACCAACTTATCTACTCTGTTGGCTACTCTTTGTTTTTGTTGCTCTTCTTCTTCATGTTCGTTCTGATTGTTGTTGCTGCTGTTTGGCACTTAATGGAATTTGCGGCTTATGCGTTACGCATGCCAGGCATTATCCTTCCTTCGCCTGCCTTCCGGTTCCTGCGAAACGAGAGACGCGCCTTTTGCCTGCATTCACGTCTGCTTTTGGTTTTTTCCTAGCACATTTTTTTCTTAAAAGTTGGCTTGCCGCTTTTCTTGGCTGAAAGTTTGCCTTTCGTTTTCCGACTTGCGTTTGTCTCGACTTTTTCGTATGGGTCCTGTTCTTCCAGCTTTGACTTTGATTGCTAACAAGATTTTATTGGCCAACTGTTCTGTTGCTCTCACAGCCTAATTTACTTACACAAATGTGTGCATATGTGTACATATGTCTAGTAGTATTGAACTAGTTTAGCCGTAGGCTGCTCAACATTTTTCTACACTCAAATCGCCTGAGCTCTAAGCCGCTTACAAAATGTTTAATAGGACTCACACATACAAACACACACACAAACACATACATATGTGTGTATGTGTATGATAATTTATGCTGTTGACAACATATATTTTTCTTCTTCGATTGCGCATATCAATTTCCAGTTGCCCTAAAGGTATGCAACGTGAAACTTGAAGCAATTGAGCAGCACCAGATCCCACATAGGTTTCAGTTATGCCCTGTCTTCGCTATCCTTGCCCTTAGTTTGTTTTTATATTCTTGGAAATTTATCGGCTGTCTGCTTCGGCAGGGTATTTTTCTGTTGTCTTCATTGTTGTTCTCTGTTGGTGTAATGCTATACTCTAACAAAGTGTTTTTTTTTTTCTTGTGCTCGCTTGGGTTATAAGGAATCGGGATAACAATAATATAAAAGCTACGTGTGTTGCAGGCATCTAACAAAGCCTTAATATACCCTGTAAAGTGGGAAGACTGGATCAGTTACTTTTACGAGATAATAAAAGTTACTTTAAATTTGCACTTCGCAACTTAAAAGATTTTATTCTTAAAAATATATTGGCACATTGGGCGTATATACCCTGTGGTAAATATAAACATTAACCGTCACACAGTCTAGCATACTCCTCACCTATCATTTCTTTCTATTGTGTGTTGCCTTGCTGTTCGTGGTGTCTGAAGACCTTTTATTGTTGTTTTGATCAGAGAATTTATCGTGGCTTTGGCCTAGCCTTTGCTAGACCCTGAACTGCCTGCCGGCACTTGACTGTTGACTCAGTTCACAGGAAGACTGCTACCCCCCCCCCCCCCCCCCCCCCCCCCTTACTACCCTCTCCTCCTGTACCATCATTTGCAGTAATATCTATTATTGCATTGTTCACATTGTGCTCATTTTGACTTGCATCTGCCAATTGAGCTTGCATTTGCTGAAAGCTGCATTTTAGCAGAGCCCTTAAAAGCTTAAGTACTCTCAATTATAGATTTTAATTCAATCGAAATATGCCGAAGGATATAAACTTAAAATCAAAAATGATATAATTATTTTAAGCAATAAAATGCACAAAAAGTATGCATAGAAAAAACGTATAAAAACATTTATAGGTAATCATCATTTTATCATGTGGATAACACATACAAATACACAAATCACATACAAATACAAAGACAACATAATCTTGTTGAATATAATGTTAAATATGCATCAAAGCACAACATTACTGAATCAACATACAATTGAGAATATAATAATAATTCTGACAGCCTTATGACGCTGAGGGTATATCCCATATATTGAATAAGCGATTTATATACAACCTAACTTCACTTGAAGCCTTGGGGTCTGCAGATTAGCCGAAGCCCCGCATATGCTTGTTTTGTAATTTACAAATAGGGAGCCCTTTGGGCCATGACCAAAACTCCAGTGACTCGGCTTGTCACTTGTAAATTACAAACAGGGAGCCCTTTGGGCCATGGCCAAAACTCCAGTGACCCAGCTTGTCGCTTGTACAATTTAAATCTGGTAATTTCTGGTTGTCCTGCAGGGACAGGAAACAACTAACCAAGCGGCTAACAAATAGCCTCTGGCACCCGCTTCGTGGTCAGTGGCTGCAGTTACAGTTGTTGGCAGAATCAGTTACACAAAGCTAATTCTTGATTCCATTACAGAACAGTTTACTATTTGGCCACTGACACGTTTTGTTGTAGTAACATTTCAACTGTTGTATTTGCTGTAGTTTTTCTGGCTGCAATAGTTTTCTGGTTACCAACAACGTCACATAATTAAATAATTTATGTGCGGAAGACGTGTGACCATGGCTCGGGTTAGCTATCTATGACGTTATAAATTGGGAGTTGAAATTGTATGAAAACATGTTAAACCAGTTATTTTCAAGTTTTCTGATCACATAGAATTAAACATCCTAATCAAGTATATTTATAATTGATAAGAACAAAAAGAAGACAATTAAGAGAGTGAATAATTACTGGCCGATACTTGGAAAAATAATTTTTTACTTAAATAAATAACAGTCTTTAAATTATAAACGCATATCACTCTGCTGAATGCGCTGTCCTGATAGCCACATAAACTAGAAATGTGGTCTAAACAGTTTCCCCTGAATGTAGTATGCCAGTTGTGCTGTATAACAGCTGAAAAACTGTTATATAGCTTCTCCAGCGCACGCTAACAAGTGTTTGTTCCATTCATAAATTGCCTTGTTGCCGACTAACCCAGTGCCCCGAATTCGACGGTTACAAAGTGCTTAAACTGTGCTACATGTACTAAGTTTTTAGCACACATCCCCAACAAAGCAGCTCGTGAAGCAACGAGAAAACGAAGAACCGAGTCCTCCGCTCGGGCGTCCGTTCAGCCTGGCGGCAGTGAAGCATCGTTTGCGTCCTTCAGTTGCACGCCGGCCATACAACCATGCAGACGCACCTGCGGCAGCTAACAAACAGTTATCACTTATCGCTTTGAAGTGAACGTTTGAACAGTGTAACGGTTAACGGTTTATGTGAGTCCCAAGAAAATCGCAAGTGTATCAAATACTCGGAAATAAAGATATTAAAAATAAAATCTGATTTTTATTTTGCGAGAAATATTAATAAGCTAACAAAAACAAGAAAAAAAACATAGTGTTATTTAAAAAATTGTTAGTGTGTTAAGAAAAGAACGAAATATAAAAAAAGGAAATCCCGACTTTTGTGCGCATTGCGAAAACTAACTAAATAAAATTTTTTAATTGCTTTAATATCAGAAAACTCAAATTTAAAAAAAGAAAATAATATTAGTCCGTTCTGGCTTGTCAAAAGGCAATAAAAATATAATTGTATATATAAATGACAAAACAAAATAAATTGAGAATTTGGGGACCCTTACTTTCTTTAGCTTCTTTTGAAGCCGCAAAACATAAATATATACATAAAATCCTAAGTCGCATCTATTGCGAAACTAATTCAATTATTCTAATACCTAAATAACTTCGAGGGCTCGTTGTATTTTTAATTCCGGTTTGCAGAAGCCAGCTAGAGCACAGCTCGGCTGTTGTCCTGTTTGTGGGGCCGGTGTCACTTCAAAAGGGACCAAACAAATATTAATTAATATAAATCTAAATGGAATTCTGTGCACTTCGGCTGGCAAACTCCAGCAACGAAAAAATTGTTAAAAATGAGCGAAGCAAAAGTCGAACAAAGTTTGCGTTTTGCTTTATGTTCTACCTTTAATTATAAGTTGTTTTTTAATTCATTTCCATTTGCTGCTTTGGCGGGGGCTGCTGAATAGACACTTTTTTATTCTTTCGAAATTGAAAATAGGAAAAGTTCATTGGCTGAGTTTGAGGCGTTGAAGTATTTTAATTAAAGTGCTGGCAGGACAAGAAGCAATCAGATTTATCGTTGTGCTGGCAACCAGCAGCTAGCACTCATTGCAAAGTGCCTATTAAATCTGATGCTTCGTTCTTCACAAAATTATTTTGTTGTTTGTTTAGTTTTTAACATACCAAACAAGTTTTCATGCCTTGTCAAAACGCTGGAACAATTCCAGAAAATATAATTTTTCACAATTTTCTCACACATTAATTAAAATATGTATGCGCCTAATAGGCCTGTTAAAAGTTGATGCATAGGAAATAGGGCGAAATGTTTAGGTATTATGCAAAGCCGTTCTTCATACGTCACGTAGGCCGCAGGTATGTTCCAGACGTCCTCTGATAAAATTCTAGACCAGCCGAAGCTAATGAACGAAAGCCGGACGTCCTAATAGGCAATTAAAGCCATTTATAACTAATTAGAAAATTATGCAAAATTTTCTAAATTTCCCTCTTGCATGTGTGGTAAATTTGTATCAAAAATCACAGGCCATGCAGAGCCCAGATAAAAGCAGAGTCGAGTCATGTGAACCCAGGGCCTATAAAAATTAAAATACAATTGCCCAATGTGAGTGTGGGTGTGTGTGTGTGTGTGTTGAGCGGCAAAATCTACTCCACCATGCTCAGCAGCACCAACAGGATATTTAATTTCCTTGCCTGGGCAACAAACGCCTGTCTTTTGAAAATTTTATTTCCAGTTTAAGCGCATTAGCAACAGCAGCTCGTAACGTACTGAAAGGCGAGCGCATGGCAGGATATAGGTTGGGCTAACCTCTGTCTAATAATTACAAGAGCTCCGGTCTTTATACAAATCTCCAGCTTAGTTTTCATTGTAATGTGTGCAGATGTTTCAGATAGTTGAGTCACGTATTTTGTGTGTGCTGTGATAAATTCGGCACAGACCCGGAGGGCCAGTCGTTGACACATTGTCGTATGAGCCCGAGCTGACCTCTGCTTAATTACAATAGGGTCCCTATTAATGAAGTCGGTCAACTCGTCCATAGCATTTGTTCTATCAGCTGTTTCTCCCTTTTGTGTAATTAAATCCTTTGTTGCCAGCTTTGGAAAATGTTACAATTGCCACCTGAAGATTTCTACACAAAAAGTTCCACTGATGGCAGCTAATTTTTTAAATACTTTCTCGTATTTTTAGGCATTCATTTTTGAGAGGTTAGTTTCCAAAGTGAAAGCTTTATCGAATTACAAATTGTGTTAGCACGTTGCAATTTTCTAGCTGCAGAGTTAAGTATTAAAATGCGCTTTGGTATGCATGGCGAGCAATATATTTTAGAGAGTTTGCAGGAGCAGTAACTGAACGCAGACTTCAGATGATAAATGGCTTGGACAATAAATTCCCCCAGTTATAAATTCGCTTTGAATTTGCCATTGTCGTTGCCATTGCCATAAGCCAAAATGGCAACTGAAAGCAATAAACTGGGGGAGAAAGTAAAGTATATGCTAGTTAACAATATGATTTATTTCATATTATTTTTTACTGGAATCTATTGAATATTCCACTCCAAAATACATTTGCCGCATTTTATATAACTATTTATATGGTTTCATATTAAAGTGGAATTATTGCTTTAGCTCATTAAATTATTTTCTAAACTAAAACTATTTGTAACATTTACCAGCGTAAGCCCTACAATGTATGTCAGTGCTCGTTTGGCATTTGTATTTTAATGCACTGTAATTAATTATGCTGGGGCCAGGAACTGTTCCTCGTCTGCTGTCGTGTACTTTGAACATGCATTTCACTGGAAGCTGCAAATTTGCAAACATTTTAGCTTTATTTATAGCGTAAAACTTGATTTCAATTAATGAGCAATCTTTAGAAATTTAATGCTAATTACCAATAACTGTACAGCAGCCCGCACGTTCCGCAAATGCGAACTTCTAATTTGGGAAAAATGTTCGCTCTGGCGAGAATTGATTTTGTGTATATGAATTTGCCAGCGCATCGCATGGTTGGCAAGCTGCTCGTAAAACTCAAGCAACGTGAGCATAGCTGAGAAAAGCGAATTAATTATGCCACATGCAACTTGGGGCGATAGGTAAAATAAATAAATGTGTATAATGCTCATTAGCCAGCGATCCAGTGATCCACCCTCACACATGCGCAGCGAAAACCGTTAATTTATTTATGGCCCAAAGGAAGCTTTTAAACCCCGCTTACAATGTGTATTTGGCATTAGCTGTTGGCCAGACACGCCATTAATTCTCATGAGTAAAATAATTAGAAAATCAAATAGTTGCCCAGGCAAGCAAATAAACGTCACCAACGGATAGCATTCAAGAGCAGACGGCAAGAGGGAGTCAAAATGACGCACACCCGGAAACGGAAATAGCGCAACTGCGCCAAACTTTAACTGGAGCGAAAAGTAAGAGGTTAGGCGCTTAAAAAGTTGTACTGTCGCCAGACAAAACAGGCCATCTGGGCTGTTCCAGCATCACAAATCGCCCAGGTTGATTTTAATAACGAACGATTGTTCCTATATGAGGTAAATGATTTAGTTGTAAGGTAAGGCAAGTGGTAAGGTGTTTAGACTTAGTATGAGGTATATGATTTGCTGGCCATGTAACTATACAACTGAGTGACTAGTTTGTAAAGAAACAGATACACCGACTGATACTGATTTATGACTTTTATATGAAAAGGCCTCGGATATGCCTGCCTCTATTCCTTGAAATTTGCATCACATAATTAGAATAGTACCCTTCAGTCACCGCCTCAATATACATTGAAGAAACTGAAACTTGGAATGCGCCCAGTAAAATATGCAAAAATAAGAGAGCGCCATTCATGCTCAGGTAGCTCTGCGGTTAGTGAGTGTTGCCAAAAAACTTGACAAGCATGCGGTAGATTTTCGCTCTTCCGCCTGCGCTTATAACTTATGTATTTGTCGGAGTATTTCATGTACACATCTTTGTGCTGTGTATGCAAAAAAAAAGAAACTTTTAGAGATGAGTGTGTTGGCAGGTCTAAGCAAAAGTTTGGCACACTTCTCGGCGACGGAAACTTTTCCGATTAAGTCAATTTGATGTGGCAGCCAAAAGGTGGCTGTCACAAACGTTCGCAGCCAGCAGCTGACAGCCAATATGCCCGCCTTGTGCCTTACCAATTTGTCAAAATGAATGCGCATATCAATTTGTTTAAATTGGGAGTCTGGGAGACAAACACTCCCTGACAGCCAGATAAGCGTCACTAATTATGCAATTAATTTCTACAGTTGCTTGTTTTTTTCAACCACCAGTTTTACGATTCTTTTATGGACTTTGCTGACACTGGGATGTTTTTTATGGCGTCGACCAGTGCTTTAATTTAAATTGTTTTTAGATAAGGTTTAATTAAGTTGGCGGTGCGCAAGCGAAGGCAAAAGTTAAATGGGCTTTGGAGAGTGCGGCAGAGAAATTTATATGGAAAAGTTAGTGTGTTATTTTCTAATTTATGCTTTGCACTTGCTAATTGCTAGTTTCAAATTTATATTATTTTATTACCAATTTATTATGATGCCTGCCCAAAACTTTCTGAAAGTTTGCCATGTGTAACTTTTCGAGGGTCCACACTCGAGTATTCTCAAGCCCAAAAATACAACTTGAAGTATGAAATGTTCGAGTCTGGTGGACAGCAAATCAGATTGAATGCTTGACGCATAATGTCATAAAACATGATGAAAACAAATGCCGCACAAGAGGCCCAAATCACAGGCCGACACAAAACTGTTCGCCATTCAAATTAAAGCACACTTCAGGGCGCAGAATTAAGTACGAGTACACATATGTATATCTGTATTTACATGCCTATATGCCAAATATGTTTTTCTTTTGTTATGCCAGCGGCCAGAGCAGTAAACATGCCTGACTGCCATTTATTAGTGAGGAGAAGAAAAAAATATATAGAAAATATATAAAGCTATAAAATATTTAGTACTTAGTTTTGTGCAGCACAGCTTAGGGGCATGTGCAGCGGCAAATAAAAGCCCAACGGAATGCTAAGCATTCTTGAAAATGCCAGACAATAGACACTGTGGTAATGATCTTTTTGTTGCTCATATCCTGGCACAAATGCCGGAGTTGGCAACCCGAAAAACACACAACGTAAAACAAGAACAAACAAACAAAAGCCCACACACACCCACACACACACACGCACACTCTTAACCTTGCACACTCACCCGCATGCCATTTTATTTTGTTGTATTTGTCATGACTTTGCGCTTTTGGGTACCACAGGAAAAAAAGAGGGGATAAATACACAAAAAAACAGTGCATATTTTTTTTTATTTTAATTTCGTCGCTTTTCTAAGGCACACATTTTGTGGGCCGCGGAGGTTCCTAAACCAACAATTCAGCGAAACAATTCTCAGCAAATCTGTTAATTCAAATTCGTATAGTTCTTGATGTCCAAGTGCTGACACATGCAGAGCATTTAAATCAGTTTTATGTTAACCAACTTGATGCCCATTTTACTGCGGCCACCTTCATGATTTTTTCATGCTGCAAAATGTGGGCTGAGTTAGCAAAATGACAAAAATGAAGCGCTTACATTAATGCTTGCTCAGATTTTAGCAGAGGAATGTTGAATTACCAGAAATTAAATATTCGCTGCAATAGAGATGGGCGTGTGACAAGAATTTGATATAAATATAAATAGTTTTGCTGCTCAAATAATAAAATTTGAGATCAATTTCTGAATCATATCATTGCTATATATACATAATGATTAAAAATTTGTCGGTGGTTCGGACCAACTCTCTGCCCTTAGAACCGATTTGTTGGGCAATGGTTAGAGCGAAAGTCTTATACTATTCGGGGCAAGTCCACCAAGATTAATTACTTTGAGCCAAACCATTTTTGAAAACAGTTTATTGCAGCTGATTGTAATCATGCTTTAACTTTGGATTCTAATAAATAGGCATTTCGGCTGTAAGCTGTTAGAGTTCAGTCATGATTAAAGTATAACATAAAAATAATATACTCTAATTTAATTGTTAACCTATCTTAAACTTATTGATCATTGTAATTTCTGCTTAGCCAAAAGACAAGATCCAATAAACAAGCTCTAGCTCATATTGTAAAGTGTTCGTGTCACGAAGAAAAGACGACAGGCGGCCATTACTTGGCGACAAGGCCACAAGGACATTACAAATGGCCGCCGCCCGTAAGTAGGCAATGTATTTGTTGTTGCTTTCAATTTGCGTTACTTAACACTTGTTGTGCAAGTCACGTGCCAAAATAAAGCAGCTCGCACATACATTTTATAAGCCAGGGCTAACCAATATGTCATGCCACATGTAACGACACCGGGGACGGGACGGGGACGGGCCCAGGCGGCCGGCGTGGGTAATGTGAAAAATGCAGCAGCCAGCAATGGCAGTGACAAGAGAGGCGCCACTTATGCGTATGTTGCCATGTTGGCCGTGTGATTTATACGACATTCACTCACACACACATACAAATAGCACACACACATATTTGCCTGCCATTAACATTTTGCTTTGTTTCTCTGCCCCACCCAGCCACAGACGACTTGTGGCTAATGTTGTTGCCATTGTTGTTATTCCAGTGGCTATTTGCTGCCATTTGACTATTTGCTTATTTGTCCTGTCAGCAGCCTCGCGTCTGCCGGAAAACGTGAGTTCATTTTCATATCACAATCTGCGGCTACTTATTTCTTGTTGGCCAGAGAGCTGCTGGCTGATTAAAACAGATTACATGCAAAAAGAGGAAAAAGGTTTTTACTTTATTTGATTTTGTCAATTGTTTCCTTATTAGATGCCAGCTTGAGTACTTTTGCGCAAACAGTGAATGCCATTAGTATATGCACTTGCTTATATTTCATGAATTTAAGATTTGAAATTCAGCAAGATAAAAATAAAATAAAATGTCAGATATGTTTAGCTTCCGTCAATTTGTTATAGCACTCTATAGGGTATTATAAGTATAGGGTATATATAAATTCTTAATTTAATCCTTTGCTCTATTTAATTCTTAAAATTTCGAGAAGTCAGTTCTTCAGTACTCTGCTACTAAAATTAATTGTTGATTTTGTTGTGTTTATTTACATAGTTTACTCTGAAAATATATTTGATGTTTTCACCAACGTATCCTGCTAAATTCGGCTATGCGGTTGGCAAAAAGTTTGTACGGACTTTAACGCAAAATCAGCTGTTGTTGGCAAACTTTAATTTTTCAGAGTTTGGATAATTAAAGATTTTTTTAACAGCAGCAGTGCTGATAATGCAGTCATAAATTATTGCAATTCAGCAGGCAGTTACTTAAGCTTTAAAGAAAAATAAACGTAAGAAAACATGCTGCCATCCTTGGCCAATGAAATAATAATTAAAAAGTTTCCAGCTAGCTGACGAGAGGGGATTGCTTAATTTGTGTGGTATTTTGCCTGCGCTGAATGCTGTGTGGCTGCCTGCTCGCTCCATTTAAAGAGTAGTTTAAGCAGCCAGCCTGGTCGGATATTGCACAAGTTGTACATAAACAATTTGCTTGGCCATTTCGGACACATTTTGCCTTTAAGAGGTAAATTTATATGCACTCAAAGCGCCATCAATTTGGCAACTACTCGGGCTGACTTTAACTGGGCCCAAACGAAGGTCAACGCATGCGGAGCCAAGCGTACAATTAAGCGCAGCCATCTATAAAATATCAAAATATCCAGCTGAAGTTTGTCACGCTAGGAAGAATGCGGATAGATCTCGGGTATTTACGGCTGTCGAATGAACTATGTATTTTGTGAGTCCTCATATATATTTATTAATAATAATACTTATTAGTATAGTAAGTAACAAACTATCTACATAAATAATAAACAGGATAGTGAAAGGGGATTCGTACCCGCATCTGATTAACCCACTTTCGCTATACATAGTTTTATGTACTGTCGTAAGCGTGAGCTCGTTGTTTGTTTGTTTTTTTTTTTCGTATGAAACTTCAAATGTATTTATATGATAATAAAACTGAAGCAGGGTAGTTCAGAGTCTGCCACTTGTAATTGCAAGTAGCTTGCCTCTGTGTGGCATATGAGAATGCCAGTTTCTGTGTGTAAGTAGCTGTCTAAGTGGGTGCCGGTCTGCGTGTGTATTGCCTCGACGATCTGAGCTGCCTGAATGCCAACAATATTTACGCAGTCTGCGTCTGCTGGCTGAAACTACCAGCCTCAAGCTACGGCTACATCAAAGACCCACCGCATACCCATCTATCCCCAACCATCACCTGCTCCACTGTGCAGCCAACCAACGAAAATAGAGCCGAAGCTCGGAAAGCTGCAGGACTATAGACCTTTTGGGTCTAGATTGAGACAGGGACGGGCGGAGGGTCGGGTCGATGTGCCTAAAAAGAGAAAAAATAAAGGAAAAAATTGAAATTTATATTTATGCAGCACATAAATTTCGACTTTTCGGCTCGAGCTATGTGCGTATTAGTGTTTATAGTGCGTACGTGTGCGTGTTGGCCTTATGAAATATGCATGTATGTGTGGGCAGCCATCGGCATGCGTGTGTGTTGGCAGCTGACACACGTTGTGCTCTGGCATGTCATATTCTATACCTTCGCCATATAAGACACACATGCGTGCCTATGTGTGTGTGTATTTGTATGTGTTCGCGTGTTTGTGGCATGTAATCAAATTAAAAGTTGTACGTAGCAAGGAATTGCTTTTAAAGGCATTAAAATGTTAGCTTCTCCAAATCGTCGCTCAGCGAGCGGGAGACCAAGAGCCATAAGCTGCTGGTCATTGGAACTCATTAAATGCAGTTGCCAAAAATCTTTACAACTTGCAATTTTCGCATATTGACAGCGCTTCGAAGTTTGCTACAAAAGTTAGCTGAGGCGTGTGTGCGCGAATTGCGATGCTGACACGCAATCAGCCAGCTGCCAAAAACTAAAATAGCGCCCAAACCAGGCTGGTCTGGCAAAACAGTGGCAGCTGAGATAATAACTTAATTACATTTTTGTGTGTGTGTGCTGTATATTTGTGTTGTTCTTTTTTTTTTTTTGGCAATTACGCTGCATGCGGAGCACCTGTCGAAAGCAGCCAGCCAACCAGTTAGTCAGCCACCGGCAACCGGCTAGAAACATGTGTATTATCAAATGCCCGTCATTAGGCTCCTCACTCTAACAGATACAGGAAGATGCAGGCCTAGACCCATTTAGTTGTCGTTTCTTATCACAAATGTTGTTCTACGGCTTACACGTGTACACCACACACACACGCGCACACAGACACAGCTTCAAGCGAAAATAATTAAGTGCCGTTATGCGAATTACACACACCTTCTGAGTATGGCTGAGCAGAGTTGACATAAATGGAGATGACAACGTGACAATAAACAAAATACTTTGCCTGCAAGAATGTCTAGAGCTGGACGAGTGATATTTTATATTGTAAAATTATATATATATATATATATATATAAGCTTTATTCTTTGAATATATGTAATCAAAATAAAATAAATAAATAAAGGTACAAGAAATTGTCCTAATATTTCTTAAATTTATATTTTATTAATTAACTGTTGCCAGTTTCATTGCAATCAATTGAGGCCATACGTATATATGCGATATAACTTCTCTTTATATTTAACAGTTTGTTGAAGCTTTAATTTTAATATTTACTCTTGCCATTTGCCTGTATTCTATACATGCAACAAAATTTGAGTATTATTGAAAAATCACATCACCTGATTGTTTATGTTTTATATGTATATTTATATATGTATGTATATTTAAAAAACGTTCATCTCTAGCTAGAAGCGCGCCAGTCTCAAGGCGACACCTGCCGAGCTGTAATTGCCACTCAAGTGTCAGGTTTATGGGCACTGCCTGGGTTGCACTTTTGCCTGACACCATTAGAAAAAAAGTTGACTGAATGTTGCCTGCCACATGCCGCACTCCGCATGCCGCCAGCCACCCTCTGTCGCCAAATGGCTTTTGCTTTCGCTCGGTTGCTTTTAGGGGGCTGCCCCCCTCAATGCGAAGCTGTACCTTTCAACATTTTTCATAGCAGGTAAACTGTCATTTATGCTTAGCCAAGTATATTATGATAATTATGAATATTTAGGAGCGTCTAATTGAATATGTACGAGTTCTGTTTGGCGTGCGTGAGGACTCCGGCACACAGAACGGAGCAAAACAGACGAGGTTTTCAGCCCGAAATAACATTAAATTAATTAACTTTTGAATAAGCTGTGACAGAGGGTGAGAACTCAACAGCAAATATCCCTTTTACAGTGCACACACATATCGAGTGAAAAGGTCAAATGCAAATGGGGATTGCAATAAAATGTTCCAGGATATTTGAATTTATATATCATTGCCAGAATACCGCAATACATCTGTACTTCAGCTGAAAGCCTTTGAGCCGCATTCAGACACCGAGTATTCAATCTAACCAGCTTAAGCAAGCAACAAATACATACGTAGATACGTACTCATCCTCACTAGGGCATTTCCCAAGGACTCCTGCACGGAGTGTTGCATCGAATTTGCATGAGCTGAGCATGAGCGTCTGCGGTCTTACTTGACATTGCCAACAATCTCAGTTATGTGGAGATATGAAGTATGGCATAAAGCTATCTAAAATATTAAAAAGACATACCACAAAACTTCTAACTCAAGTGAGCTGTAGTGAGAGAAAATACACCACAAAGCATAAGCTGACAATTGCAAAGGTTGCTTTTGATGTTTCATTAAACAGAAATACCAATCGCTATACCTATTTTATTCAGACAGACAATTGGCCAACAAAAATGTAATTACCGCATTGCTGCGCTGAGAGGCAAAATAAGATAAATAATTTATTTGCAATTCAATTAAATGTACCTTTGAAAGGGAGTTCTTAGTATGAGCATAAGAAACAAAGCTGCAGGTTTAGACTCGGGTGAAACGTAATCAAAATGTTATTTAAGCTGAAAAATAGAATAGCATTTCTTTGAAGAACAAAGTAAGCTAAATTTGAGTAAAATGTGGCCTAAAAACTAAATAAAACGGGGTTCTAGAAAACTGACCTCAAAGTAATTGGGCGGTAATTGAATAATTTTTTACCATGCATACAAGAAAAAGTTTTTGAATTGATGTGATAAGTCTAAGCTGCACATATAAGGAATATATAAGAGAATCTAAACAGATGACCACGATTGAATCTTTTCAGAAAAGAACAAATCTTCGACCTCATAGAGATTACACTTATTATCAAATATTATTTGTTATCATTTTAGTTCACAGTTATTTGCCTTTTTATGATATTTTAACCAAGCTCGCAGCTAAATGTTGGCATAAAATATTAAAATGAGTTTTCGGCTGAATGAATTATAAATTATAATGAAAATAAGAGTGGAAAATTCCAAAAACCTTCCAATGACTGGAAATGTGGCGAATTGAGCAAAGCAAAAATGACTTTACAAATAAAATAAACGCATTTTTGACACCCATTTGTAGTACATATTTGACTAATCTGCAAAAGGGACACATTTCGTACTAATTAGGCCGCTTGAAGTTCAACGAGCCGCAGTTGTTTTTCGTTTTTAAGCCTCTTTGGGAGTTGTTTGTTTGTCATTTAATTAATGTCAGCTTCTGCGCTTCAGCCATTGCCAATGCCACTGCGCCCCAAATGCGTCCCGTGCCCGTTGGCATTGCATAAGCGACCGGCGTATTTAATCCATAAAGTACAATTTGTGGGAAGCACAGAAAAACGATTTAAGAGCCCAAAAAAATGAGGCAACGCTGAAAATATATGCGGCCGGAATAAACGAGGAGAGCGTAAAACAAACATGTAACACATTTGACCCTTTTTTGCATAATATCAATTTGTGCACGCACGCACTCACACACGCACACATGCATACGCCCACACGGGCACACACCCATACAGGCACAACATGCAGCAGCTGTCGCACTCTAAAGCGAGGCTATCTCGGTGTGCGCTGTCTATGCCATTGGTAACATATTAAAATGGCTGTCAAACGGAGTGAAAACGGATGTCGTGTTGCTTCTTTATTGCCTGCTCCTCCAAATCTCTTTCTCTTGAATTTAGCCAACTCTTGTGTTTCATACTCCAAAGTGCACAATAAAATTCAAAATTTAAAGTAATATTTACATACATAAAATTCTTCAGCAATTTATCTTAATTAAATAAATGTTTGCATTTATATTTCAGTAGCATTGTTGGCATTTCCACAGATACATTGTTGTTGGAGAAACAATTCTTGTCGTACTTTCCATCCAGCATTTATGAATTTAATGTGCTTAAAGCATTGTGACACAATTTAACAAATAAATCGAATACTGTGACCCAACATTGACCCTTTTTTTATTTACCGGCCCCGGCACTGTGCGTTGTCGGCGTCAAATGCGAAGCTTAGCAGCAGCTTGACCGCATTTGTTGAGGACCAAAGTGTAGGGTATTCGTAGTGTGGGGTCTGTGGTCCTTAGCCGCGGCCGCGGGTCCACTGCCCCACCAATTATACAAGTCTTGGGCATACGTAAGCTGTGCTTATTATTGGTCCGTGTCTGCTTTTTGCTTTGTCCTACGGCTGCGAGCTGCGTTCTTTTATGGCCGCCCATTAACGACTTCAACTATTTGCAGCTGTGCATAAAAAACACCAAAAATCATTTCCCAGGATTTTGGCAGGTTTTTCTTCTTCTTCACTGTTTGGCCTTTTTTTTGGTGTTTTGCTTTTGTTATCTAAGCGCGAGGCATCGTAAAAATAGAAATAAAAATAAAAATATTTATGCAGCTCTACGGTTTCGGTTAGCGTTTTATGAGTGCGCTTTCATTTCGGCAGCATTGGCTATTAAAGGGCGGACGCAACAACAACAACAACAAATATTTGAAAATTGGCCGCCAAGCACAAGAATTTGCTGCCCAAGGACACGCACAGATTTCAGGCGGCACACGCAAGAAGCAGCAGCAAGAAAATCACTCTCCTTTATAATTCCAATACATTGAATTCTGTATAGACAATGGCATGTTTTGAATACAAATCCGATTAAAATGCCGCACACGTGCTCCCCGTTGCGCGGTCATTAGAAAACTTAAAGCCAGCTGAGAAGTACAAAATTTAAAGCCTTTGATGGCTCAAGTCGTTTGCGACTGGCATTGCTTACAAGCGAAATAATAAATAAGTATGCTCGGCTATCGGGCAGTTGACAAAGAAGCCTTTTTCAGAAAAAGCCGATTGTAAAGTTATCTTTTTACGTACAGAAATATGTAAAAAAAGAATTTAAATAGCAAACAAATCTTCAAGTTTTTCTTGCCAGAAATGTTGTCGTTCATAATAACTAGTATACCTCTAGGATGGCTGATGCTGTGTATTATGTTAGAGCAAAGAAAGCGTTTAATGGGATTCATAGGTAGTACAATAATCAGATTAACACTAACATTTGGCGCACTGTTAATTGTATGTTGTTAACAGGCGCAGTTCTAGCTTTAACTAACAGAGGCCAGCTCGTTAATTCACATTGTTAAACTGAAAGCGAACATAATTTTCATATTATTTTCTTCTTTTCTCTTTAATTTATTTTTGATTTTTAATTTTAATCTTATTAAAGAAACAACTTAAAATAAATGTACATGAATCTATACAATACATATTCAATAATTAAGTCTTACATCATACTTATTATTAATTGAGAATATATTGGGGTATTTCAAAGTCCATCACTCGGCAGCACAAAGTTCTTAAACTTGTCTGTGAACTCACAAAGAACGCTAATGAATTTAATACCCAACTACAGGCAACGCCAGCCAAGGCTAATAATTCGCCACCCACAGTGATAACAATTTAATGGCGAACAAATTTGAACCAGTTTTCCTAGGCTTTGAATATGTTTTCTTTTTTGTTTTTTTTTAATTAGAGCGTTTTTTATTTATGAGCCGTCAAATTGTGCGACGTCAAAGATAACTCAAAGCCGACTGACAATTAAACACAAAATTGCTCTTCTGTCATAATTTGTATAATTTGTTTGACTTTGTTCAATGGGGTTTTAGCGTTGAATCGAGAATGCTTTTAGGCGGCTCTCGGAATTTAAAATTCCCATCGAAAAGGAAATGAGAAATGCTTGGCATATTTAATAAGTGAATGTTGTGCTTTATTCCATGAACTTTAAAGCATTCAAAATTTTTTTTCAGAAAGGATTGCAAATTTATTGCCTATATTTCCTTAAATATGCTTTTCAACAATAAGATTCTCTAGCTATTTTATTATATATATTTATTTCTTAAATTATGGATACATTGGTAAACGAGAAAATGCTCGCAAACTATGCTTTAGCTGGCACTTATAGCTTCTGGAATCGATTTAATAAATAGCTCGGCTAGGTCAAGTCAACTCTCTAAGTATTTTCTATTCCTTATTGAAGAAACCTCGTTTTATGCACTTTTTACCACTGCAGGCGGGTGTACAGTCTATAAAAATGAAGTCGAATTCATTTATCACAACCGCAAACTGCTGTCAACTATTTGCTCATAAAAGTTTTATGAAAACTTTGTTTAAAGTTTTTGTGGCTCATCAAAACAAACCCTGACACCACGCGATCCGCACGCCTCCGCCCTCTGCCACAAAAGTCCCTTTATGATGCACTCACAAACAAGCGCGAGATTTTCATAAAAAGTCAAAAATCAAAATATCGTCGCAACGCTGTCAGGACGTTACATTGCACATTTTCCGGCGGCGCCAACAGAGATGAGGGGCCCGTGTGGCGAGTGCCGTTGGTTGCCATTTTGATGGACACTCGCCAGTTTTAACAAGTGGTTTGTGAGAGTACCAAGTGGAGGAATAGAATTTGAAAGAAGGCTGAGCTTAATATGGTTGATTATTTTATTTTTTTTTTAAATTTCGAACTGTCAGCGCTTTGATGCAGACATTGTCAAACTTCTCTTGCTTCTCTTCCCCTCTTAACGACTCTGTCTATCACTGTTTCTCTTTAATCTAACGCGTGATATCCTGACTTTTTGTCATAATAATAAAAAAATGTGAATTCGTTTTATGGCTCACAAGTCGAGCTTTGGTTTCATGTGCTGTCTTTGATGTTGATTTGTATATCGTAAACTTGTGGTTGTTGTTGTTCCTCCTGTTGTTTTTGGCGTTGTTTGTCTTTGTTTATTTGCCTGTGAGCAGTTTATATAAATCGTTTCTGTTTTATGTGTGCCTGGCACTAGACAACGACACGCCGTTGTGCTTAGTCAACGATTTACATACATACATTCAAATCTGTTTGTTCGGCTGATTAAGAGTAGACAAGAAATCGATTATAATCAGAAATTTATGAATAAATATTTTGTGAAATCGTCGAAATAAAAGGCTTGAAAAAGGCCAACAGTTTTGGAATATGTAAAACATATCAGAATATTTGAATAAAATTCCCGTCTGTTTTCTTTTCTAGCTCTTAATATATAAATATTATTTTGAACACTGGTTAAATAAGATATATTTTATAACAAAATTAATATAAATTATTGTATGAAGGATAAAATTGTGGACAAATATTAAAATGAATATTTCTCTTTAAAATTACCTTTTGTATAAAAGGGTATAAGGGTACAATTTTTTATATGCCTAAGGAAATGTAAAATATTTAGAATAGAATACAGAATAGAAAAAAAAGTGATTTTATTTAAAATACCAGAACCTGCAGCAATTTAGCCCAAATATATATAAGTCTAATAGATGCAGAAGATATTACCGGAGAACCTTTTCGAGTCCACCCAAATGTAAATGTTGCTCGAAATATACTCACATGGTAACTTTAATACATTTCATAGGTCATCTGCTGCTGACCATACAGCATAAGCACATCGTTCAATTAAACACATTCAGAGAGGACAGCCCCGAACAGCGCCCACAATTTGTTTGGCCAGCATGTGCCAAGTGCAGCAGCAGAAGCATGAAACATGACGCAGCTTGTCGACTTTTAACACTTTTGAGCTTACATAGGGCCCATAAATCAACATTCGCCCTGTTAGCCAGCTAACAGCAGAGGCAGCCACAAAGTCACAGTGAGCAGTTCGCAGTCACAGTTCGATTTCTGTTTGCCTGGCATTATTTTCGGCACTGATTCATGAGTTACTGTGGCACATCATATGAAGAGGCAACGGCGGGTCAGGGTATTTGGTGATTGTGACTTTTTAAGTGACTGCATAATTTATTGTTTATTTATGTTGCATATTTGATTTGCTTACAATTCGTCCTGTTGGTTCGCCATATTCTTTGTAATCAAAGTTTTACAGCTTACACCAATGTTTATCCCAAATGAACGGCCAATTTGGTTGGTGTTTTTAAGGCTTCCGATAAAAGTCCAAACTAATCTTATTTATAGCGCTATTAAATCATAAAGACCAAGACAGTTGTTCTAATCTGATCTGCATTATGTGTTGCGGGATCACCAAAGCAGCCCTGGAAAAGTTTTCGATCAAGGCGTCAATTTATCGATACTGTCGATAGTAGCAATTTTAACATAAGACTATCGATTCTCTTAGGGAGGTGCCCATACAAAAGTTTGCATAGTTATTCCTTGCTTTTTCTGAACGAAACTTATGCGAAATAATAAAAACTTTTGCGTAAATTACTGAAGAGGCCACAAAAGACGAAAAAGTTTTCGATGTAAAGTAAATAATAAATATAGCAAGAAAAATATTGACAAGTTCAAGTTTATTTTGCCCTGCATGCAAATTAATGCGTTACTTCCCCATATCCCCTACCCCCTATCCATGCAGGCGTGGAAAAAAACCAAACATAATTTGAATTATTGATTGGCAAGCCAACCAAGCATAGTGCGTTTCGTAAAGGCGGCCCAGACAATGTCTAAATTTGTGTCAAGCCGCAAGGATGCCACGCCTGGCACGCCCACCTTTCGTGCCAGGGTACCACCTACCATAACGCCGCACCTATTCGAATGAACTTTATGCAAAAATTGCTTTTCAGCCAATTTCGTTTTATAAAATTTTCGCCTTGTCACAAAAAATTATTTGCCCCTACCCCGCTGTCAGCGCGTGGCCCAAGGCTTTGTCTTTTAAGCTTTGTTATTGGTGTTTGTAATATGGTTTCTATTGTTGTTGTTATTGCTGCTGTTGTTGTTGTTGTACTTCGCTTCCGGCTGTTATCAGCAATCGACACTCTACTGCGCTTCCTTCGCGCTCATTTGTACACACTGACTTTCTCTTGTGCACCCAACTCCACTCTGTACTCTCCCTTGTTTCTCTGCTATATTCTCTCGGTGCTTGGCTTTTGGGTGCGGTGTTAATGTAATTTGTGAAGGGAGCCCTTAAATATTTTCAGCGCTCTGTTTGAACTTTAACTCTGCTGTGCCGCAGGGCGCGACGGCACGCCCAACCTGCCTGCCTGTCCGCCTGTCCGCCTGCCCGCCCACTGGCTGGTGTGCTGTGTGTTGTCTTTATTGAACCATTTCGCCAAACTTGATTGACTGATTTTTGTTGTTTCTCTTGTTCTTGTTGTTCTTGTTGTTGTTTTTGTTGTTGCTTAGCGCCTTGTTTTATGCTACACGTTTTTGCTTATTTATCTTTCATACAGAATATTTCCCTTTAGATGGCCAGCAGGCAAACAGTTAAGCCCAGCCAAGAATTCGCACTCTTCGCGCCTGATATAAGTCAATTTCAAATGTCAATAAAATGGAAATTTTATAATTTTCCCAAGAGCTTCGAACACACACACGTGTACACACACGCATAAGCATGCCACTCCGCTCCGCCTCGAGTCGCGCTGCTGCGGCTTCAACTTAATGAGATTTTATTTATTGGCTCTTGATAGCAGCCGCAACGCAGCAGGCCGAAGACAACGCTGCTGTGGCCCATTCGCGCCGAGTGCTTTATTAATGCTTTTTATGGTCGCTTAGGTAAATGTTGCTGATGTCAAAAGATTCATATACCAGATATCAATCTGGCGTGCTCAAGTGCCTCAGTTAATAGATCGTTGCCACTTGCCTTATATCAGTTGCCGAATTGCAATTAAAACTCCCAAACTCAACCCAAACTGACGTCACTAAAAGCTGCAGCTAAGCTGTTAAGTTTCTACTAAGTGCGTGTACTACTGTCAAGCATTGCATTCTGAATTTTCAAATGGAATTTTTCATTCTTTTCTAGGAAAATCTTCATCTTAGATATGTATGTATGTCGAAGTAAGGGCTCGACGTCATTTAAATATTCCATTTTACTATTTTTTTTAATAAAGATTAAAGTTTGACAGCGTCATCAATAACTATTATTATTCACTATTTCCCTAACGGGAGCTATGTCCAGTTTCCCTATGTGTAAAGAATTCAGCTTTTAGCCTGCCGCCCTGTTTTGAATTAGTTTAAAGTGAAAATAAAAATCACTGAAATATTCAGTTAACTTCTCTGCTCTAATTGCACTTAAATTTTATTTTTTTGACCATAATATAAATGAGTTACGCTGAATTAAAGGTGATTTAAAACTGTAGACAACCATCGTCAGCTGAAATTTCGTTTACTTTTTATGACTTGGTTTGTTTTTAAAGTTACCTTTGTCTCAAGCTTGAAAGGAGGAGTCAATACTATATATTGCGAATTTAATATTGTAGCTAAGGGCGAGCGAGTTCGAAGAGCAGATTCGCTGTTCGTTTTAATTAAAAATCATTTGTGGCGCGGAAGGTATTAAAGCAAGCGCTTGCCCATAATGGATGATACACACATTGCACAGCAGAGCATGGCCGAAGAGCACGTTGCGTATACGCAACACTGTCCGCATGTATGTGGTACGTGCGTTGCGCTTAAAATTAAAACTAAAACACGCTCAAACACACACGAGCAGGCAAATAAACACAGGAGACATAAATATGTATGTATGCTGAATAAACAAAGTCAAGCAGCTGCATGAAGTCGACTGTGTGCTAGCAGCGAAAGAGAGAGAGAAAAAAATAACGATGTAAATGCAGAAATGAAATCCTAAGGAATATATATAAAAGTTATATATTATACAAACTTCAAAGTGGCAGCTCGGGCGTGTGATTATTATTACTTTGTCGCTAGCAGTGTTTGCCTTTTTTCGAGCTGTTTGCTCTTTGGCCTCTGAGCAAATATGTCAAAGTCAAACTAATCGATGCCAAAAGGTTTGCCTCCTAAATGATAAAAAAGAATGAAGCAGGCAGACAGCCTCATAAATATCAATCCATCAACCCGAACTTGACAAAAGTTTTGACGTCAACAGCTCTATGTGCTGACTGCGCGCGAGAAATTCAATAAAAATGTGTTGGCCATTCGACCAATCGACCCGCAGGGAGACTGTGGTCACAGTTAATGCATAGTCAATCAGTAAGTCTGGCCACACTGGAATAAAACAAACAGCGCCGGCTATTTAAATATGCGCATTGGGCAAATGGGTAAAGGACGTTCTCTGATTTCAACAGTTTCTTTAAGCTGAAAGTTTAATTCGGGATGAAAATTAAATACAGCGCGTAATTGTGATTTATACATTTTAAGCTGCAAGTAATTATGTTTTTAAATGTAAGCTGTTTATTTTGATTTACTTCATTTTTTTGTTATTAATGCAGCCTCGTTTACTCTTTTCCATTTGGTTACATTTTACTTACAACAGCAATATTTTAAAAAGGAAACAAAATGACACTTTTTTAAAGTATTACAGAGCAAAGAACTGCTTTAAATTAATATTTTATTTGGACTTTATTGCATCCATTAGCAGCGACCATATTCGGCTTGCGTATAAAGAGTGTCGCGTTTCAATTAAGATTTAAATATATTGAAAAAATGTAAAAAAGGTAACCACCAGCTATCAAAAATGTAAGCCTGGTTTTCACTACGCATGCCTGGAGCTTAACTGAATTCAACCAATTCGCTGTCAGCTGCTGTCCGCATCACAGTTAATGGCACGCTTTTATTCACAGATTGCTCAATTAAACGAAAACAACGTTTTATGCAGTTTTTACTTAAATTCCAAGCTCACCTGGCAGCTTCCTGTGGATATTTTGAATTCGGGTTTGTTTTGCATACAGCGTATGGGTGATTATTTCCCGTTTGTTTTTTACGTCCGTTTCTGTTATCGTATTATTTTGTTTCAAATGAAGTTTTTTATGCCACACGCACAGCTGGCCAGGATGTTCTTTTTTTATATTTGTATTCTGTTTGCCGCTGTTAGGTTTTTGGTTTTTGTAGCAAATGGAATTTCCAACTCGCGCGCTGTGCTTCTGCAAAAAGCCATTTGCCTTGGTGTAACTGCAAGTTTTACAGTAACTGGAATTCAATTGGGCAAAAACGGAAATTGCCACTTGAGTATCTTTAAATAACTTCTAGCCCCCTCTACATGTGCGGGTGTGTGTATGTGTGTGTGTGTGTGTGTGCTCCTTAGGGATTTGATTTTGGCTTAATGGGACCCGTCGTTGCCAAACTGCAACAATTATCAACAATTTTCTTTTGAGACAACCTTGCAGCCGCAGGAAAAACTAATTTCCCAAAGCATCCCAACGAACAAGTGCCATTAAAAAGTTTTCAACACGCATCGTCTCCTTTTACGTATATTGAAACGACTCTTGCGCTGCCAAAGCAGTTTTTGAAATTGAGGAGCATTTCCAACTTGCAGTTAAATAGAATACAACAAAAACATCCTACGAAGGAAATAAAAATGAAATTGGTTAAATAAAATAAAAGACAGAAAACACTGTTAAGACCCGACACGAACTTCTTGTTACAGTGCTTACACGCCCATTTCACATGCAGTTTACACCACGCCCCTACCCCACGTCGAACATCACGAAAGCTCGCAATAAACTTAATTTTATTATTAAAAATTTTACACAAATCGTAAAAATTGTTGACATGCTGTAAGTAGCTTGTGTCTTGTCACTTGTCATTCGCAATTCATATACAAAAGCTGACGAGGCTTTTTATGGCAAATATCTAACAAAAAGCAGCACTAATTATTTACGATCTTTCCCTCTCTCTCTCTTTCTCTCTCTCGAAAAAAAGAAGAAATTACTTTGTTATCGTAAAAAGTAAATATGGCATTTACGTGCCTCGACCTCCGTCCTTACATTGGCGTGCAAAATTTCTACCGTCTGCCAAATTACCAAATACACTTACAGTCACATTACATTTTTTATTTCCAACATTTTCCGGCGCCAACACTTTGCACCCAATTTCAGCTGCTTCCGCTGGGGAATGAGTTCGGTTGTGCTGCAGTACGATGGCAACAGGGGCGCTGAATTATGCTCGCCCAGTCCTTTGCCCTGCCCCACGCAATTACAGAAGCCGCAAGGGATCTCTTCAAAAATTTATGAGCATTGATACATTGCCAATACGGGCTGGCCCAAGCACTAGACTGGATTTGCGGCTGGTCATTGAGGCATACTCTGCGGCAGCCCATGGCACTCAAGATTAGCTAGGCGCACTTACTTGCTTCTAGTGAAATATTAATACTCTGAATTTGAACAATTGCCATAAAATGTAAAATGTTTTTTGTTCTTCTCGCGGAGACTTTAAATTGAGAATTTAAGCTCACATAAAACAGTTTGCCAAGCATTTAAAAACATTGTGCAAAAAATATATATAATAATGTTTTGTTCAGGAAATTATTATCTAAATATAATTGGTATATTCAAGAAATATATATCTATAATGTCATGCTACCTGCCAAACAGCCTATTAGGAGTATAATACTTATAATTTTATATGCTGACTCCCCAGTATTGTCATGTTAAGATCTTTGCCATTCACAATAGATGAGATTAAAATTCAGAGTATACCCAGTCAATCCCTCTACTCAATAATTTACACATAAAATCGAACCGATTTCAAGCAGATAGAAAGCAGAATTAGCTATGTATTCGCTCGATCTGCTTTGGTTTTATCTGTTGTGAAGCAATACAATTTTAATACCCAAATAAACAGGCGTAGAATTGCTAGGATTGGAACCGGCGGCTTCCCGCTTGTTGGTCCGACGCTCAGACACAGGGCATGATGTCACGTTAACAAATTGTTGTTGATGCTATTCATACAAGCTTTGACCATCGCTAACCCTCACTTGTTCGATTGAATTTTCCAAAGCCCCATCTTTGTACATACCTTCGACCCAAAAAGAAACTTCTGTAAAAAATTCAGTTACGACTGTTCGTTGATCACCTTTTACTTAGATTAATATTAAGGAATATCACTTAGTCCATTTATGTGCGTTGTTCTTCAGCACATACCACATTGCAAAGGCAATTTCCGTTTCCGTTTAGGCTACTTTTCGACTACCGTTTAGTAAATTATTTTTCCAGCCTGGTCAGTGAACTGCATGAAACAGTTAACACCATTTCAGGGGTTTTTTCGACGTGTTTAGCAGTCGTGGTCGTGATTCTGCTGCTGATGTTCTGTGTACTTTGTTGCATGTCGAAAGCCATTAAATTATCCAAGTGCTTTTGAATTATGTTACCTGTCTAAAAACAACTCGCATGTTGGCTTTAATTATAGCCTGGTCAGCCAGGTGCAACAGCTACGAAAACAATGATTCAATTTCCGCAACCGGAACTTGGCCAACAGCTTTGTTAACAGTTTTCATATGATTTGCATGTCGTGTTTTAGCATACTATGAAATTTGCATGGCAATGTAATAATTCTCGGAAATAGACTGAACGGACCATGGGCTGTGCTCTTTGTTTGCCCTGCGTTTTAACTGGCTAGTTTCATAAAAATGTCATAAAATACTAAATACATCCCAGCAAAGAGCATAAAATAATTTTAGCTTTCGCCTTTGTAAGTGTCCGTAGAAATATGTGACAGGACTTGTTAGCCAGTTTAACTCTTACAAACGAATTTCACAGTGCAATTTGCAAGTGGAATTTAGACAAAAACGGATACCTGCATCCTGGCTATTTGCAGGGCTGACAAAGGGGCCAAATCAAATTAAAATACCAAAAAGCCAGCAGTAAATAAATTTAAATTCATGCAAACGAAAAGCAGCACACAATCAATGTCAAGAATTATTTCCATTAAATTCAGAAATGTAATTGTAAAAAGCATATTAGTCAAACTAAAATCAAGTCACAGTTGCAATTTAGCTTTGGGTAAGATTATTTTATGCCTTTGACAATTATTTTTCTCAATAATTTGTACTCTTGCCAGATTGTCGACCAGCTAAGTCAAATAAAAATATAATAAGCCTCTGAATAAAAAAGTACTAAGGAATCATAAACAAGCTCAGGCATGCGTTATACACTTAACCTTATAAGCAGAGATCATAGAAGCTGCAAGTAATTCGATTACCAATCTAATCTAGAATGAATATAAGACCTTAAGACCCTTTAATCTGTGATAAATGAATTTCAACTAATTGTTGGTAATTGATTACTTAAAAAATCAACGATTTTTCACAATATTTTGCTATTTACTTCATAAGTTACAATGTGATGATTTTCGTTTAGCAATATTGATTTTCTTCGGAACTTCAGTATATATTGAAGCACATTCAAGTATACCGAATCCGTTCAAAATTTTTTGTTTTACACATCTCTAATCAACGCCGTGCTTAAAGAGTTTAGTGGAGCTGTCTATATCCAAACCCAAAAACCACACCTGAATACGTGCCAAAAACTGTAAGCTCAACTGGAAAAATCGCATTTGGCACGCGAAATTTGCGATAAACGAATGTCAATCTAAACTGAGCCTGCAGCTTGGCAACACCATTTCGCAGCCAAAGGCAACATGGAAACAGCCAGTCAATTCGTGAAATGATCGAATGTACTGAAGTATGCTTACATGTGTGCACATTTGATTTGAGAACCAATATACCATAATAATTTGTCACACGAGCAGACAAACTGGCAACAAACCGACGCCATCTAGTGTTCGCGTTTGCTGTTCGCCTGGTACAGCAGCCGACCGGGTCTGGCAGAGCTGCCACCCATACACACACACACACACATTTGGCGAGCTGGGCTCTACTGTTGGTTAGCTGGAAAGTGGCAAGTAAACATGAAATAGATTATTTACAGAGTCATGCACAACGATTTGTGCAAACTGTGTGCTACAGCTGCCATTCAAGCTTTGATCCACCAACTCTGTCTCCTGCTGCACATACACACTACACACACACTCACAGACACACCCAGAGCAAATTCAGCAAAAAGCATAAAAAAAAAGTCAGAAGTGTGAACAGGCACTGATAAGCGTAAGGAGCGGCTGTTGTCGCTTGTCCAAAGAAAAATTGCTTATAGCCTTACACGAATGCACAAATGAAATTGTGCAAGCAAGATTGACGGCTTGTGGTAGTAAATGCTGATGACTGCCAGCTGGCTGCCTGTCAGCAGCTGCCCGAACCCTAAATCGCTCGCCAAAACAACTTGCAAAGTGACTGAACTGACTGGGCCATCCGTAAAGGTTTATATAATTGTGTTTGGAGCAGGTATTTGGCAGGAGTACCAAATAGCTCAATCTGCGCTTGGCCGTGATTTACGTTCAGTTTTCCATGCAAAAGTGTTAGTCAGAGAATTCTATAACTATATAACTATCCAGTGCGCTATACAATAGAGTTTATCTTTTCTAATACTCAATATAACATTTTAAACAATAATATTATTATGATTTCTGTGGAAATATGACGTGGTATGCTATAGAAAACTACATGCGGAATTCTGATTCTCTAGACCTTATAAGCTCCAAATGTATATATATTTATCATGTATATGCATTATAAACGATATTTCGAAAATTAAATTCTTATACTTTGAACAACTTTATTGTTTATCAAATTGTCTTTATTGGCATTTCTTAGAGCATATCTTAGTTCCACTCTGTACTTATATATCAGTCAAATTGTAATTTTAAAGGAAAGATTCGATGAAGAAAAATATATTTTTGTCTGCCAAAAATTGTCATTTAGTTAGATAAATATAAATATTTTAAGTGTTCCCCTTTTAATAAATCGAATTTATTTTATTTATTTATTTATTTATTTATTTATTAATGGTCGACAAAACGAGTGTCTTCCTCATTATTCAATAGATTATACAATAGAATTTTATGCTAAAAGCCTAGTTAAAGGATACAATTTTCTAAATAGCATCACCGACCGATGGAGGTGTTTTATTTGCCAGTCCGGCCAGCTGTGCCCCTTTTCACAGCTAATTTTGTCAGTGACGCTATTAGAGCCTACATCTAAGCAGAAGGTTGTAAGTAGGAAAAAAGTGTTCACAAGTAACATTAAAATAGTCTTAATTTGCTATATTAATAAAGAAAATACAATAAATAGGAAAAATGAAAGTAAGAAGATTGTTAATAAAGTAAAGCAATGTAAGTTAGATAAAGAGTGTTAAGTAGATAGGACAGAGAGAAAAGTAATGGGAAATCACCGACCCGGTGGGGGAAAATTTTTTAGCCTGTCCGGCAAGCTATGCCCCTGCTCATAGCTGGGAATGGTCAGCGACTTCCCGAAGGTATTTAATATCGTCGGAATAAAAAACAGGGGAATGCACAAAAGTTAGTTAGTTGTTAAAAGTCATAGAATTAATCAATTAAAATTGAATAAATTTTATACTTGAAATAAACTTCAAACATCTAGTCAACCTCAATGAAAGCAGAAACTTTTAACTAGATGCAATGTTGAAAGGACTCAAATAGAATGTTTACTGCTGTTGCTGAAAGGCAAATAAATGTATGAAACTGGCCAGACTGAAGATAAAGTTAACAAGCGAAAATATAATATCAATAACAATAATAACAATTAAAATGTCCAACAGCGAAAAGGACAAGAATAAAATAACACAAATGCCAGCAAATGGTATTTGTTAGACAACCATTCGAGCCTAACATATGGCTATAAATAGCCGCATTAGGTCGGCTAGCTTAGGAATTCAATTAGCCAAATTGCCGAATGGCCGAATGGCCGAATGACCGAATGTTGTTGCTGCTCCAGCAGAAGACCCCAGTTAGATTCTATTTCAAGGCATGCATTATCAAATGCGCACAAATACATGGGTATAGAAAAAAAATATGCCAACTATTTGCTGTTGACCCAAGTCTAACGTATTCAGCTAAGGCTAAGTGCGCTCTCCAGCGGTCGTCAATAATTTAGTAGTATGCAACACTCAATGTCGCTGGCAACACTGGCTGCGTGCTAGGAGCGGTCAGCCACAGTGCCAACTGAAAGTGTGTGGCCGGCGTTAGTCTGTCTATTTTGGTCTCTATCGGCGTTCAGGTGTGAGGTTTATTGTGTTGTTCGCGTTGGCGTTGTGCAAACAGTCGCCCAAATTGACGCGCCGAAAAGTGGACAAATTGCGCGCAAACATGGCAGCAAAAAAAGGTGCACGGGAGGGGGCAGCTCGGGGTCGGTCGTTGTGTCTTTGGCGTGGGCTGGCTGACCAACTTTTTGTCAGGCCAGACCCCAACAACTTGAAGCCCACAAAAATTAATTATGAAAATTTTCACTTTACGTCTGAGTTTTTGGTTACTTGTAACTTTGTTAATATAATGCGTTTATTTGGCGTGCAGAATTTAATTATGAAAATGTCTCATATTTCAGCAAAGTAAAATGCTGCAAGTCATTTCTTTTATACCTACTTTATATATTCCACCATAAGGGGCGAGCATGTCAAGATAAGCCCTGGTCATAGTTTAAGTTTTGCCATTGCAAAACGATTTGTAGATTATCACCAGACTACAGGATAGAGGCAAAGGCAACAGGTGAGAGCTTCTTATGGCTTAAGGTGTAAAGTACCTTTACAATATCCGTAAAATATTATATGTATTATCTATAGCCTAAAAGCTCGAGCTTTGATTGGTTTTCTTGCGACTCGGCTAGATCTGCGGGAGAGTATACTAAAATATTCGGCCGATGCCGTGAGGTGCATGTTGTTAACTTGTACCGCAATATTGACCAATCAGTGCTCGGCATAGCACACACATATAGCATATGGTACACTGCGCTACATGGCATTTGATTGAGTTCGGGCTGCCTGCGGCTGTCATGTGAAAGAAAACAATTTGCTGCTAAATTGTAACATGGCAGCGCATGTCGATTTCCTGTCATCTGCTTTACTTTTGCTCCTGCTCTCACTTTCGCCCCGGGACTTTGCTTTGTACTCTCTGTGGCACGTGTCTATATGTGTGAAAAAGCGGGTTTGAATATCTATCTGCTTGTTTTTGTGTTCAATAATTGTGCATTTATGTGGCACTTCCGCTGCTGAGTCTCACTTGGTTTTGACATTTCTCATACCATTCACTTAATTGCTTCCTTCCGTTGATTATATTTCATTGTTCTTCTCTTATTCAAATTGTTCTTTTGATTTTATTATGATTCGTTAAGTTTGATCTCGTTTGGGAAATAGCACAAACTTTGTGAACAACACCAAAAAGCATGGACTTTTAAAGCACTTGTGAGAAGCTCGTAAATATTGTCAACAGATCTAAAATAATCATATTGTTTTATTTTTTAAATATTAAACTTATTAATTCAGTTGTCGATTTTAATATTTGAATATTATAATATTCATGGCCATTTTAATAAAAAGCATAATTTGAAATATTAAGTAAATAAGATCCCTTATCAAATGTCCAATTTACTAAAATTTACGCATAGCTTCCCAAACTTTTACATTAATCTTGAGGCCCTAAAATTGGTCTACCCAACATGTCTGCCACCCCCGTCTCATCAGCCGTGCCATCACATGCCTGGGAGAACCTGTTGTTTGAGCTGCGTGCCTAGACGGGATTATTAGCCACATTTTGTGGCCCAGAGGCGCAAAGCGTTAAACACACGAAACCAATTACAATTCTTCCATTTTGTATTTTGCTCGGCGCATGCATAGCTTGCCGGCGGGGCTGTAGGGTAGTCGTAGGAAGAGTCGGGTAGGGCCCACGATGCTCGGCTATATTTAGTCAGGCAGCACACAAATCTCAGGTATTTTGGTAGCTAATAAAGTTTGCCTTAAAGTATTTGCCGCACAAGTTTCTGTGCCACAGTGCCATGGACTGGGCTCCAGCATATTTGTTTTAATATTAGTTGGCCTGGAGCATGCATAAAATGCGTATACATAGCATCTAAGGGTTATTTGCTTAGTTCAGCTTCGACATTAGCTCGCAGACTCAGCCTCGCCCAGATACGTGCGTTGAGCTACGCCCACATTGAGTAGCAATTTTTATGCGCCCAATATCAATAATTTTGTAGGTTTTATTGTTATTTGCGCATATTTTTATGTATTTACGGGAGCGTTTCCACAACTCAGCTCAAACGCAAACTCAAACTCAGCTACAGCAGGAGAGCGTAAGCAAAAGTTTCTTGGCAGAGAAACTTTTCACTGCGCGTTCGTGCGTGTGTGAACCGGAAATGAAAGTGAAATTGTTTTTTTTTTTCCATATTTATGTTTGTTGACCTTTATTAAAATGACTTTTATTGCTTCGTTGTGTGTCAATGCGGCGCGGCAAGCAATTGCTTTCTGCTCATTAATAAGTCCCACGTAATGAAATCAGCAATTATTCCCATTAGCTACGCGGAACTCTGCTGCCAAGGAGTGCCCAATTAGCTAGATTTGTATAGATATTAATATTAATGAAGGCCCTCAAGATACTGACAGTCTATTACGAATAGATCATATGGTAATTTGTTTTTATTTGAATAAGGAAAACTCTACATGGACAATGGCCAACTATTTTAATGTTCAAAAATAAACAATAATTACACTGAGAACAAATCTATATATAAATTCGTAATTTTAAAAATTTCAAAAATTAATTGCAACGCGATACCGTCCGTACCTTGAACTTTCAATTGTTTTTAACAAACAAATATTGATAAATCATGGATGATTTTGTGGTTAATATCCTTTAAGAGAGTAGCCCTCTTATTTTATTATTTTTTTTAGAAAATATGTATATAATATTAATATCAGGTACACATCTATATTTATAAAATGCGGACCTTAAAAAATTTCACTTTTAACAGTTTATGTCAAAGTAGGAATCTGTAATAAATATTTTTATTGAGAGATAAATACTTTTATCTTTATTTTAATATTTTTTTCTTTGTTTGAATCATTTGATTTGGTTTTCGGTTCCGTTCATAAAAATATGAAAAAGGATAACGCTTGACCGGGCAATGCCGGATAACAACAGCTACTCCAATAATATATGTGTAACGGCTTAACCATAGCTTCTAATCAAATTAAAATTTGTTGTGCAAGTGTCAAAACTGACGCTGCCGCTGGTGCAGATTACCTGACATCTAGACATACGCAAGTACGCAGATAAACGCAGGCACTGTAAAGCAGCTGCCGGTAGCCTACAATTTCTTCCGCCTGCTCCCAGTTCAAGCTGCGTGTGAACAAAATTTATCACACAGTTTCAGGCATTTGTAACTGACGTAGACAGCGGCGCAGAATTTCAGAGAGGGGGCCCGGATGACGGCTGCAGCGGGGCAGGGACTTTGCATATCTGCCCGTATGTGTACACCTGTCAAAGTTATTCGCATTTCTTTCCTTCAATGTTGTTTTTTATGTAAAGCATTTCGGCATTTTTTACATGTGTTGCTATTAATTTTTTGCTCCAACGCGTAACAAATTGAAGACGTCGTCTAATCCGCGCGGCTGGCGTTTTGCTGCCGCGTAGAAGCTGAGCCGAGCTATTAACTGCAGCACGTTGACATCCTTGTCCAGGTGTCAGCCTGTGCGCTCGCTGCGTGTTTTCGTGTGTATATGTATGTGTGTGTGTGTGTGTGTGTGTGTGTGGGCGCACGAAAGTATGATTGAATGTTATTTGATGCGTATTTCGAAATTTCTTTATGCGTCTGTTGTTTGGACTGGCGTTTATGTAAATGTTACAATTTCCCTAGCATACTGTACGGCTGTCCCAGGAATGTTAACAAGCAGCATGGGAAAAGGGCGTTATTCGTTATTTAAAGTGCATGTTGTTTAAACTGTGACACGTCAAACAAAAGTGAGCCAGAATTAACCAACTCTCAGAATGTAAGCAGAGAAAGTCGGGTTAATTGCACAACATTTTAAATATTCAGTTACTGGTCAACATTTTCGCCTGACAATCAATCATTGTGGCGGGAATATATGTATGGACGCATATATTGAGTTTTTTTTTGCACTTGCAACAGTGACAAGCAAAAACCACTTGGGCTGTCCCCTGGGCGTCAAATAAATGAATGAATGCATACATTACAGACTTTGCGCATCTTTTTCACAGCCTACTTATCAGCGCAGCGAGTGTTATTTTATGGAGGTCTTTTTGTATATAGTTAATACGATATTGGCTTTAAAGCGGCCATCGTATCGAGTGTTTGACCTTGTGCCAGGCTTAGCGCAAACACATCAAGTGGCAATTTATGCAACTTTGTCTGTTATCGATGGAAATCAATTCGCCCAAGCTGAAATTCAGCACCCACGCATCCAGGCACTCACGCGACACACAACAGATTGGCCGCATTCAAACTTGTCCCTGGCACTCACAAATTATCTTTAAATCCGGGCCATGGGAATCTCTACCATGCCAATACATACATATTTCAATTTCAATGCCAGTCTGCGAATTCAAATAAGCGCAAAAAGGGACTCAGCCAGTGAGCGAAATGCTCAATCAAATCAAAGTCCCCACATCCAAATGCAAAATAAGACAATAGCACAAAGGATACAGCGCAATGACGAGTCCGGGCCAGTGTCAGCTACACTCCTGCCATTAAACAGTAGGCACCAGAACCTTCTATCGGGCATAAGCCCAGATAAGACATCGGGCCTCGCATACACTGTAATATCCCATGCAGTGAATTTCAAGTGGAGCAACCTTTCGTTTATCCTTAGACGAGCTATTTATTATCCTTTTTGCTGTTGTCCCTGAAATAGTCATGGACATACGCTTGAATCAGCTCAGCAGAGACGCTTATTAAGTTCTTTTAGGATCTGCTCATTTCATAAAAGACCAGCGCAATGCTCTGGACTCAATTCCGATTCAAACAGCTAATAATTAGCAATTAAGATTATTATTTGTATTGTTTGATTACTAAGACTATAAACAAATTATTGGCTTATTTCAATTGTGGAATTGCAGTCTTATACTATAATATTAAGAATGCATAAATCTTTTTAAAATAAAAAGCCGATTTGATCAATTTATTAATTGTGTCCCAAATAACCTAAGCAAATTTTAATATCCTTCACTCACACACTTTTAGCTAGACAAACAGAGCGAGAGAGTGTGAATGTGTAAGAGAAAGAGAGGGAGAGAGAGAGAAAGAGAGAGAGAAAGACAAATGTAATCAAAATAAATTACGAGCGTGTAAGCAGCCTCCGGTGTCTATTAAGGGCAATAAAAGGAAAGCACCATTTGTTTAACGCAATCTCATTATTAGATGCTTCCCAAAGCCGGGGGCACCAGCTGCTGCAGCCCCGGGCCGGCCCCTTTTAAGCATTTGCCCCTGACAGTGATAGGCATTGAGGTCAGGACACAGTGACAGCCCCCGTCTTGCCACCTTCGACTTGATAATGCCGCTGATTATGCTGATGATAAGTAATTTTGTAAACTCGAACTGCAGACCGAGTTTGCGCCTCGAAAGCGGCGTTAATGCGCCCGTTGATTAGTCAGAGTCGGAGTCGCAGTGGGAATTCAAGTTAGAAAAGGAGACGGAACGAAGGAGATGTTTCTTTTGGGGGCTTGTTTCAGAGGTGCTCTGACAAGCCGACAAGCCGACAAGCTCATTATGCCGCCAACAATTTGATTAATTACCGCACCCGCCGCCTGACTGTATGCTTCACTTTTTTATGCCGCCACCCTGCGGCAGGCGAACTGTTGAAGCCGCTGTCGCTGCAAAGGATTTGTGCATTATGTGAGCCACACTTTTGCTTCCGTTTTGTGGTGCGCCTTCGCCACATAAATTCTATGCAAAATTTAATTTACCTCAGGCCAAATACTGGGCAATAATTTTTATGGCAAGCTTGCCGCGGGCTCTGCTCAACACTCAATGGGTCCACAGTTCTAGGGCTTTATGTGGCTGACATTTATAAGCTGGGCGGGGCTTTTGCTCTAATGATATTAGAGTTCGGTTGCAATGCTGACAGCACCACAAAATGTTAGCAATTTTAATGACAATGCAACAATAAATAATACCAGCATTTCAATTACCGCGAAATGGCATAAATTCGTTAATTAAACACATTGTGTGCAAGTACACATCATGTGTTAAAGTTAAAGTTTCATTACATACACCGGCATATTTCTAGATTCATTAACATCAAACGATAAAGTGAGTGCTGCAAACATGCGTCATGCAATTTGTGTATGCAACCCGAAAATGGAACTTATAAATCTAAAATAATGCAACAATATCAAATAAATTATCAAAGAAAGAGACGAAAACTCCAGTTCAAAGTTGATGCAAACATGAAATTGACATGTTTAAGTCGGTTGTTTGTGCAAGTTTGTGTTATTATTGTCGTTGTACTTTTGGTGCTGGCCAAATCGAAAGCTGCCAGCGTCGAGAATGCGGTAATTGGTGACATTCGCGATAAGTGGACCGATGATGATAGCCAGCAGCAGAAACAGGAGCAGGAGCAGCAGCAGGAGCAGCAACAGGAGCAGGAGCAGAAGCAACAGGAGCAGGAGCAGGAGCAGGAAAAGAAGCAGCTGCTGTCGTTTCCAGTTGAACAGTTGAACAGCTTAACAGCCGCGAGGCATCATCATCATCATCATCAACATCATCAGCACCCGCATCGACAGCATCTGCATCTGCATCATCATCATCATCAGCAGCAGCAACAGCAGCAACATGGCCATGGTCGGACTTACAGAGAAAATCATTACAAGGCGCTCGAATTGGAGCAGCGACGGCAGCAGCTAGGCAAGCACTCGCACTGGCTGCAGTCGACCATAAACCGGCCCCTGGCCCCGCCTACGCCTGTGCCCTTTGCTGATTATGTCAACGACGAGGAGGTCGACATCGAGCCACACAGTCAGCATGTAGGGAATCTCGACTATGGCAATAATCATTTCGATTTGGATAGCTATCAGCGATATGCGAACATCGAGCTGCCAACCAACATGGCGGCCGCCGGCGCCTCGACGCGCTCTGGACGACATCGTGGACGCCATGTGATGCCACAAAATAGCAACAACAACAACAACCAGGCGAACAATGTAATGCTGCCGCTGATCTCGGAGCTGGGCGGCAAGTATCTGCGCTCGCTGCCCGACTCCGTAGACTTTCTTCAAGATCGCCTGCATGCAACGCAGGCGCAGCGGCACTGGCCCGTCAAGAGGGAGGCCATCGTTGAGGGCGACGTCATCCTGGGCGCCCTCATGATGGTGCATTCGCGCGAGGACAGCATCACCTGTGGCCCCATCATGCCACAGGGCGGCATCCAGGCACTAGAGGCCATGCTCTACACAATTGATCGTATCAATGAGATGGATTTGCTGCCTAATATTACGCTCGGCGCCCATATTCTCGACGATTGCGACAAGGACTCGTACGGCCTGGAAATGGCTGTGGATTTCATAAAAGGTAAGAGCAATGGGACTTATATGCATATATTGTGCCCTGCACACTTTCATTCCTCAAATGTGAAGTGTATTTTGAATAATCATATACAAAGCCTACATACTACAATAGATATCTAGCACTTATATGGTTATCGATAGCGAAACGGGGAGATATATCGATAATAAAGGAAATTCAGTTAGCGACCGCGATAGGTGGATCCAAGCTTAACATTTAAAATCTCTAGCTATCATATGGTCTCTATGGTAAACGCATTTAAACATAGGGACAGACAGGTGCATGATCAGAAAAATGTAGTCAAAGATGCCTCCACAAAATTGTTAAAACCCATTTTAAGAAATGATATAAAAAACCAAAAATCTGCGGAATTTCACCTACACATCGTTGAATCCATGACGAACATAAAAAATAACAACTTTAAAGGAAACAACATACATATTTGCTGTGACTTACATTCATACGATCTGGGAAATGAATATAAAACTTAATTGTTGTGCAATTTGTGGCTTATGCAGAACTCTTTTATAAATATTAAAATCAATACTTATTTAATTACAGTTTATATAAAAACTGAGAACAAATGCAGGATTTCCTCTTTGATTGCCCACGCAATGGGAATATTTGTTGTTTCGAATATTAAGCACTTCGTTGAACCCAAGGCAAAGCTGACGCAAATACGATTTACTCGAGCGTCGAACGTTTAATTAATAAACAAAATTAATAAATAAATTAAGCGACTTCTTCGCGGCGAATATCGGAGCAGCAGCAGACGGGAACATTTAAGCCCTCTAAGCGCTTTCGTGCCCCAAAACTAATATACATAATTCCCCTAAGACAAAACGGTGTCATTTATTGAATTTTCACACACACACACACAGAAGCACACACACAGACACAGGCACACTGAGTAAGGCATCAGAAGTCCCACGTGTCAATGCGAGCGAAAATTAAGTGCGCCGCCAGAGATCAACATGGCCGGAAGTGGGCGAGGGCGTGCCGATGGATGTGAGGGCGTTGCCACATGGCTCACATATGTAAGTTGGCCCGCGTGCGGCAGTTTTGTCTGGCACTTTGCCCGTGCACATAAAGGAGGCGCATATTGCTTTTATCTGGCAATAAAGCGGCGCATGGAACAGCGACAACGACAGCTACAACGATCTATAATCAATTGCGCCAGCATGGCAAGGATTGGCTGTCGTTGGGCTTGTCCTTGCGCCAGGCCTGAACACTTTCTAATCTCCATAATTTCATTATTTATGTGCGCAACAAGGATTTATTTGAGCGACATGCCGCATAGACTAGCGGCCACATTTCTCGCATCCGACGTATGAAAAATATAATTTTCCAAGTCACTGAATTATATTGACAGGATTAGGCAACCCGCAAACTATGAGACCCTGATCTCTCTACACCCCCCAACAAGCACAAGTCATCAGCTTCGTCATTGTTGGGGAACCCATTAAGTGACCTACCCAATGGAGTTAATTAATTTGTATTTAACTACAGCTGCCGAACTGTGCTCCCTAGTGGGCGTGGCAGACTCATAAAAATAACCCCAAGCCGAATTGCATGATCTGCTTATGTCTGTCCGTGTCTGTCTGGCTGTTGGGGAATTAAATCGAACTTAGCTTAATTTAATCGAATCGAAATCGGAAGCTGGAGCTGCCAGCATCTGTTTTCTACTGCGATTATATTAATTATTTCTAGACCCCACCAGCAGCCAGCCGCATCGATGTGCGCCACAGACTACAATTGAAAGTTAGCAGCTGTGCATTTTAGAAAACAACGCACACGTCTATATTCGCATAACATAGCGCAGATATATCTGCATTTAAACACGCAACAATAAAAAGCAGATTCTAACCGCCTAAACAATACTCTAAATGCCATCGCAATATATTCCCAAAATTATTATTTTAACACATATTTAAAATGCTGCAACAAATTTAAAAAAAATAAAAAACCTGGGTGATAGATTTGCGATGCAAAATATTATTATTTTTGCAACCATGACAAAATCTTACAATACATTGACAGATAATAAATATTATCGAACTATTCTGGCAAGATTTGTGTAGTCTTCCTCTTCAGATAGGTGAACATTTCCTTTTTTTATAGGGTATACAAAGTTATCTGTGGCTGCCAAATGCAAAAAGCAGAAAACAAGACCCAAACATAAATTGCAGAAAATAAACTATTTAGTGTTTTTCGAAAAACAAACTAAGCGACAAAAATTGAATACAAATAAATTGGATTAAGCGTAAATATAGTTTCCGAAAAATAAATTAATTTAAAAAAATGTAAATATAATTACCGGGGCAACTGTAAATATGGTTCACTACGCAGTTGGCCCTGTCGACTAGAACTATTTAATGGAGCAATAAATAGCTGCACACACAAAGTTTTATAATTAAAAAATGAAACGCTGCAGAGTAAACCATAAAAAAATATATAAAAAGCGGAGAAACACAAATTTGCAAGCATCAACACAAATATGCAAATGAATGAGTGCCGTGGGGTCGTCGCGATTGAGTTGCAAGAACAAAATGACCAACTACATTGTGTGGGCTTTGCTTTTGGTCTGGGTCTGGTTTTGTATGGATGTGCTCTCCGAAGGTTTGCTCTGACTTGAGCTAGCGCTGGCAAACTTTGGCTTTTCATTTCTAACTTCGTCTGCGCCACGGGCTATTAACGATTAAGTATTAGTTATTAGTTTAGCCGCATAAAGTGGTTAGTTAAAATAACCAAGAGTTCAGAGGATGCAAACATTTTGAATATGATATTAAAATAATGCTACAAAATAAATTTACATAAAAGCAAAAACTAAATCAAAGAATTTGGTATACTTTATAATCAAAACTTCAGAGAAGGCGTTTTTAAATAAAAACAAAAGTAAACATAATAACAGTTCATTAGATAAGCTACGGATATTTCAATATCAGCAGACAAGTTATACACATAATTTAAAACATCTATATTGAAGCTTTATTATATAATTAAAAATTATATATCAATTAATATTATTTACATGTTTAAAAAGTAATGTGTATCTCTTTTAATTCTGATTTAGAATAAATTTCTAAATTAAATATTACTTAAATGTATGTATAGTAAGAATATAGTATAAATTTCAACACTAACAGTATTATGCGCCTTCTTGCTTTTGTTACAGGATCCATTAGTAACATTGACGATGCCGAATATCATTGCAACAAGACCCAAGTGCGAAAGGTGATATCGGGCGTGGTTGGTGCTGCCTCATCGGTGACATCCATACAGGTGGCCAATTTGCTGAGATTGTTTCGGATACCGCAGGTAGGTCGATGCACATGTCGTATACGTAACATTGAAAACTGGACGCTGTTCGCAGTTGGTTTTAGTTGCCTGATCGTAACTTTTGGCAGCTCTGCTAGCAAGTTGTTGGCCTCACATTGGCAGTGAAAAGTTTTTGTGGTTATAATTAAAAAGTGCACAAAATTTGTCGCAGAATGCTCAGCTGGAAATTAGTTTAACGGCCAGCACGTGGCTCCAAATTAGTTGACTTTCGAGAGGCAACAAATCAAGCAAAGTGCAGCAGCTGCACACGGGACATGTCAAGGGTACTTACAAAACTCCGTTTAAGCCTAGTACACGCTTCCATCTGTCCTGGCTCTTGTTGCCCCCGTCTGTAACTGTTTGATTCTGCGAGACATCGTGTGGCAGCAGCAAAGTCACGTCGCTTGGGAAGATTGAGTAGCCGCAGCGCTGCCCCTACGTGAGCAACTGCCAAAAGTCAATATGCGACAGTAAGCAGGTACACGGCAACAGGCAACTGCGCCTGCAAGTATGCCATAAAACGCACACGCACCACACGCACCTAGCAGCCATTCACTGCAGCCCCAAAACAGTTGCTCCGAGATGGCCATAAATCAAGCGCTGGCTTTTGATTGCTTTTCATTGGTAGTTGATGGTTGTCCTGGCCAGCAAAAACATTGTTAGCCCGGCTTCAGGGCTGCGGGCCGAGCGAGTACGAATTTTGATTTCAAATCAGGCAGGGTTTCAAGTCGAGCACGTTGATGACCACAATATACCTTTCAAGCTCATTTAATGTGCCATTTGAATGACACTCTCCAGACCCAAAGAGTGGCTCCGCCTCGACCCGAGTGCTGAAAGGTAGTTCGTTTCTGATATAAAGCTGTTGTCAAGATCTTGAGTTATAATCTAGTCAAGGGTGCCAGCCTGGCAGATTACCAGCCCTTAGCTGACGAAAACAAGGACACCCAGAAACACACACACAAGCTGCTCACTTTTTGCAAGGACCGTGCTTCACCTTCTTGCAGCGTCATACTGTGGATATTGGTCGTTAATTCCTGGCATAAATATATGATTTATATGTGCTTATAAACCAGAGCAAGGGAAGAGATTTGTTTAGATAACTGGGTTGTTACCTTTCCAAGAAGGAAGTAAGACAATATATTAAACTTGGTGCCCGCAGTTAATAAAATAGAAGTACGATATTATTCGATTTCAGGAAGCGTTATTGGGCATTAAACGATAAATATATATCTTCGGCACGCAGAAGATTTGCAGATACCTGAGAATAATAAACCTCATAAATGCTGGATTTGATAAAATATTTCTTTGGAAACAATATTTTGTTATACAAGAGCCTACTTTCGGAGCAATTTTTTCAATGGCAGCTACATGATATAGTGGTCCGATGTTGATAAGATTTTCCAAATATCGTCATAGTTGGGTCATAGTAAAACTAATAAATGTGGGGATCGATTAAGTTACCTCGTTAAAAACAAGTAAAAGGCTCTAGTCGGAAGCTTCCGATTTACATTTACATACACTTGCACAAATAAATACATTTTACCTTACGTATTTGGAAAACTCGATGTGATGTGGAGAACGATAACTAGTATATCGAATTTATTGCCTCTATCTCCTAGAGACTCTTAAATCGAGATGTTCAATCGGCGAGAATGCTTTGTGTCCTATGAGAGCTTCATATAAAGGCGGGTGTTATGGACTATACCGAGAGAACCAGGACAAATGGCTCGTCGTGGTAATTTATAACATTTTAGGAGAATGTGGTGACACTATTGCCTTTTCAAAAATCTTCCTGGAATCTTCCTTGATCCTTCACAAGAACACAGCTCAGAAAATATACGTGATGTAGGAACTTTGAATATTTATTCCAAAAAATATAATATATAATTTTTCATATTTTTTTGCTGGAATAAGCACCTCATAGACACCTGCATAATATACTCATGCCCACACGAATACCATCCTCGAATGCTATTAGCATTCACATCATTGCGAATGGAAATGCTCGAAAAAGTTTTTACTAAGCGGCGACAGTTTTCATAGCATTCAAAGAATTTCATTATCAGTCTTTAAGACTGCACAAACACTTCGTTAGTAAATTGTTGGCAGAACCGAGCAGACGCGCAGTCGAGCAGAGAGGCTCTGAGGGAGCATAGCGCATAGCCTTGATGATAATAGCACTTAATTAGAAATCAAGTAGTTAGCTAAATACCTGCCGAGCTGCACTTTGCGTTCCGCGCAACCTCCCTCCATGCTCCAGGGAAATTGTGTGAACATTTTCGTTGTGCTCAAAGTTTCGCTGAGCATTCCTTTAACGACTGCAAGTCATGTGGATTGCAATTGGCTCAATTGCCACGCCCCCCGCCGCGCCTCCATTTACCACGTTGTCAGTCACCATGCAAGCGGCGTTAATTTGCGCGTGAAATTGGATTTTAGTGGCATTGGAAGACTTTTCCCCCCATTTTACAACGGGAAAAACTTAAAGCTATGTCGGCACGGCGTGTCGGTTTTTCGGTTTTACGGTTTGATACTCACTTTGACTTTGGAGCATTGTCTGCGCTCTTGTGAATTGTGGCCTTCCCACCCTTGCAATATAAGGCAAACAGCGTCTGGAAGTGATGACAACTGTGGCACGAGTAGAAAATGATATTTAAAAAATATGTCCAGCAAAATATAAAAGTAGAAAACAGTGCGGAGTATGGTGCTAATTGGTGCTAACATTAGCAAGAAGCAAGCATATAACTGAAAATATCGCTACAATGGAACAGAAGCTATTTTTTGGCAATAAGACGACTAAATACCCTTCTAGACATACAGCGTAAAGCTATACAAATTTGTGAGGAGAACTGTGAAGCACGTTATTACTGAGTTTGCTCAGGAGGAAAAATATCAAGCAATATCTCTATTGAAATATAAGGCTAAGCGATAAGATAGCAAGTAGTACAAAATGCGCAGATATATTAATTAATACGGTATTTTATTGAATTATACTTATATCCAAAATCTATATCTGACTTTAATAATAAAAATAATATAAAAAATAATATTAATAAAAATAATATTTGATACAGAAAATGAGATTTTAAATGAGCAATAGATTAACTGAAGTAATATACAATTTGTTCGAGCTAGAAAAAAAAAGTTGTGGACGATGCCAACAACACGCGGTGTTTCCAAGCGGTCCCCCATCTAAGTACTAACCGCGCCCGACGCTGCTTAAGAGAACCGATGTATTCAGCGTGGTATGGTCGTTGGCTAATTTCGAGTGCTTAGAGCACAAACTTGTAGCTGGAATTTCAAAATCATGAGGAGTGAATTTTTGCTGCATTTAGAAATTGTTTTATGCTACAAATGTGACGTTGGGGGCTCAGCATTTGCAAGAGTCGGTCAACGAAAGCTAGAAAAGTTTCTATTTAATATATTAGGCTGAACGATAAGACGACAAGTAGTCGATAATGGGGAAAATTAAAATATTAATTTATACGGAATTCAATTATATTTGTAAAAATGTTGTAGATTAAATGTTCTGCTAGACATTGAGCTTATCGATGAAGTGGTCTAGTAAGACTTATGCAAGGAGAATGGTGAAACTAAGAAACTAAACGATGAATTTATAAACTGGAATTAAGCTTTTAATTGAAGGCCCGACGCGCAACATTTGTAAATTCGTAAGAAAATCTTATGCGCCGGTAAGTGGTAATGTGCAAGCAGGTGGAATCTTAGTTGCATTAAATAGCGACAGGGCTTCAGCTATGATGAAGTCATCAAAACGGTTTATATTTTATGTCCAATGTATCGCTTTTCGTAAAAATAGTATTAATCTGTTTTGGATAACAAAGAAATAGCTTTATTGAGATTTTGTATTAAAAGTATCTGCAATTTCCGAAGGGCAATTGCACCGAAGCAAAAAGTCTTTTCATTGCCTTCCTTGAGCATACTTTGTGACCGTTCAAAAGTGCAGAGCACACCATTTTTTTTTTGCCAGCTTCAATCAACGGCAACTGCAGCTCATTTTTTATTGCGCAATTTTGTTGTCGCTATAATGGAATAGTTTTCATCAAAATTTGCTTGTGCATCTATTTTTTGCAGGTCTCATATTTCTCAACCAGCCCGGAGCTGAGCAACAAGCAGCGCTTTGAGTATTTCTCACGCACCATTCCCTCCGACCACTACCAGGTAAAGGCCATGGTTGAGATTGTCAAGAGCATGGGATGGACCTATGTTTCGATCATCTACGAGGAAAGCAACTATGGCATCAAGGTGAGTGCAGCGCATCAACAATTTTTACTAAAAAATAAAGGGACAAGAATTTAGGCAATTTTTACACATTTTGAGCAAAACAATTTTTTATAAATATTTACTATGGCGCTAAATTCTGTTGATTAAAATGTAATATTTAAAGTTAAAAGGTATTTAAAGCATTCAAAGGGGTTAATCGATTTCGGAAGCGACTCGCCGCTTCGGTTTAGGAATATCGCGTTTCTGGAGACAGTTTTAATTCGACAGCTTCAATTCAAGTTTGTTTTATTTTTTGTTCTGTATTTTTGTTAGTTTTTGTTTTTTGTGTGACACGAAGCGTTGCATATTTGTTTTGCGGAAAGCTCTGTGCTTTTATTGCGGCACAGCAGCTGGTCGCCACTTATGCCCCGGGTGTGGCCCAACTCCGTGTGCGGTTCGTCGCGCGTTCCGCGCCAAAGTAAATTTCTATTTCTGTCTACTTGTTGTTGCAGGCATTTGAGGAACTAGAAGAGTTACTGGCACGCCATAACATTTGTATTGCCATTAAGGAGAAGCTCGTCAAGGATTCGGGAGTGGCTGAAGATATTGCATACGATAATATTGTGCAGAAGCTGCTCACGAAACCGCGCGCTAGAGGTAAGTGCAGTAACAGTAACTTCCACACAAAAAAAAAAAAAGATTTTAAATTAAATGTCAACGGAAAGCGACCAAATGCAGACATCAACATTCGCAGCACGCCGCGTGAGAGATGAGATTTTTTCGCTTCTCCAGAGGCGTGCCACGGAAATTGCACAAATTAAATCGTAACATTTTAAGCAACACGACTTTTCCTTCAATTCGTATAATCTGTAGTCGAGTCGCTTTATATACATTGACACAAGTGTATTTTATATTTATACATAAACAAATCAACTCTCATTGTAACTTAACTGATATTTATGAACACACTTTTACCAACACACTTAATATAAAGAAGTTTTGTATATCTAGCTAAACGGTTAGTCAAAATCTAAACTATTTAAGAAACAATTTTCCAAAAAAAAAAAATCTTTAATATGAAGGGAGTGCCGCCTTGGCATTTTAGACTTGGTCTGTGAACTGTGTTCAATATTTGGTCATTGTCAGCCATTTCAATAGCATTTAGTTCTTGAGTAGATCAATTCTCAAAACATTAAGATATGCTTGAAATGTTGAATGTAGGCCTGCTGGTGGACACGCAGTACGAGTTTGTTTCAAAACAACGATAGCTTGCCCTGTTTCCATGGTACTGATAAAAATTAATATCGAAATCTTCAGATTATAAGAGCTAGAGATGTATACTTTGGAATGTGATATCCACAGTTTCAGAATATTTTACTCGAAGCATTTTAGCATCTCCACACATATGGGTGCCATTGTTAAGACCTGAAAACTTAATACAAATGGGACAATAAACACCGAAGTAAATTAGGAAAGAATTTCTATTGGCATGGTGCTAAGGGAAGAAGCAGTGCAGCTTATTATTTACGCTATTGCGTAAATGTGTGAGTGTATGCACAACTTTGTGTATTTGTGTAGAAGGAAGCTAGAATGTTTGTTTTGGCGGGGTTCGGGGAATCCACTAGTCGGGCAGCCCGACCAGAGCATCAGTATTCCTTATTTCTTTATCTTATTTCTCTAGTTGCGTTTTGCAATGTTTGCCATTGCCGAGCTCCAGTTATCAGTGCCTGCAGAATCCAGCGCAGGAAATTAAAATGAAACGTCTGGCGACTTTGCAAATGATAAAATAAACTACCATGGGTACTGGCAAATTGTTGAACTGGAGCTGATTGAGTACGGCAAAAGCGGTAGAAATATAATAAATATAAACCATAAAAAATGACAATATGCCAGCAAATAGTGAAAACATGTTGATGGTATTTGCCATTTGTCAGTCTTGTTAGCTGCTTGATCAATTAAAGGTGACTCACAATTATTTAAAACTCTCTTTATTCGAGTCTCTTAGATGGTCAATTAAAGTATTATTTTGTTTCGAATTAAATTTAAAGTATCTCAATTGTTGATAATACAGATGTATTCTATGTATTCTACATGAAAATCAAATCTGAATTAACAAGGATTACCCATTTTCTTTATTTAAAGTAAACGCTTAGACGCGTTCTTATCGATATATACGAATTTATTTAAATTCAAATTAACTATTAAAATAAATTTATTTATTAATACGGAGAATAGTTTTAGTCACAATTACGAATACTTATGCTAAGTTTGGATCGAACCTAATATTTGTTTGTATTTGCTTTATTTTTAAACCAAAACTTCCTGTGGTCCGAAGTGTATAAAATCTAGCACATTTTGAACCTAGTAAACGAAAACTTTCGTCAAGATATCGTAAAATAAATAATTAGAAAAAAAAGTTTAAAACAATTCTGTACTGAATATAGTTACGCATTTGACAGTGTGTCGAGATGGTCACTTTCAAAAACCAATCGACCCTATTTACAGAATTATCGATTGCCCTTCCACCCGCAAATTAAAAGACTTTTCGTATCAGTTTGTATTCCACAATTGCCGATTCACAATATGGTTTGTAAATTAGATATTTTCAGACCGCTTCACAATATTTACTTAACCGAATATCAATAATATTCCAACCACAATTAAGCTGAGAATTACATTTGCCTTAGATTCAGCTGCAGTACACACAGAATCAATCACAAGAACCGCAAATAAATGCGAAATGTAAATTAAGCAACCAAATACTATAAACAATATCAAGATCAAATCAAAACAGCAAAAGACGACGCCGAGAGTCAAGCATTTAAAATAAATACCTTTAAAACACAGTCATTTTTTTTTTTTCGCTTGATATTTAATTAAATAAGGACACAGGCCGAGGAGTGGTCAAGGCAGGAGGCCAGCCACTGCACACTCGACAGATACTTTGTGAAAGCTCGAGAACCTTGGCCTTGCTGCCAACAAAGTGTTTGGCAGAACTTATCAAAATGCAAACAATAAGCCAGAAATTCTCGCTGTACGAGCGAGCAGCCGGCCACTTAAGCGCTCCTCGTCCACAGTCTCTGGGTTAGTTTCATTTTCAGTTTCAGTTTTTGCTTATTCTTTGTTGGGGGCTTCTAATGATAGACCAGGACGGGCAAAAACTGTCCGTTTTATTGACGCCTGTCTCTTGATGGTCAGCCGGGAGACTCGCTGCTAAGCAGCCGAGTTCCTTGGTGATGTTTCTTTCATTGTTATGACTTTCATTGTTATGGACGGACAAACTGATGCTGATGCTGCCATCTTCCGCAGTCATCCTCGCCCAACCTTTCGTTGGCTCTGTCGTGCCGACTGCAGTTGTCATTTCTTATCAGGAACAGGAGCAACGTTACCCAGCCTCAAGCTCGTTCACATTTCGCTTTTGTTTCGCGTCATACTTTTGCGTCACTGACTTCCTGGCCTGCTGTCCTTGTGGCTCCTTTCTGTAGCGGCTTGTCCTGTGCCAAACTTATCGATTGGCTTTTGTGTTGAGCTGAAAGTTAAGCGAAACTTAATCAGGCGCAGCAGCAACAGCTGCACAGAGAATACGTTAACTTGAGGACTTCTTTGTGCTTTCATTGCGTTTACACTCAAGCAGTTCCTTTGTTCTATGTGACTGGGCAGCTGAGAGCCTTCAGCTGAGAGTTTTCCATGTGGCCCATGTATATCGATGGTAATACGTTCATAATTACGGCTACTGCTTTAGCAGGATGTCAAATATGATGCATGCTCATGCAGATTTCCTTGTTAATATCTAGCATTAGACTTTAATATGCCAGTTGCATATTCGACAAAATTGAGATTAAATAGAAACAAGTAATAAAGCACGAGGACCCAACCAGGCTTGGAGAAATATCACCTAAGTCAACTGTGTTGTAATAGAAATGTATGCTATTTTTGATTAAATGCAATAAACATTTATGAAAAAAGAAAAAAAAAGAAACAAGTGAGCGGCCTTCTGGCATTCGTTGTTGTGGTGTTGTAAATGTGGAATTTGGATGTAAACTAACATCATGTCAAGACTGAAACTCTTGGGTGAAGTTGGCTAAACATGAAACTTGACAGAGTTTCTATTAAAAATGATGTTAAAGAGTAAACAGATTCTAAAAAAATGTTATTTCTATCTAAGTAAAATATATCGCTTCATAATAAACTCTGAACTCCACATAGTTGCCACTTAATAAAAAAACTGAAAATTTGCGTTTGTATGTTTATTTTGTACATTTTTTTGCGTAATAAATTTAACTAATCCGAAGCGATAAAGAGCAAAAGCTTGTAAGGCGCTTGAAAACACCCTTCTATAGGGTTCCACCCGGTGGCCGCATTACAAGGTAAACTTTACCCGCGTTGGCAGTTAAGAAAGTCGCAGTTACATATACAATTTCGAGTATAATTTTTCAAGTAACGCCCAGAACTACGAGTGGAGTAACCCCTCACATGTGTAAAATATTCGTGCGAGGGAAAATACTTTGTCAGTTTGATTAATCATCTGACGAAAAGAGCGAAATACATGAGTCGAACAGGCGCAGAGGGTATTGAATGGGACTCTGTTTGGTAAATTGCGTCAAATCACAAATCACAATAAATAATGATTGTTGAGAAACCCTTTTCGAAAGGCTCGCACCTCTCCTCTCGATGGCCAGTCAATTTTTTAACGACTACTGATGGCGCATTTATGTAAATCAACAGCAACTCGAGCGACTGGAGCGACTGTAGCGCCATCTGTTGTTCATTGGCAGTCGCTCCTGATTAATGATATGCATAAGAGCTCGTGATGGTAATTATTTTTAATATATTTCTTGGTAATCTGTAGCTGGCATTTGATTAATATTTGCAAATCAAAGCGACTTATACATACATTTCGAATACCTCAAAGCAATAAAAAATCAAGTGGAAATGCTTAAAGCAACATTGATAGACTAGAAAACACCCTGAATCTAGCTTTTAAGTAACCCACAGTCCCTGTAACCTTTGTGACCCCAATAACACATACTAGATTTCTAGTTATTATTTATCACATAAAACTAATACACTTCACAGTGTCAATGCTGCTTCTATCCGCTTATTACTTACATTTTGAATCCTTCATCATACCCTAAAGTTTCACTGTCTGCCAACAGGGTATCAAAGCGAATTGAATGAATTTTTTTTTATTATGGGCGTATGATTGACGGATTTTGCGCTGTCGCCATTTAAAATGTAGTTGAAAAGTTATTTAAAAGGGCTTTTTTTATGGTTTGCCATGTTGAATGTCCAAAAGATGTCGGCAATAAAGTATTGTAAATGTAGGGAATTCGGCGCTGGGGCTCCGAATTTAATTTTTTATGCATGCCGAGCAAAAAGATATTTATGAGTCCCCGAACAGCAATTATAAATAAGCTTTAGCTTAAGAGTTGCGTTTTTTCTAGATTCATAAATATTTTCGGTTTCATGACTTTGAAAAACTTAAAGAGACGGAAGAGGGAATATATGTTCAATACAATTTTGAAATAAAAGTGAGATTTGAATAAATTAGTGCAGATGTTTTTTCCCTGTGTAATTGACGTGAAACAATTTGTATAAATACAAGTTTCTTAGCTATCAGTAATGAAATTGTTGTGTTAGAATCAACTGATGTGAACAGCGTGGCGTCTTTTCGAGTGATACTTCGGTTTTTAGACTGACTTGGGCCAACCTGAATTATGAACCTGTCAACTGTCACAGCTTCAGGTTACTTAATATGGTTAACGTCAAAAATGTTAATAAATGAGAAATGCTGTACTCATGCATCGACTCAAAATGCAATTTGCAATCAATTTGCAGTGAAAAAGGTCGTCGCAGAATAAAATGAAATATTCAACGAATTATTTCAAATGGACACAGAAGAGTCAGAGGCCTGGCTGGCTTTCTGTATGTGAATCCGCTTACTTAATATTTAATGCAATTAAACTTAATTTTTGCACATTCTCTCTTTCTCGCACTCACTCTCTTTCCCAATCTCATTTTACGCCGCGTGTCCATTGGCATTTCGCATCGAAATTGGAAAATTGAAAATCAAACATGGAAATTTTGGCCATCGAACAGGAGCTATCATTTTTGGCTCGGATCAGGAAGTGCGGCAAGTGATGCGGGCGGTGAGGCGTGCGAATGCAACAGGCGCCTTCTCCTGGATTGGCTCCGACGGCTGGAGTGCACGAAATCTCGTCTCGGATGACTATGAGCCAGAGGCAAGTAGCAGAAACTATTAGCCTTAGATTAAATGTTGTGGTGTCAGTGCCACGCGGAAATTATGAGCGTAAATGTGCGGGAAAGTGTGATTAATGAATCGTTGGGCAAGTTGTTGATGTGCCACGCCCATAGATGAGTGATGGAGGCGTGCGGTGACATGCCACCAACTAAAAATTTATAAATGATGGCAACAAACAAAAGCACCAACCAGACAAAATGTAGCCCTACTATGATGAATTATGGTTTAATTGAAATAAATTGTGTATTGCGTATGCCTGGCACAGGGCGAGGCTTTGGCAAATTAATTTGCCACCCAAAGCCCCACAACCCTTAGTGGCAGCCGAAACTGAACTCAAATTTATTACGCATACGCAACGTGCGTCCACGTTATAATTTCTTCCTTTTGTAGGTGGAGGGTACATTGTCTGTGCAGCCGCAGGCGAATCCTGTGCGTGGCTTCGAGGAATATTTTCTTAACCTGACCGTGGAGAATAACCAGCGCAATCCCTGGTTTGTGGGTACGCAAAATTCCTTTGCCTTTTCCTTTGTTCAGCCTGGGGAGCTTTTGTTAATTACTCGAACTCACATTCCAGAATTCTGGGAGGACCATTTCCAATGTCGCTATCCGGGCAGCACCAGCACACCGTACAACAACTACACCCGTACCTGCACCACCAAGGAACGCCTATCCCGGCAGAATACCGACTTTGAGGATCAACTGCAGTTCGTTAGCGATGCGGTGATGGCATTTGCCTATGCCTTGAGGTAAGCTCAACCCAAAGCACACACATCCGTGCAATAAGCCAGCCAATAGCTGTTTACAACTGCCCCAATCCTCGCAGGGACATGCATCGCGATTTGTGCGGCGGTCGTCCGTCCCTCTGCGATGCCATGAAGCCGACCAAGGGTGCTGATTTGCTCAAATATTTGCGCAAGGTTCAATTCAAGGGTAAGTTGAGTAATCGCAAAGTCAAATTTACGGGTACATTTACTAATTACGAGCTTGTGTGTGCCAAAGAAGCAAAGCGTGAGGGCAGCAAAACAAATAAATTGATATCGATTTATATATCAAATAGCCCCAAGCAAATACAGAACGATTAAATTTCTGTTCAACTGTTAAATCAAATGAATATTACATATTAATTTATCAGTGGTTCGAAAAAAATATCACAAATTGAATGAAGGCGTAAATGGGAATTATTGAGAAAATATGCGGTTTTGCAATTAATTTATTTAAATGTTAAAATTAATAAATATTTGAATTTTAACAAACCGCTTGAATAAAAACTTAAATAAATTAATATTTAGTAAATTCTTTTCTGAATACTACTTTATTAAAAGAACAATTGAATAATGACATCAGATTAATTTAAGGAAAATAGAGGAAATTTTCTATATACTTTTATCTATCCCTAGTAATATCACTATTAATAATAGTTGTATTAAATATTTACCATCATTGTGTAGGTCTTTAAAATTATTTTCAATATTTACGAGGATTTGAGAATAATTTGATTAATGAGTATATATTCTCTATATCATTATTGGTATCAATATTATTTGATTTTCATTATTTACCATCATTGTCTCTATTAGAGATCTTTAATGAATTTCCTCATGAACACTACCTATTTTTTTATGAATTTATTTTATAATTTATAATAGCTCAAAGGAACAGAAAAAGTTTTGTTCGATTTACATTTAGTATCAATAAATTCGATATATATTTCGATACGTATTTTTGATGTCGGTATAGATAATAATTGATTTTCAAATTTATTATCAAAAAGTTTGTTTCGGAGATCTTTAATGAATTCTTTCCTGAATATTGCTAATTATTTTTATAATTATTATTAATAAGAGAGAAAATGATTTTGAATTTACTTTTAATTTGACTTTCAAAATACACTAGAACCATCATAGTTTTTGTCAGACATTTAAAATTAATTAATTTAGAGTACGTCCATTACGTGGGCTTAAATTTCCAACCAATACACTCGGATATGATGTTTGCTTTAGCCGCCCCTGCTACTTCTACTCATTTTGATTTCAGTCCCGTTTACGCTTCGCGTATAAGTACTACGCATACTCATGACGGCAGACTACATAATTACAAAATTACTCTTTAGACTTTATGCTCATGGTATGCTCTTAGTAAATCTCTGGAATATATGTGTATATAAATTAAGATTTAAATGATAGTCCTCGCGGATTATCTATATTTAACTTTATTTGGGTAATAATAAATTTTGAAACACTACGCGCGAAGTCTCTGGGCCGATGTGCCTCAGTGAAAGCCGCATTAAAAACTAAATTTACAAAAGATTGATCAAAAATACCTAAGCTATTGTGTGCTTTCACAACGGCCGCTAGAATGCTTAGCTTGCGCCTCGTGCGCTGCCGTCGTGCAAGAACATCCGGCCCAGAGCTATGTCAGCATCTGCGGCTGGTGTTATGTTGCATTTTGCTGACCTCTGTTAGCTCGTAAGAACATTCGGCTCAGTGCTATATCAGCATGTGGAGCTGGTGTCGCTGACCTCTGTTAACTTATATATATCAATTACTATCAGTAACTATGTTAAGGGCCAATGAGGAGGCATGGATATAGCGATTGAAATACAATTTAAACAACTAAAAGTTCTTTGGAAAGCTGCATAATTCAAGCGGTTGGTAAAACATTTAACGAAAGTTTTATAGGATGACTTGGATGACGGCTTCTGGTTTTGGTTTTTGTTTAAGTGTGTGAGTGTGTGTCAATGTCGCAAGTGTTGCGCAAATAATTTAAGTGGTTATATCCAAGGCGCACAGTGGGTATTCCTGCAGCCGTCGTAGTCATAGTCATAGCTGTGCCCACAATGCGCATTGGCCATGCTTTCGAGTGGAAAATTGACTTGCTTGTCATCGTCATTGAACTCAATTTGAAATTCAATAAATTATACAAGAAAGCCCAGCCTAGGCCAGGCCAGCACAGCAGCCAGCAGCAGCAGGCAATCCGCCGACTGACGCAAAACGCGCAAATTGTCAATTTTCTGATAAGCTGAAGCCTGCTCGAGCTTTGGGCTGTGGGTTCACGGTTCTGATTCTGGTCATGGTTCTGGTGCTGGGCGTCAAGCCATAAACGCATTTAACCCCGAACATTTATTGTGTGCAGGCCTCAGCGGCGATGATTTTCGCTTCGACGGCAACGGCGACGGACCCGCGCGCTATAACATCATCCACTTCAAGCAGTCTGTGGCGGGTCAGTACCGCTGGGTCAAGGTGGGCGAGTACTACGAGGGCGAACTACGCCTGAACATGTCCGGTAAGTAGACACCACTCAACAGGTGGTACTCACAGCCAGGTGCAACTTATGCTGATTCGTTTGCACACTCCAGAGGTAAAGTTCAAGCTGTTGCATCCCAAGCCACCGGAATCCGTTTGCAGTCTGCCCTGCGAGCGTGGTCAGGCCAAGAGATACGTTGAGGGCGAGAGCTGTTGTTGGCACTGTTTCAATTGTACGACTTATCAAGTAAGTGAAACTCCCCCTTTCTTCCTTTGAAAGCAACTCTAATGTAATGCATTCAGCTGGTCGCTTGTTTTGAGCTTATGGGAAACTGGGGCTTGCCGCAAGCAAGTGGCGCAAAATTCGTAATTTATTTGCAAGGCTTTTGTCCTGATTGAAATGTAATGTAGTGAATTATTGTGAGAACTAGAGCATGAATAGATTCTATGCTCAATGTCCAGGACCATAAAAAATGCACACTATGCGAAGAGTGTGGCATGAAAGGCATGTCATTAAATTCATTCAGAAAACGAGCTGCATCATTCATTTAACGTGAACAACATTAGGGGTATTCAATGAATTTCACAGAAAAGAGCACTCTAAAAACACTGAAATGTCAATTTTTTTTTTGCATAAATGTATAACAAGTTTACAGTTTATTTAAGTTTAACTCAATACGCAGACAAGTTTTAATTTAGAAAGTCCCAATACGCTTTTTATTACTATAGAGATTAACTTTCAAAGTGATTGCTCGGCTTTTCCATTTTCATATGTAATCTTGTAATGTACATTTTTGCTTCTTGTATACCCTGTACTCAGGCAATTAATTAGCATTGGCGCATTGAATTTTATCAAACGTATGATATCGGAAGTATTGCCATTAACAGATCAATAATAGTCGATTACCAATAAATAAGGTTAAAATCTTGGTTCTTGCGCATCATGCATAGATATATTTCATTAAAATATTGTTTGCTCCCCATTAAAATCTTCTGATTACCGTTTAATTGATACAATGATTTTGTGCAAATGCATGTACAAGGCAAAAGGAAGTATCTCCGTTCCAATAAAGATTATATATATTAATGGACGGCATCAATAGTCGAGTCGATAACAGAATCTATAAGAGCTGGACACTTGACTTTAAATTTTTTGTTGTTTAATTATAATTATTGGTAAGGCAAAGGAGTGTGTAGCGGAAGCTGCATTTGTAACTATCGTCTCGGTATCACATAAGGTATGATAAAGCTGCTTAGATTGAAGGTAGGGTATCTTCTAGTCTTGAACTCACAACTGAAGTACTCTGACTTGCTTTCAGTTACGTGCCAGCAGTTAAGCTCATTATGCTGTATATTTGTGATTTTTATTTCACCCATTATTTATTTCTCTGGCTCCTCATTCAGTTCTTAATGCAACAGATTCGGGCAGTGCGCCGTTAATTACCAATTGCGCATAATTTAATAGTTGTATCTTATTTTCAATTTTCGCGAATTGCAGATACGGCATCCGGTTGATGAAACTCACTGCCTCGTTTGCAAACTGGGCACGCTGCCCGATGCCCACAAGCAGTACTGTCGTCCCATACCGGAGGTTTACCTTAGACCCGAGTCCGCTTGGGCCATTGGCGCCATGGCGTTCAGTGCGACAGGCATATTGATAACCTTCTTTGTCGTGGGCGTGTTTGTCAGGTGAGTTTTCGTCTGTGCATGTTTTTGTGTAACTGAATCTATGTGACTTTAATTGAGTTCTCTGTGTGACCAAATGTAAGGTGTGCGCGTGTGTGTGTGTGTTTGTGGCAAGTAACAACTTGTATGTATTTACGCCAGTTGCAAAAACTCAAGTTCGTTTAATTGGCAGTGCATTGGCATTGTTATTTATATAACTATTATAACTTTGTACTCTCTCGCTCTTTCGCCCAACCATCTTCCGTCCAGGCACAACGACACGCCCATTGTGCGCGCATCTGGTCGTGAGCTGAGCTATATACTCCTGGCTGGCATATTTATGTGCTATGGCGTAACCTTTGCCCTCGTGCTGAAGCCAACGAATATTGTCTGCGCCATTCAGCGGTAAGTGTGTGCGATTGTGTGAGTGCAGCTATCGTGTCAAACTATCTGGTCATGTCCCATGCTTGCAGCTTTAGCGTGGGCTTCTGCTTCACGGTCGTCTATGCCGCATTGTTGACCAAAACGAATCGCATAGCGCGCATCTTCAAGGCTGGCAAACAGTCAGCCAAACGGCCCTCATTCATTAGCCCAAAATCGCAGCTGGTGATTTGCACGTGCCTAGTCTCTGTGCAGGTAGGTGAAGGATCTCTCTCCACGCTCATGCAGCACCCATTAAGCTTAACTTTGCGATGCGCTCTTTTTGCAGATACTCATTAATGGCGTTTGGATGGTAATTGCCCCATCACATGCTATGCATCATTATCCGACACGCGAGGATAATTTGCTGGTGTGCGACTCCTACATAGATGCCTCCTACATGATTGCGTTCTTCTATCCCATTCTCCTGATTGTGGTGTGCACCGTTTATGCTGTGCTTACCCGCAAGATACCCGAGGCTTTCAATGAATCTAAGCATATCGGTGAGTCGTCTATATAATTATGTTGATTTTTAATATATTCCAGCATATATTTTCTATTAACAGCAAGAAGTAATATAACTTAACTTTAATGTATTTTGATGCTGTATCTTTAAATTTAGATACAGTAACACGATACGATATTTGAGATAGAGCTTAATTGCAGTTGCTTGAAATATTTATAGTATTTAAGGTTTCATTTTTTTTCTACAGCGATATTTTATTTCGGTAGCCTGTCGTAGACGTAAAAAATACAAACATTTTCAATTCGAACTCAGTTGAAAAACTTTAAAATAATACAAATCTGTAAGGACTTGCGCAAGCCATGATCATATATAAAAATCACAAAAACTAAAAGAAAAAACTGACAAGCTTCAAAAACTGCTTAAAAAATGTTAACAACAATAAAGAAAGAGACAATGCAAAGTATTGACAGCATTTTTTTAAAGTGTTAAGAATACGTTCAACAAAAATTACAATCTAATCAGAACTATACAAACTAAAAACAAATATAAACAAGAAAGGGTTCAGTTTTTTTTGGGTTTCTTTTAAACTTATCGTTTATTGTTCGCTAGTTGAAAAATGATGTACATCTTTGGTTTTTAAATTGTACTATTTACAAATTTAAATTCTTGCAACTAACAAGCTTGAAGTCAGAGTCAAATTAAAGTTTAAAATGCTGTACTTAAGTTGTAAGAGTGAGTTCCTTGCATCTATTATGAATAGAATGCTTTTGATGTATATTTCAATAAGATGAGATTTTAATCGATTTTGGCATTAATGTGCTCTGCATCCATTGAATCACTCCAGGCTTCACCATGTACACCACCTGCGTCATTTGGCTGGCCTTTGTGCCACTGTACTTTGGAACCGCCAATCACGTGCCGCTGCGAATAACGAGCATGTCGGTGACAATTAGCCTGTCCGCCAGCGTGACGATTGCGTGTCTGTTCTCTCCAAAGGTAAGATGAGTGGCTATTAATAATTTATACGTCGTCTGAAAAAGCGCGAATCGATTGCCACGTTGGCCGCCCATTTATTGCTTATCTTTCCTATTAATAATTGAGGTATTTTGTTTCCAATCTGATCCCGTGCTGATTACATTTACAATTCCCTTAAGCGCTTTCTTGGATAAAGCTTACCCAGGCACATCGTGTTGCATTATTGAAGCGTCCAACTTAGTAGCTTTAAGTGTCAACAGACAAAAGTGCAAGCACTGTGCAATGAACTCCAAACTAGTGTCCGCCTCTTCTCACTATGCTCACTGCCTTTGACCAGGAGTTCATGACATTTCCACAACATTTTTAATAATGCTTCATTATTAGCCATTAAATTGCGGCGAACCGCAAGACGAGCTTTATATCTTTAGCAATTTATGACTGTTGGGGGCCAAGAATTTGGCACTAGGTGGGGATTAGCGGAGGATTTGGCTTGAGTTGGCTGCACTCTGCGCATAAAAGTTCACTAACAACTTTCTTGGACAGTTTCGGAGATTTACAACTTACTTGGCCCAAAGGCGCACTTCGTTAAAATTGTAACATTTAGTTGACATCTTAAAGTTTGCCATTAAATGCCGAACTTGGGATTCACTTTGGGTTTTTTTCTTGCTGTTTGAGCTGCACAAAAAATTACTTTAGATGTCCTTAGGCTTGCTCTCTTGTCAAACAAATTAGTGCATATGTAGATTAGTCGAGGGTGCCGAGCTGATATAGCAAATGCCCTAACTTATATATATATATATATATATATATATATATATATATATATATATAATATTAAAATAACTGAACTCGCTGTCCGCTTACAGTACGTAAAATTTTGAATAGCTAGCATCCTAGATGTAGATGGCGCAAATAATTTACATAAAGAAACTTCCTTTAACTCTGCATCTTTGAACTTTGCCTTAAGAGCTCCTTTGTTGGGCAGCAATTCCCAACTAGTTATCATAAAACGTTTCTACCGTGCAATAAATACTAAGCGCAGTTGTCGTTATTAACCAGCACAATGAAGGGTTCTGGGCCCACATAGCTATCAGGTGTCACATAATGCACACTTTCCTTTACACTAACAGCCACAACCAAGCCAAGACGTACACACACATGTTTTCACGCAGGTGGCTGCCATAAACACCTCAAGCCATAAAAATGCAATTTAGTATTTGCTGTTTTGCCAACTACAAAAGAGACCACAGCAAATAGTCCAGCACAAAGCAACTGGGATCACTGAACTAAGGCAACAAACCAGATCCAAGCCATGGAGCTGGCTGCCCGACGCGTCGCGATGCCCCCTTGGGGCGGGGCACACAAGTGGGGGCAGGCTTGTAAGCAACTTCCGACCACCATTTGCTGGCGAGTCGGAGCTGCCTTTTTGTGTATTTCTTTGCCTGGTGCCGGGTGCCGGGTGCCGAGTGCCGTGTGCCGTCTCCGTCCGAGTTAGCGTCCGGCTGTGCTGCTTCCTGTACCGTGTTCCGTTGTTTGTTTGTAGAAGAAAAACAATAACAAGCGGCGGCAAATGGCTGGCAAACAATGTCACACCATACCGGAAATGGCAGCGCGTTACGTAACGCAAGAGCTTAACGTTACGTTGAGCCTCGGCTAAGGCCAGCGAGGAGCGTTGACAATTTAATGGCCTGGAATTGTTGAACGCCGTCTCAGTGTCAGTGGCCTTTGATAATAATTACCGCGACCGCAAAAAACGGCATATTACTAATGGCGCCAGTATTCCAGCCTTGTTGGGGGCGTGTCGTAGCGTAAGTCGTAAATAGGGGACGTACAATGGGGCGTATGATTAATGAAGGGCCCCAGTAAATGTGGGCCAATTTAAGTTGTAACTGTTCCTGTTACAAGCTTGTCTTTGTACTGACTCGCTTTCCACTTCTCATTCTCTTAACACTCAGCTCTACATAATACTTGTTCGACCTGAGCGTAATGTGCGCCAAAGCATGATGCCCCCGCGTTATGGCAACATGCATCGCACCGCGGGCACTGGCCCATCCTCAATGATGGCCGCTGCGGTTGTGACTGCCGCCACCTGTGCACAGGAGGAGAAATTACAAAAACATATCACGCCCACTGAAACAGGTAGGTACCCGAACCCGTCTCTTGCCCGGCCCATCAAAAATGTGTGGCGATCTTTTGCAGAGCACTCGATTAAGGCGAAAAAATTGTGCGAAATGGCCACACAAACGATTGCGTTATCCAGCATATTTGCGTCCCTTGACTGCAATACTTACAACCAAATTCCGTATGCCGATCAATACGTGCCAAATAATACAACCACGGTCACGCCCACTGCCAATGGCAGTGGCACTGAGCCAACCGACGAGCAGGTTGTGGCCAACAACAACAAAATCAATCAGCAGCAGCATGGCCAGGCCAATGTTGTTGTGGTAGTCAGCACGGCCAACAAGCACATGGCCAGCAGTCCATTAGCAACACCAACTGCACCAACACCAACAGCAGCAGCAGCAACAGCAACAGCAATAGCAGAAACAACAGCAACAGTAGCAACAACAACAACAGCGACAACGGCATCAACGGTTTCGGTTAGCGCAACGGATGCAACATCCGCAACGGAAGTTGTGCCCACGGCCACATCAAACGGCAGCAGACGAGCACCGGTGCTGCAGACCAATTTATAGCTAAACGCACAGCAACTGCAACAGCAGCTGCTAAAGGAGCAGCAACGCCAGCAACAGGAACAGCAGCAGCAGCAACTTGAGTTTTTCAATCCAGCTCAAGCGGATCAAGCACAACTGGCAGCGAGTGAAGTTGCCGCCAGCAACCACCATGGCAGCGATGTTGCAAGCACTGGCAGTAGTAACGGAAGTGCCACAACGATCGGCAACGGAAGCGGCAAGAAGCGTTCCGCGATTCCAGTTTGAGCTGTGGTCAGCCATAGGCCGCAGCTAAAGGATGAGTGAGGGTATCTTTAGATAGAAATCTTAAAATGCATACAGAGTGATCTAAAGACAGGGAATGCAAGGTTGATAAGAAGAGTATTATTTTGTGTCATCATCATTTGTTTGAAAGGTTGTATATTCAGAAATAAAAAAAAGAGGATATTATTTATATATACATTTTTTTTTTATTAAATATTTTCTTTTGCTAAATATCTCAAATTTGTATAAAAATTAATATATATTAAAGTTTAAAGTTTTAGTTTTTATGGATTTATATATTTTGTTTTTATATTTTTAACTTAAATGTTGTTGTTTGCTTTAGCGATAAATAAATTACATTTCTATCGAATAAGATTTTATTACTTTTCATACTTTTTATGGCTTATTTTCTTTCGCTGATTCATTAAGCTTGAAGCATTTAAAGCTTTTTTTTGGTCGCTTATAATTGTTATTAGACAACCTCCCTGCCCTGATTGCATCGCTACTTGGAAAATATATTGTGCAAAATCTGTTGCACAAAAAAAAAAACAAGTTGCAACAATTTTAACAATAACCCCAACGAAGAGTCAAAAATAATTGTCAGCCACATTTAATTGTATAATTGCGAAACGTTTTAAATGTTTTATCTTTAAGCTTAACTAGTTATAGAGCATGGGGTTTGCTTGCAATCGCAGCAAAGATTACCAAAAAGAAAAAATGTGATATAATTTCAAAAATGTGTGTGTTTCTGAACCCAAAACCAAAACTTATCTTGTATTTGTACTAACTGTTAGGCTAAGTCGTAACCTAAGTAACATCTTGCGCACTCGAGTGAATTTTTATTTTGGTGTGATTATGTTACAAAGGGGTTGCATGCAGCACATGCAACACACCCGCAACCCCCTTGCAACGTAGCGGCAATGACGGCGCCTTAACAATTGCGTTTACTGTGCTGCTTGAGCCCAGCAACATGGTAGATTTAATTGTTAAGTGGATAAAAAGGCGTCCAGAGCCAACATTTAATTGTAAGCGAGCTGTACATATACAAACTTACACGTATACACATACCTATAATAATATAGTTGTACGTTCTTTTTGTGTATTCGTAATTATTGAATGTGCTGCAGTTTAGCATTTCTACTCCTTATAACAAAATATTTAATATAAGTTGATATGAAGAGGTGATAAGGAAAACCCGCAAATAAAATTAATTAAAGTAAACATTAAGAAATTGAAAAAAAAGTCTAGCCAAATTAAAATGAGTTTAATTGTTAGCAAAATGCATGTGTATTAAATATTCTGTGTGTATTAAATGTATAAAAAATACAAAATAGAACAAGAAAGTTCATATGAAAATACAAGTCATATTTACACATATAACTGAATGTCTCCGAAAATTAAAATACATGAAATTATATAGTATATATATGTATACATACGTAAATTAAATACCGATAAATCTTGTTGGGTGGCATATATTTACAAGAACTTACAAAGCATTAAACAAAGAACTATCAATAAAATACTAAATAATTCAACGGCATTTGAATTATTCAGTGCTTAAAACCAAAGCCTCTCCAGCCAATAGCAGCAGCTCATCGGTGGCGTATCCGACACTATATAATAAAAGCGGAATTAGTTTTTGTGATATGTAAGTACGTTTGGCATATTTGCTCACCCCTCTGTTTTATTGGACTCCAGGCTGCGCACGAGCAGTTGTAAGCTGGCCGGCAAGGTCTTGTCGAACTCTTCCAGATTGATCGAAACATCTGCTGTGCCGAAGTTGGACACGTACACAATGCTGGCAGCTCCAGAAAGCGAACTAAAGATACGAAAGAGAGTTATAAAGTACTCTTAAAGGGAATTTTCAACTCCAACCCACCGCTTCAGGGCGAAAACATCCTCAGTAATCGCCGCGTATTTGGTGGCACCGTTTTGCAGCGTTTTCAGGCTGCGACGCAGCGCCACCAGCGACTTGTAGATTTTTATATGGGAGTGCTCCATTTCGGATTCCGTGGCCACATTGATAGTCTCATAGTCGGCAGCTAGAGGCAGCCAAGTCTTCGAGCCAGCTGAGAAGCCAGCATTTGTGCCGTTTGTCCATTGGAAGGGCGTGCGTGCGGGATCTCTGGTGTATTTCTCGTAAATTTCTGGATTGGAATTGCAGCCCCAGGGATCAACAGTGTCCTCCCAGCTGATTTGGCCATCAGTCATACCCAACTCCTCGCCTTGGTATGTGACACTGGCGCCAGGCAAAATCATGACCAGCATATTCATAGCATCAATGTGCTCCTTACCGTATCGACTAGCCGCCCTGCGCTTGTCGTGATTGCCCAGCTAAAAAGCAGCAGCTGTTTTAGTAATTATCTCAAGAATCTTCAGAACAATCTGCACCACTCACCACCCAGTTGGCTGTGCGTCCGGCGGGCATGTTCTGCAGCCACAGATCAATGGCCTTCTGCACATTACCGGCACTCAATCCGCTCTCTTCCATCACAGTTATCAAGTTGAAATTAAATGGCAGGTGAGCGCCATTTACCGACCGGTTGCCATAGAACTGCATGGTGAACCAGGCCGGGGAGTACGTCTCAATCAGCAGCACACTCGAGTTGCCGCCGTGAATTCGCTGATAATCATCGAGCACCTCGCGCCACTGATACACCATGTCAATGGTCTCCGGCTGGTTCTCAATGTATGTCGTTGTCAAATAGTCGCGATCTTCGGTGTCCTCCGTGGTACCACTCACCACCTCATCGGGATACTGACCTTGCACATCAGGCCGCACTTCAAATAGTGGTGGCAGCGCATCACACCGAAAGCCAGCGACGCCTTCGTTCAGCCAATAGCGCAGCACGCGCTTCATTTGAGATACCACATCCGGATTACGATAGTTCAAATCCGGCTGCTGCACCGCAAACTGGTGCAGGTAGTACTGTTGACGCTCCTCCACCCACTGCCAGGCACTTCCCCGAAAGTATTGCAACCAATTCGTGGGGGGCCCCCGCTCACCAGTTTCAGCATTGACCTTCCCGTTGTGCCACACATAGTAGTCCTCGTAGCCCTTCTCCCGCTTCACAGACTTCTTGAACCATTCGTTCTCATCACTGGAGTGGTTTGGCACAAAGTCCAGAATAATCTTCAGATCCAGCTCGTTGGCTTTCTTGATAAGTGCTCGAAAATCTTCTAATGTGCCATACTCTGGCTGTATGTCAAAAAAGTCAGAGATATCGTAGCCAAAGTCTACCATGGGAGACTTGAAGATGGGCGATAGCCACGCAGCTGTCACGCCCAAGTCCTTAAGATACTCCAACTTACTAGTAATGCCATTCAGATCGCCGATGCCATCGCCATCAGAGTCCATGAAGGAGCGTGGATAGATTTGATAGAACTGCGCTGTTTGCCACCAGTCCTTGGTGCTCACCGTGGCTGATGTGTCCTGGCATGCCTGGCCAAGGGTAGCCAAAACAACAAGACTCAGCCAGGCAAACGTGTTCTTTGAAAATAAAATCATTTTGTACCGGTGTATAGCTGGTCAGGCACTTTTATATACCCAACGAGCGGGAAGTCAGATAATATTGATAAGTTTTCAAAAGTGGAAATTGCCAATGTCTGCAGCTTATGCAAGTTAAAATAAGGTGCTAACTAAATGAAGAAGGGTAAATACGATCAGACATTCAACTAAAATTCGTTAGGGATTAGTCTTGCAAAAAGACCCTTGAGAAAATTAAAAATTCAAATAAACAATGTATATAATATTATATAAATTTAAATAAATTATAAGGATTAAATATAAAGAAAGTTAAAAGGAAAACAAGAAGAGAAGAAAAGAGAAGAGCTAAAAATAAATGTTTGGGCAACAATTGGGAAAGGGTATATGTGCGAAAAATGCACATTTAACCGTTTCAAGAATGTTTGAGATTATTTTTTTTTGCACCCACTTGTCGCAACCTTTTTATACCCTGAACCCATTGAAAATGGGTATAAGGGTATATTGTATTTGTGCAAAATCCAAATGTATGTAACAGGCAGAAGGAAGCTTCTCCGACCCTATAAAGTATAAATATATCAGCACCAATAGCCGAGTCGCGGAGATATGACGTTCCAAAACGACATAACTCCGCGCGGAGATATGACGTCCCAAAACGACATAACTCCGCGCGGAGATATGTCGTTCCAAATCGACAAAACGACATAACTCCGCTTGGAGATATGACATTCCAAAACGACATAACTCCGCGCGGAGATATGACGTGCCAAAGCGACATAACTCCGCGCGGAGATATGACATTCCAAAACGACATAACTCCGCGCGGAGATATGACGTGCCAAACCGACATAACTCCGCGCGGAGATATGACGTTCCAAAACGACATTACTCCGCGCGGAGATTTGACGTCCCAAAACAACATAGCTCCGCGCGGAGATATGACCTTCCAAATCATCACGTTTTTTTTTAAATCGAGGTCGGTGCGAAAATCGAAACTTTTTCGATGATTTTTTTTTTAATATATCGGGTAAATAGTGTCTGATTTTAAAATGTTATACCTTTTTGAATGCGTACGGATCCCTACCATCAATTGGCATTCAAACAAATTAATCTTCGATTGGTTGAAAAATGTTGTTGTTGCTAAAATAGAATATATATATGCATTAGATGTTGGAAGAAGAGGGTTTAGGGTATCCCCTAGTCGGGAGCTCCCGTCTAGAGCCTCTTACTTGTTTAGTGTGTACTTGACTCGCAATGTTTACCGCTTAAGTGCTTGGCAAATTCCTTGGCTATTTGAGGCGTGTTTTTTATCATTTAAGCCCAGTTGATCTGGTCAGCTTATAGCTGGTCGCTTGTATAAAAACCACGGCTCTGACCGTCCACCGGACTAGTGATTAAAATGCAATCTTTGCAAGTGCTTATTCCTCTGCTCTGCCTGGTGCTTCTTGGCCAGACGTGCCAGGACACAACAACAGCAGAAAGCAACTCGAAGGACTGGTGGCAAACAGCGCAGTTCTATCAAATCTATCCACGCTCCTTCATGGACTCTGATGGCGATGGCATCGGCGATCTGAATGGCATTACTAGTAAGTTGGAGTATCTTAAGGACTTGGGCGTGACAGCTGCGTGGCTATCGCCCATCTTCAAGTCTCCCATGGTAGACTTTGGCTACGATATCTCTGACTTTTTTGACATACAGCCAGAGTATGGCACATTAGAAGATTTTCGAGCACTTATCAAGAAAGCCAACGAGCTGGATCTGAAGATTATTCTGGACTTTGTGCCGAACCACTCCAGTGATGAGAACGAGTGGTTCAAGAAGTCTGTGAAGCGGGAGAAGGGCTACGAGGACTACTATGTGTGGCACGACGGGAAGGTCAATGCTGAAACTGGAGAGCGGGAGCCTCCTTCCAACTGGCTGCAGGCATTCAGAGGTAGTGCCTGGCAGTGGGTGGAGGAGCGTCAACAGTACTACCTGCACCAGTTTGCGGTGCAGCAGGCGGATCTCAACTATCGCAATCCGGATGTGGTGGCTCAGATGAAGCGCGTGCTGCACTATTGGCTGAGCGAGGGCGTCGCTGGCTTCCGATGTGATGCGGTGCCGGTGCTTTTCGAGGTTGAGATGGATGAGAATGGCCAGTATGCGGACGAAGAAGTGAGTGGCTTAACCGACGACGTGGATAATCGCAACTATTTGAAGAGCGACCTGATTGAGAACAGACCCGAGACCATCGATATGGCCTACCAGTGGCGTACTGTGATGGACGACCATCAGCGCATTTACGGCGGGGACACTCGAGTACTTCTTATTGAGACATACGCCCCGCCTGCCTACACCATGCAGTTCTATGGCAATCGCTCGGTGGAGGGCGCTCATCTGCCCTTTAATTTCAATTTGATTACCGTGCCGGCGAGTAACGGCGTCTCGGCAAGCTCTATTAAGACAGCTGTGGACAACTGGCTGCTGAACATGCCTGCCGGACGCACTGCCAACTGGGTGATTGGCAATCACGATCAGCGCAGAGCGGCCAGTCGCTATGGGGTGGCCAACACGGATGCCATGAATATGCTGGTCATGATTATGCCCGGCGGAAGTGTTACCTACCAGGGCGAGGAGCTGGGCATGACGGATGGTTGGATCAGCTGGGAGGATACTCAAGATCCTGCTGCCTGCAATTCCAACCAGAGCCTCTACGAACAGTTCACACGTGATCCATCACGGACGCCTTTTCAGTGGACAAGTGGCACCAACGCGGGTTTCTCCACAGCCGCTAAGACATGGCTTCCCCTTGCCGAGAACTATAAAACGGTCAATGTGGAGGTGGAATCGGCGGCCACTCGCTCACATCTAAAGATATACAAGTCGCTGGTGGCACTGCGTAAGAGTTCCAAAACCCTACAGAACGGCGCTACTAAATATGCTGTGCTTAATGAAAATGTCTTTGTGGCAAAGCGGTGAGTGGTTAACTTAACTCAGTAAGCAGAGATTAACTTAACTTAGTTGGCTTAACCTTACTTATCTTAATTAAAGAGTTCAGGAGCTCTCAGGTTTTCAGTGCACACCCTTTGTCGCTTCTGGTCCTTCGTTCGCTTGTTCGAATCCTGACAAAACTCTGAGTGAACATCATAGGGCTCTACCCGACCTTTTAAATATTTATACATATATTTTCCTGATCCCGTCTACAAATTCTGGCGAAGGCTCTACCTACTTCGTTCTTAGTCATGAAGCTATCTTACTTTTCTGCATGGATAAAATAGATTGGTGTAGAATTGGATCACAATATATTTTGGCAGTCATAGGTCCTTAAAAACATTTCTTTTTATATTATCAAGATACCTTATGACAAGTTGAAGAATTTACGATCCTGACTTTACACCTAGCACTTAAGTGGAGATTTTACTTCACAAGCATCGGAAGTTTTTATCACATGATTATTAATGGAAAAAATGCCATCGATCCGAGTTGCTTTTATATCTTAATAAATATATTATAATTATTCAATTGAGTATATCTGAGTCAGACAAAGATCTTCAAATCTTTTGGATACATACCTTTTTGGGAGCTGGCAAGCCACGAAAGCATGACCTTCTCTAAAAATCCAGCTAAGCTCTCTGTCTATTTTTTCTAACAATCTTTATCTTTATTACTACCCAGCTACTTGTCTGGATCTCCCAGCATTGTTTATGTGGCCAATTTAGGCAGCAGCGGCACCACAATTGATCTTGACCAGTTTGACAAGACTTTGCCATCTCACTTGACTTTGCAGATCCGCAGCCTGAATTCCACAAAGGCAGAGGGGTAAGTCATTAGGTCAACTTGACAATTGACAAACTTAAACTCTTTTCAATTATATTTATATAAAAGGGTTCTGTTTGAGCGCAATGGTCTCAGCTTGGCTGCTGGAGAGGCTCTGGTTATGAGTGCCAGTTAACTGCAACAAAGTTCCTCTACTTGGATTTATTTTATAACCAATTAAGTTTGCTATCGCAAATTGGCTTAAAGCAAATATGCCGAAGCTTGTGTAAATATATAAAGAAACAAATCGACAAACAAACCACTCAGTCATACACGCACACACCCTCACGCGCACACACACACACATGCTCGCAGATAGGCTCAAGTGCTCGACACACTCATGTAATTTCCGCAAGACGCGGGACTCGTTACGGGGGTCGCCATTTAAAGTGTTTACACAAAAATTAAAGTCGAGCTGCGAGCCGTCTCGTATTTGGTACTTTATAAATTGTTTGCTTAACCGAAAAGCAAAGTATGCGTGACACAAAGTAAATACAGAGATATGTGGGGCCTAGTCCCCCAAAAATGACGACCTTATACGATGTCCTGGCCACCTTTGAAGTTTAAGAGCACCTAACGAGGGCTGGCTGGTGGTTTTGCGGTTGCGTACAATTAATTACTTAGTGGACAGTTATATTGAAGGCGAACGTCGAAAAGAATCGAAAAAAAGAAATATATTTAATTCCTATGTACTCAAAGAAATTGGGTTATACAAATGGATCTAAAGAGCAGGAAAGAGGATTGTTCGTTCGGTTTCATACTCAAGTTACTTCACTTTTAATTTACCAGAAGAACCTCTGTTTCTACGTAATAAATATCTATATGTAGCCTTCTTTAGTCATGTCTCGAAGATGTAAAGAGCTATAGGGTATATAATATGTGTGCTTATGTAGAGCAAAAACATTTTTAGTATATTTCTCAATGCGTCCAGTTCCCGACTAGGGAATACTCTTCAATCAACACGCGTCACGAGCTTTTTCTTATTTATATAATGGATTCTATAACTCAAAAGACGAAATCTCATCAACTGACCCTCGCAGCTATACCCTTGTATGGGTTAGGTTTCTGTAAGTGAAATTTCAATTATGCTAAAGATAATTAAATTGAGTTTACACATGTTAATTTGTTGGCGCTAGCAAGGCAAATGACGCGTAAGCCACGACCAAAAATAGCCGTACAATAGTTGAGAATTTTTAAAGTGCCTACAGGTGACACAGGTGAAAGCACAACTTCAATGCGTCAGAAATGGGTCACTCACACGTATTTAGTTTAAGTACCTCTCCGGATTTCCATATCGGATTTGCAGACTGAGGTGTGCGAGAATACAAAATCAATTGCCTGGTTGACGGCAAGTGTTTACCTTGCTCACAACTTTTAGTTAGCTAAAAACAGGCTTTTCTCAAAAAAAAGCTGTTCTCGTATATTCCAGAGGTTTAAAAGGCAAGTATAAAGATGATACGTACGAAAATGCAACTGTCTAATAAGTTGTGTTTAAACCGTACATCGTTTTATATCGTATATTTTATTTCTGAAAAATGATTTAATTTATTTAAAACTATAGAGGTTTTTATCTTTTAGATTGTCAACACATATTTTGCCTGTATATCCAATAGTTTTTAATAGAGTTAATTGTATGCAATCAATGTTCATTTAAGTGACTGAAACTATGTGGCTAAATATCAGAATTTGATTACATAAAATTGATGTTTAATCGAATCACCTTTGATTGATGCGTTTGAAAAACGCAAATTCTTATGCCTAATACCATTATGCTCACACCGAACAGCAGCGATGCCAAGTGGTCTCTTCTCACTTATTGCCCTTTAGTTGGACTTAAGTGTCATCGTTTTGGTGGCAGCTACGTGAGTGGCGTCCAAATAAGCGGTGCCAATGGCGAAAGCGCCCATCTGAACCCTTTGCCTGTGTTGCACAAGGGTTAATGAGCTATAATTGTGGAGCTATTATCGTTATCGTTATGGTTGGCTAGAGAAGCAAAACTTTTTTGATCATTTTTTATTAATATCTCGGGTAATATCGTCAAATTTTGAGATGTTAAACCCCTTTGAATTTGTAGGCATTCAAAAAAGTTAAAAATCGATGGGTTAAAAAATTTGTATTAAGCAAAAAACAATTCCTTTTTAAAGTCAGTAAATTTTGGAATATTTCGGAAAAATAATGTCATGAAGTGTTTGGGAATTTTTTTTTAGCTGTTTCACAAGGCTTAACCTTTAGGTAATACAACAAATTCAAATTCAAAACCAACAAGTAAGAGTGCACAAGTCGGGAGTACCCGATCTATTAAGAGCATTGATAGCACAAATACCCTAATATCGCCAGATCACCTTGGATGCTTACCAAGAATACGTATAACATAAGGGGTTGGAGTTGCTTCCTACAGCCTGTTACATATATTTTCATATATATAGCCCGTTATAACCTTTATGCCCATTTCCACCGCGTTCAGAGTGTAAAGAGCTGATAAGAAATAGTCATAACTGAAACTACTTGATGGGGCTTAACCTTCACTAGCATTTGTAAGTCAATTGGCCATGTTTTCTTGGTCTTTAAGCAGAATAAATTCAAATATACGATGCATCGAAAGGTTATTGTAATTTTTGTATGCCCACCTGACCAAATGTGTACGTGCCTGGCATAGGGTAGATCGCAGAAAAAATCATCGAGGCTCGTTTACAACTATATAATAAGAACAGAAACTAGGCTAGAAATACCTGGAAAATTAGAGAAGCCAAACAAATTTGAGACGCACTCAAATATTACGCATACGCTCCGTGTGCAAACAAACTTAATATGCAAACGCTGTTGTGGCTGGAATACATTTAGTAAATGTGCCACTGTTTCCTTCCTTGCTGCCTACGAAATTACCACAGATTACAAACTTAATGCATTTCAAAGTTTTGGTGTAGGACGAGGTAAAAGTTTTCGGCTTGCTTCATCGTAAATCTTTGAAACCCATCTTCAACTTAATGCGAAATGCGTTGATTTTTTAAGCACCCTCTTTTCGGGAAATTAACTTCATTATCTTCACAAAATAAAATGCACACAAAATGGCGCCCAACCAAGCAAAATGCCGCCCTAGGTAGGCTTCCACCGCCAGGTGGCGCTCGGCCTTGTCTTGCGGTATTCATATGTATACATATTTATTTCTTGTTGGTTTTCTTTTCGGTTTGTTTTTTTTTTTGGGTTTCAGGTCACGTAAACGAGAGTAAGGAGGCTCCAGCCCCCGGCTCAGATTGTGTCTGCGACCCATTTAATGGGTTGGCCAGTCACGCCGCCATTTACACGATTTTTATTTATTTTGTAAGCCGCTTCGGCACAGACTGCTAATTTTCCGAAGTTCACGCTTGAAGGCAATGACAAGAAAGAGCTGACCGAACTTTAGTTTTTGATACAGATACAGATATATACATTATTTCAAGATTTGAGATTGATTACCAAACAGTTCCTTTTATTAATTTTTTTTATGACAGGCAAATATGCATAGTGCTATTTTAAATACTATATATTGATTTATAACTGTGATAAACGGGAGCAATTGGATGTAAATTACTTTGCCAACGTATTAAAGAACTGCGTCCTAAAGGGCAGACTGCCGGCAACCAGATAGATATTGTATACATATAAATTTATAAAGATTTAAATTTATTTGACACTAAATAATATTGCAGCAGCTAACTTACTAGAGCGAAGGTCAAACGACACTCGAAGGAAACTATCAGTCCCCGAATCACATAGTCGCAAAATACCCCAGCTAGTTGCCACATTGAACTTATACCTCGGAGTAAAATTGTCGTTAAATAAATAAAATATAAATAATACACAGCGCAATTTATTCCTATTTCCTAAAGAACAGTATGATACTATGCCACAGTATCTTTCCTTTTACAGCAATCGCTTTCTAGTGCGTACTGTTATGGATTAAAGTCTTATTGAGGGAACTGTTCTGATTTTTATACCCATTGAACCCATTAAAAATGGTTTTAAGTGTAGGTCCTCCTAGTGGCTGCGCAGATCGAGTTTGCTTCCGATAATCGATGACTTACTCCGTTTCCAAGCAATCGATAAAAATCGATATCGAAATCATGTTTTTTGGGCAATTTTTCTAAATAATGAGAGCTAAAGTCACCAAACTTGACATATAGCTTCTAAAATAGAATATATATGTATGCATTTGATGTTGAAGGAAGAGGGTTCAGGCTATCCCCTAGTCGGGAGCTCTCGACTAGAGCCTCTTACTTGTTTTAAATTTATTTTTATACCCTTGCAGAGGGTATTATCATTTTGTCGTGATATGTGTAACGCATCATGAAAAGGTTGGGTCTGCAAGGGTAATCAGATCTTTGGCGTGCCGAAGATAGCCTTTCTTTCTCGTTATTACTGCTTTAGCAAACGAGCTCGTAGCGCGAGAGGGTTCAGGGTATCCCCTAGTTGGGAGCTCCCGACGATACTTACTTGTTTACATTCAGTTCCAGCGTGAATTAGGACATTACCAACCCTACCCTCGCGTATTTGCTTTTGTTTTGACGCAGCTCGTTCTTAATTTGTGGCTAACAGGTTCAAGTTTCATTTCAGGGCATGTTTTTGTGGTAGAGAGAAATGCACATAAATTTGAAGCACACCATGAGTATTGCCCTGAGTTGAAAGCTAATAATAATTTCACTTCAGTTTTTTATGAGTAAATTAAAAAGCTAACCCCAGTCGTTTTTTGCTGTTGTTTGGCATTCTGGTCGTGTCCTGCCCACACCACAACCACACCTACTTACCTATAATATGGCTGGCCGGGGAAGTTGTCAGGGCCAAGGCGACGGCCAGCAGCAAGGATGTGAGCTCAAATTTACAGTCAGCGAGTCGGAGGTGTTTTGATGTCTGCTGCAACACTGCGTATGCGTGATTTGTGTGTCTTATCAATCACGTCTAATGGAATTTCTTCTTTTTTTGTGGTGGGGTGGCACGGGCATACTTGAGGCAGACAAAGTTCTCTAATAATTTATAATAAGTTCCCAGATTCTGGGACCCCAAATTGAAAAGTTTTCCCAATGACTTTTACATGCGAGCACACACACATATATATTCTTGATAACTTATGACAAGGCAAATAATTTAAGGGACACCTAAACAGATTCCACAATCAGAGCCGCATATGGCGGCAAACTCAGGCTGCTCAACGTGACGCTGGCGCTGCAGAAATTGAAATAAAAGTCAGCTTTAAATTGAGCTATTGATTAGCGAACTTACCCCACAGTTGCCTGGGCTTGCGGATTGAGCAGCGTAATCTTGTAGCTGCCGGAGGCATAGAGCGCGCTGGCCACGTCTACGCCGCTGACACTGGTACCCAGCACATTGGCAACTAGCACATAGGTGGGCTGTCCACTTAACGATCTCTTGATGGCCACTACGTTGTCGTTGACGGCTGCATAACGAGTGGCTCCGTACTGGAGTGTCTTGGACTGACGCAGCTGCACGAGCAGCTTGTACAGCTTGAGGTGACTGGAGTTGGCGGCACTCTCTGTCTCCACATTGACGGTCACATAGTTCGGATTGATGGGCAGCCAGGTGGTGCTGTTGCTGGAGAAGCCAGCGTTCTGCTCGCTGCTCCACTGGAAGGGCGTTCTGGCGGGATCTCGCGTGAACTGCTCGTAAATGTTCTCATTAGAATTGCAGGCAGCCGGATCACGCGTGTCTTCCCAGCTTATATCCAGATCCGTCATGCCCAACTCCTCACCCTGGTACGTAATGCTCACCCCAGGCAAAAACATTTGCAGCATATTCATCAAATCGATGCGATCCTCTCCATAGCGACTGCCCACGCGACGCTGGTCATGGTTTCCCATCTAAGAAAAGAGGCAGATTGAAAGTTAGGCGCTGCATAATGACATAGTACATATATAGAATCGAAAGTAGTACTATATTATACTTAAATGAATAATGCTCTCTGATGTCTGATACTGCATAGATTATAATAATATTTAATATATAGTCCTAAATACTTACCACCCAGTTTGCTGTCTGGCCCGCTGGCATCTGGCTTAGCCAGCTATTAATGATCTTCACAAAGCCGACAGCATTCAGTTCCGTGTTGTTCTTATCGCCTTGCCCGCCGACAATAAATTGAAAATTGAAGGGTATTTGAGCGCCCTTTGTGGTGCGATTGCCATAGAACTTCATTACATAGTCCACGGCCGAATAGGTCTCCACCATAAGGACGCGCGTATCGCCGCCATGTATGCGCTTGTAGTCATCGAGCAGCTGCCGCCACTGATACACCATGTCCACGGTTTCGGGTTGATCCTGGGTATATATGTGCTTCAGGTAGGACGAATCATCTGGGTCATCCGTATAGCCGCTCAGCGGCTCGTCAGGGTACCGACCCTGAGCGTCGGGCACCACCTCGAAGCACCAGGGCACGGCGTCGATGCGAAAGCCGGCAACGCCACGATCCAGCCAGTAAGTGAGGACGCGCTTCATTTGGGCCACCACCGCGGGATTGCGATAGTTAAGATCGGGCTGCTTTACAGCAAACTGATGCAGGTAATATTGGCCACGTTGCTCGTTCCACTCCCAGGCGCTGCCTCGGAAGGCCTGCAGCCAGTTGGACGGCGGTTCACGCTGGCCAGTGGTGGCATTCAAGTAGCCATCGTGCCACACATAATAATCCTCGTAGCCCTTCTCGCGACGCACTGATTTTTGGAACCAGACGTTCTCATCACTCGAGTGGTTGGGCACAAAGTCGAGTATGATCTTAAGTCCACGTTCGTTTGCAGCCGCAATGAGCTCATCAAAGTCCGTTAGAGTGCCGTATTCCGCCTGAATGTCAAAGAAATCGGCTATGTCATAGCCAAAGTCAGCCATGGGCGAGGTATAAATGGGCGACAGCCAAGTGGCCGTAACGCCCAGATCCTTGAGATAATCTAGCTTGGAAATGATGCCCTGCAAATCGCCGATACCATCGCCATTCGAATCCTTGAAGGAGCGTGGATAGATCTGATAAAACTGTGCCACCTGCCACCAATCGCGAGTAGCTTCACTGCTGCTGCTGCTGCTCGCGCTCTCCAGATCGACAGCAGCTGTCTGGCCCAGGCCGCACTGCAGCCCCAAGCACAGCAACGTGACTAACAACTTTAATAAATGCGCCATAACTGATTAAATGCGCGATTTCGCAGAGCTATATATACTCATCGTGCTCCCCAGCGAACGTTCCAATTAGATTGATAAGCATCAAGTGCATCGAATGTTTGTAAACATTTATTTGGCTATGAGTATTCACATTATTATAAATGACTACCACCTGCGATTGAGTGCGAGAACTTGACAATAGTTCAGATAGAGTACCACTTGAGCCAACACCAGATAAATGCCCAGCACAGGCAACTTACGATGTTCTCCATTCACATAGTACGTGTAATAAGTCGATGTGCTTCTCAGAATCAACGACTCCTTGGGAAGCAGCTGCAGAGAGCTGCTATCGATGAGATCACTAAGGAAATACAGATGTGAAGACAAATATTAATATATCAGGTCGCTTTGAGCAGAGATCACTTAGCATAAAAGTCTAAAATTTAGATTAAACATCTAAAAAGCCTTAATTCTCTAGAAGTAATAACTTATTAAGAAACTAAAGATAATTAATATTGTTAACTATTTTCATTTGGGGATGTCAGCTATGGCAAAAGATATAATACTATCAAAGGTTCCAAGTCTTTAGCAAGTCTAAGAAACGGACAAAAACATATATAAGCTCGCTCTCATCCAATTATATAGAAAACAGGATTGAAATGTAAATTACAATCTAAACATGTCGATTGTTAATATATGTTAGATATATAAGGGTGTAAATATACTTATGTGGAGAGGAATGTTAAGAAATTTGCTTCATTTTAATGAAATGAAATGGGCGGAGGATGTAAGTCTCACTATTTTTGCTGTCTGCAAATTGGAATTTAATAAAAATATATTTTATATAATATAATGAAGGGATAAATTTAAATACATATATTTCATACTGGTCATATTTGGTGTGTTTACTTACGTATGCTTATGTAGAGTATTCTTAACATATGAGTCTCTAATTAAATATTACCAAAGACATAATTAATATATAAACTACTTACTCCACTTTACGCTTGGAGTTGCCTGATACCAGCACCACCTCCATTTGAGCTGTCAAATCCGATAAGCTCTGATTCAGATTAACTGTTTCAAAACCATCGAAGATGTTTAGCAATGTCACATAGGTGAAGTCATTCTCTCGGAAGCTATGAAAAGAATATGCTGACAAATTACAAATGATTCGCTTTGCAAACATAGTGCACCCACCGTTTCACGGCCAGAACTGCTCCACTTAAGGCCTTTACCTCAATATTGCCCAGTTGCAGAGTTTTCTCCGTTCGTTTGAGTTTCAGCAAATCCTTGTAGATATTGAGATGGCTCAGTGGCTGTTGGCGCTCTTGGTCCACGTTAACCTGCTTGTAATCTCCGGCAATGGGCAGCCATGTCTTGCTAGCATTGCTGAAACCGGCATCGGCATCGCCGCTCCACTGGAAGGGTGTGCGCTCGGGATCACGTGAGAAATGTTCATAGATGCTGGCATTCGTATTGCAGGCCGAGGGATCAACGGTGTCCTTCCATGATATCCACACATCTGTCATGCCCAGCTCCTCGCCCTGATAGGTAACACTGGCGCCCGGTAATGTGGTGATCAGCATATTCAACATATCCACGCGATCGGCGCCAAGACGCGAGCCCACACGCGACTGATCGTGATTGCCCAACTGTGAATATTGAAAAGAAAAACCTTAGCAGGGGATAAAGCACAAGGGGACAGTAGGAAACCTACCACCCAGTTGGCTGTGCGACCCTGCGGCATGTGCTGTATCCACTTCTGTATGGTTTGAGCATAGTCCACCGCGTTGGACTTGTTTGAGATTTCGGTTATCAGCAGAAAGTTGAACGGCAGCTGAGCACCCTCTGATGTTGCATTGCCATAGTACTGCATCACAATATCGATGGGTGAATAGGTCTCCGCAAGCAAGATTCGCTCGTCGCCATCTTTGAACTCATCGAGCACGGCACGCCATTCGTACACCATGGCCAGTGTCTCCGGCTGATCCACCGTATAGATGTGCTGCAGATACCCGTAGTCATCGGGATCATTGACCCAATCGTTGCGCGGTTCGTCGCGATACTGACCCGCAGCATCGGGCGCTATCTCAAACACGCTCGGCACTGCATCAATTCGAAAGCCGGCAACGCCCTTGGCCAACCAAAAGCGCAGCACATTCTGCGAGAAAAGAAAATAGTGGAAAAATCAGAGACGGTTCATATTGGACATTGCCAATAGAGATTAACTTGAGACCCAGCCAAGGTCTCTATTGCTGGGCAAGAATAAGTCAAGCCTAGACTATTTAATTTAAGATTAGTAGATATCTTTAACCCACCTTCATGGTCTCCCGCACTTTGGGATTTCGATAGTTAAGATCGGGTTGCTTTTTGAGAAATTGATGAAGATAATACTCTTTGCGAGTCTCATGCCACTCCCAGGCGGAGCCGCGGAACACGCTCAACCAGTTGCTAGGCGGTTGGCGAGTGCCGTTAACCATACGCCCGGCATGCCAAACATAGAAATCCTTGTACTCCACCTCGCCTGCCGCCGATCGCTTAAACCAGTCGCACTCATCGCTCGAATGATTGGGCACAAAGTCCAAAATGATTTTCATATCCAGTTGCTTGGCGGTCTTCATGAGTCGCTCGAAGTCGGACATAGTGCCAAAGATAGGCGCTATTTCGGTGAAGTTGGCAATGTCGTAGCCAAAGTCCGCCATGGGCGAGTTAAAAATGGGCGATAGCCAAGTGGCCGTAATGCCCAATTCCTTCAGATATGGCAGACGATCCGCAATGCCTAAAAATGTTTATCACTTTCAGAATCTCTTTTACTTGTTGCTTTATTCTTTCGCTCTGGTTCACCATTCAGATCGCCCACGCCGTCGCCATTGCTGTCCTTAAATGACCTTGGATAGATTTGATAAAAGGCGCCGGCTTGCCACCACTTGGGCTCAGTTCTACGGTGATCGATGTCCACAAAGTCCGCATGATAGTTGGGATAGGGCTGACTCAACGCCGGGCCAATAAACTGCAGCAGCAGCAGCATCAGCAAAGCTTTCACTGAGATCAGCATATTCTGATAGCTCCTCTATGATCGGCTTCGCCACAGAAACTGTCTCCGTTGGAACTGAATGCAACGAACAAACAAAAGCGACTGACGATTGCAAGCGAAACACTTGAAGATCATGCAAATTCACAGACTGTCCGCTAACGCCACCTCCACTAGTGCTCTCCTGAGCATATGAATTTGGTTTATTTGATTTATTTTTAGCGTACGTGCTCTCCGTACCACCTGAGCCGCAAAGAGAGGACTTACGAATTGATAGAAACATGAAAAAACAGAGAGCACAGCAACACATTTACTCTCAAACATATAAAAAGTATATTCGAATGGGCACAGTGGGTGATCGGAATAAAATAGTTCGGAATGGGGATAATTTATGGTTTTACGGACAAGATTATAAATAGGCTAATAAGATCGTTTTAATGTAATGCTATATTCAAGGAGATTTAAGTATTTTAAACTTTTTCTTTGTTAGGTAAACTAAATAAGGAAATACTCGAATTTTGCATATTGTATAGATATATAATAATATATATATTGGTTTGTATAGAAATAGAAGGAATTAACTTATCATTTTAATATATATTTATGTTTATTTTTAAATGTACATGTACATACAGAACCCACTGTGCATACAGTTGCAATATTTGGCGTTAATTCGATCATTATTCTAATTTGCTCTCTCAGTTGACACTACAGCTGCCGGCATATTTTTCTGCTGTTGTTTGTATACCCTGTACTCAACTTATTTAAGAGGATTGCCAACCTTAAGAACTAGCAAATATTAATATCTTCGGATGGTATTATTTATTTAATTTATTTGTGGTAGAAGCGATAGATGTAGATTTATAAAATTATTAAGTGGTTGTTTGTATTATTTTCTGATAATGAAAAATACTTGATTGCCCAACTAGTATCTTTACAAATTAAAACCTCTTTTTCCTTTTCGTTTCTAGGGTGTTTATTCGATAGCGTCGAAGCTTGTTTACATTTATTTGTCGATAGACTGATATGGGAATATATGTACATTCATATACACATATACATACATAACTGTTTATCACAGCACTTTTAGCGACAAGAATAAATGCATGATTCAAGCGCAAATAAATTCAGATTTTAGTCGAAGATAAGCTTAATCAGTTTAAATAAAAGTCCAAAACATAAATCCTATCGAGATAAATCCATTTTTTATTTCGCACAACTCTTGATATTCTGTGCTGGCTTAGATGGTTGTTGTGGAGCGCAGAACAACGGCCTCATGGGGCATAAGCGTGACACTGCTGGCGGGGACCTTGTCGCCTAGCTGTTTGATGGACTTGTCGGTGACCAGGGCATACTGGAAATTGTCAGGCAGCCCGCTGAATACGTCATTCAGATTCACATTTTCAATATTATCGAAAATGTTAAAAAGTGAAATGTACACGTAATTGCCACTCAGATAGCTGTCAGAGATATGGTGTGATAAATATACTGGGGCTTATTATAAGAGGGCTTCACTTACCGCTTGACCGCCAAGACATAGCCACTGACAGCCTTCACCTCAGCGGCTCCCTGCTCAATGGTTGGCTCCTGGCGTAGCTGTTGCAAACGCTTGAAGACATTTAAATGGCTGAGCGGGGCACCGCGCTCTGTCTGCACATTGCGCTGGGCATAGTCCTGGGCAACTGGCAGCCAGGTGTCGCTGCCGCTGGTGAAACCAGCCAAGTTACCATTTGTCCAGTGCATGGGCGTTCTGGCGGGATCCCGGGACATCGCCATGTAATTCTCCTCGTACCCATTGCAGGCCTGAGGATCCACTGTATCTTCCCACGAAACATACCCATCCAGCATGCCCAGCTCCTCGCCCTGGTAGGTGATACTGCAGCCGGGCAGCGTGAGCAACAAAATGTTGAACAGATCAACGCGATCGGCACCAAACCGTGAACCGACGCGGTTCTTATCGTGATTGCCAATCTGTGCGCCGTATAGTCAATTGATTTGATATGCGATTAATCACATGGTTGTAGGAAGCCTTTGTAGTCAACTTACCACCCAGTTGGCACTCTTGCCGGTCGGCATTAGCGATAGCCAGTTGTTGATCAAGTACTCGTAGTGATAGGCATCGGAGTCCATGTGCAGATTACTTATCAGCTGGAAATTGAAGGGTATCTGTGCGCCCTCGGCTGTCTCGTTGCCATAGTAGTGCATTACAATCTCAATGGGGGACCAGGTCTCCACCATGAGTATGCTAAGTGTAGCAAGTGCAATTACTAAGTCTACATTCCGAAAAAGCGTTTAATTAACTTACCGTTCCTCACCGCCGTTTTCCTTCTGGAACTGTTCCAGAATCTCACGCCATTCGTACACCAAATGCGGCGTCTCGGGCTGGTCGACCGTGTAGACTTTGTGGGTGTAGCCGTACTCGTCGGGATCATTGGTCCAGTCGTTGCGAGGCTCGTCCGGATAGTTGCCATTTTCATCGGCTTCAACCTCGAAAGCGTGATATATGGCGTCCACGCGGAATCCGTCGACGCCTTTCTCCAGCCAGAAACGCAGAATATTGTTCATTTCCTCGCGGACGACGGGATTGCGGAAGTTAAAGTCCGGCTGCTTCTTGTGGAACTGATGCAGATAATATTCCTGGCGTCCCTCATGCCATTCCCAAGCCGAGCCACGGAATACGCTCACCCAGTTGGTTGGCGGCTTGCGTTCGCCGTTCTCCAAAAAGCCCGGATGCCAGATGTAATAATCCTTGTACTTCTCTTCACCGGCAGCAGAGCGAATAAACCAGTCGCATTCGTCGCTCGAATGATTGGGCACAAAGTCCAAGATGATTTTAACATTTAGCTGCTTGGCACGTGCTACCATGTTCTCAAAGTCTTCCATTGTGCCGAAGAGAGGATCCACTTCCTTAAAGTCCGATATATCGTATCCAAAGTCAGCCATAGGTGAGCGCAGGAACGGCGACAACCAAGTCGCTGTCACACCAATCTCCTTCAGATACTCCAGCTTCTCGGTAACACCATTCAGATCGCCAACGCCATCTCCATCGCTATCCTTAAAAGAGCGAGGATAGATTTGATAGAAGGAGGCCGTCTGCCACCACGGCGCAGCCGCATCCACGGCCAACAGGCCTAAGCCCAGTAGTAAGGCAATGCTAGACCAAGTAGTCATTTCAAACTAAAGGAGCCCCGAGGTCCATCGACCTATTATATGCCTTCAGCTGCTATCGATAATGCTCGAATCTAAATTGTAAAACAATTGGCATTAGCGCTTATCGTTGTTTTTCGAGAAGTGTGGGCCCTCTTCACTAGGGGGTAAGTCCAGTGATTTATGAAACTAAATGGAAAAAATTGGGATTCGCGTACTTTTTTAAAGATGTAGAAAACCTCTTAGGCTTCGATTTTATGAAGCTTAGATTTAATTTATAAATAATATTGCAAAGAACTGTTGGAATAGGTTAGTACTGAAAAGATAGTACATTAGACAACTTTATAGATTTATTTACAGTGTGCAGAACAAGATGGAATTGACAATTAGGCTGATTTATTTATAAAAGATAGACAGGGTTTTTCCCTCGATAGCAAACCATATTTAAAACTTTTTCTACTGACCAATCTGATCAGTTTTATGGGTGAGGGACTTTTATAAATTGAATGTGGGTGGAATTCTTTTGTATACAAAGTTTTAGTGTGTCATTCCAATTGGAAATTTATTTGCTGCAAGAATATATTTTAACAAAAAATATTATGGTCTCTATCTAGACATTTGTTTTCATTTTCTTCTTCATTTAGCTGCTCTATTAATGTACTGGATGGCGCTTGATGTGCACATACTTAAAAAATATCCCCAGCAAATTGGACTCATAAATTTAACATAAGAACAGCAGTTGTTCGGTCTTGGGCTGAGTCATATTTTTTATGCATTTACGAAATTAATTTGCTGCTTATCTGTCTCATGATCTGCAAACGTGAAACCAGAATAATAGCGATAATGAGTGGCTCTCATAAATACCTACGCCCGTTTTCTTATGGAAGACCAGGCTGAAAACGCTTCGGTCGTAAACATATCAGGCCTAGACCTTCAGATCTAATCAGTGGTCGATAGTTTGCATTATTGGGGGCTTATCACGGCCTAAGCTTATCATCGCTGCTCGCTGCATGGGGCCTAGTGCATAAATAAGGCTACCAACTAATCCGCAGTCGTAGTCAGTATTGCGACAACATGTTGACCAAATCTCTGACACTGTGCTGCCTGCTGGCACTTGTGCTGCCCACGCTCGCCGAGGTGGGTTGGTGGCGCACGGCGCAGTTCTATCAGATCTATCCGCGATCCTTCAAGGACAGCGATGGCGATGGCGTTGGCGACCTTAATGGTAGGTGAGAACAATAAAAGCTGATAAAAGTGTCATTTTGATTTGCGTGCAGGTATTACGCAACAGCTGGCCTATCTGAAAGAGATCGGTGTTACAGCCACTTGGCTGTCGCCGATTTTCACCTCGCCCATGGCGGACTTTGGCTATGATGTGGCCGACTTCTACGACATTGACCCGCTCTTTGGCAACATGGAGGACTTTGAAAAGTTGTTAGAGCGCGCCAAGCAACTGGACATCAAAATCATTTTGGACTTTGTGCCCAACCACTCGTCCGATGAGTGCGACTGGTTTATACGCTCTGCAGCGGGTGAGGAGGAGTACAAGGACTTCTATGTGTGGCATACCGGCAAGGTGGTCAATGGCATCAGGCAGCCACCAACGAATTGGATAAGCGTATTCCGCGGCTCTCAGTGGACTTGGCACGAGGGTCGCCAGGCGTACTATCTGCACCAGTTCCTTGCCAAGCAGCCGGATCTCAACTACCGCAATCCAAAGGTTGTGGAGGCCATGAAGGATGTCCTTCGTTTCTGGCTGCGCAAAGGCGTCTTTGGCTTCCGCATCGATGCTGTACCGCATGTCTTCGAAGTCGCGCCCGACTCCAACGGCGATTGGCCCGATGAACCAAGAAATGAGTATGTTAGCGATCCGGAGGATTATTCCTATTTGGACCACATCTATACCACAAACCAGCCCGAAACCATTGATTTGGTTTACCAATTCCGCCAGGTCATCGAAGAGATTGACCAGGAGCTGGGTGGTGATGATCGTATTCTCCTCACCGAGGCATATGCCCCCTTGGATGTGCTGATGCAGTACTACGGCAACAGCACCCACAATGGCTCCCAGATTCCGTTCAACTTTGAGCTGCTCTCAAACATTAACTACAACTCCGATGCATATCATTATTCGGAGCTGTTGCATAATTGGCTGGACAACATGCCTGCCGATAAGGTTGCCAATTGGGTGCTGGGCAATCATGACCAGAGCCGCATTGGCACGCGCCTGGGCGCCGATCGCATTGATGCTATCAACATGCTGCTGCTGACGCTGCCCGGCATCAGTGTCAATTACCAAGGAGAAGAATTAGGCATGGAAGACGTCTGGATCAGTTGGGAAGACACTGTGGATCCGCAGGCATGCCAGTCCAACCAACAGGAGTTCGAGCGCCTCACACGCGATCCCGTCCGCACGCCATTCCAGTGGAGTGATGAGGAATTTGCTGGTTTCACTAATGGATCCAGCACCTGGCTGCCTGTTTCGGACAAATATAAGCTGGTGAATGTGAAGCGGGAGCGTGGCATTGCTCTCAGTCATCTGAACATCTACAAGCAGCTGCGAGCTCTGCGCGATGAACCCACCCTGAAACAGGGTGATGTCACGGTCAATGCCATTGGACCCAATGTGCTGGCCTTCAAGCGGTTAGTGTCCATATTTTTCAACTAAGACCCATACCGGGCTAAGCATAATTAATACCTATCCACAGCTCTCTCGCCGGTCACAAGTCATACATTACTGTCATTAACATCAACGATGATGTCGAGTCGGTTAATCTGGACTCTGTTTTTACGGAACTCAGCTCACAGCTGAGCTATGTTGTGGTCAATGACAAGAGTGCGCGTCGCAAGAAGTAAGCTATACTTTCAAGATAATGTTAATTTACTCTACAAATTTTCATTTTTCTCTCGTTAATTTTTCTTTCTTATTTTCTGTAGTGATGTGACCTATGCCAATTCGGTGCTGTTGATGCCCAAGGAAGCCATTGTCCTTAGCACTATTTAATTTCCTATTTTCCAAAACTCATTTAGCTTATATTATATTTCGTGACAATCTCTAAGACCAAAAGATGTTTGAAATACAGATTACAAAAAATAAAAGATCATACAAAAATTATACACTCTTTTAATAGATTTGTAACTCCGCTTTTAAAATAGTTTGTTATATCAGCTTATCAGCGTATTAAGTTTATTCAATTAACATTATCAAACTTTAAAATGGGGAAGTTAAGTGCTCTACAAGCCTTATCTTACCTTATCTTCCACGCCAATGGAAAACATTTGGTCAGCAAATGATCGCTGTTCATGGTACCTAGTTGACCTATATATCCTTGGTTATTCCATATCATGGATGCAGTCTTAGCGAACCTAAAGGACCAAGTTCTTGCAAAATGCTTATGAACAGGGTCCAAAAATATGTATACTTTTCTTTTACAGCCGCCCCCAGCAGCAGCCCCTCCCCCTGAATGGTTGCTAGTTGACTAGGATATCCTTGGTTATACCATACCATCGATATAGTCCTTGGGAACCTAAAGGATCAGATCCTTGCAAAATGTGCATTGAAATGGTCCAAAAACATGTATGCTTTTTTTTCAGGAGCCCTTTTACATTAGCTGCAGCTGCAGCTGTTATTTAACAGGCAGCTTACAGCACTCATTTTACATATTCTGCTAATTAACAGCACTCATTTAATTGAGCTACATTTTCGCCCCTTGATGCTATGCAATGAAAATTTTTATTCAAACCACTCGGCGACCTTCTGGGCATTTCTGTTCGCCTGGTATTTTAGTGGAGTTTTAGGGCAAATTTGGGGCGTAGCCGCGGACCAGGGCGCCCCGTGAGGGTATGCAACGAATTTTTTCGGCAGCTAAAAATATTTTTTGTCGACCTTCTGGGCATTTCTGTTCGCCTGGTGTTTTTCGGAAATTTTAGTTAAATTTTGGGACCCAGCCGATGGAGATATGACGTTCCAACGACATAACTCCAGCGCCAGCGGTTGCCAATGGAGATATGACGTTCCAAAACGACATAACTCCAGCGCCAGCGGTATGCAATGGATATCTAAAAACCGTTGATTTTTAAATTTTTAAATAAAAAAACAGGAATTTCGCTTTTATTTTAAATTTATTTATGTTTCAATTTATAAAATTGCTGTTTTTATGCTAATTTTCTTAATTATTTCTCTTAAAATTATACAAAACGAGCATAATTTATAATTTTAGCTTATTTAAACTTAAATTAACTAAATCTGGCCTTAATTAAGTCCGATCCTTAAAAAAAAAAAAAAAAAAAAAAAAAAAAAAAAAAGAAAGATAGGCTGAAGCATTTAAAAAACAAAAAATAGCGATTGGTCGACGAACGACTACTAAAACAATTATATCGATTAGTCGGAAATGGGAAAAAAATCAATAGCCCTAATAAACTTTATCAGCGTATGTTAAATGAGAGATTCGGGTCTCTACTAACACCAAAAACTTGGGGCTGGAAATCGACTATTTCTTATCGATTTTAATTTACGTGCATAAATCTCATTCTCAGAAGACAGAAATTCTGTTCATCTATAATTTACATCTTGAGCCCATATTAAGAAGCTGTTGTAAATAGTTTATTGAAAAACTCATCAAGTGGTGAAGTTACAATTCTTTCGAGTAATTGCCCACTCAAAGTCGAATTGGACTTTGTATTTATTACACAGTTTCCACTGGCATGTGGCGAAAAACTGTTGTTATAGTCAGGCATATGGCTGTAGGCCCATTTTTAAATTTAATCTTTATGAGGATCATAAAATGCACTGATTAGGCTAAGCAAAACTCCGTGAATCAAGCCAACCACCGCAGCACGATTGCTTCATAGGGCATTAGCACCAGTATTTCTTTCAGATCAATCGTCTCCCTGTAATAATTATCGTTATCATGGAAGGCAGCCTACATACTAGACATACTTACCCTGGTGTGTGCAAGGAGTAGGCGGTTACAAGCACATACTCATAGACCTTATTAGACAGACCCTCGAGAATTTCGATGCTATTACCCATGTTGACGAAAATACGGTACTCCTCACTGCGTTTATTGGTGCTGTAACAAAGTTAATGTATATGAAACTATATTTCTAAAGCAGTAACTCATCACTTACCGTATAATCTGGAGTACCTGCTCTGTGACCGCCTCGTAGGAGAAGCCACCCTCTTCCTTGAAAGCCAGAAAGGCAGAGCTGCTCTTCAGCTGCTGCAGACCCTTAAATATTTGGAGCGAGGAACGCGCCACGCCTCTTTCGGTTTGCACATTGTAACGCGCATAGTCGGGACTGACGGGCAGCCAGGTATTTTCGGCTGTTGAGAAGTCGGCGTTCTTCACTGGAGCCCATTGCATGGGCGTTCGCTCGCCATCGCGGTCGTCGCAGGAGATCTCCGTGCACTCAGTCTCTACATTGGACATGCCGATCTCCTCACCGTAGTAGGTGACCGAGGCACCTGGCAGCGCGTTCACAATCACATTGAGCAGATCCACTTTGTGTACGCCCATGCGATTGGCCACGCGTTGTGTGTCATGGTTGCCCACAACCCAATTGGCTGTCTGATGTTCCGTCCACATGGTCTGCATCCAGTAGTCAATTGAACCGACCACATCCTTTGCAGTCGAGTAGCCGCTGAGATACATCAGCTGGAAGTTCATGGGCAGCTGTGTGCCGAGCCGCGTTCCATTGCCAAAGTAGGCGCTCAGGGTTTCTACCGGACTGTAGGCCTCTGCGAGCAGTACTCGGGTCGATCCGCCATGCTGTGCCTGATACTGTACCAGGTAATCGCGCCACTCGTACATTAACTGCACTGTTTCTGGTTGGTCCTTGGTGTAGATATGATCTAGATAGTCGTAGCTGTTTGGATCGTTATTCCAATTGCTGATGGGCTCGTCTCGATAGCTGCCGTCGGCATTACGATGTTCGTAGATGTGTGGCACGGCATCAATGCGAAAGCCGTCGACGCCACGGTCTAGCCAGAAGCCCAGCACGTCCAGCATGTGCTCACGCACCATGGGATTACTAAAGTTCAGATCGGGCTGCTTCACCTGAAACTGGTGCAGGAAGTACTGCTGGCGTACTCCATTCCACGTCCACTGTGAGCCCCCAAAAACGCTCACCCAGTTGCTGGGCGGCTCGCGTTCACCCGTCTCCTCATTCAGCTTACCGTCGTGCCACACATAAAAGTCATCGTAGCCGTCCTGGCGATTAATAGACTTTTGGAACCACTCGCACTCATCGCTTGAATGATTGGGCACAAAGTCCAATATAATCTTCAGGTCCAGCGCCTTGGCCTGCACCATCATGGCATCGAAGTCAGCTAGCGTGCCGAAGATAGGATCGACTTCTGTAAAGTTTGATATATCATAGCCAAAATCGGACATGGGTGACTTAAATATGGGCGATAGCCAAGTGGCTGTGATCCCGATTTCCTTGAGATAGCCCAGACGCTTTGTTATGCCATTCAAATCGCCAATGCCATCGCCATCGCTGTCCTGAAAGGATCGCGGATAGATCTGATAGAGCGCGGCATTCTCCCACCAATCAATGTCTGTCGAAGCTGCTGTGCCTATTAAAAGCGCCGCGAGCAGCCCAAGAAGTAATCGCGTTGACATTTCGCTCGCGTTTGAGTGTTGCAAAATCAATTAGTTAATAACAATTGCTTTTTTCCTTGTTGCGATAGGGATTGCAGCGATAAGGCTAAACTCAACAACGCCAGCGCACTCGAATATGGCATACATGGCCCACAGAGCACGTGGGTAATCTGCCCACTTTTATGACATTCTTGTTAGATTACACAAGTTGCGGTTGTGCTTTATAACACCCTCTTTCCAAAGTTATCAAGAGTGTATTGGACTTTTGCAATGCCAATGTGTTCTTCTGTCTATTAGAGGGAGTTTGCGCCTACTCTTTGCTTCACAAGAAGGAAAAATCTAGATACCTTTAATTTTAGACACGTCTATTATTTTTCGCACATTTGTGCCTTTTACTCATTTCCGAAGTCGTTATCAACTAAGATAAAAATTACCACTATCTTAAGCTTGAAACAGAGTAATTGCAAGCAATCTTGAATGTACCCTGTTCTCATCAATGTAGCATGCTAAAAATATAAATCATTAAACATAAATTGGTTCTGACTATCTGACTAACTGACCTTCGTAGGAGCTAGGAATTTGGAGTTTCCACTGTAGCGTAAGTGATGTAGGTGCACTTTAAGGCGGAGTTTCGGGAAATTCCACCCGAGAGTGTTTTTACGAATTCCGAATGTTTTGCAAGGTATCTTATAGTCGAACACTCTTGTGTGCCGGGGATATGCGTATGCGTCGATGTTGATGTCGATACACTTGCCAACTGGTTGTGTCCCCTGCGGAATCACCAAAGCTGCCATAAAGTGGTTTTATGTGACCTGAGCATAACATTCAGATACCCAGCGGCTTTGTCTTTTGCACTTACGACGGTTGACCGAAAGGTTTGCTGGACAGCGAACGGTTTTTAATGTCTTTAAACTGTTTAAAATAACAGTGTTTTCCCAGGTGAATCATCTCTAGATAGCGATCCAATTAAACCATTAAGAAATGCAAAGGAATGTCGCAAGTTCTGCTATTTATGACTTTAAAAGGAACAAAATGCTGATAATGTTTATCTGAGAAGAACATAAATTAGTCAAAAGTTCGCTGTCGCTTATAAATAAAAACTTGCCAGGCCGATAAATATTTTTAAATAGTCTCAGTTTCACATTGATTCACAATTAATGGGAAATAAGCCCAAAATGATGGCTAGGATGTTGACATACCACAGTCATTGTTTTTTTTTAATAGTAGTGTGGAATTGCCCTCGAATGATGCATGACAGAACGGAACATAAAGATTTATCCTTGACGCAATAAAAGCCAACGGTCGAAAAGCTCATGTACGTGTCCTTCTGGCCTCTTGACAGCTGTCAACTGTGACCGACGACCGCTCACTTGACATTTCAAAAGTGCTCGACTTTATTTTGACAAATTTTTTGCCAGCCCCCGGCCATTAATAACTTGATGTGCTTTTAAATAAATTACATTGCTTAAAATTTATACTTAGTTAATTAATGACTGGAATTAAACGTCCAAATGTGCACCCAGGATAAGGCTAACCAAAATTCTTTATAGCAAATTTCATTCTACACGTTCTCCACATGGATAGCAACACATTTGCTTTAGCCTCATCAGGGTTACGGGGTAGCTACAGTGCCTGGCCCAGGGCGGTTCTATTTGTTTAAATTCAATTAATGTATTCGCGCTTATTTTGCCGCTTTAATTATTTTTTGATCAGGTTTTTGTGTATTTACGTTAATAAAAACACAAAAAATATACAATTTTTTAAAAGCAGTATTAGCTTTATGCAACTAAAATGTTTAAAATGTTAAGCCCTGCAGCCGAAAGCCATCAGATTTAGTAAAACATGCCAAATTTAAATGAAACATGCCAAATTTAAATACGAAACGAAATAAACAGATAGAGTCTACTCTGTAAGGTAACTAGCTGTAACTATTTCGATTCGGCATAAAATGAAAATAATATTTCAAATCGTTTCAATTCCAATTCCATATCAATTGGTAGAACAGTATTTTTTCCTTTATTGTGCTTGGTGACAACAAATTCGATGTTGAAAATAATTTTTGATTGTCCTAAGGCAAAAGGGCCTCAATTGAGTACACTTTGGTTTCAATTCGATAGGTTTTAATTTTAGTTTCCAATTTGTGTTCGAGTTGCTTACCTATTAATTACACCTTTTATTTATTTATTTTGGGATTTATATTATCCCGAAAAGTTTGATCGCAATCGATATCTAGAATAGATTCTATATATACTTTTGTATTTTTTATTTTTGAGCAATCTTTTTATAAGGACATACTCCAAGTTGTGTTCTATTTAGTCAACCATTAACTACTGTTACTTAAGATATACATAATTTTGCCTATTCTATAATTTTAAAAAATATTCAAAAGTATTTATATTTGTATATGGTTTGTTTTAAAGTTTTAAGATTAAACCCAGATCTATAAATAAACTAACACAGTTTTTAATGTCAATCATATTAAATTTAATAAAATTTATGTGAGGTCTAAGAACCCCATCTCGAACCAATTGTGGAAAATTTGCAATTTGATGATTACCAAACTCTATTGCCTATTAGAAACCGGATCTCGTTTAATTCAAGGGGCTTGTGACACATTGGAGCTCTGTTGTTTTGAAATGGAAACGGGTTTGGGCTTTGAGCTAAACTCGTTTGATTTGGCAGTTGTTTACCCACTAATGCATTGATTTTAATTTTAAGATTATAACCGTACATTGTTTTTTTGGGACTGTTTCTAAGCGAATATATTGGAAGGGGGCTCGACGGGTACATCAATAACTCAGAGCGATAACTTTTCGATGGGTACAAGTCGTAAACTGGACACAATTTATATAGGGCAACACCCACTGGAGTTGTATAAAAGCGTGTGCCTGGCCAAGGTGGAGCATCAGTCAACGTTTGTTCTCTACGTTCTACAACTGCACCACATCCAAATCAAGATGTTCAAATTCGTAAGTAGAGCGAACTGAATCAAAGGATCGGTAATGATTCCATACTAATCGATCTATCCTTAGGTGATGATCTGCGCTGTTATCGGCCTGGCCGCCGCTGTGCATCACCCAATAGAACATCGCCCAGTGCCCCACCATCCAGTGAAGGTATCGCACCCTGAGCCACACCCTGCACCACGCCCTGCACCACACCCTGCACCACACCCTGCACCACACCCAGTGCCCGTTCATAATAGCGAGGATGTTCACGCTGATGTTGTTTCCCGCAAGGATGACATTCGGCCAGATGGCTTCGACTCAAGCCTTGAGACCACCAACCACATCACTCGCTCAGAGAGCGGTGATGAGCATGGAAACATCCAAGGCAGCTTCGGCTGGATCTCCCCAGAAGGCGAGCACATTGATATCAAGTACGTTGCCGATGAGCACGGCTACCAGCCATCGGGCGCTGCCATCCCCGCTATCCCAGAAGCCATCGCACGCTCCATTGCATGGAACGAGGCGCATCCCCAAGCCCCCGAGCCCCACAACCCCCATAGCGTTCCCCATAGCGCTCCCCATGGCTCTCAACATTAAGGCAAATTCAGCTCCTAAGCTGATTGTTTATAGTGGACTTGGAACGTACAACGGACTAGTCTCAGATATTTCTCGATAGCATTTAAGTTCTTCACACCTAAACAATGTTTTTCTTAAATAAGTTTAATAAATATGTAGTTGCATCAAATTGAGTCCAGCATATTTGTATTTCATAGGTACAAAATAATATACATTTGCAGATCGATTTCAATCGGTATCATGTGGACTCATATAGAAATAAAGATATATTAAAAAAAAAACATACAAAAAAAATGCAATTGTGAACTGTTACATATTTTGCAATTTAGTTTCTAACGTAAGCTTGTGGCATAATTAGAAGCACTCAATGTAATTTTTATATTTAAAGTGCAATGAATGTTTCAACTATATCACACATATGAATATACTTATTAAACTGTGTCATTCGCAAGGTTATCCAACAATTATGAAAAATAGCTTACTCGTAAAAAAAATATTGTTTTAAACCTTAACTATTAAATGGCTCTTAGAGTTATCTTTTAATGGTTTGCCCTAGAAGTAAACCCTTTTGGTTTAAGTATTCTGACAATTCTTCGTTACTTCCTATCAGCTGATTATTGCCCAACTGACTAAAACCGCTGCACTTCAGTTACAGCAAAAACAACGAGAGAATTACTAATTTTCCACTATCACAAATCGCTGTTGGGTAACATTAAAATGCAATGCGAAATCACCTTTTTTGATTTCCCATAGTAAAGTGCTTAAAAACAATGACATTCGAGCGGGGTATTATTTTCAGCATGGAAGCGCATGAACCCATGCGGGCGAGCTGTTTACCCAGCAATCGAAATGCCCACTCCAAGTGGGCAAAAACTTATGGGGCATGATCTTATCAATCGGCATAAAAGGCCCTAGTCGGTTTTTAGTTTGAACAAATTTATTCAACATGCGATTGCTGACAGTTGTTGCGATCCTAGCTGCGGTGCTGGGCTTCGCTAGTGCCACTGAGTGGTGGGAAAGTGGAAACTATTATCAGATATATCCACGCTCTTTTCGCGATTCCGATGGAGACGGTATTGGAGATCTGAATGGTGTTACGGAGAAGCTGCAGTACTTGAAGGACATCGGCTTCACCGCTACTTGGCTGTCGCCCATTTTCAAGTCACCCATGGTGGACTTTGGCTACGACATTGCTGACTTTTATCAGATACATCCGGAATATGGCACCATGGAGGACTTTGATCGCATGATTGCACGCGCCAAGGAGGTGGGCATTAAAATAATCTTGGACTTTGTGCCCAATCACTCAAGTGACGAAAACGAGTGGTTCATTAAGTCGGTGAACAGTGATCCTGATTACAAGGACTTTTATGTCTGGCACGATGGCAAAATCAATGAGGAAACCGGAGAGCGTGAGCCTCCAAGCAATTGGAATTCGGTATTTCGGTACAGCGCCTGGGAATGGAACGATGTTAGGCAGCAGTATTATCTCCATCAATTTGCCACGGCGCAGCCGGACTTGAACTATCGTAATCCTGCAGTGGTCAACGAGATGAAAAATGTGCTCAGATTCTGGCTATCCAAGGGCGTTGCCGGATTCCGTATTGATGCAATACCCTATCTGTTTGAAATCGACCTGGATCGCTACAATCAGTATCCTGATGAGGCGCTCTCTAATGACACCAGCTGTCCTGATCCGGACGATGCCTGCTATCTAACGCACGTTTACGTCCAAGACCAGCCCGAGACTGTCGACATGATCTATCAATGGCGTGAGGTAGTCGACGAGTACCGCACGGAACACGGCGGGGAGCAGCGTTTGCTTATGACAGAGGCCTATACCAGCTTTGAAAATATGATTAAGTTCTACGGTGATGGCGTTCGCAATGGCTCGCAAATTCCCTTCAACTTCGACTTTCTTTCGAACATTAACAACGCCTCTACGGCTAAAGAATACGTGGAGCACATAGAAAAGTGGCTGAATGCCATGCCTGCTGGCGTCTATGCCAATTGGGTGCTGGGCAATCATGACAACAAACGTGTCGCTTCACGATTTGGTGTCCAGCGTACGGATTTAATAAACATTCTGCTCCAGACCTTGCCCGGCCATGCAGTCACGTACAATGGCGAGGAACTTGGCATGACCGATGTATTCATCAGTTGGGAGGACACAGTGGATCCTCAGGCCTGCAATTCTGATCCGGATACTTACTATGATCGGTCTCGTGATCCCGCCAGGTCACCCTACCAATGGGATGCATCTTCAAACGCGGGTGAGTAGCACTCTAACCAATTGTCCGTTGCCTGTTTCTTTTCATATGGTTTCGCATTATTTGCACAGGTTTCACAAGTGCTGATCACACCTGGCTCCCAGTTTCGGATGACTATAAGACAAATAATGCTTTGCAACAGCTGCGCGCTCCACACTCTCATCTGCAAATCTTCAAGACGCTAGTGCGTCTGCGTCAGGAGCCCTCTTTCCGTGCTGGTGCGATCAAGATTCAAGCTCTGGATGATGATATCATTGTCTACTCACGGTACCTAACTTGTCCTTTTGTGAAGGGCTCACTCTCCTAACAATTCTCTTTAATTTTCCAGGCAAAAGGAAGGCAGCGATCTATATATCGTAGTCCTGAATCTAGGCAATAGCGACAAGACTATTGACCTCACCCAGTACTTTACCTTGGGCGCGGATGCGGAGGTCATAACGAGTTCGTTGCAATCCCAGTACATAAATGGAGAAACCGTCAAGACTGCAACCTTTGTTGCCAACGGCAATGTGGGCACCGTTTTGGTAGCCATTAACTAAAGTTCCAGCAAAACCAGCTTCTAACTTTCACAACATTAAATGATAATAAATCGTATTATGATATAACATATAACAAAGCCTGCGAGACTATTTTCTTTCACGCAAGCGGAGATGAAGACCATTCTCTGATTTTAAGGTCAATACAGCCGACAAGATGGGATCGTATTTGTGACCTTGGCTCTCCTTCTTTTCTTTTTCCGCCTTGGGCAGACCCACATAAGTGTTAAGATAGCCATCCTTGGAAACAAGCTCATCCACTGCTGGCAATATTTCGAAGGTGCGCACAAGCTTCGATACCACAGTCTTGATCTCCAACAGTGCAAACTTTTGTCCAATGCAGTTACGTGGACCTGCGCTAAAGGGCAAATACTCGAAGGGTCCAGGTTTATCCACCTCGAATCGTTCCGGATAGAACCGATGTGGTTCCTTAAAAGTGCGATCGTCATAGCCCAGAATAATAAGTGCTAGATTTAGAGTAGTGCCTTTAGGCATTGTGGTGCCGTCTATTAAAAGTGAGAAAGAGCGGGAAAGAAAAGGTTAAAATCTAAGCCTTTTTCTCTATATTCGCTTGCTTACGTATCACATAATCTTTCTCAGTGTATCGACCGATGAAGGGAACACTGGGATAGACTCTCTGCGCCTCCTTAATGAACAAGTCCAAGTATTTCATCTCTGCTATTTCCTGGAATGTGGCATCCCGATGCATCTCATTGCCCATGACAGCTCGCTGTTCCTCAAAAAGCTTACGCTTTGGTCAATAGAAGGAAAGTAAAATTGTAGTCAACTTTTCGGTAGCTCACATAATTGCGTGTTACCTGTTCCTCCGGAAACCTGGATAGTAAGTAGCCAGCAAATGCCACGCCCGACGTCGTCGTGTCGTGTCCCTCGAACATAAATGTGGAGACCTCGTCGTATATCTCCTGCTGATTCAAAGGACGTCCATCAATGGTAGACGAAAGAAGGGTATCCAGAAAAGCCATCTTCTTACGGGAGAATTCGTTGTCTTCCGTCTTCTTGGCGATACCCGTGCGATGAGCCTCAATACGCTTCTCGATTATATCATTGGTGAAGTCTTGTAAAATTTTCAGGGTCTTCGCATTGGCGGGATAATCTGGAGCTAGGCGATAAAGCAGCTCTGAACGCTTGAAGGGGTGGAATGCCCGCATGTTCAAGTTGTAACACATACTATATAAACAAAAATCATTTAAATGACGCAAAAGAGTTGCAAGGAGGAACTCACTCTTTGAAAGCCTTTACAACCTCTACTGTGTCACGTTGTTCTATGGCATTAATAGGAACACCCATCGCTGTGTCGCAGATGACGTCCAACGTTAAATAATGTGTTTCATTTTGGAAATCTATGATACTGTCACCAGCCGAAACTTTTTTGAGTCGCTTGATGAATTTGGTTGAGTTCTCATTCATGACTAGGTGAAAATCTTGGAGGATATTAAAGTGGAAGGCGGGCGTTATCATCTTGCGGTGCTTATGCCATTTGCTGCCGGAGCTTGTGAGCAGACCTTCGCCCAGCCAAGGATGCAACATATCATAAATATCCGATTTTTTGATTAACGTGTTGCTGTTCATTATGACCTGAGAATATAGGAATGTCTATTAAGAAGGCTTTCAAATATTTTGCTTATGACCTACCTCCAAATGTTTGGGATTAGTCACCAAAATGTTGGCATAATAGCCTATCCATATGCGAAAGTTATCCTTATCATATTTGTGCCACCATTCGAAGAAGGTGTTTAGAATTTCTATGCATGTTTAACAAAAGAAAAAAGAAGAAGAAAAAATGTGTTAGACGGTTAATGTTTTAAATTGAGTGTGCAATAATAGATAATTTCATAGATTACCATATAAGACGTTTATATAAGATTGTTATAATTAAACTAAAATTGCAATTAATTTACAGCTGCAATAATCACGAGCTAAGTTTCTCAATTTTCAATTAGTTAAACCCTTCGTGATTGGCTGTTGAACCGCACTCCTAATTCAAATTGTATAGTCGTAGAATCTTATCGCATACAATCCAAATCTAATGCATATCGTGCAGGGCCACTTGAGATTGTGATGTCAAAGATCAACGGCGCAGTAGACAGTTAGGTATATTAGTTATAATAATAATAAAAATATAATAATTAAAGCTAAATATATAATACATTTTTGATATATTTAAAAAGCAGGCAATCACTGTTTGTTAAACTTATCAGTTTATTGCACTACCACAATCTATGGCCCGAATAACATTTCTTTATTCGCTGTATCGCTCCTCTAATCTTTAGCATACAAAAAAAAAGTTATTAGCGAACTAATTAATACGTCTGGGTCTGTCGCAGCTGATTGGATGAAAATTAAATTATATGTTTCTATGGTCTGTACTCAAATGCTCGTTGCCAATTCTTAAATGCCTTAACCCGAATGGCATTTCAACTGATGTTATTCCAGAACTGACATCAGCCATAATGCTATTCGAGAGAAGGCAATTAGCCACTTAAGTGAACCATTAAAACTTTTCAGATTCTTGTTATAATTATTAATGTCATTTCCTATTATGTAGGGCAGTTACCCGCCGGATTTTTGCCCACTTGGTGGGCATTGCCAAGAAGCGGCACTGTGGGAGGGCCCTTTATTTTGCTCAACGTGCGCTTCTTTTTAGCAACACTCAGCTCAAAATACGCAAATATAAGCAATGGCAATGCCAGAAACGCATACAAAATAAACCACATTTTTAAACGATTTAGATAATTGTTAGGCCACGAAAACTAAATACAAATACGAAAAAACTCAACACGATTCAAGTCAAAACGATCCGCTCGCGCCAACCAAAAGAATCAAAATACTGCTAGATTGAGACTGCGAGCAACTTAAATATCGCGAGCAGTTGTTTCTCAGATTAAACAACTTCAAAAAACTCGCGGGCTTCAGCTTGTCAGAATGAGTTGACAGAAAAACAACCGAGAGCAGGGAGAGAAGAGCTACGCATAGATTTGATGGAGTCACCTAAACATATTTTAATGAGTAAATAGATTTACATAAGACCATATGTGTACTTAACATTATGCCTACATGTATACAAATAAATATAATTCAATTTGTTTGTTATAAAATACACGTGATTTAATGAGCGTAAAAAATTCAGAGAGCGTCAATTTCAAACAACGCTTGAATTTAGTTTTACAGCAGCCGTGAATCGCGTGTTATTCAAATGGTCGCCGATTGTTTTTTGGTTGGCATATTTTTATTTTCTGAATAGTGCATCGTTCGCTAATGTGGATTTGCTCCACATTGAGCGTGGAATTCCTCTTATCTAAAGTTATTTTTCGTTGTTGCTATCGCTGCTATAACTAAAACAAACAAACAGATTGCTGTAAAATCTCTTAATTACACATTGCTAGCGATTCGGCTCTCTGTGGGCCTCTCTTAGGATGTATTGCAACTTGTGCAAGGTTAGTTGATATAAAATGTACGATTTGAAAAACAAACGCCACAGAAATTTATGTGTGCCTCACGAGCAGACCATAACAACTTGAGAAGCAATTCTGGATCAGTTTTCTAAAGAAGTCAGAAACAACATAAAAATATTTGATTACGATTTTTTCATTATTTTTTCATCATAAGGAGCACAGTGTGCATAGTATAATTGTATTTTAATTAAAATAATACAGAGATTTCATCATATTGTCTCTATGAGTGTAACGACAATTAATATATTGTTTCTTTACTCATGCATTCAAAGATATATGTGTGTGTGTAAAAGTTTGAGCAGATGTTGGACTACTTCCATGTTACAGCTCATACAAAAATTGGAAAGTGAGCGCGGAAAACTATGATAACGAGTAGGACGGAAACTAGTGAGAGCGAGTAAGATCGGGAGAGAGAAAAAGACAAAGAAAATTATCAAGAGACTACGTTCGATTACGTTTTCTTGACACAAGTTTTACATGCAAGATATATAAAAATTGGTTAATCAAATTTTGGGGCCATTCTAACAGTATCAGCGTATCGATAAAATTGATTATATATATTTTCTTTATTTTCAATCAAGATAATTAATTAGCCAATAGTTTCATAATTTACAGAACAGTAAATTGTCATGTCGTGAGTCTCAAATAAAATTGGATTGTTTTAATTAAATTTATATTAATTATTTTTCTAAAAGTGAAAACTTGAACCACTATTATACAAAAACCAGTTTTCAAACGAAAAAGTGTTTACTTGTAGAGGTATCAGAATAAATTTAAGCTAGATTGGGTCAAAATGTAAACATAAGCGAGCAGCATTTAAGAGTGTTTGACTTACAGTCCACTCTTATTTGATACCCAAAGAGTGTATTGTGTTGTTGAACCCGTGTGATCTGGCAGTACTAAATCATTAAGCCCAAAAATATGCTATAAGTTCGGTATACATTTCGCATTTATTTAAAAAATCCCACCAAATTGAGAAAATTGCGATCACTATTGTGTTGCCAAAATGATTACGAGTCGAACGAGACCAAGATCGGACCAGATTTGGCCAGGATACGAAACATGACTTTTTCTGAAATCTGAAAAAAACTGTTGATGCCAATCTGGAATATGGACCTCCACGAGCTTAACGCGCCCATCTGCCCACAATCGGGCTTTATTTGGCGGAGCTATGAGCCATAAATGCAAGTCATAATTTTTGCACTTAGCACCTATTTTTAAGCATTTAAACATTTTGCAGGACATTTCATGTAACGCTCATCGCCCTTCACCTCGAGATCTTTTTCTTGCCAATGACCCAATCCCAAGAGCTATAGTTGGCGCGCAGCTCCTCAATGCCAGGGAACCATTTCTCCGTGGGATTGATTGATCAACTTCCGCCATCCTCCAGATACCCCACGGCGGAGAACAGCTTGGGCACGTTCACATTGTGATTAACATCGACCAGATTACGTATGGGCGAGCGCACCGAGGCGGTGGCACGGCTTGTATAATTGGCTGGCTCCTTAACGAGCGACTCGCCCAGATGCAGCTTGTATATACATATATTTTCAACTTTAATATTCATTTAATTACTTTGGAAAGTCAGAGTAGTAAATTAAGAAACAACAATTAAATTGAAAATTAATGCAAATTAACATTAACAAATATAATTTTTTCCTTGCCTATATGACAAGAATTACTAAAAAGCCGTTAATAGGTATTCTTTGTCAGGCATATTATTACATTGTTACAGTTCACTTATTTTTAACTATGTTCTATAACATTATTAATAAATATCATAAATATTAGAAGGTCCTATTATTCCCATTATATAGTGTATGATTTGCATAACCAAACAAACTGATTACTCTTAGCAGTCTATTTACGGAGGTGCTCGCTAAAACCAATTTCCCAATAAGACGCTCTAAAATTAGTTGCTCTTATTAGTTGCCCCGATCCGGAAGATATGAAGCAGCTTAAGCGACCCACTCTAGCAAGAGTCCTACGACATGATCTGCGAATGGCATGGGTTAGTCGTTGACACACGCCTCTACCAGCTTCAAAAACATTATTAAATTTTACGGCGATGGAAATCGCAATGGGCCACAGCCAATTGCAGCCCAATAAATAAATTTTGTAAGAGTTAAAATCGTCACCAGAAGTGGCCAATTTAATTTCCAGCTTGTCAATTCAACGACATTTAATATTGATAAAAAGTACTATGATGCGATATAAAACACTTATTTTCTTTCATGCAAGCGGAGATGCAGACCATTCTCTGATTTTAAGGTCAAAACGGCTGACAATATGGGATCGTATTTGTGACCTTGGCTCTCCTTCTTTTCTTTCTCCGCCTTGGGCAGGCCCAAATACGTGTTAAGATGGCCATCCTTGGAAACAAGCTCATCTACTGCGGGCAATATTTCGAAGCTGCGCACAAGCTTCGATACCACAGTCTTAATCTCCAGCAGTGCAAACTTTTGTCCAATGCAGTTGCGTGGACCTGCGCTAAAGGGCAAATACTCGAAGGGTCCAGGTTTATCCACCTCGAATCGTCCTGGATAGAATCGATGTGGCTCCTTAAAAATGCGATCATCATAGCCCAGAATAATAAGTACTAGAGTTAGAGAGGTGCCCTTAGGTATTGAGGTACCATCTATTAAAAGAGTGTGAGAGAGAGAAAGAGAGAGAGAGATGAATAGAGTGGTAGAGAGAGGGGGAGAGTTGCGACTCATGAGCTATTGCCATTCAATTGCTTACATATCACATAATCTTTCTCAGTGTATCGACCAATGAAGGGAACACTGGGATAGACTCTCTGCGCCTCCTTAATGAACAAGTCCAAGTATTTCATCTCAGCTATTTCCTGGAATGTGGCATCCCGATGCATGTCATTGCCCATGACAGCTCGCTGTTCCTCAAAAAGCTTACGCTTTGGTCAATAGAAGGAAAGTAAAATTGTAGTCAACTTTTCGGTAGCTCACATAATTGCGTGTTACCTGTTCCTCCGGAAACCTGGATAGTAAGTAGCCAGCAAATGCCACGCCCGACGTCGTCGTGTCGTGTCCCTCGAACATAAATGTGGAGACCTCTTCGTATATCTCCTGCTGATTCAAAGGACGTCCATCAATGGTAGACGAAAGAAGGGTATCCAGAAAAGCCATCTTCTTACGGGAGAATTCGTTGTCTTCCGTCTTCTTGGCGATACCCGTGCGATGAGCCTCAATACGCTTCTCGATTATATCATTGGTGAAGTTTTGTAAAATTTTCAGGGTCTTCGCATTGGCGGCATATTCGGGAGCTAGGCGATAAAGCAGCTCTGAACGCTTGAAGGGATGGAATGCCCGCATGTTTATGTTGTAGCACATGCTAAACACATGGAGAGATATTTACATGGCACAAGAGAGTTGCAAGAAGGAACTCACTCTTTAAAAGCCTTTACAACCTCTACTGTGTCCCGTTTTTCTATGGCATTAATGGTCACTCCCATCGCTGTATCGCAGATGACGTCCAATGTTAAATAATGTGTTTCGTCCTGGAAATCTATAATACTGTCACCAGCCGAAACTTTTTTGAGTCGCTTGATGAATTTGGTTGAGTTCTCATTCATGACTAGGTGAAAATCTTGGAGGATATTAAAGTGGAAGGCGGGCGTTATCATCTTGCGGTGCTTATGCCATTTGCTGCCGGAGCTTGTGAGCAGACCTTCGCCCAGCCAAGGATTCAACAAATCGTAAATACCAGATTTTTTGATTAACGTGATGCTGTTCAATATGACCTGAGAATATAGGAATGTTTATTAAGAATGCTTTCAAATATTATAGCATTTTACCTACCTCCAAATGTTTGGGATTAGTCACACAAATGTTTCCATTGTAGCCTACCCACATGCAATAGTTATCCTTGTCGTATTCATGCCACCAGTCAAACAAGGTATTTAATATGGCTAAGTGTTTATAAAAAAACCAGTTACTGTTTTACTTTGAGTATATAATTATATAAAAAACTATATATATGCTGCATCTTATCAAACGACTTTTGCAAATTTACGAACTGCAATCATTTCTACAACAATTTTTGAATTAGTTAAAGACATATTTGCAGTGACATATTACTCAATTAAAACACAGGTGAACCCGTAATTTAAATTGTATACAATTACCGCTAGAGATAAACCACATAAAATCAAGATCGTAATAGTAGACGTTGGATCAAAGAACTGAGTTGCGAAATCTGAATTCAGTATGTATTATATAGATAAACTCTATTATTTGTTAACTATTAATTATAAAAATTAATGCATGTATTAATATAATAATATTATTTATAATTAAAAATGTAATAATAATAATAATAATAATTAAAACAATAATAAGAATATTTGTATTAACTAATGGAAAACATAGTTATCAGTATATTTGTAATAATAATGCGTTCCCCTTTAAGGGATAAAGTACGAGACTAGCGGACTGTGTGCATATGTTTGTTTGCTTAAAATATTTTTTACGGTAGCTCCACTCTTGTTTCATGGTATACATATAATCGTGGAGCAGTCTCTACTCGAGCACTCGTCCTTTTTGGTTAGTATTATTAAAGTAATTTTTTCTTATGTAAGGCAGTTACCAGCAGGAGTTTTGCCCACTTGGTGAGCATTGCCAAGAATCGGCAGTGTGCGTGGGCCCTTTATTTTGTTAAGAACACGTTTCTTTTTAGCAACACTCAATTCAAAGTACGCAAATACCAACAATGGCAATGCCAGAAAAGCATACAAAATAAACCACATTCTTAAACACGACTGTAAGCCCACGAAAACTTAACAACAAACAAAAATCCACGTTTCGATCAGATCCGCTCGGGCCAAGCAAAGTAATGAAAATGATTCTAGTTGGGGACTGTGAAGAACTTAAATACAACCATCGCTAGCAGCTGTCTCTTCGATTAAACAACTTCCAAACACTCGCGAATACTTGCCAATCATAATGAGTTGGCAGAAAAAAAAACTAAGAGAAAGCCCATCTTAAAGAGAACCGAGTTCAGCCTTAGAGTTCAGCAGCGAATCGAAAACTATTTAAAAAGCGCCAATTGTTCCTTTTTATATAATAATATGTATATATACAATATTAATAAAATTATATATAAATTGTGACTCATTACTATCAAAACAGACATAAACGAATGGTTTTTACAACGCTCAACTAAACATTGGCAACTAATTATCTCTCTTCTGACCCGACAAATACTCTCTTCTGTATATTGATCTTTGCGTTCTGAAGAAACGTTTTGAAAATATTTCTTCCCATCCAAGGTTCATTGACAAAAGTGAACAATTTAAAATTTATAAAAAATTCAAACTTTTCCACATACATATGTAAATACAAATACATACATATATACAAACATTCAAAACTACGCACTTCACTCAGCGGCTGTCCTACTCCTTCCGTGGGCCCACACAATGCTGTATTCATTCTGCACAAACTTCGGTGATTATGGTCCGATCTCTAAATGCTATTTTCAGGACTAAAAGATGGCAGATGTGGTTAAAACGTAAATAATTGTGATGTTTAGTAGAATATGTATTATCGGCAGAAGAAAATGCTGCCCAAAAGTATGGAATGTTTTCATTACATTGAGAAGGGGTGCAAGTCTTCGATAAATATAGCATACCAGTGTTGCCGATTTAGCTCTTTTCTCACCAAATCGGATCTTTTCAAACTTACCGACTGTAAAAATGTCAAATTTTTCTACATCCGAAAGTCTATCTATTTAATGTTTAGCTTTGAAACATTTTTTCTTTTAATATGGATTGTTTGAGCCAACCCATTATTATCAGCATAATATGGTTCTTCCACCATAATTATTGTATTTCAATTATTTTTACAAAAAGCTTTTAATTTTCAAAATATGCTAAGGCTTAATGAAAGCTTGTAACAACAACTAAGCCGATGGACCCAATTTTGCGACATATTTTATAGGGTACCAAATCAATCAAAAAAACAGCTTCGCCTTTTTTTCATGAGTATCATGAGAATATTGACTAAGACAAAAAACAGCTATTAATAACTATCAATAAATTTGCAAATTTTGTGCTGTTTTCTGTCCGTTTTTTTTAATTTTTTAGTTTTTTTAAAGCTTTTTGTTTGATCTGTCCTTTATTCGTGACATATAGTAGAGCTGCGTTTTGAACAGTGTTAACCTTTCCCACAGCACCGGGTAATCGCTAGTGCTCGTATGGTAACATACGTACATATGAATATTGGTATCTTATCACAGGCTTTGGTAGATGAGCTGCTTAAGGGATCAGGATATACATCCTGTTATGGCAACAACAATTATAATAATTGTCCCTAATATATGAAACTATTGTTGTTTAGTTTGAATGCTATCCGTTTTATCAGGTGTCAAATAATAGAATAATTGTTTTTTTTTTGTTAATATTTTGGGAGTTATTATTAGTCTTGAGTCACATTATAACCCAAGCTGCAATTTTGCAATCTCTTGTCAGCAATCGCAACCAAACAAACTGATTACGAAGGTGCCCTTTAGACTTACACGTCATAATATAGATGCTCAAGTGAGTCAATTGAACAGGTAATAAGGCAATTATAATTATTATTGACAGTTATCTTACTGCCAGCAGCTACAGGTAATTGAATACTGTTGTAATAAGCTGGCGATAATTGTTATGATTATTTTGAACTGTCTCCGTTTAATGACTGTTTAGTAGCCAACGTTAGAGCTGAGCACTGTGAGGAAAGAAAGGGGTAGCTAAAAGACAGATAAGCTATCGACTACGCTATCGTCGGTTCGAGCACAAAATTATAGCGAAAGCCGAAGTCATTTTTTGGGGGTCGATCAGTTAGCAAAGCATTTGCAAAGTGAACGCAACGTGAAACAGAAATTGTGATATTAAAAATAAATATATATTTCCTTACATCAGTTAAAAAGTATTAGATCAAAACATGTTTCTGCTAGCAGCGGCAATTGTTTTGGCCACAATTTTGGTGTTCAAGGGTGTCAAGATATTCAATTATATTGATCACATGGCTGGCATTATGGAAATGATACCGGGCCCAACGCCATACCCATTTGTGGGTAATATCTTTCAGTTCGGTCTGAAGCCAGCGGGTAAGCACAATATTTATGCACTATTTGGATAGGCAGTCAGAGATTAGAAAGTAAATGCGACTGTTAATGAAAAGTAACTATAAGCATAAAATATTATTTTATAATACTTTTCTCTGCTTCCACTTGCCTGATTATGATAAAAATTTAAGATTTCTTTATCTTAGATATTAATATTACGACATATTTCAGCAGAAATCATAGCCAGGGTGCATTTTCTCATTTTTGCAATATTCTTTGCAATTTTCATCATATTTTGTTTTCCAGCGCATTTCCCTCGAGCTCAAAGGCCCAGGCCGAATCTCAAACGCCAGACGCCCGCACAATTTGTTGAGTAATTTTGGTGTTGTTTTCCTGAACGTGCTTGCCAAGTAATCATTCCAAATGCACAATAGCCTGAGCACAAAATGCTGCACAACAATTGATAGCTTTGCCATGCTCCAATGGCATTGGCTGTCTCAATAGAGACTGCTTCCTTTCTCTCTGCGAGTGTGCTGCTCAGTGTAGGCATCCCCGTCGGGTTCTACGTTGTCAATACCATTATCCTTGTTTGATTTTGTTTTCATTGGATTTTAATAGATACTTGATGCAGTCACTGTTTGTTGGCAGCTTTTGCTCATTTCTTTTCCATTTGCTTGACTTGACTTGTGCATTGCGGATTAAAAAATGAGCACATTAAAGCATGCATGGGATAAAGTTGTGGTAAGGTCAGCTCAGAACCAATTCACACAGTTCACAGCTCAGAGAGGTGGTCCATTTCAGGCCTTAAAGCCAGTGATAGCATCTTGCAGCCAGGACTTGACAATTTATCAGTTCAATGCACATAACATTATTGAACGACTGAAATGTAAGCAAATGAAATTTGCAAATTCAAATGTAACCTACATAATGCGTGCAGTTACCAGTAACTGAGCTCACAAAGAACATTTCACAGCCAGGAAGCTGAATATTAAAACTGTCAAGCTAGCTCGCACAGGAAATTACAGCTTTTGGGAAGTTGTGCGTTTAGAAATTGAGCTGCCAAATCCGAATAACTTAAGTAATGAGTTAGACTTGGGTCGGGGTATATACTGATATGAATTTAATATAAGTACCTAAGAACTTAAACCAAATTTAGGTTGGAAATACTACTAATTAAAATGTGATTAATTTTCTGCAGAGTATCCCAAAAAGGTATTACAGTATTGCAGAAAATATGATTTTCAAGGCTTCCGTTCGCTTGTATTCCTGCAGTATCACATAATGCTCAGCGATCCGGCGGAAATTCAGGTGAGTTCTGCCCATTCCCTCAGCTGAGACTGAACACTTACATGGAAGCGCCCTAATGTTATTTGCCGTTGATAGAACATGTTGTCGAGCTCTTCACTGTTGTACAAGGAGCACTTGTATTCGTTTCTGCGCCCCTGGCTGGGGGATGGGCTGCTCACCAGCTCCGGTGCCCGTTGGCTCAAACACCAGAAGCTCTATGCGCCCGCCTTCGAACGCTCCGCCATCGAGGGCTATTTGCGTGTGGTGCATCGAACCGGCGATAGGTTTGTACAGAAGCTGCGCCAGCAGACGGAAGCATCAAAGCCCTTTGACGCCCAGGAGCTAGTTGCCAAGTGTACGCTGGATATTGTTTGCGGTAGGTGGTAGCTGGTCCTCAGTGGTGCCAGGTTGCGGGCACAGGCATGCTGTTGTAAAACTTTAAGCATTTGTCATGGGCATTTCTTTTTTTTTTGGTTAACTTTCAGGGTGCGGTTTCGGGAGCGTTGCACTCGTTTATTTTTGTAATTTATTATGGCCATTTTATAAATACGATTTATAACATAGAAAATGGCTACAAGTGCCAGAGATTGTCTGGCAAAAAAGTTTTACCGCGCCCAAAATATTCCGTGAGTTATTAAGGTACCAGTGCAAAGGACATGTTTTAAAAATTGTGTACAAGAATGATTAAATTTTTTAAATAATGGGACATTTTTATGAAATTATCATTTTTTTTTTTAAATTATTCACTTTAACTTTGTTCCTATAATAAATCCTTTTAGAGAATGCAACAGGCGTGGCCAGCAATTCACTGAACGATGAGCCGTCAGATTTACACAGCGCCATTAAAGAGTAAGCTTCAATATAATCCTAGCATTCAGCCGATCAGTCGTTATACACTTTTACCCTCTGCTAGCCTGTGCGAAATCGTTCAGGAGCGCACATTTAGTATAGTCAAGCGCTTTGATGCACTTTTCCGTCTGACTCCCTACTACTTGAAGCAGCGCCGGGCGCTGCAGTTGCTCAGGAATGAAATAAAACGCGTACGTTTTTATATATAACTGCTTAGATGTAATGTCCACTCAACCATTATTCCATCAGATAATATCCGACAGACAAAGGCAACAGCAGTTGTCCAAAACCAACGATCAGAAAAACAAGTCTTTCTTAGATGTCCTTCTGTGCTCCAAGCTTGATGGGGGCGCGCTAAAGGAGCGCGAGATAATCGAGGAGCTGTCCACGTTTATATTTACAGTAAGCTTGACACTCACATTCTACCATATATAGACTCCAGCTAAAATTACTCTTTTCCAATAGGGCCACGATCCAGTTGCCTCTGCGATCTCTTTTACAATTTACATACTCTCCCGTCATCCAGAAATACAGCAGAAGGTCTATGACGAACAGCTACGTATTTTTGGAAAAAATATATCCGAAGAAGCGGACATAGCGCGGTTGGAGCAAATGCACTATCTGGAGTTGGTAATACGCGAGACTCTTCGCCTGTATCCCGCTGTACCGCTGATAGCACGCACCAACCGCAAGTCCATAGACATAAGTAAGTATACGAAGATTTCATGATTTTTGCCAATCTAAGGCTCTGTCGCCCCTCCAGATGGCACAAAGGTGGCCAAACGCACAACTGTCATCATGTGCCTTATTGCCATGGGTTACAACGAGCGTTACTTTGATGAGCCCTGCGTTTTCCGGCCGGAGCGATTCGAGCGGGCGAACACGAACGAAGGCATCGAAGCCTTTAAGAGTGTCCCGTTCAGCGCTGGACCCAGACGCTGCATTGGTAAGTCCGCCCTACAGCCCATTACCGGCTCAGTCCTGACCATGCCCACTCTTCCTACCTTGCAGCTGAAAAGTATGCAATGTATCAGCTCCAGGCGCTGCTCTCGTTGCTGGTGCGACACTTTGAAATACTGCCCGCAGTGGATGGCCTGCCGCCGGGCATCAATGACCACAGCCAAGTGGACTGCGTGCCTCAAAGTGAATACGATCCGGTGCTAAACATTCGTGTAACGCTCAAATCCGAAAATGGCATACAAATCAGGCTCAAACAACGAACAGCTATGCAATAAAAGCCTCTATAGCGCGGATGGATTCACTGAAGATTATTTAGAATCCTCGTACATTGGAGTTACATATGTATATCGACGAGTATGCTGCACGTTAATAATTCAAGACAGATTAAGCTTAAATTTGTTTGGTTTATGCCTTAACCTCAGTATCTAGCCGTGTTATAATAATATTCCATTTCATACGCAAAATATATTTATTTCTAATATTTCGATCAAATAAAACCGGAGGTATACGATAACCAGATCAAGCGCATTTTTTTTTGAATGCCTCACACCACTCCCCCACCTTCCCCGCGCAATCAATAAAAATTAATTGGAAATCGCACTTATATAATATATCTTTATGCTAACTTAATGATCGTATATATGTTCAACTTCAAAGAATAGGCTGACAGAGCTGCACTGACTAGCCCAATTAGAGAGTTGGACACTTAACGACGAAGCCTCACAGATGCTGATAAGCTATGTAAATGAATGTAGAACATTAAAACTTGCGATGAAACCCTTAGGAGCGTGCAAATATGTATAAAGTACAGAAATAAAGAAACTTTGAGAAAAAAATGAAGCCCGTTTAACCCGAGCTTTGACTTCATCGCCTTTGCAGTCGCACGGGCACACCGGTTAAAGACTTGAGAGTAATAGGCATGTGTAGGTTCAACTCTTGTGGCCCGGGCTTATAATTAGCATTGAATACCTGTGCAATGGTCTGTTTAGCTAAGGGTGCGGGTAAAATGCGGAATCTGCGCAGTAATTTAGACAGCGTCACCTTCAGCTCAAGCAGCGCAAACTTTTGACCTGTTAGTAAAATGATGAAAAAGTATATATTTAATAAATCATACAATTGATACGTACCTATGCAGTTTCTTGGACCCGCACTGAATGGCACATTGTCAAAGGCATTTGCCTGTGTTCGTTCAGTGGCCTCGAATCGCTCAGGTCGAAACTCGAAGGGCTCTTCAAAGCTGTGCGGGCTATGTCCAATGGCCAAGATGGGCAGTGCAATGGTCGTGCCCTGGGGCAAGTATTTGTCAACTGTAATGCAGACAGTTAACTTAGACAGGGAACAGGGATGCAGCATTCATCACTCACGTATGACACTCGGCTCGCGGGCCGTTCGAAATATGAATGGCACACTAGGAAACAAACGCAATGTTTCCTTGACGACCAAATCCAAATACTTCATGTCCTGCAGCTCCTCGTATGTGGGTTCACGCTCCTTTTCATTGCCGTACAGGCACACTTGCTCTTCATAGGCGCGTTGTTGTACATCCGGTGCCCTGGCCATGCACCAGATGGAAAATGTAATGGCTGAAGCGGTAGTATCATGACCCTAAGGATTCAAAATCATCAACATTAAAAACATAATTTATGATAAATAAAAATTTGGTTGAAATTGTCAATTTCGATTTTCGAGAATCGTATTATTAATTGTTTTTATTATTGAGTTTATCTAATCTTCTTCTAACAATCAGGCTGAAATATACAAATCTGTTATTACAAAAAAAACTGAGAATTATGTTCGGAATGATGTCATAGCATCTCAATTTAGTAGACCGATTTCTATACGATTTTTATAATCTTAACCCATAGACAAGAACAAAGGGGTAAATTATTTTATTCTTTGGAATTCTACAAAATCGAATAATTAAAAAGTCGGGTTAAAACTAATGCCACAATGTGAAGTATATTCCCTATTGCAAATTCGCAAGTCTTTTAGATAGAAAATGTTGGCAAGCCCAGTGACAGATATTGTAAACGTATTTGGATTTGATGTGGCCAATATCGAACCTAGGAAAGGGAATACAATTATTATAAAACTACTTTTGTGATAATACTACAAAGAAGTATAATTTTATCCATTTCATCAAGCGCAAACGGCGAGCTCTTTCTGGTTATGTCCATGTTTATATGTTGTGTGTATTAGTGTGTACAAGTAAACATGTATTGGGAAGGAATTACCTCAAACATGAATGTGGAAACTTCCTCAAAAATGTCCTGAAATGTTAGAGATTTACCATCAACTTTGGCGGTTATAAGGTTGTCTAGGAATGCCATTTTAGGTCGCTTGGCATCCAGTAGTTCATCGTCCGACTGCGCCGCTTGGTAGTTTGAAGTTTGAATCAAGCGACGACGCTGCTCAATGATCTGAAATGCATGCATGGTTATATGCGAGGCTATGGAATGTCATTTTTGGCTGCCAACCTGAGCGAACTCGACGTGCAGTGTGTTCAGAGCCTGCTGATGTTGCCTATATAACGATGTAAATTTAAAAAACCAATCCATGCGCTTAAATACTGAGAACACACGCTCGGGAATGATGTTGCAAAGATCATCGATGGCACCCACAATCGGCGATGGTCGTCCCTCAATGCTGTTTACTCGGGTGCCCATTGCGGTCTCTGCAGCAAATTGCATTTTGCATATGCGAAATGAAAACAGAGCTTACAGAGCTTACCGCAAATGACATCGATGGTAAGTCTAGAGACTAGCCGCTGCATATCCATCACTTGGCCCTTCGATGCGTCTGACTCCTGTTCCAGCAGCTTCATGAAACGGTTGCTCGTCGTGTTTATAATGTGCAGAAAGTCCTTAAGGATGCGGAAGTGAAAGGAGGGCGTTATCAGCTTGCGCCGCACCGCCCAATGACGGCCATTCCCGGTGAGCAGGCCACTGCCCAGCCAGGGGTAGAGTAACGTATATGGATCATGTTTGTACGTAAGAGCAGTGCTGCTCAGAACGTGCTGATTCATTGAAATAAAGATCAGAACTGGATTGAATCTACACTTAATTGCTTACCTCTACATATTTGCACTCTATGAATAGCACATAGGGCATTGGGCCAATCCAGATGCGAAAGTTTTTGTAATTGTATTGTTTATACAATTTTAAGAGATTTCTTAAATGGGCTGCAAGGATGAACATATAATATTTTAGTTTACTTGTATTTGTTTTGCCAAGAATCAGCCAGCCAATTTTGGCTACAACATAACAGGTAGGGTATATATAGGGGCCAAATCAAATGGACAAAAAAGTAAACATATTCTAGATTAGTTACAACAAGCACTCTGCTCGTCTGTTTGTTCTCTTTTTTTATAAAATCCTTTTTGTCTGACAAAAACATTGAACATATATTACGTTTCGTCGACAATTTGATATTTTTATATTTCGTAAAGTGAAAAAATTATCACAAAATAATAATATAACAATTAAAACATTGCGAATTTTGGCCTCGTTGTCTGAAAATTTTTTGAAAATTATTACAAACTAGTTTGATTTGATTTTATTAGGCGCATGTTAATTATGTTAATACCGCTCAAATATAAAGTGAGCCTCGAGCTTAGAGGCCCAACAGATATTCGACCTTGACTATTATTAATATACTAATAATTAATCAGACCAATCGATTATAGCATTTCGTTGATTATAAAAAGGCGATATATAAAATACCCATATAGATTTGTACACTTTAATAGCCGTACAATTAAACACCCTAAATTACAATCGTTGCAGTGGGATAAAACAAGGATAAGTCCGATGCTCAGACTAAGCCTGAGGAGGATGTTTCTCTATATATTCGAGTGAACGCTGGATTGCGTCGGGGATTGGTGGTGGGGTCGGAATATGATCTCCCACTGGTTGGTATCCATTTTCATCTGCCACAAAATCAATTTTAATTTCTTCGCCTTCGGGTGAAACCCACTTTTGACTTCCCGTCTGAACGACAGCACTTTCGTCTCCTAGATTTTTTAGAACTCCCTCTACTGCTGTCTCTACGCCGTTGCTCAGATCCCATTCAGTTTTGAATGAGCCATCGGGATTGACAACATGTTCATTTTTCACCACCTCAATTTCAGCAGCCAGAACTCCAACGGCTAGAGCGTAAAAAACCACCTAAAATTGGTGTCAACAATAAGGACAAGTTTCCAAATGTCGAGGGCTACTCACAATTTTGAACATATTCACTACTTAGTGCAGAGCAAAACAGAAACTAATCATCCATTGTCTACATTTTTTGCCTTATATAAGGAATTTCCTCTTGGTATAAGCTTTGGCTTTAGTTTGTTAATACAAGTCAGGTTTAGGCTGGGTGTCAATAATAATAATGGAATTGGCGTGTTTAGGCTAAACAAAACGTGGCTAATTTACATTCCATCTACTCATCGCGGGACGCAAAACAAGCATATTGCATATTTATTAGTTTTCTTTTCTATACATTTATGTTTTTCTTATAATAAAAAAGCAATTATACATATTCACAAAAAGATTGAGGTTGCAAAGGTACAGCCTTTGTTTTGTTCTCTTAGTTTATTCTAACGTTATTTGTGTATTCTTTCGTTCAATAATTACATTTACACAAAATAGAGCTATAGTCAAAAAGTCATAGTCCTTTCGAATCTTAGCTGTTTTGTTAACTGAATGCATGGTTCACTCAGACAGCTCTTCTACCGAGGACTGCGGCAAGCAAATTATAAACTTGGCTATATATTTTTACATCAAGCTTTATCACATGCGTGAACTTGCGAACACATATAAGTAAGTATTAATATTTAAAAAGATGTAGATTTTCTCTATTGAGTGAAGCTGGTAAATGTTTGAGTCTTTGCAGGTAAAACTTGCAAAAAATATAAAAGCATTATATAATTCATATTCAGTACACGATATCATGACTGTAGTAAACGTTGTTTATTTAACTGTCTTTAAGAATCGAGTTACTTGAGCACAAAAGAGTTTCAGAACCAAGTCAGTTTAACGATCCATGCAACTCATATACTTAATGATGAGAGTATTTCTCGGGTGCTGGAGGATGTGCTGCAATCCAGGCAAGGGCGCGCTCGATTTCGACTGGAATTGGAGGCGGGGTTGGCAGAGCTGCGCCCTGTGGCTGGTAACCGTTTTCATCAGCCACATAAGAGATTTCGATTTTTTCACCCTCGGGCGAGACCCAGGCAAAGCTGCCGTGGATGTTTCCGTACTCATCACCGCTTTCTGCGCGGCTGATTTGGTTGCTGGTCTCAAGGCTTGCGTCGAAGCCATCAGCGCGCACATCATCCTTGCGAGAAAGAACTTCAGCGTGCACATCCTCGCCGTGTCCAACGGGGCTGGAGCGCACTGGATGCGCAACCGGACGGATGCCACGCAGAAGACCAGGTGACAAGGCGACGGCCATGCCGAAAAAGGCGCAAATCATCAACTGTAACAACTGGCTATTAACTGCCGCTAATCCCCAGTCTTAAACTACTTACTACTTTGAACATTTTGATATTTTGGCAGTTGTAGAACACAGAAAGCGAACGATGACTGATGCTGCAAAACGGCCAGGCGGCGTCTTTTATACAGCCGCAGCTTAGAGAGTGTCCACTTAGAGACTTGTTCAGGCGCATGAGTTATGGGTTTAACCGACACACCCACACGAAAAACCAATGCTTGGACGACACCAAACAAATGCGAGTTCAAAAATAATGATATAGTACTATAATATTTTATTGAATGCTAAAGTGCATCAAGAGCGGCTTGAGCCAACTGGTCGCAAACTTGTTTCCATGTGTCACCGAAGCTATCTGTTTAACCAAATCGTGTCGTTATTAAATAAATTAAAAGTGAGACCAAACCAATTCATGAACTATACCCACCTAATCTGTGACGTCAAAAGCAACTTCTCCTTTTAAAACGTGTTCCCAAAGCATAAATTAACGCATTTTTTGCAATAATTAAAAAATATATTTGAATATTTTACTTTTTATGTTAATTTGGGCGATTTTAAGAAAGTGTGGTAAGCCCTTTTAAGAAAAACTATAAAAGCTTTTCAGATATTGCAAGATTTTCACTTATATAAATATCTGAAAAGACCCAAATTACTTATGTACATATTGTTCAGGAGTAGACCTTGACTTGAGTGGGACTATTTCATCTGACCAGTATATATGGACTCGGTTAGGACAATTAGGAAATTAAGCGTTCAGTTAAAATCTTGCTCGCAAGTCTCAGTCTCAGTCGTCAAGAAGAAGTATAAGATAGTATAAGAATAATCATTTGAAAATATAAATTATTTTATGCAATCACTTCTAGGCATTGAACTTTACCGCACATCTTTGTAGAATGGTGTTCTGTTAAAATCTGTTAGAATCCCGTCGCATCTTTTTTCAGTGCCTAAAAGTAGGCAATAATCAAATAAATTGTTCGGGCAGATGGTTCTCCAAATAAATGTTGGCTTTGTGGCAAAAAAGGCAAATTGACTTGTTCTATTTGAGCCCCACGGCCCAAATTGTATATTATGGATATGTAAAATATTATATTTTTTCTTCATATTAAAGATTTATTAGTTTATTTTACCTTATAACATTTTGTAATGTTTATGGATAAGTTTTGCTTAAATATTATGAACATTGTGATTTGATGTATAATAAAATAATTGTAAGCCTTTTGAGTAACATTCAACTTTACAGTTATATGTATACAGTTAGTGTATATATTTAACGAGTAAAGAATGCCATTCATATTTCAACTAATCAAAAAAAACTGTACATGACTCCGACAAATAAGGGGGTAGAGGTTTATTTTGGAAGCTCAACTGCCTAGATTTATAACGATCTGTAAAGTAAATTACCGAATATCATAAGTTAAAAACATGAAATTGGGGCTCGGTAAGAAATAAATTTCTTCTTTACGAGAGCTGTTGCGAAGCAGATATTCAGCGATGCGTTATTTTGGGAATTTTAAAGCAGTTATTTAGAAGTCAAAACGAGTTTGCAAGCAGTTAGACCCGTTTTCTCTAGTTATTAACGCACTGCAACAGTCAAAATCGATAATATGTACATTATATGCGGGACTCGTTAATTTCGAGCGAAATTTGCATATCTGTTGCACGCAAAATGTCATCTAATAGTATACCAAGAGAGCTATATAAGGCCGAGAACTCTCTGAGTGGATCATCAGTCAACGTTCGTCTCACGTTCCACAACTGCACTTACTTCAAAATGTTCAAAGCCGTAAGTAGCTGGACACGAGCACAAGGATTGTCAATGGCTAACTATGTTGCACATCTTTCAGCTATTGATCTGCGCAGTTATCGGCCTGGCCGCCGCCGTGCCAGTTGCTCCTTCTTCTGAGGATGTGCACGCCGAAGTCATTTCCCGCAAGGATGATGTGCGCCCGGATGGTTTCGACTCTTCTCTGGAAACAAGCAACAAGATTGGCCGCGCAGAGAGCGGTGATGAGCACGGAAACATCCACGGCAGCTTCTCCTGGGTCTCGCCCGAGGGTGAACAAATCGAAATCTCTTATGTGGCTGACGAGAACGGATACCAGCCACAGGGCGCAGCTCTGCCAACCCCACCCCCAGTCCCTGTCGAAATTGAACGAGCTCTCCAATGGTTGGCCGCCCATCCCCCAGCACCCGAGTACGATAGTAAGCACTAAATGACTTTTGACAGTGCATATTGGTTCGCATATGGACTTGACCCTCGAACTCCCTTTGTTTATAATTTTTAAGTTATCCGCGCATTGTTTATGACAAATAAAAAAGAAGTTTTGTCTATCAAGCAATATTGTTATCATTTGACAGACAGGCCCTGGGTCCTCATGTTGGTAGACGTTTTTGGGAATTGGAATTGGTATTTTTTTAACATGTTTTTACAACAATTTTCATTACTAAGTAAGTATGCATCATTAGAGAACTTGACACACTCTGTTAACAGTCGAAAAGTATCATAAATCAGACTCATTTTATTATATATGTGTATATCATTAACATAGATCAGCTAAATACTCTTGCAGAGATTAACGGGAATACTCGACTGAGAGGTACCCTAAACACATTCATAAACAAACACACATAAGCACTCCGCAAGTTGCTCACTTTATGCTGCGGCTCTGCTTCTCTTTCTATCAACCCAACACAATGGAAAATGCGTTATTCAATAATTGCAGGGCTTATTGTCAGACGTTAAAAAAACGGTCAGGAAATACATATGACTATCAAAATAAATATGGAGAGGGATGCAAATGGTGAAATATTTTGGATTTATGTAGACTTCACGAGAGTTTACCCTACCCCACTAGAATCGGCGCGACCGTCTATCCATCTAGTTTCTATGCGAACTAGTATCTCAGTTTTTAGGCAATCGTCCTGAAACTTATAGCTGCCATCGGAACGATTGGTCAAAAAGTAGGTTCTTCTATGTCAAATTATATTTTCTTTTTTCTATGATAAATTAATCAAACTCAGATTTACAAGCTTCACTATTTTACATAGCCCGTAGTGCAAATGTCTACTTTCTCGACTTCTTGATTTCATGAAGACGCTGGCAAGATTTAATTATCTAAAACAACTTTGAACTGCACGTGTCACCTTCTGATTTTTTTCTTATATGAAGCTCTTATAAGTAACTACTTGATAAGATCCTTGCGTTAATAAAGCTAGTCAAGACCGTGTTAGCTTTATGGGGATGGAAGGGGATATATAAGATATTAAGAAGAAACATGTTATTTTAAACCAATCGAAACTTGTGCAGATAACGAATTGTTTATTTGTTGTCTATTATTTGTGGATTATTATATAGAACCCATAAAACCAGTAGGCCGGAAATTGAATTTTGGTATGAAAACAGTGATAAGTATTGGGAATGATTGATCTTGGACTCCCGAAATCCCGAAATAACGTTCGTGACATTAATTCACTCAACCAACAATAAAGTCATATATGACGTTGCTTATCCATCGAAATCAGATGCTTTTGAGCCAGTTTTCAAAATTGGAGGGGGAAGTTATGTGAATAATATTATACATTTAAGACGTGATTCGAAGAGTTCTAAAATAACAGTCATAACTAGTCTTGAAGAAGATGAACCAGTTTTCTTCAGAAGCCGCTGATGCACTTTAGCATTCAAAATAATCAGAATATTAGAAATCCACTTTCCTCATCTACTCTCATTGAAGGTTTAATAATTTAATCATAGCGTATGATATCCCTGCTTTTCTTGAGTACCCAGGCAATATAAATAAATCGCTAACTTTGTTCTACTCAGGTATGCATATTTTTGATGGAAAATATCTTAGTCAAGACAACATTTAAGTTCTAAAATAGTTTTTTAAAAACATTAATTTAATAAAAGAAATAAATACGAAATAAAAATTTAATTAAATAAATATATTTCTGTCAAAAAGCCTTAAAGAGTTTTCGTAATTCGGCTGTATGAAGATTTTTAGTAATTTGAATATTCGCCCAAATTTCCATTTATGATGATTAGAAACAGGTTGCATATTTCTTTCAGAACGGAGAAAGCTGTATAAAAGGCAGCTCCTATCTAGACTGGATCATCAGTGAAAGCTAGTCCCTTCAGTCAGCAACTGCACTAAAATCAAAATGTTCAAGATTGTGAGTTCTGAAATGGATTGGGTTGAAAAGTGTAAAAATAAACTGAGCTCGTTTTAGGTGATGATCTGTGCAGTTATCGGCCTGGCCGCCGCCTTGCCAGTTGCCTCTAACCCTGACGATGTAAAGGCCGAAGTTGTTTCCCGCAAGGATGATGTTCGCCCGGATGGCTTCGACGCAAGCCTTGACACAACCAACCACATCACACGCGCAGAGAGCGGTGATGAACACGGAAACATCCACGGCAGCTTTTCCTGGATCTCGCCCGAGGGTGAAAAAATCGAAATCTCTTATGTTGCTGATGAGAACGGATACCAGCCACAAGGCGCATCTCTGCCCGTGCCACCCCCAATCCCAGCTGAGATCCAGCGCAGTCTTGAATGGATTGCTGCTCACCCATCAAAGCCCGAGCATTGAGCTCTGAATAGTACCACCTGAGCGGGACTAAGCTCTGAGTCAGTTGAATGGATCTTCTAATGGACTTCTCTCCATAATCTTACCATATACAATTTCGCAGCATGATTGATTTTTGAAATTCAAAATAAACTCATATAATCAACCATTTTGATTGTTTTTTTCGGCTGTTTTACAAGTTTTAGGAAAGGCAGTGCCTGAAAAAAATGATCGCGAACATTATGAATAAAAATGTTGTCAGTAGTGAGCTTTAATAAAAATATTCTGATTTTCATTGTCAGGCTCTGAACTGAACATGCTGATATATGCCTCTAAGCTACATCCTTTCTAAATTTTTGTAAATTTAGATATGTTCTCAAGTAATCCCAAAGCGCAAATTAACTTTATTCCAATCTAAAAAACTATTTCTTAAATAAAATACTCTTTTTGCAAGTAGCAATACAAAAATGTTTGACCTTAAAACTAAAAAAATGTATTTTTAAACCAATTAATTAGAGTTGGTCTCAACAGATTACGAACACTTTATGAAACACTTTTTAGTTGAGTAAAACTAAGAATTTGCTCATTTAGATCGTAATAGATTTATTGTATCTGAATTAATACAGTTAGCACAGTTTATATTCGGCTTTGTGATTTTCATAGAAATGTTTTTTTATTATACAGTAAAGCACATTTTTGTTTGCAGTGTGATATTCAGTTATAAGTATAATTAGATATTTGAGAAGAGCTGTACCAAACTTGAACGAGTTTTGTGGAAGATGTAGACTGTTTATTTTGCTATAGTATCGAGTCAAGATACAATAACAACAAAACGAGAAATATTTTTTAAAAATATTTTTTATTTTAAAAGACGTTGCGTATTATATTGTTTTTGCATACAAACATACACATAAGTTAGACAACGACATGAAAGTTATGCTCCTTTGTGCAGCACATTCGGATCTCTTCCGTTCCAAACAAACTCAGCTTGGGTACACTTCTGTGGGTGTGTGTGTGTGCATGTGTGCACGTGTGTTTCTTTATATACATACTTAGCAATAAGCTAGAATGCTTTTAAATGCAACTCAGGGGATCTCTCTGCCGGGTATGCCCGACAGTGTCCTCTTGTTTTATTTCTTTCTCTTTGTTTTTATGCTTTTAAAAATGCGAATTTTAATATTGTTAATTAGTGATAGCACCCCGGAATTCTTGTGAAATACAGTAGAACTTCGATTATACAGATATCATTATTAAGCTGGAACATCTATTAGCCGGGAAGTTGAGTGGTTGATCTATAAACATATTTTTCTATACTGGTATATATGACCCCTTTTCACTTGGATATTCGAGCTCGTTTGTGAGCTCGTTCCATAGCATCACAAAAAATCTAGGTTCTACTGTACTCTCTTTTAGAAGGCAAAGTATTTATATAGAATGTAGACTGTTATATAATATGCAGCTTCAATTGTAGAAACTCGTCTAATAGGTTTGCAAGTTGTTTTTTTTTTCAAAATTCGGCGTGATGAGTTGGTTTATTTTTGATATTAAATTTGCATATGCGACATGGAGGAACAGGTCTGATATTTTTTTCACTAAATGGAGCTGTATATAAGACGGCGCCTATCTGAAATGGATCATCAGTCAACGTTTGTTCCTTACAATCAACAACTGCACTTAACTCAAAATGTTCAAAATCGTGAGTACCTCAAAAGATGTTAAGGATTGGCAATATATAAAAAGTATCTGATCTGGTCTTTCAGCTGTTGATCTGCGCAGTTATTGGCCTGGCCGCCGCTGTGGAGTCTGAAGCGAATGCGGAAACTCTTGAACGCAAGGACGATGTGCGCCCAGATGGTTTCAATACCCTCCTGAAGACCTCCAATGGCATTGAACAAGCTCAGAGCGGTGATGAGCACGGAAACTCTCAGGGAGACTTCAGCTGGGTCTCGCCCGAAGGTGTCCATGTTCTGGTTAAGTATGTGGCTGATGAGAATGGTTACCAGCCCCAGAGCGATTTGCTGCCCACACCACCCCCAATCCCAGTTGAGATCCAGCGCGCTCTTGAATGGATTGCTGCCCACCCCTCAAAGCTTGAGAAATAGGCTCTGAACATGTTGACTCGATCGAATGGACCACTCCCAGAAAAATAATCCGTACATTTATTGTTTTTGCCGCATACTAATTTTTTAATTGAAAAATATATGCAGCGAATTGTTGAAAGCATATTAAAAAGCTGATGTTTTTCTAATCACCACTGTTTGCCACTAACCAAAGCAGTCAGTGGGCCAAAGAGTCTTTCTCAGCAGCAGAAACTATTCCCAGTCGAAGAACAATGCCTGCAAAAACACGGAATACTCCAATGAATGAGCAAGAGCCCTATAAAAAAGTGTCTAACTGTAAATCGAGCTGACAAACCGGTTGCAAATTTGCAAATCTTAATTTCGCTTTCGATTCGCATAACATTCGCCAATTTCGAAAACAAATACGTATATTATTCTTTCCAGTAGCTAAAGCAAAGCGTCAAGGCCAAAACAAGTTTTAGCAGCAAGTGATCACCCTGATCTTGGGATCTTGTCTCGCCGGCCGGCAGTCAGTTTATTATTATTTAAATCTTTCGACCGTAGCTAAGCGCTATCATTTACAACTATTTCCTTTCTAGGGTTCAATGTCTGCTATATGATAGACACCTCATCTGACTTAATTGCTTAACAAAATGTTTTTATTTCTATTTTATTTATGTTGTTATATTGTTGCTGAGAGTTTGTAATTGGCTGTTGTTTTCGTTATTATTCCAATTAGCTAATAATTATTATAATTTTCTCATTGCTCTGAATACTCTCGTAGATTGAATAATTATAGGGGCATGAATAAAGTAACTAACAGCTTACTAATTATATTAAGGTTTGTAATCATGTTCATAAGCACTTATAAACTTAGTAAGACATAAATAAATGCTTCTCTTGTCAGGTTTTAGGTTTGTGTTCTTATGAATAATCTAAACTATTTGACGAATATTCTTTCCCCACTTCAAAAAACAGTTGAGAAAGTCTTATTCAGGCATATAATGTTTAATAAAATAACACATAATTATACACCTTCGTCTCTAACATTTTTTTTAGGTGAATCGTTGCGGGTTCTGTCTAATGTAATATAATGTAGCAATAAGCATTAGAGAGTATTCTGTTCAATTAAATCTTATATTCTATGCTATCTAGCAACTAGATAGTATTATCCTATAGTCCTAGCCTGTATACGCTTTTTTATTTCACAACTCGTATTTTAGATTTCCCATCAACAGTCGGTTGGGGATAAAATTCAATTTTCTAATTTAATATGTATGTAACAGGCAGCTCAAATGTTCCCTGATCAAAAGAAAAACAAGTAAGAGGTTTTAGTCGGGAGCTTCCGACTAGGGGAGCTAGGGGAGCTCTTCTTCCAAAATCAAATGCATATATATATATTCTATTTTAGAAGCTATATGTCAAGTTTGGTGACTCTAGCTCTTATTAGTTACCAAAATTGCCCAGAAAACAGGATATTGATTTTTATCGATTGCTTGGAAACGGAGTAAGTTATCGATTATCGGCAACAAACTCGATCTGCGCAGGCACTAGGAGCACCTACATCTACAATATCAAGTCTCTAGCTCTTATAGGTTCTGAGATCCTTGCGTTCATACATACGGACAGACGGACAGATAGACAGACGGACATGGCTAGATCGACTCGGCTATTGGTGCTGATCAAGAATATATATACTTTATGGGGTCGGAGATGCTTCCTTCTACATGTTACATACATTTGGATTTTGCACAAATACAAAGTTGCAATACCCATTTTTAATGGGATTAGGGTAAAAATATATATATTTCTGATCAGGACCATAAGCTGAGTCGGCACTGTATGGTACTGCTGTCTGTCTATACGTCTTTCTGCCTGAATAAACGCGTTAATTTTAGAGAATATCGAATTGTATTTATTTTTATTTTTTTTAGAACGAAGGTCTTCGTATAACATATACAGTTTCATTTTATATTATTTGTATCGATAGCTATGACACATTAAATGGAAGGCCAAGAACGAGGAATTTTATATATTTAGCTATTTCCTATAGTCTAAAGGCTATCGATATCCATTTTAAGTTTGTACGGGACAGTTATATTGAATGTGATTTGACAAACGTTTAATATGCTTTCATACAAATTAAAATGTGACGCGCATTAAAAAGAAAGAGGCGCATTTGATATTTGCACGAATCATATAACAAACTTGATCTGAACAGGTAAGCAAATGTTTTTTCTTGCACATACATAAACTGCGACAGATGACAGCAGCAACCAGATTCAAGACTGAATGCCAAAAGGCGCTAACATCACGATTAAATCGAACATATTAATAATTGTACCTTTAGGATAGCAACAAGAAAACCAGAATTTTAATTAACACAAAAAACAAACCGAAAAAAACCAGTCCTATCACATAGATATGCACGGAATCATAAAAACGTATGCCAATTAGACTTCAAAGGCTATCGCACTTAGTGTTACCCGTTGACATTTTCGCTTACCGTCTGGGCTAATGCCCATCTGTGATAGGTTGCCCACAACTGGCCAGGATGTCGGCCCAGCAAACTGATGGTCGATGTGCTTGACAAGGCGCTCATATCGAAGCCCATACAGAACCCAACATAGAACAAAAATAGCACTAATCGCGACTAGGAAGACTACCTCAAACATTTTCACATGAGCAGCGATTCGAGATTACTGAATGCAACCAGCCTCAACAGCATTCATTTCACCTATCTACCAATGCCTATCAATATAAAAATACGAATAGTAAATTAGAGACATCAACTACAACCAGCACGCAGCTCACTACAATTACAGAGAGGCGAGTGCGCAATCAGTTGGAAGTTGACTTTGACGAGATTAAAAATGTGCAACTATGTCGCAGTCAACAATTTCCAGTTACGAGCCGATCTGTCTCAGAAGTGATAAGTGTCGTGTGGTGAATGAAACTCTATTGCTACACACGTTGTTCCCTATCCGAGTTCAGAGCATTACAACTTAGAAGCAATTATAAAACAAATGCAAGCATTAAGTGGCATATATACCATTTAATTAGAGCATTTTTAATGGTGAGCATTTGGTAGTTGTTCTGTAGTACTGTTGGATTAAAAAATCCTGCTCCACTTGATTAACACATGTATTCTTCGACGTTATTCCTGCTGCTAACAAAAGAGGTAATTAAGGCAACTTGTTTAATAAATAATTTAATGCCATAAGACACAAATCCATTGCAAACTTTTGCATATTAAACTCGTCTTTAAAAGTATATTTCCTTTAGAGCACATTTGCATATTCTGTTGTTCTTCTTTTGAGCTAAGCAGGGACGGATACAAATATTGAAATCTTAAATGCAGCTGCATAGTTAATTTAATCTGAGCAGATCTGATTTCTTGATTGGCAAACATTTTGCCAACAACAAAGCTCAGCAGACAGTATTAAATGAATACAAATAATTTTCGGAATTTGTGTTATGCAGAGGGCAACAAACAAATTAAGCGTCAAGTCAAAGAAAGATTTTTTTTCTTTATATGCAACATACAACTTTAATATAAAATAATTTTAACTGGAAAACCACTTACAAATGAAACAATAATATGTGTCTCTCGACTTCGGCCTGACTCGATGCTTATGATGAAGTTTTTCAACAAGATTGTTAGACGAATTCAATTAAGTAATTGCTGCTGAGATACTCCGAGTGTGACTGACACCTGCCTCAAATCCCCTAACTCACATAGCAGTCTATTGTTTGTGATGCTGAATGAATGTGCGTACATACATAGTGTGTATGTACATATGTGCAGCTTTTGCTTTAAAGCCTTGCTGAGCATTAGAGATGTGTACATGTTGTATTTTTTTTTAGATACACGAACACAAACGCACAACTTTTAACTTTTGGTGTATTTCTTTTTTTTTTAAATTGATTTATTCGTACAAACTGAATAAACCACACAACAGCCGAGCCACAACTAGTCATCTCCGTCTGTCAGTTTTTATACAAACATCTTGCCAATTGAGTCGGACAACTGTATCGTAAACCTGCGCACGAAACGATTTACATTTCAGTTGTCTATAAAAAACATTTTGATTTGCTTACAGATTTATACTAGATTCTGCAAACATCGTGTCATCGTCGGATTTTCACATCAAATAAGTCATACCGAAAAATTCGTTCTAAAATTTAATTTTTTTAAATTTTAATATTTATGAATTAGATTTTCGACAATATCGACATCATAGACACGTACGAAGTCAGGCGTGTCACGCGGTTACTTTCCTCATGACGTGGGCCCAGCACTTGAAATATATTTGATGAATGTTTAGTTGTGGGCTTGGCAGCTCTCAATCTGCAAATGTAAGCGGCATAAAATTATGGAAATTTTTTGGTAATACAGGTCAAGTATCAGCTCGAATTGTCGAGCTATTGTGAACGTGCCCATGTGCTTAAGGACAACAACTTACCCATACACACAATTTATGACAGAAGCATAAAATAATCCATTTCCTTATATTCTACTTGGCCGCAAACATTAGCAGATTTCAATACAAAGTATGGTTGCTTAATGTAGTTTGAGATTCATTGATATATTTTAAAACACATTTTATTAAAATGAGAAACAAACAAAACGTATATGTATTTAGCGAATAGAATATTCAATTCAAGAGTAACCTTAGTAGATCTACACAGGTTCCGTTTCCCTGCCTAAACCTCGTCTTGTCCGTATATTTATGTATGCTTTACCATAGAAATATATGTATCTTCTTATAACAGCTAAATATATTTAATTTGTTATACGTTGTCCAAGCCCTACTTCTCTCGTAACCGCTCTACTCATAACGCCAACAATTAAAAATAATAGCGTGGAAATTGGGTTCATCTGTCATTTTATTATACATATACCCAGAAAGCATTGATGAAGGCTATAATGTTTTTGTGGAAGTATATGTAACAGGATGAATAAAGCATTGCTTTCGTGCAACCTGCGAATTTCACCAGAACTGGTTAAGTAATGTTATTAAAGAAAACGTGTGGGCATATTGGCATAACCATGTGTCTGTTAGTGTCAGTCACATGCATATGAATATATTGATATGCGTGAGCTATTTCATTTAATTGGAAGTGAGGCAATGCAATTATTTTGTTTGACTGATGGGAGCGAAAAATATCGCTGAGGGGAAGAATTTATTAAAATTATTTGTTTTATAATGCTATCACTTTACCTATTAATTAGGTAACAACGTCAAAAGATCTATTTCTATGTCTAAAACCCGATCAAGTGAACGAGCAGCTCGAGTTGTTTCCGGTTTTTTTCATGTGCGTGTGTTAATGAACATTAATATGCATTCTCAAATTAAATCAACTAAATGCATATTTATATGAGACATCTATTGATGTATTCGATATTTTTTTCATAAGTTTACCCTGAAGCCATAAATGCGGATCGTCTTAAATCATCGATAGCTTATCCCATCATGCGTGCTTCTGATTTTAGCAGAAAGACGTTGAGGGTACCTCCTAGTCCGGCATGCCCGACTTACTTGGTATGCTTCCGAAATGGACACCGTAAGAAATATATGCTTGAAAATATATTAATATTCCCAAATCCATCGTGTCCCTAAATTACAGAACTTAATCGTGTTTGGTTGTGCTCGACAGCCAAATAAGCTTTGCATTAAACGCTTTTGCTGAAAATTTATGAAACATTTGATGGAATCAGGTCAATTATGGAGCGAGTGGCAAAGGCAAAAACAATCATGGAATGTCCAAAATGTTTTGGCACGCATTTAACTTCACACTGTTTGCGCGCCTCGTTGGGCGCACTGCTAATTAGCCGCAAATAACTGATGTATGCCACATTGTGCGGCCCGCGCGAACACAAGCACACTCATGCGTGAAGTTGTATGTGGGTGTGGATGTGTATCTACTGCGGGCGCAAATTAAATGCTATGAAATGGACATGAGCACGTAAACAAATATCGCATTTAGACAAGCGCATTTATCAAAATAAGTAGCAACGTTTCTGGAATTTTATTTGAAATTTGCTGAACTGTATTTTTAATTGTTATTATTTAGCAATAAGTTTAATGACTAATTATGGATACCAGAGGGTGCGTGTATGCTGGTGCGAATGCGGCTGCTATTGCTGTATTAAGTCTTTAAATGAGTTGCATTTTGGTTCCAGTACATGCCGAATGTGCCAGTTCTCAGCTGCCCCGCGGCGCCGAATTAGGCCTGAGCAGGCTTCTTGGCACTCGGCCGGCCTGCACTCACTTGCTGAATTTAAGACCAACTTTCAAAGAAAGGAATATAAAAACAGATATTATTTGTTGAAAAAGTGTTAATTTATGTATTATTTTACTCACCCGCACTGCTGCGTGGATTCTTCATTTTTGTGGGCTTCTTGCGCACCTCCGATTGGCTCATGCCGCTGGTGCCACTTGTGCCCGGCCCATGTGTGTCAATTTGCATGCTCTCATCACTGTCCGAGGCCTGGCTCTTCAGAACTTTTTTCAAATTGATAAGCTACTCAAGTGGAACACGGTTCAGCATGATGGTCAATAGTGTGGCTGTCCACTTACCTCCTGTTCGATGCGCTCCTTGTTATACAGGCGCTTGGCTTTCTCGGCATTTGCATAGTTAATCTGCATTTCAATGCAGTTGGAGACACCATCACAGGAATTGACCCACGCCTGCAGAGTTTCCACTATCTTGCCTGTATAGCCAGGGGGTATGTCACGCCCCTGGGCATAGTCGACCTCCAGAATGCGTGTGTTCTGAAACAGTTTGCCATGTATGATGTCTGCATATAAGAAGAAGCATTTAGCTTAAATTATTAAATGGTTCAAAATGCGACAAAAAGCCATCAGCAGCACATAAAACGATGAGAGACTACACTGCACTTTTTGCTGCACAAATCCAACATTTATTCCAAATACTGACCCCTGTTTTAATAGTCATGCAGATTTTTTATACTCTACCTCAGCTACTTAGTATGTCACATGCTGTCAAGTAAAGCTGATTAATTGTCCAGAACGAGTGGAGTGCGTCGTGCATCAGCTGGCCAATGGCAGCACAGAGGGCAATTTTGAATTTAAATGCCAATCCAATAAATAAGTGGACTCAAGTGACGCCTGCAGCCAGCTCAAAAAATCGACTTTCACAACACACAAGCACAGCCAGAGCTCAGGAACAGTTTGAGTTGATTGTGGCCGGGATATGTGGCAATTGTGTGGTCTCTGTATTTGGCTGCGGATAATAGTTAGCTGCCCACCAATAACTGCGACAAAGGATCCTTGGCGAACACTTCAAAGTGCTTCCATGTGTCATTCATTGGCATCTTAGTGCCGGGCACACAAAAAGTTTTCGGTATGAGAACGTGACCTTCGGGCTCACACAGACAGTCTAGTTTTCCGAAGGCATTAAACATAGCCCAACACCAAGTTGGCAACAGCTGCTTGGGCAGGGCAGAGTTCAAAAAACTTACAAAACTTTCTGACCGAAAGAAGAAGGTTGAGATTGAAAATCTAAAAATGCCGTATAAATATTTGATTGCCAGCTAAAAGGATTTCATATTAAGCTCAAATCTTAAATTGCTATATAAATATTTAATTGTCAACAAATAGGATTTCCTAATTCTTAATTCTCTGACTTTTAAAACAAATAAATTATCAAAATATATTAAGACAAAAATGTAACAATATAATATCATTTATATAGCATTTATAAAATAAGTATACCCATCTTGCTTTTGGTAAATCGCTTCGTTAATACATAGTTTTGCAATGAATACTGCAACGTAATTTTGTCATACTGTGAACGTTTGTGAAAAAAGAAATTCGAGTATTCAATTGAGATATTTATAATAATATAAGCGTAAGTCTCTTTTAATCCATTCAAAAAGCTTTAAAAGCTTTCATAATCAACATTGAATTGGCTGCAATCTGTCCCTTTATCAAATCAATATCAATTAAATTGATGAGAAATTTGAGAAATAAAACAAAAATCAGAAATATCGAAAAATTCAGACAAATTGATTTTGCCCGTACAACAATATCGATGATAATTATGTACTCGTACAAGCAAGCAGGCCCCATCAGCTCCCAAGGGGGAGTCGAGTCTACTGGCAATTGATAAAATAATAAAAAATACTCGTTATTCAATGAACATTCGAATATTTAACTTTTGTTTTAGATATTTTACGGCAGCTAGCATAGCCGAGGGCTTATGTGATTAGCTTTCAGTGTTGGCCAGCAGCTACTTTATTACCAATATCCAGTCGAAAGTGTAAGCCCGGAAGCGCTGCTTTTGGATGGAAATTGCACGGGACAGGCCGACAACGATTGTTGGCCGTAATTAGTTTGAAATTGTTAATGCGCTTAAATCGGATAACCATGGATTAGTAGAAATTTTCAATTGAACAGTTTTCCTAAGGGGTTGCGTTCGCTGTGCTATAGAGCACTTAAGTGTTGTATAATCGGTCGAGGGAAAGACAGAGGACAGAGGACTACGAGCATGGCCATAACGAATGGCCAAAAATGATAGCTAGTGTCAGAAACTTTGGGCCACGGCCAGGCGAGCCCATTAAATGTCCTGTGTGGAGTTTCGCCCTTTTCTGGCCATGTGAAAGCACAAGTTAAGACCTTAAGCGCATTTTGGCATTGAATTAACGGCTAGTTGGCCTTGAAGTACGCTGCACACGACCAACTTTTGTCACAAATACGCACCAAAAAATGTGCAGCCTAGTTGCCAGCACAGATCTGAATCCTTGTGCCCAGGGTATCCACCTCCTGCCTTGCTCTTGCTATCTGTCAATTCAAGCATTTCCTTTGATTAGCTTGGGCGCAGGCATTTTAATTGAATTTGAGCCCAAGAAGCATGCAACAAATAAATGATAAAACAAGTAAGAGGTTCTAGTCGGGAGCTCTCGACTAGGGGATACCCTGAACCCTCTTCTTCCAACATCAAATGCACATATGTATTCTATTTTAGAAGCTATATGTCAGGTTTGGTGACTCTAACTCTTATTATTTACCAAGATTGCCAAAAAACAGGATATCGATATCGATTTTTATCGATTGCTTGGAAACGGAGTTAGTTATCGATTATCGGAAACAAACTCGATCTGCGCGGGAACTAGGAGCACCTACATCTAAAATTTCTCTAGCTCTTATAGGTTCTGAGATCCTTGCGTTCATACATACGGACGGACGGACGGACGGACAGACAGACGGACATGGCTAGATCGACTCGGCTATTGATGCTGATCAAGAATATATATACTTTATGGGGTCGGAGATGCTTCCTTTTGCCTGTTACATACATTTGGCTTTCGCACAAATACAATATACCCTTATACCCATTTTTAATGGGTTCAGGGTATAAAAAAAACATGACGAGCGCCTTTATCAACGCCAGCAATAAGTGGGCGTGGCTTCCACAAGTGTTGTAAAGTTTTGCGGTATATTTGGCGTTGACATGTGTCTTGGTTTTGCGGTGCGCAAAAACACGCGCTTGTCCATGTGCGTGCATGTGTGTGGGCCTGGGAATGGGGGTGTCAGCTCGCAAAGCTGGAAATTCAACCCCAAAACAATCAATCATGCTTTTTGTGCACGCCGCACCCAGGGGCCAGGGGCTGCCGTAAATTGTGCCAAAAATTGCGCAGCCCGGGCGGAATCTGACTGCGACTGGTAGAGACTGGCTGGGTAGTGGCTGCTTATATATATATTATATTGGCGTAGTGTATATAAAAATTTTTAAAACACGCTTTTAGGCGCTTGAGTAACGACAAAAAACAAACGAAGAAAAATCATAAAATAAACATTCACAAATGAAAAACTCCAAACATGCAATAAGGATTTGTTAATTTCGTTAAATAAGACGCAATGCACTTCTTGAGTCATCAGACATTTGAATTTAAAAGCATGACTCAACCCATTAGTGTGAGCTAAGTGTGAAAACTCAATTTTATTTAAATGAATAATAGCCCAAGTGGCAGAAATACAAATACAATTACAAAGTCTCACTAAGGACATTGACGGAAGACGCAAAAGTGGAAACCCTGCGGTCAAATGAACAAGTATGTCATATAAATTGTTAAAGGTTTGCTCAGTATCTATCTCAAGTGATTGTTAATATATATTTATTTTAAAATACATAAAATACAAAACATATTTGTAGTCTGTTCAAAGTTCTCAAAAATAGGCTTAATGATATAATACGTTTTTTGTAATTTTCTCGGTAATTGATTGTCCAAATGTAGAGTTTATTTTTATTCTTTTATTTTGTTTTTTGTTTCTCATCCTTTGTTATATCCGCAAAACGCAATAACTTGACGCCAATTTTGCCCCCGCTGAGTGCTTAACGGAGCGGCGCATCTAAATGGCCAGTCAAAGGAATGTGAAGCTGAACATTATGAAAAGTTTGCATACACCTGTCGCTGACAGCTTTAGCTAAAGCTGGCAGCAGATTTTTTCCCCGAAAGTAAAATGAAAACTTATTAATTGAAAATTCAAAATACCGACAGCAGGCGACAGACAGGGTATACAGAGGTACGGTAGAATATAGCCGCCCCGGAAACTTGTGCCATCAATATAAAGTCGGGCAGGCAACTATTGGAAACTTTTCACCTAAAACTGAAAAAGTGCAGGGGAAGCTGTTCGAAACTTTGGCGGTTCGACTTACAACAATGTTCCGCACTCGCCCAAAAAATATGCATTGCAAGCGCAAAGTAATCAAAAACAGCTGCACGACCAACATGTGGTCGAGGGCGTCGGCCTGGGCGTGGCTCATATCCTGTTGTCAGTGTTGTGTCAAACAAACAACAGCAACTGCAATAAATGCACGCATCGCAAAATCGGAAAAACCACAAAAATATGAAAAAAAAAACGTAATAAACAAGAGTGCTTAACTGAGGAATGCCCGACTAGGGCAGACTCTGTGCCCCGCGACAAGCTGTCGTTGCAAGCTTCGTTTTAAATAAGATAAGCCAGCACACCGAATACTTTTGGAATTATGCTTAGAAACCCAAGACTCGAAGTCGATATTTATCGCTTAGGAGATGGGAAATATGAAATATGAATATAAAATACCTAGCTCTAGATCGACCCAGCTTGTATTCTAAATAATATATGTATGGGATCTGAAATGCTTCCTGTTGCTGTTAAATTCATGTACCCAAAAACAAAACGCCCTTAAACATGTTCAATGTTTATGAAACAAGGTAAATCCAAGTCAAACGCTCAAAAGCGTTATGTATAATGCGTCATTTCAGCTTTGACAAGAGCAGCATCCTCTAAAGAACTTAAAGCGAGGATGAAACTAAACGCTTTGCCCATAAACCATGCCCTGCTATCAGCCCCAGCCCCCGTCACCTTTTCACAAAAGCAACGCAGATTTTCGCATAAAAAAACAGTCCAGTATCAAAACTATGCGGATGCTTGGCGAAGAGTTACCCTAAACATTTAAACATTGCATATAGTGCGTTCATATACATCTTACTTTAGAAGACATGCTGTCAGTTTCGGTAACAATAAAGCTAATATTCCCGTAAAAACTTTTGTTGAAAGAAAATAAGAATTATCTTTTGCATCTGCTGCCAGACTCTATAGCTAAATCTTGTATTGAATAAAAATAAACTATTAAATTTCTATTTTATATGAGAAATTACTTTTGTATTACTTTATTATATTATTTTTAATCTTTGTACGTTAGCTTTTAAGTGCTATTATTTAACAGTTTTAACTTCTTATAAAAATGCAAACTATATCTTAAGCTGAGGCCGAGACTGGCCATATCTTAGTCATAGGTACAGGGTATTGGGAAAAAAAGACTGGTGCACACATCGCGATGCAGTGGGAATAACATCACAAATAGACTTTAGGAGCTTGCTGCGGTTATTTAAAGCTCTCTTGACGTCGTTGTTTCAATTGCTGTTGCTGTTTTTGTATGTGCAAATTTTGGTAGACCTAAGAATTAAAGCAAGCTTAGCTGGAAAGTTGATGCATCTGACAACGGACACATGCTTAACCTACATTGATGAGGGTCTAAATCGTCAGAACCAATGCGCCAGCAGCAAAACAAATGAGGGCACCACAAAGGCAGAGGTAAATTAAGGTAAATTAGTAAGACCTGATGAAACCACAGTCTATGACATGACGTAAAGGTGATTACAAGTGTATCACATCACAGATTAAGAATAATGTAGAGTACATTTTTAGTAATTTTATTGCAAAGTTTATGTATCTAAATATCTAACTAAATGTCATATAATCCATAGAAAATCAAAAGAAGCACAAAAATCGCCAAGAGCCGCGCACTATTGATTAATTAAAGAACAATATGTAAATTGTATGCTGTTTCTCCTTTTACGAATTCTTAGTGGGGCTGCTTAAGCATTGTTTAACTATGTTTAGACGACGATCAAAATATTGTTTAAAAAATAATATGTTTTAAAAAGAAAAGAATAATAAATGCCTATACAATACACTCATATATACAATTCTATATTATTTCCCTAGTCTTTAAATGCTGGGCAGCAAAGAATTGAAAAATGTGCATAAAATTAATCTAGACAAGACGATTGCCACCACCGGACATTGTTTACAACTATAGCCACTCAACTTGCCAAGTTTCAATTATAGAACGCATTTAATTAACGTAAGCACCTTGGGACACAACACCTCCGACGGCATGCTTATCAGCGCGCTGCCAAGACAAATGATGCTCTAATGGGCCCCCGTGAAACGTAAGGGAAGAGCAAACATTAACGGCACACAAAGCACCCTAAAAGCTACTGCAAACAACAGGAGTCATGTCCTGTGGTGCCCCGTAGCTGCCTAATGGCAGCTTATGTCTACAATCCCCGCGACCGCCTCACAATGCCTATCCAATTGCGATTTTAGATTACAGCGCCTAATAGTATGCAACGCTTTTTAGGTGTCCAGATTGTCGCCCTCTCGTGATGGCTCAATGATGCCTATCATAATATAAATCTCTGCCGTTGCTCCTGGCTGCGTCTGTGGCCGGGATTTTGTTTTGAATTTGAAAAGCAATTAAACAGGTAGTTCGCCTGGACAGCCACTCTGCGTACTGCGTCTTATTTATGAGGACAGACTGCCTAAAGCCCACGAGCTATGGTCTAACAACATTCAGTTATCACTTTATTTGCTCTGTTGATTACTTCGATAATGGACGAGGAGATTATATTAAAGCTCTATTTATTTTAAGCGTACCCTGTACTAATGCAAATGTAGAAAGTGTGATGCAGGGTTATCCCATTACGAGAAGTGAGCAAATGCGTCCCATTAGATATCACGTCAAGCAATATCATATTTCTATATAAATGGATATATGCTTATTGTAAGAGCTGCGCCTTTCAGATTTCCGCATTTATTCCATTAAATTCACAGCTTGCCATAGCTTAAAAATGCAAAAATTTAATGAACTATTTTGCTGTACTCATTCATACAAATGGTTTTTTCTTTTTTAACTTTAAAATATAAAATTTGTTTATATTTGATTGCAAAAGTCAAGTTTAGATAGTATTTTTCAGTCAAGCAGTCGCGGCCGGCTTGCTTTTTATATGAATATTGTTTAATGGTTTAGTTTTGAGCGTAAAAATGTTTGTTTCTCTTTGGAAATTGCTGCTACAGAAAATAGACAAAAAAAGCTTTTAATCGGGTGTGTGGCTCAGCCGCGCAACAGTACGGCGTCCACAGTTTGTATACTCTTTCACACGACTGAAAGGAGTATATAGGTTATGTAGAATGTCCGCCTTGCTGTCCATATGAACGCAATTTTTTTTTTTTGTTGACACTATTGCGACCTAAAAAGCTTTATATATGTCCTTGTGTGTACTCGCGTTAGAGAAAGTCTTAAGATTATATATTTTCGATAGCTTTAGAATCCAATTTTTGAATATCAAATACAGAAAGATTCTTCTATATTCTATATATTCTATTCTTGCGTGGCACATTAGGCAAATTCATAACCAGATATTGGATCCCGAACGAGTATTACGAAGTCGGTTGCGCCCGTTCGCAACATTTTTGGTTGGTTGCATTTGTTGAGCTGAGCAATATTACAACTGGCAGTTAGTTGGGCTATTTCCAAAGCTATTTGTGCGGCTTGCTTTGGCCTAGGCCGAAAAGTCAACAGCATGCGAGAAAATCCGCGCGAGTTTTCTAATCAATGCAGCAATCCTAACAATTTTTTGGGGATTGGCTCTGGTTGCGTATAACTTGTGGCTTTTGCGAGCTGCACACAACAGAATGTAAATTCACTGCAATAGGGGGTCAAATAGTTAGCTAGAATGCTGTACAAGCCCAGCTGAAATTAATTAAAAATAGCGGGAGGCGCTGCTGGAGGGAAAGAAGAGAGAGAACGAGAGAGAAACCTCTGAAAATTTGGAAATAAAAGTATGTTGCAACATTTTCAGTTGCTTTACTACATGCTACAACAAATAAGCCACAAAATACGCAAATGGCAACAGCTTTGGTTGGAAAATTCTTCGAAAATACCTGAATGCATTTTATCCCCTGAGGCTATTAGGGTATTCATGCTCTCAGGCGCAAGGGGTCAGCTCAGCAGAAATGTAAGCTAATTAGGTTTGCAACAAAATATGGGGCATCTAGCAAAAATTCATCTTAAAATGCGACGTTGAAGTCATATTTTATTTTAATTAATTTAAAGTAAGAGGAAGATTGACTACCGTAGCAAACTTGTGATATTGGGACGATTTGTTGATACAAAAATTTTATATGCGACGGTTTGTTCATATAGATAAGAAAAATTTGGATTGACTCAAATTCATTTCTAAATTCAAAGCTCCACATAAAAACTTCATGAATACGTGTTTCAGCGATTTGGGAAATTTCTCCCGCAACAGTGGTAAATTATCATATAGTGAAACGATATGGATAAGATTTTTCATGGGGATCACAGTGTTGCCAAACCATAACATTCATGTCGACTGATCGTTCCTAAGTCAGCTTTACGATATAGTCGTCTGATCCGGTTTCGACATATGTAATATATTTATGATATTAATTTATAGAAAAAGAAAAATGCATTTTTTATATATAAATAGTATGCAAGGTATTTAAAAGTTGATTTCTACTTCTTTCAAATGTAAAATAAATGCCACAATTTATATACGGTTAAAGATTCCTTTAACCATGCACTTACCAAGAACTCAACGTAAAACAAAGTGAATGCTGCCACCCACTACATTTAAGTTGAATTTACTTCAGGCCAGTAAAATATTATCATGGCAAACTTAAGGGAGCAACTGGTGGGTTTGATTTTCGGTTAGTCAGACTGTTTTCCGACAACGGCCCACGTTATTTAATAAATTCTAAAAAAGCACGCGTTAGGAGGAGAAAGGTAAAGGAATGTCCACTAACTGGGCTAATCAAGTGCACTGCCTTAGCAGGAGTTGAAGCAGACGAGAAACATGACACGAGTTTATTTAGAATTCGTACCAACTGTTACCAGTCAGTCAGACAGTCAGTCAGTCGCGAATAATATTCTGGGGTGTAACATTCACGTCATTGAGTCCGTTTTGATGCCTTCTCAGCTGTTGCTGCGGCCTTAAAATGGTAATTGAGGCGCGCTCGTCGTTCGTTAGCCAGTCGGAAAAATTGAAAAATTACCATTTGATTTAATTATGTAAGATTTAATGTGAAACTTGTGAAACATAACGGCAATTTGTGGGGCAAAAGGGAGATAGCCGTAGCAGTCGCATGGTGAATTAAATTGTATTTACAGGCCCTTTTAAAATGATGTATACCACCTAATTAGTGGTAATATATAAATGCATCAGTTAAAGCGGAAAAGTGTTAGCTACGCTAATATAATTATTATTATCATACGAAGGATTCAAAACAAAATGCAGATCGAGAAACAACATTACGCGACTTTAGCTTATCGCAAACTCTGATTACGCACGCACGCTGCAATTTTTGAAATAAATTTAATGCAGTTAACTTATTTTATGCTCAACTAGCTTTGAGTAAAGTTTTGCGGATGTCGTCTGGGGTGATGCTTGCTAAAAGTTTTTTAATTACAGCTACAATTTGCATTTTTTACCCCCTTAAAAAGATTAATTACCCTTGCAGTATTACGGTATATCTGCGGTAATAAAACTTTTGATATGATAATGAACTAAAATTTTATTATAATGTAATTTGTTTGTTGCTTTGATTTTTAAAATACTTTAATGTGTAAGCTTCTTTGATATGATATAAATTCTATATTTTTGACTGATTGTCCCTACAGGAGCTAGACAGTCTTTTTAATACGGTTTTACAAATATGAGGCGAGAAGATTGAAGCTGAGTTTAGTCAAGTTAGAGAAGTTTTTGACATGGTAGAAGTAGAGTGACTTTAATAACTTCTAAATGTTAAGATGGCCACATTTCATATACACGATCGATTTTTTCTATAGAAAAACAAGAAACGTTTTCGTACCAGAACGAAACCGATGTTTCTAAAGCATCCACTCGATTCCGTCGACAACAGATAAAGGACCCTTTGCAAAGTCTGATGAATGCAGCTTTAGTTCGGAGAGAAGGAGAATCAGGTATAGAGAGATGGAGCAGGAAGCTGACCAATCTCTTTTGGACGGTTCTTACAAGCGGACATCACCTTAACCACCCAACTTGTTTTAGTCGCGAATATTGTTTTTTATTTTACAAATGAAGTACCTGATGGACTGGACCTAGCAATACATTTTTAAACCAAAAATATTTCACTAATCAAATTAATTTGTTCTCTATTAATAGACATATAAACAAATAAATCCGGGTTTCTTATTTTAAGGAGATTTCAATTTTTCACGAGCGTATACTTAGTGGAAAGATAATACCTAAAACTTTTAGCACAATGATCTACGGGCAAGGCCGGGCAATACCCGCTACGAGAAAGTAAAGTTATCTTTGGTACGCCGGAGATTTAATACACTTGCAGAGATGTGATGTGCTCGTAAATGCTGAGATTGACAAAAAAATCTTGGAAAACCGAATATGATGCCATAAAATAACTTAATTAAATATAATGAATATTTAGATACAGTGTTCTGATGCTGAAAGGATTTTGCATATATAGGAGAAGCATAGTTACACTTATAAATGTCCAGTTTGGCTAAGATATCTTGATAAAAAAAAAGTTTTTCATACAGAAGCCTCATTTTCAACCGATCCTTCATATGGCAGCTTTATGATATAGTAGTCCGATCCAGCCGGTTTAGGCATACGGACTGCGTGCAACAGAAATGGGAACGTATGCAAAGTTTGATGACGATAGCTTTAAAACTGACTGACTAGTACGCATAAAAACAGACAAACGGGCTCGGCTGTTGGTACTGATCAAGAATATATATACTTTATGGGGTCGGACATGTCTCTTATGCGTTATATATTTAGAAACAATATTATAATACCGTCAGCAAGGGTATAAATTATAAGTTTTTGCCAAGCGTTATATAAATTTTTCCTTATGAAATTCGTATTGGAATCTTGAATATTTATATATTCTTACATCAATTCATAGCACACCTCCACTTTGCAAGCTCCGAAGTATTCCACATCGAATGATACCAATTTGGTGTACAAATAGATAATTTACGCACCTGCATAAATGGCCTCTATGATGATATCCTCCAGGTGTCGCACATTATCGATTTCCAGTTCATTCAGCAACACTGCATACGGAATGCTTTTGGATTTAATGGCCAGCGAGACGATGGTCAGATGCTGCAGCTTCTTCTGCATCGCGGGCGTCAGTTCAATGTATTCCTGCTGCTGTGCCCGGAACTGTTTGTAGGTGCCGTAGGCGAACAAATTCAGCGTGTTGTAGTACTTGGCATCGGGTCCGTCTTTCAGCTGTAGCAAAAATAAACTTTAGCTAGGCTTGGAGTGGATATTACCGGGTACCTACTTCGGCCACATTGGGCTCCGCCAGTAGCTCACCGAACACAAACACATTCGGCGCGTCCAGCACTTGTTTTATGACATCCAGCAGCGCGGCGCCGGTTGCGTTCTTGGCCAGCAGGCAGAACTGCTGCAGAAATGTCTCCTTGTTGTTGCTGGGCTCTTCATTGCCGAGCAGCATATCCTGAGCCATTTTGATTACTGTCTGCGTTTAATTTGCAATTTATTTCTTATTCTTTAATTGCACAGCTGCTGTGCTATTGCTTGGTTTACTATCGATTGTGACAACAGCAAACGATATAATGATATAGCATGGCAAGCGTTAAGGAAGAAACTATCGACTGCAGCTCTATCGATATATAAGTTTTTGGCGTCAGCTGTTTCGCAGCACTAAGCATGTTAAGAAGCTGGCTGCTATGACAATCGAATTATGTAGGCTGAAAATTTACGCGCGCTTTGATAGATTTAAATTTTACAGCCTTAGCTTAATAAAAACATACGAATGGAAACATTAAACATTTCTTTTAAACAATTTAAACTCTAAAAATACCACGAAGGGACATATATAAATAGATTTTATTATAGTAGAACAAGATTAAGCTTGTGATACATATTTATAATGTTTGTGTACAAAACAGACTTCACTTTAATGGATACAGATTCATATTAAGTTTATTACAGGCACTTAAACGTTTAATCAAAACCCTTGAATATCACAAAATTTCATTTCTATTTTCTAGAGCAGCCACTCGTTTATGGTCTTAAAACCTTTTAATACAATATTGTTTTCTCTTTAAACCACTTTTCAGGCTCTCACATCAATTTGCACATCTGACACACACACTCACACACTCACACACTCGCACACGCGCACATACAGGAGCCAAAATCTTTGGGGAGCGGTTGTAAAAATGCCGGTAGCCTTATAAAGTTTCCCCCTCATCAACTAACGCTGCCGAACTTTTTGTGCGTCTTTCTACATTGGCCTCACTTATTATGTATTTGCCGAGTCTGCAAAAAAAGTAAAAAAAAGGTGCAGGTCAAAGTTGGAAACCCTTTATTAAGGGGCGCCGTCTGTGCAGCTGTTTCGGTGTGAAGCCTTTGGGGACTCGCTTGCTCATCGATTATGAAAAGCTAAGAGAGGCGCATATAAAAGGTCAAGGGCCTTGGGGGACATATATTGGACTCAAGCATGACAGCAAGACAATCCGCATCCGCTTTAAAGGCACGAAGAAATTCAAAAACACTGGGCCTAATGCCTTTTTTGATAAACTTTTTTTTTGCCATGTGGCATGTCTATTCACGCAACATGCAACTATGCCGACCACTGCAGATTGTTAGCTGGCTGCCAGCCCTGTGGCAGCATACAAATGCCATTAGCATTGTAGAAGTTGGGGGCAGTCACAACGATTGGCCTACAGGCTGACCAGTTCAATTTGCCTTCCAATTGGATTAACACGCCCCCGTTCGTGGCTGGGCACGGGAGCCTATTTTATTGGATTTTCGGAGGACGTTGCATGTTGTGTGCATCCAAAATTGTTTTCTGTTTGCCAATTTACGGATTTTCAAATAGTTGCGTGTATTGTGCAATGCATCGTAATATGTTTGACGCGATTTGGCAAAAACTTGTTTAGATATTTACAGTAATTTAGCTGAACAATTTCCAATTGGCTTTTTGGTTGGTTTCCGTTGCGATGTGCCACGCACAATTTCCGCTGTCGAAAACTTTTGAAATGTTTATCATTACGCGCAGCATTTTACTTTCGTATTCTACTCTTTTACTGCATTGTCATTAATTTGACACACAGTGACGCAGCACTTGGCAGCTGGATTCAAACTGGATTCACAGATTCCACGCATTTGCCACAATTGCCAACAGCTATTTCAGGGTTGTCAGCCCTCTCAAATGTGCTTAGCAAGCGCGATAAATGCTGCAGGATGCGTCATGGCTTTTATGTAGGCAATCTACTTAACTAGAGTTGACCAATCGAATATGGGATAACAGTTTAAGGTAGGTAGACGAGTTTCTTGACAGAGAACATACCTCAAAAAGCTTTGGTTATGACTTGTTTTTCATATGTCTTTTAGTTAACAATCACATTATCTTCTTGGCAAAGTTCAGTGCAATAATTTTAACATCTACATTGAACAAGGGGGAAGAATAATTGTTTTTTTTTTTTTTATTTTGAAGCAGTATCAAGAACCTTAAAAGGAACTGAACTGAACAATTTCACTAACATTTAAACTCATAGATTTCATATATTTATGTATAAATTATTATCACATTTATTTTAATATTTTATGACATCAATTTGTGTTGTGGTTCAGAATCGAGCTAAGCAAGAAGCTGTCTGTTAAGGGGAAATACTCTGTTATACAACACTGTTATAACAGTGAACTAAAAATCTTTTGTTTGGTACCCACCCCTAATATTTCCCTTGCCTTGTGTCGTGCACTACGTGAACATAAACTGGCGGCGATTCCCTTTGGCTTATCATCTTTATCAGCCTCAGGCGGCGCGCAGGGCAAAGCGAGTGAGCAGGATAGTTGCTTGACCTTGTCTTCGAGCCGCGCGCTGCTCATTAAGACTGAAATTGCTTTGTGTGAACATGTCTGTGTGCGTGTGTCTGTGTGTTTATGTGTCTGTGTGCATTTGCTTGTGGCTTGTTCTTGTATTGTCGTTGCTCGTGTTTGTTTGTCTCGACTTATGTTAATTTTATTGACACAAATGACCAAAACTTTATAAATACACAATATTCATATAATTAAAATCATGTTTAATTGTACATCAACAAATAAATAAATATGTGCACACACATATCAACATGCGCTAAACATAAGACCTGATTTGTTGTTACGACAAATAAAGTAATTGGTCTTCCATAAATAATTGGATATACAATGAACAAATAAACAAAAATAAATATGTTTGCAATTCATGCTTCTGCTTTGCATGAAAAGTGTCGAAATCAAAATGCAAAAATTATTTTTAAATAAAAACGTAATTAATGATAGTCTGAAGCTATATATTTGTATGCATTATATGTATATGCGTACGTTTTACTGTAAACTCTCTAATGAAAGCCTTTTCGGGCTGCTCTCCATTGTGATAGTTTGTTTGTAGTTTACTGCACTAGCCGGTATTTTTCACCTTGGCTTATGTAAAAGTCCTGTGCCGGAACTTTTAAATCAAAGCAAAAATGTTGCAAATTAAATATGCTACAGAAGCCCAAACGCAATAATATAAAGTCCCTTATAGTGCTTAAGACGGGTAAGGTGGGAAATGAGGCAGTCAGAAGGTAATTTGGAATATGCTACGGAAAGTTGGTCTGAGACTTTAAACACTTTTTGGTTACTTTGTAAGCACAACTTACACGGATTTTCTTATTAATTGTGTAATCCAATTTCAAAAACTAATGGCAAAAGCTATATTGTGTGCCTAAGAGGAAAACCTACAAAATTTTAAACAATTGAAAGACGAAGTTATTTAAAGCAAAGCAGCCTAATAACATTACGCAAGCAGCCAACAACTTCATCAATTGTTTAAATCATTTCATCAATATGCATTGCTCATTGGAAAAGCTGTTGAATTTGAAGCCAAATACCCAAATATCAAATTAAGTTAACAAAATGCAACACAGCTGAAAGACCGAATCTCAATTTATCAGATATTGTCTGTCAATGTCCGTTTTTTTTTTTTTTTTTTTTTGACAATCACAAAAGATATCACACAGCACAAATCACAAGTTGTACAAAATCCATAAATGGACACAGCCACAACAAATACAAACAAGAAAAAGTGATGTATTCAAGGGTGCCCGACTTGAATATACCGTATATTTAATAAGAACACAGCACTATAAAAATTGCATTGGATTTCACAGTTGGGCTAAGTAGGAGAGATATCCAAAGATTAAAATATTGCTGTATGAGAACCAGATGATGAGCGTGGAGCTTATATCCATATAAAATGTGAAGATCAGAGAGAAGGTAGATCGACTCCGCTTTTGATGCTGGTGAAGAACATATATATTTATAAACATACTTTATTGTGTCCGTCTTAGATATTCAAGCCCAATGTGTAGTTGCAAGCTTTTTTGCAACCAATTAATTCTAACTGCTTGTGCAGCGAAATTCAAACACTTAGATTATTTTTCATTGGATTTATTTGCCGCGCAGGGCACTTATTAGAATTTATAAGTTTTATATTGTTGCTTGGCAGCCAACTCGAATTAGTTGTGCCTAGGTTGCGATCAAACGAAAGACAGACTAACTATGACAATATGTAAAGCGAATCGAAACGAAACTCCAATAAGACGCTCGCCGGTTAGAGCGAAGGGCAGCAATGCAAAGCAAAGCAATGCAGAAGGAGAGTGGGCAGCAGCTTACAAAGAGCGCGCAAAAAACTATTTGCTCTTAGGCTGTAATTATGATTGTTATTTTCTGCTGTTGGATGATGTCCGCAGCCGTCGGTGTTATCTCTGCTGTTACTTGACCAAACACCCAATTTGATTGGACTCCCTTTATCCTTTTCAGGGGTTACAGGGTATTCGAACACCCACCACATATGCAAATACACACCATAAATACATATCTATGCAGAAAAATATAAATACATATATTTGTATACATGTGCTTATATATGTAAGTCAGTCAGGCGTCACATATGATTATAACAAATTTGTTTATTTTGTTGTCCCTGGGGAAACGCAACCCAAAATACAATTTGATAGATAGCTGTAGTAGGGAGTAGACAGGTGACGGCAGGTGTGTCTGTTACTAACCACTTGAGTGTGCTTCAGCTTATAAATACTTTGTGTGGCTGGCAAATCAGCAAGCGGAAATTCTTGGTTATTTAAAACAAATTATGGTATATTTAGGCCTTAGGTCTAAAATAAGGTGATAACTCTAAACCAAAAAGCCGAAAAGTTGTATTATAAGTTAAATAGAATATATTATTAGAAAATTATGATATTCAAATTAAACTTTTACTATGTGTGCTTTTATTACTGTATTCTAAATCTCAACATCTTAAATAACAACATTCTGATATACACTAAGCTTTCCTAAACGTCCTAAGCTATTCTCAATGAAAACTTAAACATTTCAAAATATCATGTTAGGGCACGAGCTAAGCCCGTTACCCAGTTACCAGTTACCCATTCTAGGGCCTAAGCAAGCCTCATCAATTTCAATCTGCATTGCCTATTTTTGGGATTCTTAACATGTTGACTAAGCACCTGCAAATGTTTGCTAGAGTAGGGCTAACAATCATGTTGAACGTTCATGTTCCAAGCCAAAGGCAATAAGCCTCCACCAGAAGGATAAAAGAATTGATGAATGCTTTGCATGATTTGTTCCTGTGCAGATTAAGCCTGAAAACCCGGGCACACACTGTCGGCAACAAAAAATTTAGACAGGGCCAAAAGCTGCAAAGTAAAATGAAAACAAACAGCTTTCACATAGACCAAAAACTCACATGTGCCTGAACTGAATCTCTTCCTGCCTCCCACCTACCAAAAAAAGCAAAAAAAAAAAAACAAAAAAAAATGCAGAGAGAAAAAACCTATCAAAACAAACGATAATGTTGCTGTTGCTGTCATTGATGATGTGCACGATGGATAATAAGGATGTCGGAATGTGAATCTGCTCCAATGCCACTTTAATGACACGCGAGGGCTCATCCCCACTCTCAAGTGGATGATGTGTTGATTGCCCCAGCGGATAGCAACAGCAGCGGGCACAGCAGCAGCGGCAGGCGGAACGGGAGATAGACGTTGGAAACGAAGGAACAAGTCAATTGGTCAGCAAACAATAAAATCAAGCGGAAAATTGACCAAAGACGCGCCATTCGCAGCACCTACAATGTAGTCCCTGTAACACATGCATACATACATATATACATATATTGGGAATGGCAGAGCTCGAGTATCAAATAAAACTAAAATTAAAGCACACTTAAATAAGGAAGCAAATGGTTTGAATTGCCCTGAAGGGAGCGGAACAGCGATTGCATTGGGAAATTGACGTGGAACGCTTAAAAACTATGGAAGATGATGATGAATTGCATAATGAAGCAGCTATGAGTGCTCTAGTCAGGAATGCCGGACTAGACCCAAGAGTCCAGCTCCAGTTTTAAATATTCTCGATTCCTTTATACCTGTACAGAGACATGAGATTCGCAGAGCTTTATTTAATTGGCTAGAAGAAAACTTTAAATCAAATAAATTGACCTTCTAATGTTTGTGAATCCCCGCATTGCCCAACGTTAATTCGGGTAAAGGGAACTACTAATAAAAGTCAAATATGTACTAGCTTCAATAGCTATGTTTCGAGTGTCAAACATATGAATTTAAAATACAAATAGTAATAAATATTGAACTTATTTTTTTTAACGTATTAAATAATCAATTGGCCCAATTGATTGATTGATTGATTGATTGATTGATAATGTGATTATACTACTAAAATAAAGAAAAGGCATATTATTGTACAAAAAGATGGCTATGATTCTTTGAAAGTATGTGTGATAAGTAACATAATACTTATTGTATTTTCATTTTTAAAAAGCAAATTGAATTATTTAAATTGAACATATTAAATTAGCTGTATCAATTATTTATAGAATTGCACACGCTGTCAGTGGCCTAATTACCGATAATTAGTTCTGCAGTCTGCTCGACTTAAAGCTGATGCTCATTAGATATGCAGATCCATTTGTTAGTCGATACTTCAATGCAATTAAATTCGTTGCTGTGTGTGTAAGTTTGTGTATTTTTCTTCACACATTTCTTACTCGCGTAGCACTTAATTCCACACAGTGCAAATTAGCTTTTGGTAGGCTCATTAGGCAACGCAATGTGTTGCCCGCTTTCTGGGGAGTGGGGTTGGCAAATGAAAATGGCCAACAAAAGACGCCAAGCATTCAATAGGCCTACGTATAGTATGGGCATGCCATTCGTCTTCATTTCATTATGTTTGAGGTACTCGTAATCCTAGCCTCAAGCACAAGCTAGCAGTTCCCACCGCCAGCAAGGACAAGGACAATGTCGCCATTTTGTTTGCACTTTGAATGGCGGCAGTTGTTAACGCAGCTGTTGCTCTTGTTCTTCTTGTTGTTGTTGGCCGCATTTCTATTGACAAATTTATTTATTAGGATGCGAGCTCATTAAAGCTTAATGTTCGTTCCCACATCCAGCACTCGCCTCCTTATGTCTCCCCAACTTTCCCACACCGCAGCCGCTTGCCGCATAAATCACTCGTTGCTGACCGCGGCCATTATGCTTGCTACTGATTTGATTTCGCCGTCCTCAGCCCTCCCCCCGCCCGGTTCCCACTCAGCCGTGCACCACCTTTTATCTCTAACTTCGTGCTCTGCTCTCGGGGCGCAACATTTTTTTGGGGTGCCACGCCAAGAAGTAGTTTAAAAGCGCTCGAAATTTTGTGTGCGCTACTGCATGAATACTGAAGCGACAACAAGAACAACAATATCTAGATCGATGATAAAATACATACTCCTGGTGTACATTGGCTTCGCAGGCTACTTAAGCCATAAAGATTTATTTGTTCACCTGCCCGACAAAACAAATTGTTATATGCAATTGTCTTTTGTTGTCGCGTATACTTGTTTTTGCATAAAGTTTTCAATTAAGTTTAAAACGTTTTATTTATTTGCGTGGCGAATATTAAATTCAACTATCCATAAACCCAGAATGTATAAATTTATTCTCTATTTACCTCTATCCACGTGCACATAGGATTAAGCTGTGCACATCTCTTTTCGTGGATTATGCTAAAATTACAATAGATTGTATCACGGAAGTTATTCTCGCTCTAATAAAATCTTTGCCTTCAGGATACTTTCGGGAACTCAGTGACCGTGGCCAGCTATGAGTAAGGGCATAGCCTGCTGGATAGGGTATACATTTCCGTCTACCTCGCGGTCATTTAATTTATAAATTCTTATGTATTCAATTCTTAGGTTAACAAATAAAATGTAGGTCGCGTCAATCTCAGAGACTATGAAAGCTAGCTCAAAAGTGTTTATATTAAATAAAAATATAATACAATACATAAATATTTTGTAGCAGGAAAAAAAGCACTGACCCAGCTTGGGAGCACAGCTCGTGCCGATTAAAAATCGACAGCTCGCAGCTAATTACTGAATGTTTTTGATTAATTAATTAATTTGTTTATATTGTAAACTTATCTACAAAGAAAAAATCACATATTTCACTTCAGCTGAAGCCCTGTTTTTTGGTTCCTATGTGGGAGATTGCTCTGCATGTATTGGCATATCCTTCTGATAGCCTCTTTAATCCTTTCTGAATAAGTGCAGCATATAATCGGAGATTTATTGAAAAATAATTGTTTGTGTTTCACACAAATTGTTATTGTGCAATTAAATTTAACTTGATCAATATTGTAATAATATGTATTGTCAGTTACAAAAAGTAGAAGAAGAATAGGCATGCAATTATTAATAATATTAAATGAATTCTGAATTCAACTGAGTTGATTTAATTTGAATAATTTTTCATTCAATTCAGAGTACTCGAAGGGAAACAAATGTACACGTATAAATACCCATAAAAAAAGAGCAACAAATGGGGGGAAAAAATCAATTTCATTGAGCGCATATTTCGTGGTTCATTCATTATGTTTGGTTAAACTTTTTATGTTTACTTATTGCCGTGGCTGACATTTTTTGTAAATTTAGCCCAGGCCCGGGGCCGGTTCGCATTTCTTTTGTCAATATTTGCGCGCATGTAAAAAGGCAGCTGGGACGCGCACGGCAAAAAAAGGGGGCTTAAAGCGCCGAGGTCCCGGTTAAAGCACGCTGAAAAGGTGGCAACAAAATGCTGTCTAGCTCTTGACATTGATGAATGATTGGCCTTTAAGGTTTTGGGCGTGTTGAAGTGCAAAGCTTGTTACCTGATTATTTATTGAATTGCACGCATCGATTAAGCCTAATGGAATTTGTAATTACACGCACTCGACCACAATTGATTGAGCCTAATTACTAAAACAAGTTTTGCGGTTGGAAATTTGAAAATTGCAATGAAACGCATTTTGCATTTTTCGCAGATCGAATAAATTGCACAATTTATTGCCATAAGCCCCGAAAATATGCTACCAACTATTTCAAAGGCTTTATTTTAATTAAATTTCGATCCATCACACGTATATTGCCAGACAGGCAGCCACTGACAAAATTAACCATACATATATTTTCCAAACGCACTTTTGTTCAATCAATTTTTGAGAAATATCGCTTTACCATGTCTGATATTCAATATATGCATGTGTGTGTGTGTGTGTGCGTGTGTGTGTGCATGCTTGTGCGTGGCATGTCCTGACAATCCCCAGCCTAAGAAGTGAATACGGGGTATAACTAAATTCATTTGAGCCGACAATAATGTCGAGTATAATTATGCATTTGTTGGCACGCACCTGGAAATTGATTTGAATTATTCCAAATTGAATGCCATCGAGATAAGTTCCATGTGGAGCAGGTGTTTGTCGTTTGCATCGGCTGCACAGCTGAAATAATTCAATTACCTCAATTCGGTTCAGGTAAAAGTAAGGACTGACAGACAGTCAACAGCATTGTTTAGCTAAAACTTAATGATCAGCCATGAATATTAAGTTACTTTGCAATTTCACTAAATGTGGGTTTACATTTAATACAGTTCACTTATCGACTATTCTCTATTCATTAACTACTTAAAACATCAAAATATGTTTTGCTGTTTACTGTTTGCACAATTTTGATAAGCGTATTCAACATTAACATATGTTGCTATACCCTACACTCTACGCACATAAATAAATGGCTATTACAAAACTAGCTTTACTTTGGTGCTGCAAAAGTATTGAATGAAGTCAATATGCATACAAATAACTGTACTCATTCAATAAATAGTACGAATTTTAATTCTTGTTATCATTCAAATTATTTAAATTTATAATTATAAATTTATGAATTATTACATATAATTATAATAATAATATTATACTAAACCGATGAAAAGAAGTAAATTAAAAAAAAAAATACATATATATATGTATAATATATGCATTCATTGATACAGAACAATCTCAAATCACGTTTTTGTATTCACTTGGATACCCTTAAGCCTGACTTCAGGTCATATCCTGGTCGATCACACAACCACATTTATGTTACCCAAATGGGATTTCTGTGTTTTGATTTGGCTTTGGTATCTTCAATGGTTTCGTTTTCGCCTGAACAAAAATGTTTTCATTCTACGCCTATTTAAATAAAGTAATCAAAGCAATTGTTTTTTCAATTAATACAAGGGATTCAATTTAATAAATTAAGTGCATGTAAATTAAAGGAAAGCTAGCGATTGAATATGCCAGTGATACATAGTATGTATTGATATAAATGGACTTCTCATACAAATTTCTAAAATATAATTTAATTTATAATTAACTTTATCTGAGCTATACTTTTGCTGACATTATATTTTAATCAAACTATTTAAAGGTTGTTTGAGTTTATAAAATTGATTTTCATGTTTAAACTTATTATGCACCAATAACAACTGCCCAAGCGATTAAAATGCTAACAGTGCGCGCTAACAGCACTCACATTGTCCCAAGAGCTGGTTCGTGTCTTAAATAGCAAAAGCTTTTCGAATAACAGTCGCCAGTTGTGGAGCCTATGTTAAAACTGGTTTAATAAGATTTCTGAGCAACTGGCGACATGCCGACGGATTGATTAAAATTAGGTTTTATTTAATATAATTAAATTTAATATTTTAATTTAGCATCTAATTTAAATGTCACTGACCGTTAAACTTTATCTTAAGGCACAATACCATACATATCTTATTATTAATTGTATATCGTCGTATAATCTGTCATTGGCCTTTATTTACCATTTATTTGTATGAGAATTGATTTAAATAAACGAATGTTTTGTCGCATAAACTCAACATGCATGTACAAATAATTACACATTAAATCAAAACATCGTTTTGTTCGACTTTTTTTTTTTGGCAAAATCAACATTTGTCAGCTGCAGCAACAACATCAACAAAAACAACATCAGCAAGAACAAATACAACGGTTGCCTGCATCAATTTGTAATTTAATGTGCCCACTAATGGATTGAGATTGAGTATGCATAATCGGGGCCTCCAATTAATTAGGGATTCTCAAACACAAATAAACATTCACAGTTGCATGGCTCATAAATCAATATCTACAAATTCTATACGCTAGTCAATATCCATGGGCAACTATTTAACACCTTACAGCAAACTAACAATGAGCTAAGTTCTTATCGTTACCTTGAATTAGTTTTATGCTTGACGTAAGTCCCGGTTAGGTGCGATTTATTAAGAATAGCGCAGAACTAGAGTCAAAGATAAACCCAGATAAGTGCATACCAATGATTATGTAAATATAAATTTATTCGAAAGGTCACAAAATTATATGTTCGGATCGAATTTAAGAAAATTGTACACAACGTCTTAATATTGTGCCATCAAAATCGATTGTCTTATGATAATAAAAAGTCGACAAACTTTTCAAAGAATATCTACGATATGTTTTCCTATATTCATTCATAATAATTTGAAATGAAAGTCACTTAAAAAAACCATTTCAATTGCTACTCGAGTGCATTTACTTCAGTCCATAACTGTTGACGGATTTTTACTCAAGCTACATACATTCATATTAATGTACATATGTTATGCCATAGAGCGGCATCCAGTTGACAAAAAACTGTCAAGCAAAGCAGACAAAAACTATAAAAATAAAAACGACCTTCAACTGGATTTATGGCATCAAAGCCGGAGCTGCAAATTCAATGCGGCCAGTTCAATTCGCAAACTGTTTCAAGTGAAAGGCTTCAACTGGCAAACACTAAAGTACGCTGTGCTTAACCAAACAGCCAAAAGCGCCACAGAAAAGCAAAATCATAAGAGGGGGTTGGGCTTAGCGCCCAAGCGTGCCTCTTCGATGTTTGGTTTCTGGTTATTGGCGAGCACATATAAGCGGATTATGCAAAAAAGGCACACAATATATGAAAGTTGTCTCCAATTCCAAGAACTGAGCGCGTTTTACGTACTAGACATCTTCAATTAGTCAACCAGATGTAAAGCACCAGAGCATGAGAGCTTCAAAAGACAACGACAGCAGAACTAACAAAAAAAACAACCGGTAACAAAAACAATTAACGAGTTTCCAGACCTGACGCATTGACAAACAATTGGGGAAATACCTAGATATACCTACAGCAACAATGTTGGCCTGAACTTTAAGCCATAAAGCAGAACAAAGTTAAAGTGTCGGCGTCCTTTGCCTCTGCTTCCACATGCCGAATCTGCTTCAACTTTCCGGCGTGTTTATTTATTTTTGACTGTCAAGTAACTGGTCCGAAACAAATTAATAGCTTTATGAATGTTATTTTAAAGCACGGGAATTTTTGTCCCCGTTGTGCGTTGTTTTGATACGATTAGCATATATTAGTAAATCATTACGACAAAGTCAACAAATTAATTGAACGGGCTAAAAGAATCCGATTTTGGTTTAAATAAGTAAATACCGTCATCATCAGAGCTGTGTATTTACCTGTGTGTTACATTTTATTTACAGTTTTAAAATTAAGCGATAATTATAAATATATATTTTTAAATATGGGCAATGCCAGAAGTATGTCTTCAAGAAACAAGGAAAATTATCTGCAACAGTTTGATTTTGTATATTTTTTTTTCCAGAAATTAAATGATTCCTTTGTAATATATAAAATATATAACGTGGCATATTTCATCATAATAATTTACACCATTGTTGGTTCATTTGGTCTAGTATCTGAGAACTTATTAATCATGAGAGAGAGAGAGGGAGAGAGAGAGAGAGAGAGAGAGAGAGAGAGAGAGAGAGAGAGAGAGAGAGAGAGAGAAAGGAGAGACGAGAGAAAACATTAACTCATAAGGGACAAAAGGTGATTAAGGGCGATAAATATTAGCTTCGTTTTCCAGCACTTATTTTATCAGTGAAATTTTTAATAGACCCTCAATCCGTAAAAATAAAATGCTTCGCCAAGATTTGCTTAATGTTATAAAATACAAGTATGCACGTTGCAGCTGGGTGTAACAGACTGCGCCATACTCTGTTCACAATCTTAAACATTCGACAAGCATATTGGCATATTGTTTAGTAGATATCAATATCGTCACAGTTTTCTTTATACAACTTTAAAAATCAGAATTGAGCTTAAAAAGAAGCTAGAGTCAACGATTAAAAAGTGCGTTTAACATAACTTTGAACCTAACTTCGTTCAATACTTGTGTGTCAATATTTTGTTATCTTTTGCTATCTCAAAATACAAATGGTTTGTCTTGTAGTTTTCTTATCTGTTTGCTATTGAACTTAGTTAAGGTGAAATGGAGAAGTACAAAAATATTTTCATCGTAGCTTCCAATACAAATTTTCATGTAGAATTTAGAAGGCTTTCGAAAATTAATTTGGCATGCCAATTGTTTAGCTGATTTTACACTCAACAAAACAATGAATGCACATAGTAAAAGTTTATACAACTCACGTGACCTCGGCCCATCAAATATAAGGCATATCCGATAAATCCATCCGTTCATTACTCTCACCTGTGGAAATGTTTACAACTTCTGGCTTAAAAACGGGTTCAACTGCGCTTTTTGTGTCATGCCAGATTAACCACAGGGCGTATGAGTCAGGTGCAAACTTGATCTGAGCCTAACCTTCGAATGTGCACACATGCTCACCTGCAGCCCTTGGCTAGCCGCACGTTGTGGTTAGCATCTGCTGATTGTTGCTCAAAAAGTTCGCTGAGATACCGCGTTTAGTTCTTAAATTGACACGCCCAAGCGCCAAGTGGCGAAAGGCGTCACGACGTGGCAAGTGGCAAGGTAACATTAAAAAAAAAAAGAATTGTAATAAAAACTATTATTATAAAAATAAACAAATACCTAAACAATGCTTTGCACTAAGCTCACGCCAGTGGCGGCGACTCGGCAATCGCAGCATGCAAATAAGGGGGAGCCCGAGAGCTGGAACTGAGCTAAACCCAAAACCAGTCTCGATCTGCTGGCCGCTGGCAAGCCCGCCCTCTTGTTGTTATTGTCGCATTCATTTCCATGTCATTTCATATTTAGAAGTTTGCCATTTGAGATTTCAGTTCAGTTTTAATAGCGCGCGACAACGGTACAGTTCGCCGCGAAGTGCCACAGCTCGAGCGGTTCGCATATCTCGTGGAGTGTCATCTCCCAGTTCGACATCTATTTTATCAATATATACAAAGTGAAAAGTATTTTTTCAAAATTGTTTAACGCAGGTAAATTGCTTAATATTTGAATGCAAAGTGCAATTAATCAAAAGCTAACTAAATTGAATTAAGCAAGAATAATTGATAGCTGGTGAAGTGTGAACTGAAAAAATCACGTATACGCAAAAGTGCGAAAAGCAAATTGCATCAATTGTGCACACAATCAAGAGTCCATGCAATAAAAAGCAAGCGGTTAAATTGTAAATTATGGTTGGGCCCTGCAAAAAAGTGAGCCGTTCAAAACCTCCCCCATGCGGAATATTTGCCATGAATTTTAATTAAAGCAGACAACAAGATGTGCGACCCTCTAGAGCGTATCAAGTTTTTACAATGGGCTCGTGTTTTATTTCAACTCACTTCCATATCTGTAAGACGCTGTATTTCCAGTTTGATTTTGTTTGTATTCGATACATGGATTGTGATGCCTTCATTTGAAATGCTCATTTCAATAAATCTTCATTTAAGCCGCAAATAATTTAATCAATTTACATTCTAGTTTTATATTGCCACGCAACTTTAATTTAGCATTTAATTACTCGTTCTTTTGCCGAAAAAAAAAAAAAACATTAAATTGGCAGTATTAGGCATAAGTGTGGCCAGTAAATGTGTGCAAAAACCACATTTATTATTAGGTAGCTCTTTTATGTGTTATTTCCAAGACTTTTCTTCTTAGCCTACATTTGATTGGTAATAAAATATATCCGTAAAATTCTGTGATATATTCCTTAAATGTAAATCTTTAATTAAATGCATGCGGCTCTCGATTGTACAGACTTTACTCAATTACATATTCGCTGGCATCTGCCTTGGCCAAGCATTTGCACAAATGGGCCACAACAGGGCGTTTCTGAAATCCACCAGAAAGCAAAATGAACGAAAGAAGACAACTCTTGGCTGGAAGGCAAAAAATTGTATGATAATTGAAATGTGCGTTGGCAGCCTTGGGCGTGGCTGGGCGGTCACATTGATGGTTTTCATTTAGCTCCGGCCAGCATTAAATTTTGTTTGAGTAACAAAGTTGCAAAGTTAAAACTTTCGCAATGGCCTTTAAAGCGCTAAAAGTGAATTAAGTGCGGGTAAATAATTGCGATTAATTTAAAAATTTTGCAATCAATTTAAGTAACCAACTTAAGTTTGAGGACTCTTAAGTGGAAAATAAACAAAAGGGAGGTAAACTATGGAGCTCGAGAGCACATTCTTAATGATATAACTTGGAATATCTTAAAAGAAAATTTACGAATCAAGAGTAAAACTCACGTGGAATATATAAATTGATGGTTTTTATTCTTGCTATAAAGCTACATTTTTAAACTTATATTTTTATTAAATCTAAAGCCTATATACTATTAGAACTATTTCACTTATGTTGATATATTGAATGGATCCATATGTGCTTACACTTTGTAATACGGATTATTTGATGATCCTTTAGGTTTAACACCTTGTTACCTGAACTATTTCCAAACCAAATGGCCTTGATCTATATTCGATAGTTGGTACCGTAAGCCGTTTGTTCTTTAATATTTTTCAAGTGTTATATTCCTGTTAAATTATATATATATAAAAAGGCTATACTGACGATGATGGCTATTAATCCCATACCTTGCCACAAGCTACTCAATTTCCAAATCCCTTTAAAATCTCTATATCGGCCATGCCCGATAGTCGATAGTTGGTACCATCACTAGCAAAATTATATAGTTTTGTCATATTTTTTAAGTACAGCATTTTAAAGCCATTTTATAAGGGGGAATTATTAGGCTTTAATTAGTGAAATATCAAAAAATATTGAAAGCTTGTGGCCTTCAACGTCAAGCATAGTTAATGAGTTGGGTGGATAGGAATATATTGGAATCAAGCGTGCGCCCATAGACAGTAGTATAGTATAATATATAGTATAATAAATGTTCAACTGATGCTGTTTGCTTTTAAGAGGGCCTCTTTGCATTTGGTTGATTTGGGCTCTTACACGCTCACGAGAAACTCATTAAAATGCGCAACGGAAACGCAAAGTGTGATTCGTTTCTTGAATATCACGCACAGGCACTGCACACGTGGCAGGTGGCAAGAAACGCGTCGCGACATTGGTCCCCAGAATTCTTGTTATACTCACACGCATGTTGCAGCCCAGCCGCGCCACATTCCCCAAACAACTTTTTGCGTGCAGCATGTGCCAAATGTTGTTGTTGCCTTTTCATATAAATTAAGTTACGAGATTGCCGCACGAGCACGAGACTCTACCTCTCGCCATGGAGCTGAGCGCCGTGACTCAATGACATTTTCGTGACACGAAGAAGCACGATAAACAGCGAACTCTGCTGTTGATGTTAGCTCATGCGTGTCTAAGGTGAGCCCCGCACGAATTTGGACATTAAACTATGCAAGAAGATATCATTATGTGTCACCATGATTGTGCCTTTCGTTTCGCTAGGGTTCACATAGTTTTAAAAGTAATGCCATTGCAATGGCAAATCTCATTATTAGTTAAATCCAATCAATTTATTTCAACTGTTCGTGCGTGCTAGACAAGTGCTCGTCTTCATGTAGCAATCAAAATGTCCATCTCTACGCTCTATACCAATCACCCTCCTCTCAACCAGACCATATTGCAATCTGTGCAGCGCATTTGCTCATTTGCCATAAATAACACTTGGGATTCTGACACCGCAGCCATTTTTGGTCTGAGTTTGTTGTAATTTACGCAATTTGAGCTTGTGGCTCGATGATCGCTGCCATCAAACAAATTGCATCAGCTATAGCATCGACTATATATACAAATATATATACATATATTGAACGGGGGATTATCGGCTACAGACTGGCTTTTCTCACGCTCAGCTTTGCCATAAGTGCGATGGTGCTGCCTTTGTTTTGCATATTTAATGCCAATTAAAAAACCGTTCCATTCCCGCAGCTGGCTATTAGCCAATGGACTATTTTGCCAACGCTTTTAACGTGTTTCAGCCCTACTGACACCCTCACCATGGAAGGGGTGTTCATGCATTTATAGTTATTCGTTTGCATTGCAATCAAAAGCTGCGATTTTTGATTTGTAGCTCAACAATGCGACGGAGTGGCTTCGGGGTGTGAGCTCGGGTTTTCAAAGCATATTTATACAAAGCTATGGCTATTGGCAGCTGCTGGCATAAAGTTAATTAATTGCCTCTCGGAATGCTGAACAATAGGGTACACAAATCGAAAAAGCAAATTTGAAAAGTTAGTACAGGTCAGCGCACTTCCTTATGTATGAAGTGAATGGGGAATAATTGAAATTTAAATTAATTATAAAGTCGTATAAAAAATAAAGACAATTGAATCGTTAAGTCAGTTCTATCGCTCTCTTAATATCTTAAAAGCTTTTCACTGTCTGCTTCTTCACAACCGTTTAGCAATTGAAACATTAATTCTGTTCAGTTCAATTGTATTCAAAACATTCTTAAATAACAAATCGCATATAAAAATTGGAAATAATTAAATCAAGCATCTCTTAAACTCTCATGAGTTGCTGCTTTGGTTCTAAATGTCCATGGCAATCTCTTTCAAATTGACAAAGCTAGTTTATTTCCTTGAAATTGTCCAAGTTGCCCGAAAGCGAACATTATTTTGGCTGTCAATCCACAATCTTTATTGGCATTGGTCAGTGGAACCCGCGAGCCGAAAGAGCTACACGATGGATAGTCTGCTTATTTTAAGTTCTATTGAAGTTCAATCTTTAAAAAGTTATTTATTATACCAAACTACTCAGTCCTGGTATCGCCATTTTCCGCTTCAGAAAAAAACATACGTCAAATGGACTTAAGGACATCTGCTTAATGTTTATTCTTACACAACACTCGAAAGAGTCACACCAAAAGCAAGCAACTGGCACATTCACAAAGATCTCTGTTCGTGGCCTTTCAAAAAAAAAAAAACAATATACGAAAAAGACGATGATAAATACTACAATGCACACATTCAGTGCAGGTTTCAGAGTTGAATATACTCGTACGCACTCACTTAGTCAGCCAGTCAGTCAGTGAATCAGTCCGTCAGTCAGTCAGTCAGTCAGTCAGTCAGTTAGTCAGTCAGCCACTGGTTGCGACAAGAAAGCCGAGCAGAAAATAAGCAACATAAAGAGCAGCAAAGCGGAAGTACTCTACAAATAATAATAGTAAAAAAATGAGGAAAACTAGCAGTTTTTGTGCGCACACTTCAGCAAATGCACACACGCATCCCGAACTTGGCACATGCCTGTGGTACAGAGTTCCACTTTAGGAATCAGCTCGCGACAGAGCAAGAGAAGCAGACGACAAACTGCAACTGAACAAATGTTTACACAATATTCCGGCGGCTATTTTATCTGAGTTGCAGCTGAAAATAACTTTCTTCCGTTGGCGATTGTTAGAAATATTCACGGTGGTTAGCCAGAGTATGCGGGTTTTTCGTATTAGCAGAGAGTTGCCTTTTTGGCACTTGCCACAATTCGGTCTAAACCAAAAATTCTCGAGACCATTTCACTTTTCAATTCTGCTTTGCGGCTCATCCGTAAACGTTTGCTTTAAGTCCGTTTGCATGCGTGGAACCTCTCATCCTCACTCACAAAATCATTTCTCATTTGCCCTTGTTTATACTCTAAGCTTGAGAATTCTTTGTCCACCCTCATTTACAAAAGTCCAAAAGAGCATTTGTCTTGCCAATTCTTTTTTGTGGCTCGTACACAAACGTGGCATTAAAGTAGCTTTTTACTGCTTTGTGGCTTATATGCATGCGCTTTTATACCTGTACTCTCGCTTTTTTTTGTGCCTTGTTAGACTGCGCTTTCTTGTAATTATAATTCATTCATATTTTATTATCCATTTCCAGCTACCCTCGCTAGCACAGTTGAGGAAGAATTTTTAAATTTGGCTTTGTTCTTCTTCCTTAATGGTTTCTTCTCTTTTATGCCTTGCTATGCATAGCGTATTACAATGCTATTTTCTGTACAATTTGGAGACTCATAGTTTTGTAGCTCAGAGGCAGAATAAATAAACCATCTGAAGTGGACTTTCTATGGTTTTGACATTTGGCATACGAAGAACATTTGCAATTTAATCGTTGCACCTGCTCGAAAAGTGCACATTTCGAGTTTCGATTTCAAATGCGTGAGTTAGCATTTCCATTTCCGGTTCCGGTTGGCATTTGTTTTGCATGCTCCTTATGTGCTTACCTCGGTTAGCTTATCTTTCATTACACTATGTGGCCAGCTGCAAAGCTTCCAGACGTGCAAATTAGCTGTGGGAGCTACAACGCACACACATATACATACGCATATACAATTGTAGCATACTTTGTTGCAGATGCCTCTGCTTCTGAGCTGGTGCACTTTATGGGTATGTGCTGTTTGATCAATGTCGCATGTTGCACACTGCTTGCCACAAGCCTCGTTTTAATTTTTGAGCAGCACTTTCTAATAAGCAAGTTCGATCTCCAATTGGCTTCACTTGCACTTTAATCAATTAATTAACAGTAAGTGGCAAGGAGTAAAGACAAGCAGTGCGCTGCCTTTGATGAATATGAATATGTTTAGGGCTTAATCTATTAGAAGTTTTCTAGTTTAGCGAAAGACATTTATACTATTTGCCTGTATCATTGTCATCAAATGAAAATATGCTTTGAAAGCATTAAAAAATATAAATTAGCCTAGAAGGAGAATTGGACAAGATTTCGACTGCCATCAGCTGCACAAGTTCTGACTTGTTAGCTGAAGAGCTGTTCCTCCTTTGCAGAGCTATTGACAGTAATCAAAATTGCCTTTAGTTAAAACATCCTTAAAAATATATTTTGATTTTCTTTACTGATTTTATGACATGCAACAAGTTACAAGCTAATTTAAAGTAATAATGAAAGCAACTAGACTTCTTTACCAAATGCTCTAACTAAATGAAAGTCTTTTCTTCTAAATAAGTCTTTGGAATATAAAGTAAACATAATAAATTATAAATTAAATTTGTTTTATGAATTTAAAAAAAGAGTTAACTTTAAGACCTGTAGGATATGCGCCACAAGTTTGCGCCAAAGCTTGAGAAAACTTGTAATTGCTGAGTTTGTTCAAGATATCCTTATACCTGAGTTGTTTTTTATATAGTTATGCAATCTGCGACTAATTGCTTTTACATGAACAAAATGATTTAATTACTTTCATTCTTATATTAGCAAAGTTAAATACAGATTAGCTTGGTCAAGATACCTTAAAAAAGAAGACAGGTTTTTTTTGCTTATTGCTGGCTTTACGAAATACATTTCTATGTTATTATTTAATTCTTTGACTTTCAAGAAGCAGCTTCTGTGCCAAAAGAACAACACCTCTTCGCTATTTAATATGGTTTACTTATAAGAAACTCTTTCTCTATTAATATTTTCTGATTTTGTTATGGCTGTTAAGACATTATAAATACAATACTTTTTGTCTCCAGCAATAGCTTCCCTTGATTAAAGTCATTTTGCTGAATAGTTTTGACAACTTGGCAATAAACTACGACCTCATTAAAATGTTCGATGCTTGCTGACAACTTGTTTAAGCCGCTTATCAGTTTGATAACGGAAATTGGCAAAGCGAGTCGTAAAACTTTTCATTTGTGTCTCCCCAATATTGTCGCTGTAAGACTCTCTTAAGCTGTTACAGCCAGTAACATGGACTGAGAGCAGGGAAATTTTAACAGCGCTCTGTAATGCGAGCGCACAGTAACATTAACTGGGCAGCCAAAAAGTAGGCAGCAATGTTGAAGTTTTAACGAAATGCCGCACATCAAATCAAAAGTAGAATTCATTCGATTGAAATCCATAATAAACGAGTACTTTGGCTGGGTCTGATTTTCCGCTGGCCCGTCTCAGTTATTATTGTCATTTTTATTGCCCTTCAAATTCCGCTGAAGTAATGAAAAACGTTTACGTTTGCATTACACTTTGTATGTTTATTTTCGTTATGACTAAGTTCCGCCGAAGTTTCACGCACACGGCCTATAAAAGCCGCGCGCAGTCTCCTAAGTAGCTGTGCTTATTCGCGTGGGAGGTAGGTGATAAACATAAAAATGCTTATAGGTTTTGTAAGCATTATAAATTTATGATTGACTGGCTGACGACGCCGCATTCGGGCCTTAAACTCCTCGCCAAATTCTGGCATTGATTTTTTGTTTCATAAAATGTGCATATGTGCGGCAGTTGCGTCCCTGCTGGGCGCCAAATCGCGGATCTGACTTTGGGGGCATGGCTCATTAGGAAATGGCAAAACATAAACTAAATTATCGCGTACTCAAAGTAACAATAAAAGGCTTGCCTGAGCTAGCGCATAGGCATGTAACGTACAAAAGCGATTGCACGTTGCAAAGACGCACAGTGGGCAAAGTGAGACAGGCTCAACTATATTATAAATGCTCAGGTGTAAGATAGATGCTATTAGCCGTGTTTTCAGCAGCGCCCAATTGAGTAAATTCCACCTTTATATAGTTTTCTAATACATCTTTATTAACTGATTTTTGGCTTTGTTTGGCGTTTTGTTTTTGGCTTTGAGATGAAAAACTAACATAATTCATGTAGTCTCTACTATTTGGTCCAAGACAAGTTACCCGAGTTACTCACTGGGCAATAAAACAATTTCGCCCAAGAGTATGCTGTAAAAATGTGGCATCCCCCGCGGCGGCACAAAAGAAATCCCAGCAGCGGCAGCAGCAGCATTCGCTTGGCAGGCATTGCCAAGATTTATGCTCTAGCCTCGATGTTCTGGCATTGAAATTGTTTTTCATTTTTGGTAAGCGGCACCCAAAAACTTTTTGCTTAATTTTTTGGACAACTTTGTTATATGCCCCGCCCACTCGCCCTGCCGCCCGCCGCCCGCCGCCTGCTGCCATTCTTACAATGTTGCCGTGCGCAGAAGGCGTGACCTGGCCGCCTGGTTAGCACACAAAGTAAGTTTTCATGGCAAGCAGCGTTTTATTTTGTACTTCAATTTTTTTTTGTTTTTGGCAATGCAAACAAAAGTTTCCATTGTTTGCTTTGATGTGTTTTGTTTGCACCTGACGCACTGCATCTAGATATCTTTGACGACTGCGCGCTCCTCTTTGATGTCTCATATTAAAAACTCTTTTATGTCGAATGGCTGCATACAGCAACTGCCGGCTTGCAAAGCCGGCAAATCAAATGTAATCACAGCCTCCACGGGCCAACTCAACAATCAGCAATATATCCGCATACACCCATGCACACATTGTATATGTATCTATATATATCATTTCCTTGGTGTCAACTGTTTTTCTCAAAGCTGGCTTTCATATTTCATACTCATTGTTCTCGTTAAAGGTGCGACCTGGACCTATGCTCAACTAAGAGTTGCATATTATTTAGGAAAGTTGCAAGTCTGTTAGGATCATCTTGAAATAATAAATAATACTTAAAGCCAACTATTCAAAGTATATGTGAAATGGCCTGATCTGAATTTTCAAATATGTTTCATATAAGATGTAAAGTAGCACAGTTCGGTTTTAAATTACATTTTCCATCCATGTGAATTATGAATTATAAATATGCATTTTTTAAGAGATTATCGCACTTTTTTCAGCATCAATATATACCAATTACAGGGTATTATTATTGTCGTTATTGTTTCCTTTCCTTGTGAGAACCCATTCAAAACATTTGTGATTATTTTTGTTAGTGCAAGCCGTTTGACAAACACAAAACCGTTGGGATTGCATTGAAATTCATAGAAAAATTCACAAAAAAAAGTATTGAATAACTTTTAGTGTGGAAAAGAACTACAAACGTGTTTTTTGCAAGCGAATTTCTTCGTCTAGTTCCAATCGTCATGAAATTCGTGCTTTTGCCTCAGTGCAAGCAATGGTCGAAATGGTTTGTGCATCTTTTTAATTGTGAATATATATCTCTAGTCGCAACAATCGACCTAACATACTCAAAGCATAGGTTTTTTTTTGTGGAGTTTTACTTAAAAATTAATTATAATATTATCTTGAATGTTAGAATAGCCATTTTTGATTTATTATAAGAAGAATTGATAAGAGTCAAATGGACAAAAATTTTGAGACAATAGTTCAAATGGTTTTCATAATATTGAACAATTATTAAGAAGGTAAAGGGGGCGCTAATCTGATGACGCGAAGTATATAATAAAGTAAATAAGAAGAAGAGTCTCGAAATATACAGCACATTGGCTTAATGTCTGGAAACCGCAGATAACTGTAATTGAGAATGTACGAGATTATGTCTCGAGATTCTTTTGTGAAGCTCCCCATTCATAGATTCCACACATAACAAACAACAAGGCGATGATATGGGAAACTTTGTGTTGCCTGCTTTCGGGCGCGATTCAAATTTGATTGTTGTTTCTAATGAGCTGGTCAAGCAAATGATTTGTTTGCTGCCCATTCATTTCGTGATGTATTCGAGTCACTTGTGTTTGTTTTTCTTGTGCATGATTGAGCCTGAATCCAAACGCATATTTATACAAATATATATGTATATATATGTGTGTGTATATATATATGACAGATCTTAAGTTAATTACTGTCATTACTGTTGCTCAACTCGACACGTGCTGTTGAGTGCCTAGTTATGGGCATAATTACCGACATTTTTTCGGGCGCCTGTAATACATATGCATTTGACCGGCTTGTGCCACAAGTCAAAGTATTTGTTTTTCTTTCGGCTGACTTGCTGCTCTTTTTTTGGCACTCTTCCTGTTGTTTTCTTTTTAATTTAACCAGTGATTGATTAGCTGTTGGCCAGCTGCTGCCTTACTCTGTTTGTGGGTCAGCCGAGGCTGTTGTCAAAGCAGCTTCCAGGAAAGCTTTCATACAGTCGAATGGGCAATCAAACGGTTAATTTATTCAACAGAAATTCATGATTCTCAGAGATACTCCTCAGTACCGGGAACAGAAAATGAATATGACTATGTGGAGCTCGTCTCATATCTCATGTGCACACAATTTCAGACCTTAAAAGCGAGCTCGCTAAAAAGTGGGTCGTGGGCTCCAACAGCTTAATAAAATTATTGTGGGGCGCTACATAAAAACCAAACATAAAGAAAATACCAACAAATTATTGTTATCAGGCTCTCCCACACACAAACATACACAGGCATAACCACAAGCTGGACGCTATTTTATGACACAAATTTTGAGCAAAAGGACCAAGTCCGCCCGAGTCCAGCGCCAGGTTTCATTGTTTTATGCCCCACCTAGAGAGTAGATAGAATGGTTGTCACATTTGCCTCACCATTCGGTGATTATGCTTGATTTCCATTTAGATGATGGACGAGGCCCAAGCAGCTTGTTCATCTCCCGCACTCACAGCGCAGGCCAGCCAAATATGTCCGTCAATTGGCAGGCATGTGTTAAATTTTATGTCTGCGTCGCGTGAGCTGTCAACAAACCATAAAAACTTTTATTTTTAATGGTGTCTCGTGGCTTCAATTTTGTCGCTCCAAATGGCTGCGCATATCTGTGTGTGTGTGTTTTGGAGTGTGTGGCGGTGTGTATGGCTGGTTGCTTAGTGATTTTGGGATTTTTATTTATTTATGCTAAACGCTGCTGGACTGCTGATAAAGGCTTTGCCCCAAAACAATAATGGCACACTTTCGAATTCAACAAATTTATATATATGTTATTTGTATTAAAGTATAGTTTTTTGGCCCTTCATTTTTTATTCACTCGTTTTGTCGACCATTTATTAATAAATTTGAAGTGCCAATTTTATGGTCACATTTGAATAACAGATGCAGAGAATTATTAATTATACCCTTGCAGTGATTTATTCGTGCTAAGATACAAAATTCAAAAAATAAATCATGTTCCGATAGCTTTCGCAAGTACGCCTTGCATAAATGAGAGCATGGGCACTCAATGTATATGTAATTAGAATTACGAATGTGTGTAATCAATAATGCATTTGTTGCACATTAGCATGGACTCTGTTCAGCGGAATAGACGTGTTTGCTAAGTGCACTTCATGGTAACAATTAGTTGCATGCAAGGACCCTACGCAATCGATCAACGCTGCGTATGATTAATGCGGGGAGTTGGGTGCTGGGAAATGGCTCATAAAAGTGATTTACGGACTGCGTTTGGGCCAAGTTAATTGCCTATCAAGAGTTCAGAAATTGTTGGCAACGCTCTCGGTTCATTTGGAGATTAATTCAAGTTTGGCTGATTTTAAATTGCGGCAATTAATATTTGTTGCTGTCACGCCCCAAGGTATTCCGAATCAATTTCCCTTGATTATTTAACTCGCTTATCACGCTGCCAAAAATCTGGGAAAACATTTCGGTAAGTAACCGGCTGCCGGCTGTGGCGCCCAGGGGTGTCAGCGCACGCTCCAGCGCCGGATACTCAATTCAATCAAGTTCTCTGGGGCGGGGCACGAGTCCTGCGAGTACGTTAAATCAAAATCATTGCCCTTCTAAAATATCAACACACTTTACGGTCGCGTGGGAGGCCACTCAGCGGCTGGCAAACAAACCTTTAACTTTATCAAAGGTGCTAAATTTGCACAAAAATGTCGTTGGCATCGCGAAATCAAACAAGTCGAGTCGAATTTTCAGTTTTGGCCGAACAGACTCCGACAGACTCCTTCTCTTTCTGTATATCTGTGTCGGTGTGCATGTGTGTGTGTGTGGGTGTGTGTGGGTGTGTGTGGGTGTGTGTGGGGCTTCCCTTCAGTGTGTGGGCGTAGACAGGCATAAATTTACGCTGAAGCCTGAGCTACGTGCTGTGGCGCTGCCTAAAGGATTAGAGGCGGCAGTCGCAGACTTCGTCCTTGATACTGAAACGCAGCCAAGTCAAGCCGAGGCCCGGGCTGCCTGCCGGGCCTTGGCAAGGACGTAAGAATTTATATCACTTTCATTCAGGGGGGCGTAACGCCTGCAGAGTTATTGCCAAACAAGCGCCAATGCTGCAGACAAGCGATTGACTATGATATACCCCCACCCAGAGCCCATCCTGTATCCTGTATCACAGCTCACGATTCTGGCGCTTGACAATTTGCAAAGATGCACAAGACCAAGATTTATTGAGAACCTGTGTATACCTACTTGACTAGCGCTTTAGCAACAGTTACTTAGCACATACGTCAGCTAATATACCCTACGTGCAGCTGGGTTAAGGGTATGGCAAGCCGATGCCGACAAGTGTTCTGCGGTTAAGTGTCTGTTGTCGTTGGTCTCTTCATTGAAATTGTGTATAGCTTTCAAGTTGTGCCCTTTTGAATTAAAGCAAAGAGATAATATAATCCTTAGAGCGCAATAAAAAGCTATCAATTGGCTAAAACAGGGGATTCCGTTTTGAATAACATATCGTAAGCAAAGATGAATTCCTCAATTTGTAGACTCTACTTAAATCACATGTTTTAATCGACCCCCCAAACTTATCCCCAATTTTAAGATATTTTCCTTTGTAATTGTTAGTTATAAAACTCTAGAGGGCTTTAAGATGACTCACGGCTTTCTAGCATATTCGACTAAAAGATAATCTACATCTAGCTCAGTTGTCTTATTCCGCGCATATGGTATATCTTGTGATCTACCAGATATTCCTAAAAATATGATTAAAATTTGATACTTAGCGCTTATCACCATAGAGGAAGCTATCAAACATTAAAAATAACTTGGCCTATGCCTTGCAAACGACGCTTAAGTTCGAGATAGACGCGTTCATTCAGACGAACAGATGGACTCAGCTTGTCGTTATGAATAAGAGCATATAAACGTTATGGGAGAAAATTAAACATTATTTAGAAACCTTTTTATAATACAGACTTCATTAGTAAATATATAATAATTGTAAAAGATAATTAAAAGAGTTTTTATCTGTAAACTACATTATAGAAAACAAATTTCCAAAACATGGTCTACCCGAAGGACGCATCGGACGCACACAACGAGGAGCTCGCACTGGACACGAGCATCGCACATGCAAATGGCAACTCTGGCGCGGCCGTTGTTGCCGCCAGCAGCGCAAATGGTGACAGCAAGCCGAATCAGCGACAGTATGAGCCACGAGAGCGGTTTATTATAACCAAAAATGTTGTTGTCATTGGTCTGGCATTCATGATACACTTCACGGCCTTTCACGGCACATCGAATCTCCAGAGCTCAGTGAATGCGGACAAGGCGCTGGGCACTACAACGCTTGCCGTCATCTATGGCTCGCTCATATTGTCCAACATATTTTTACCCATGACGGTGATTAGGTGAGTAACTATGCCGCACTTAACGCATGAGTGGATCGCAAAAACTCCGCTCACTAATTGACTCCATAGCATGCGTGAACAATTACAGACAAATCACGGGTACAGAGCGCTTTAGACTAGTCCAGGAGTAGTTTAAAAATAGGTTGGCAATAATTAAATAGCATAATGAGCGATAGATAAACATATTAAAGATACAAATAAGTACCAAGCACTTTGTGTACATATAATATTGAATTTTATGCCATTTTCTATACCTATGTGCATATTATAGTGTTGCCAAACGTCCTAATTTTCGAATGTTTTGGTCTCTGCATCGATTGTTTTTCGTAACTGTGGGCTTTATGCATATATTTAAAGTAACTAATTATGATAAAGCTTCTTTTGATTTTATATACCCACGATATGCACTAGAAGACAAGTTTCTTCAAAAATTTACTCTAAAAGGCCAACTTGCTGGAGACTTGCATTCAAATAAATCCTTCTCAAATAAAATATATTATCATACTTAAAAGTAAATTTATATTAAAATATATTTAGAATGCAAATGGCAATAAGTAACAGAGCGGCAGACAGCACGAATGAGGAAGAGCTTCAAAGCTGTTTTCGTTGAATCGATGAGAATCGCATAGAAGGGTGTTTTATATTATATGTCAAGATTATATATTTAAACGGCTTTTGACCCCATTTTACATTTATGAGCTAAAACTTAAAGAATCCCAAAAGTTTTCTTTCAAATCTGAAAGACAGTCTCATTGTCAAATAATTGCTTCCATACGTCAAGGTTGGAGTGGTGCTTAGCCATACATTTTCGGCATTGCCATAAATGTTTGGCAATTGCGTGGCGCTTTTATGGCAATTTTATGCAGATGCTACAGTCAGAAAAGCAGTCAACAGTCAGCAGTTAATACTTTGGCTGCGTCCTAAAGCGTTTGACTGCGAAATGTCAACGGAAGGAGCTTGGGAGTTGGGGGCGTAGTTCCAAGCGTTCTCTTTGCCCTTGCTGCCTGTCTTTGCATCCTTTCGCCGTTTCGTCCCTTGGCTGGCTGGCGACCATTTTGTTTTGGCTGACATTTAAACAAATCGCTAATTTATAGAAAACGTTTGTAGCTGCCCTCCCGCACATGTTTCGACAATTTTTCCGACCCGTTTGACTTATTCCAGGCACGCGCGCCAGCCGACGGCCCAAAAATGCTGGCCGTGGCAACTTTAATCAGTTAACTCGATTTATTTAGATTTATGGCTGTCCTTGGGTCAGCTGCTTGGCTGTTCACTTCCTGCATGGCTGCCCCACTGGGCCAAAACAAATGGGCAACACACTAAAGCTTTACCACTTACTCTAATCAACAGTTGGTTTGGCTGCCGGCTGACCATGGCCCTGGCCCTGTTCGCCTACATGCCGTATATAGCCGCCCAGTTCTATCCGCGCTTCGAAACGCTCATCCCGGCCGCCCTGATGGTAGGCTTTGGCGGTGGTCCGCTGTGGTGCTCCAAGTGCACATATCTGTCCACCGTCTCCGAGGCGCTGACGCAGGTGCGCGGCAGCAACTCTCGCAAGGATGTAAACACGGTTAAGTTCTTTGGCCTGTTCTTCATCTTCTACCAAATGGCCCAGGTCTGGGGCAATCTCATATCCTCCTCGGTGCTTACACTCAGCGCTGGTGCAGCGACAACGTCGGCAAACGAGAGCCTGGAACTGGAGCCACTGGAGGCGAGCATCAGTCGCGTGGGCGAGCTGTGCGGCGCCCGCTTCTGCCCCGGCATTGGTGCCGAGGTGAATCCTAATTTGGTGCCACCTGCGCCCGAACAAATTCAACTGCTCAACTCCATATTCCTCACGTGCATGGCCGGCGCTGTGGTCATGATGATCTTTGGCGTTAGCTCGTTGAAGCGGTAAGATTGGAATACTTTGTGATTTATAATGCACCGCAAGGTTTATATATTTATGTAACTTACGAATAAAATATCCTTTTCTACAACTTTTAGCTATGGCGTTAAGCGCGGCGACACTGGCGATGGCATCTCTGGCCTGCGGCTGTTGACGGTGACAATCAATCTGCTGCGCAAACGCCGCCAGATACTCATGCTGCCCATTACCATGTTCATTGGCCTGGAAGAGGCCTTTCTGGCCGTGGACTTTACACGGGTAAGTGAGCTTTAGAGCTTAGCCGGGTGCGCGACCCAACTAAACTCCCTGCCTCTTATTCACCATAGTCGTTTGTTGCCTGTGGTTGGGGCATTTCCAAAATTGGATTTGCCATGATATGCTTTGGCATTGCCAATGCAATTGCCGCTGGCATTGCCGGCGCCTTGGTGGAGCGCATCGGACGTGTCACACTGGCAGCCATCTGTGCGGTGCTCAATCTCTGCCTGCTGGCCTACATGTACAGCTGGGAGGCGCGCGAGGGTGATTATCTGACCTACTGCGCCTTTGCGGCCATTTGGGGTATCTGCGATGGCGTCTGGCTGGTTGTTGTCAATGGTAAGTGCCACAGCTTTCGTTGACTGTTGCTCAGCGCTGCTAACGTTTCTTTACAGCGTTTTATGGCATTCTGTTTCCGAACCACCTGATTGCCGCGTATAGCAACTTTCGTTTATGGGAGAGCACCGGTTCGGTAATTGGCTACGTCATCAGCTCGCAGTTGTGCACGTCCACCAAACTGATAATCCTAATGTGTGCCATGCTTGTGGGCTGCGTGGGGTGAGTTTTACTTTTTGAATAGACCCATGGAATATCATTTTTAAAATCCCTGTATTATTTACAGTTATGGTCTGATAGAGTATCGGGTGTGGCAAAAACAAAAGAACTTGGAAGCCATGTTAAGCGATTGATCCACTCTGCCATTCTAATCTTAATTGATGTGATATTGCCAGACTACACTAAGAGCAATTAGGAACAATGTAATTAGTATTAAACAACTATTTTTTAAGTTTTTACTTCAATGTTTTTTATTAAATGTATACGTTTGCAAATTGAAATTTGTATTTATTCAAAGTTGATATCATGGGTTAATTTTCACAAAAATATATATATTGATTTAGAAGAGACGTCTGAATCAGTTCATATCGGTTCATACAGGTTCATATCGGTTCATATCGGTTCATATCGGTTCATCAATTTGATTGAAAATTGTGCATCGATTAGTGACGAACTTGTCCAAGCGATAGACTAGGACAAGGTTATAGTCACTTCTTCTGGTAGCTTATATGAAATGATGAATTTTGCACTAATATGAAATGACCTCGAAAACTTACACAATTCAAGCAAAAATTGGTTCGGTTTTGATTTTTCAGTCCTAAAACCTCCACAGATTTGTTTGTTTGCTATACGACAGCAGTCCACCTGCCACATAACCCGTCTTTCTGCTCACCCTTCTATACTGGCAAGAAGGCTTTGCAGAAAAAAGCGACGGAAACTGCGCAGGATCCACCCTATCGATCTCTAAAAACGGGTACTTGGATAGATATAAGCTAAGTCGAAGCTATTAAGCTATAAGCTATATAAGTTGAATAATAAAACTAAACGGTGTATATAACTTAATAATTAATGGGAAATATGTTAATTCTCTTGTTGTAAAGCTAGGTTAAGATGCTAAAGAGTAGTATCAACAAATTAGCTAATAAAAGAATTAAAAAAGAAAAGAAAAAATTTGATTTTCAAAGAAAGTGCTCCCAAGTGGATTACTTTTAGCTAACGAACAGATAGCATCGATCTAAAAGGATATTAATAGACCCAAGGATTACTTGTATCGTTTTATAAATAAAACGCAAAGGAGATTCATATTTTTAATTATGTTGGTTTTTTATTACAATTATTTAAATATTTTTTACGTTTTCAGTATTTCATGATTTTGTTTGTTCTTGTGTACCATTTGAATTTTGCAATCGAAATACGTTTGTTCTTGTATTAAGTTTTTTGTTCTGGGCCTTCGACAATTGCTACATAAATTTGCTTATTCTAGATTTTTAGTGCGCTGCCATACATTTTAGTGGGTTGTTTGTTTATGGGCTAGAGGGTTTTGATGGCCAAATGAGAATCGTTAATTGCTAGAGTTTATAATTTGCTTATAAATTGTTTAAATAAAATACACTTTAGTATACACGTTATATCAATATAGCCAACGCATTAAATGCAATTATTTTTTAAATCAAATAGCTTACGTTTTATAAAGAATTTGTTTACTTGTGTCATTATGCTTCTTCTTTTTCTTTCTTTTTTTTCATTTTGGTTTTGCGCTTAGCCATACAAATTGATAAATGTAAATCTCTAGTTGTGAATTTGTTATACATATACTATCCCATTTATATATATATATATATTTTTGTTTTTTTTGTTTTTTTTTGTATTTTAATTTTTGGAATGGCACATCAATATCATAAAATAGGCCCTAAAATCCGCAAAGGTTTGCGCCTGTAGACTTTAGACGTAAGCCTACTTTTAGGCTATTTGGGATATGATAAATGTTAGTCCATAATGTTAGTCATAAATAGTACATGGTTGTATTTAATTTTGTTGACTGTGGCGAAGTGTGGGGAAGGGGGCGGTTGACATATGCTGACATTTATTGTAAATGCTATGACACAGCTTTTACTTTACATGGCCTAAAAACTAAACGCTAAGTGTTTAAAACTATCACAAAATACACACAAACTATATACAGTATATAGCAGGCCTCTATATGTACACGCCCTACTAGACCATGCCCTTGGACATCATGCGCACAGTGTTCTTCAAGGCCTGCCGCTTGTTGCAGAACCAGATGCGAATCACTTCGCGCTCGTAGCCCAGCTGATGGGCCAGGCCAGTTATTTCGGTGCCTAGTCCATAATGAAAATAGAATATGCATTAAAGACAAGTCCCAGTGTTTGATTTTCATTTTGGTCAACTGAAAGTTACCACTCACCCGATGGATGCGTATTGCGCTCAAAGTGCGCGTTCAACAGCTCCAGTGCCTGAGGTGTGAACGAGGTGCGACGCTTGCGCTTCTTCGAGGGCTCCACGCCAATGTAGTCTGTCAGATGGTTCTGGCCGGACTTGTAGCGATTCCAGTGACTGTATGTGGGAGTATATAGAGATATAGTTTAGTTGGGTTGCCCATTGTATGGTTAGACGTTGCGTGGAACTGCCTCCATACTCTCACCTCTCTTCGGCCTCCTTCATCCAGCGCTCCAAGACGGGCTTGATTTTCTGTGCACTCTTTGGTGTGATGTCGAGTTTCTCGAACCTACATGGTATATAGATAGAGTATCTTAGTAACACACCGAATGTCTGTATGCGCTAATTGGATTAACGTAAAAGAAACGTAACTAAAGTGCCAGGACATTGTCAAGTAGCATACTTTGTCTTTCTTTTGGCTTTACAAAAAACATACAAAATTTGTTGTTGAAAGCTGCTAAAATTGCTCATTGGCAATGCCCTGGCCAATTTGATTAGATGGTGTTGGAAAAGCGCATACTTATAACATATAAATACAAAAAGAAAATGTAAACAAAATGAGCTCTTGCACTTTAGTTAAGTTTCTTTCACACACACACACAGATACACACACGCACTCACACACACACACACACATACATGTTCTGTTGTTGCGTCGACAGTTGAGCGGCATACATCTGCGCAGCGAGTGCACTGCTTGCATATTGGTATTTGCCATTCGACATTTGACATTTGACATTTGGCGTTTGACGGTTAACGGTTAACGGTTGACGTGAGGTTTTGACAGTCGGTTGACAGCGAGTTGTGAAACGGTAGTGTGAAGAAGGAGAGACGGTTGGCGATTTGGCGATATCAAAATAAACAAATAAAATAAATAAAATAAATTTCGCATTATTTTTGTTGTCACTTGTTTAAATAATTAACTAATTAAGCATTATGTTCGATATATTAATATTAATACATACAATATATGTATATATATATTTGTGTATATATATTTACTTTTAATAGCTTGTTCAAAATGTCCTGGCACTCTAAAAATGGTTCCAGAAATATTATAAAACTAATTAAAACTAAAGCGTTCTCAATTTGTTTCAATACAATGCAAATTTCCGTTTTTTTTTTTGATAAATTATAAAAATAGATTTACTCTATGGATTTTCTAAGCTCTTTTTGTCCTCAGGTTGGATTAATTTTGAGTAAATTTGAATTTTAAATTTGGTAAATAATAAAAATTCAATTTTATATAAAGAAAGACTATAGTAAGGCTTTACAGTTTGTATATCACATAATTATTTTTGTTTTTATGTAAATAAAGGAATAAATTCAGAGGAATTTGAATATTTATTAAATACTTAATACTTAAGGCTCACATAATAATTTTATGTTAAGTTGTATTTAACAGATTTTGCTCTGAGTGTAATAAAAAATTCGATTGATACCAGCTAACGCTCGAACGTGCTTGAATACTATAAAACAGAATTAAAATTCTTTTGTAACTTAATCTAAAACGATTGTAAACTATTTAATATCTAATATTTAATGTACATATCTCATTTAATCAATTTAGATAATTTGTTCGTAGATACGTATGTAACGTGTCCTCTATTCATAGCTCACCTGCAAATGGCACTCTGGCTGTACGCGGGTCCCTCGGTTACCGAAAGAGCCTGTCCAACCTGGGTCTGGGTGAGGCCCAGCGAGAGGCGCCTCAGCTTGAATGCCTTGGCGAACTCCTTGATCTCATCCAGGTCAATGCCATCGACCACATTGGTGGTGGCCTGGTTGATGGTGGGTTCATCTGCAAAGTAGCGTTCGGTTGAAGGGTTAAAGTCAAAAGGGCATAAGCGAGCCTTACTTTGCTAACGCTAAGTGATAAGCTAAAATGGCGGCCAGTTAGTCAAACCGACTGTCAAACAGTTTAACTCGTCGTCTGCCTCACTGACAGTCTCTTAACGAGCCCGGTTCACGGTAAATAACTGCCAATGCGAAATGACACCATAAATTGCCTCCGAGTCGCGGCTCTTAATTACAGTTAATTGCGGTAATTGCGAAATATTATTAGAGTGTCGCAGGTAAATTGATAAAACTCATTTTCCATATAGCCCGGGAAGGAACTTGGATGCGGATGTTGTTGTTTTTATTGGCCTGTCACTTAGCTCTTGTTATGCTTGTCTATTAGCCAAGGCAGGCAAAACTTATTGCCTTTATATGCTTAATTTGTTAGCAGCTGTTGTTGCTGCGCCAAACTACACGCACAGAAATTTGATTTATTTATTAATGATATGCAAGCGACAACAAGGAGACGACAACAAGGAGACGACAACAAGGAGGCGAGCACGAGGACGAGGACAGAAGACAGAGGACACCATCAGCAGGCGGCGTGGCAGCAAGCCAAACCAAAGCCATTCACTTGACTGTAACTGCAGCCCAGCTTTAGCGGTAATTAAGATGCGCCTCCCCACACCCACACCCACACCCAGACCCAGTCTTATCCTTGTCTGAATCCTTGCCAAGCCATAACTTGGGCTGCTGTCGTCGCCGTCTTTGTTGTTTGTTTTGCTTCGAGAAGTGAAATATGTCATTAAATACGAAAACATCTTAAGTTTTTGTATGCATCAATTAGTAGTAATTAAGCTGCATATTGTCTGCAATTTGTATGCGATGCGACACTAGAGAGCTGCCATCAAGTACGAAGTAGCAAGTGGCCAAAGAAGCAGAAGCAGAAGCAAACGATCCCCCAATGCAATCGAGACTACGTACGCTACGTGGTACTAAACCTGTTAGCTGATGGTTTAGCTGATGCCTCTGCCTGGGGCTTGGCTTTGCCTTCTTGTTGTGCTGATTGCATTTTTAATGCATCCAAAGTTTCAATTAAGGTCTTAGCGAGCTGCTACCACAATGTATACATGTATACATCCATGCACGCATGCATACATTTGTTTTTGCTAGCGAGCAGAACATTAATTGACACGGGCTCAAAATATCATAGAGTGCTGACGTTTAAGAAAGTTTAGTTTATTTAACTTGAAAAATTGGTACATTTACATAAATTAAATCCAAATTCTCAAAAACTTCGATAAACCTTGTTCGCATTTACCATTTCAATATATTTTAAATGAAAATAAAATGAATTGAATAAAATAAATCTCGCAAAATTATTTTAAAAAGGTTCGAAAAAGGATTTGTTATTCAGCCAAAATATAAAAAAAAGAACCGAACAGAAAATGTAAATATTTGCTTACACAATTAGTAAGCATATTCAAGACTCAGAAACACACACGCACACAAACACACAGATAGATACACACACTCATCATGTAATGCTCAATGAGCACAGAGCTGGGATTAGGGTACATGAAATTCGAGTGCCAGGTGAAAAGCTCAATTGGAGTTGCTGTTTTTTCAGCTTGTTGATAATGTTGAATTGATGCAGTTCCCTGATGATTTGATATTTTAAGAGCTAGCCCCAAAACTTCGTGTGCAGCGTGGCGTATGAGTGATATAAATACACACAAACGCACACATACAAACACATGCACACACACTTATAAGCAGTAAGTCATTTTCGGCAACTTTTTCAACATTAATTAAAGCGATTCGAGTACAGCAACATAAATAAAACTTCGACTGCGTTTTAAATGAAAACAAGCCCTAACAAGTTAACAGGATTTTATGTAATTTCTAAAAGAAAATGCGCGTCAAGTTTACAGTGGGGGAGGGAGGGTGCAGCAACAGGCCTTTTCGAGCAGCTAGTTCTGGCCTGGCCCGCGTCGCATGTGTGCAAAAGTTTCGCTGTGCATTTACACGACTTCCCAGAACATGGTCCATAATTGATGCAGCCGCGAGCTGCTTGACGAGCGCCGCACAAAACTCTAGCCAAAGATTTTGCAACGCGCTGCCAAAAGTTGAAAGATGTCAGCCGAAAGTGTTAGCCAAATTAGCAGCAGTGTTGAACCTGTCACGCGTCGGTAACAAGTCCGGGGAAATAAGAAACAAATCTCAAGCAACAGCCTGTCAAAAGGCGTTTCACTAAGTTGCTGCGATTAACTGGCATGAATGAGTACGGAGATTATTAGAAAACTAATAAATTGTAGATAGAAGGCAACTAAATGCTCTCCAGATTTACATTAGAGACCTTTAACTTAACTCTTAACCTTAATTCAGTTCTGGTTTTTTAATTAAAATATGGACTGGAATGAAATAATTTTATTTTTACACTTCATTTATTTACTGAACCCGAAATTAGACTTGAAAACGATTTAAAGAATTTCAAGAAATATGTGGATGGTTTTAAGGGACTAGAAACTTCACTGCACAAAAATTAACAAAATAAATTGATCGAAGGATCAGGCAGTTACAGACTAACTAATATTAGAGGAAAATATGGAAAAAGAGTCGATCTTTACTCACTCGGTGAATCCATAAGCAGGTCGTTGTCATTATCGTTCCCATTGGGCGACAGATGTGGCGGCTCGCTGCGCGATGAGGGGCTCAGCTTCAAAGGCTGCATTAGTGAAACCCCTGATGTGGATGGCCCTGGCAAGGGTGAATCGTCACGCGGTGAGGCGGATAAGGCACGCGTGGCTGTAGCCGTCGGCGGGCCCAAAGATTTGGTGATGGTTAGCTCGCCGTTGGAGGCGTTTAGTCTAGGGGAGCAGAAGAAGGCAAGCGTTTAGATAATCCATTCAAAGTATAATTCCTGCCAAAAGTTTACCTATTGATGCTGCTAAGTACGCTGCCCGTGGAGCTGGACGCCGTTGCCGTCGCTGTGCAGTTGGTGGCCGCGGCTGAGGCTCCGCTGGAGCCGCCGCTCAAACTTGGTCCATTGCCCAGATAGTCGCGCTCCAGTCGCGGCGAGCTGCCCATGTTCAAGGCGTGCACGGGCGGCGAGTGTGAGCGGAACAGTGGAGATGAGTAGCCTCTTTCATTGCTGCTGCTGCCCATAGCGGTTGGAGTAGACACAGTGGGCGTCAGGCGTCCACTGAGCATGTTGCCAGTTCCTCGCTCATGCGGCAAATGATGCACCGACGCAGCGCTGGATGTGCTTAGGCCAGAGCTTGTTCTCGTGGCCGTCGCAGTGGGCGTGTGCGAACGTCGTTCGAGCCGGTCATGGTGCTGGCTGAGATTCATGCCTGTTGCCCCGGAGGAGCCGCGTCCTGGACTGTGCTTGGGCGAAGAGCCTGCCGCACTGCGCAAATTGTGCCCAAAATGATGTCGCGCCAGGGCAGCCGAAGGCGGCAACGCGGGCGGCGAGACGCTGCTGCTGCTGTTCAGCTCCAGCGGCTTCAGTTCCAGCTGCGGAGCCGTCAGTTCATCCGGATGCCTCAAGCTAATCTGTGGATGTGCAGCTGACGCTGCCGTCGTCGTGCCGTGCAGATGATGATGCAGGTGCGTTTGCGTCTCCGGCTTGATGTGCAGCTGCTGTTGCAGCAAGAACGCCGCAGCCGGCGGTGGCGGTGGTGGTGGTTGTTTCGTCGGCAGCGCCGGACTTCCCACAGTGGGTGAGCCAGAAGGCGGTGTTCGCTCCGCAGAGCGACGCATATCAGCGGCCAGGTGGGCATGTGGCAAGTGACTCGCCGCCGCTGCGGCGGCTGCTGCTGCCGCCAATTGTTGCTGCTGCTGCTCGCGTTCCCGTTCGCGCTGCTGCTGCTGGTGATTGGCGGCAGCGGCTGCAAATAGCTCCGGATGAAGCGCTGTCAGCAACTGCTGTACGCCCGTGGAAAAGAGATTAGGCTTCAGTAAATTCGTCGGTGTCTGCGCCAATTGCGGCAAGGCTGGCCCATGCTGTAACGCAGCCAGCGGTGGAGCCAAAAGTTCGCGTTGTTGTTCGCGTTGCTGTTGCTGCTGTTGGTGTTGTTGTTGTTGTTGCTGCTGCTGCTGCTGTTGCTGCTGATAGCTGGCAAAAGCTCCGAATGCGTTGGGTAGAAACTGTTCGCTGGTGGGAATCTGTGGGCTCACCGGAATGGTAAGAATGGTCTGCACAGCAATGCCTACGAAGGGAGAGTAGAGTGCAGAAGAGTTTAAAAAAATTTGTGAGTTAGATGCCTGTTATAATATTCGATATTTATAAAAATAATTAAATAAATAATCGTAGATGTCTATAATAATAAATAAATGTTAAATTACTGAAATAATAATAATAAATTAAATGTATATAAAAGTATGTACATATTATATATATATATATATATATATATATATATATATATATATATATACTGTATGATATATATGATACACAATTTACAATTATTATTTACAATAATTATATACATATAAATATGTAATCATAAATTTATAGCATATAATGACATAAGTAATTTAAGACTTCTGTACTAATATTAAAACCTTAATATGAATTAGACTTCGGCAGAGCCCAATCAAATTTGTGCTTCTCTAGGTAAATCTTTTAAATAATTTAAAGTATAAGATAAAATAAATTATGCAGATTCATTATTGAATTGAATCTGAATAACTGTGTTCTAGCGGTTGTCTGTCGAACTATGTGGTATAATATTCCATGGAAATAGCACAATTTTCAATCGATTAGATTCAAACTTGATTTGCATCTTTAAAATGACCATCTTTAAAATTGCCTTGCACGAAACTTTGAATATAAGCTATTTAAGAAATCTTCCCGAATACAATCCGTCAATATGCCATTTCTGCGACCCAAAGAAAGCAGAAAACTTTTAATTTTAATCTATAACTTTCAAATAAACGTTAATCCTAACTTGAAACTCAAGTCGGAACTGCCCAAATGGGTTGCTAAATCAAGAAAATTGAAAATTGCCAAATCGCTTTAGCTGTGGCTTTAATAGACGCGGCCAGCCACCGACTTTGGCAGCGATATAAGCCAAAGTCAAGTGAAGTCAACTATGTTATTGATACCCAACACAACTAAAACTAATCCCCAGCACACACATCCTGGGCATGTGTGTGTGTGTGTGTACCCACCTTGAGCTGTAGGTATGAGTAGCTGAGCACCCTGGACACCCTGCACCAGCTGCCCGGAGGCGAGTATCAGTTGCGGCATCTGCGCGCTCGCCGGCGGCGCTTGGAGCGCTGGCGGTGGCGATGCGGTCGCTGCAGCCAACACATTGGCCAGCGTCGTCGCGTTGAGGGAATGGGCATGGGCATGCGGTGAGCTGCTGCTGCTGGGATTATCCTGCGGCTGCTGGCTGGAGGAGTTGCCGGCTGCGCTGCTGTTGCTGCTGTTGTTGTTGTTGCCCTTTGACGTCTTGTGCTTGTTCCCGTTGTGGCAGCTGCTGCTGTTGTTGTTGTTGTTGTTGTTGTTGCTGGGCGAGGTACTCGCTTTCGCTGCAGCAGCAGCTGCTGCTGCGGACGTGGATGTGACTCCACCTGCTGCTGCTGCTGCTGCTGCTGTTGTTGTTGCTGTAACAGCCTCTGCGCCAACGCTCAGATTCAATGGTGAGTTGAACACGGAGGCGGCTAAGCCCTGAAGACTTGCCAGTGCGGCAGCCGTGGCGGGATGATGATGGGAATGATGTGAATGCGGATGTTGTTGCTGCTGCTGATGCTGCTGCTGTTGCTGTTGCTGTTGCTGATGTTGTTGTTGTTGTAGTGTGGCCAAATTTTGTAATTTTTGCAAATTTATCATGTCTTGCACTGTTGGTTCGAGTGGGAGATAAACAAAAAGGTACATGGAAAATGTTTTCATTAGTTTTTGGTGAAGCAGTTGCAAAATTAGCAGAAATGTCAAAACGGAGCTCTTGAATGTAGTGAAGCAGCCCTAAAAGCTGCCAGCACTAATTGCCAGTTAACTCTATCGAAGGACTGCAAGTGTGTGAATGTGTTATTCAGGGATGGAAACTATCACAAAAACGTTAAGAATCGATAACAATCTCTATTTATTAACATATGTAATGTGTTAATGATGTGTAATGTGTGTTTCATCAATATGTTGCACTACCAATCACATCCAATATGATATGGAGATATTTAATTCGTCTCGCCGCTGATGACAGGGTGTCTCTCAGTCGAACACTCTCGGCCAGTTTACAAACAATAAAACAAGCTGAAGAATTCAAATACACTCATGTTATATACATACATATGTAACTAAACTTATAAGGACTTTATATTTTAGTCTCCCTGCTTATTATTTTATTGTTAACAAGTACCCTGGTTGTTTAGCATATTTATGCAGCTGTATATAATAGTTTCCATCTCTGTTGCTTGTCATTTAAAGTTTGGTTTTCGATATGTACTCACTAGTTCCATTGAGATGTGCCGCAAATGCCTTGGCCTGGGCTTGCTCCTCGCATCGCAGACGCAACGCCTCGGCAGTCTGATCCTCCGCTTCGTCCTCATCCGCATCGATTTGCATGGGCAGGGGCGAGGCAGAGTTCGTATCGCGCTGGTGGTTGGCCAGCGAGGCAGCCTTGGCCGCGAGATTCTTATAGAACTCCAGCTCCTTGACATGCTCCTTGGAGTCGTAGGCTGAGTGGGTGGAGTGTGCGGGCGAGAGCAGCGTCGGCTCCATGTCATCTTCGTTGTTGTTGTTGTGGTTGTGGTGGTGGTGCGCTATGTGCTGCTGCTGCTGCTGATGATGTTGCTGCTGGTGGTGCTGGTGATGCAAGGGGTGGTGGGCGTGGCTGCTGCTGCTGCTGGGCGAATGTATCTTGTGGCAGCTGATCTCCTTGTCGTAGTCCTGCAACCAAAGTGGATAAAGTTGATAATTAGTTATGAGCTTAAAGCACTTAAAACTTAAAGCTGGGCAAAACTATTGCATAACAAGAGCAACTGCGTGAGAACCGACAGAATATTACACATACGCCGCGTGCACCATAAATCACGGCACAGCCAATGAATTGAGCGCCGTGGTTGCATTTATTAAATTATATTTGCGCATTTGGTAATTACATAATCCACAGCACTGTCAATTGTTTGACCACGCCCAGCCCCCATACGGGAGGTGGCCATTGTGCCGCAGGGGTCCAAATGTTTGCTGATTGGATTATTATTTAAGCGACAGCCGCGGCATTTACTCGTATTATATTACATTTTGTCAGCTCTGCCGAGTGTTCATTTACATGTTTAAATATTTCACATGGGGGCTATATGAGTTAATAAGTTAATTTAATTTTTGTTGTAATTGTCAACGCACTTTTATTGTTTGACACTTATTGTGTTTCCTGCTGGCAGGGGCTCAAGCGCAATTTATGCAAATTTAATTGGTTGCAATTGCCAATTTGTGTGTGAGTGTGTGGGCATTTAAACGGAGGCACATAACTTGAAGGACATTAGGTAATTAACAATTAAATTAATTAAGGAACGTCTCTTTATTTTAGTTTCGTTGTTGAAGCTCATCAACTCGAAGACGTTCAATTTACTTTGCCGAATCAATTTAAAATGTTTTTATACAATGCGAAATGCGTTAGAATAGAAGATATAATAAATATATTTTATCTTTATTTTAATATTTAAATGTGATATTTTAAAGAATCCTTTTCAAATAAAAAATTCTGCAGCTAAAGCCCTTAAATATTCCGTCCGTATCTTCCATCGAAGCATTTGTTATTTAAAGAAGGAACTTGCCTCTGGGTAAACAGGACGCCATAGAGAAAATATTTATAAAAAAAAGAAGAAAAGTGGAAAGGTAAACCAATATAATTATTGGCAATTAATGCTGGCAACGCTCTCTAAATGTGCTGCAAGTCCAGCAGGAACCGGCGGTAGAACGCGCCCGTTTGGCCAGGAAATGTGGCAGGGAAGAGGCCCCACATTAATGCCAGGGCGTCGCAGTTGCCTAAGTGCGGGTTGCTGGCGTCTCCGGCGTCGTGGGCCGCGACGTGCCCTGGCCAGAGCTTCAATTAAATTTTATTTGCATAGGAAATTAACATAATTGTAGTGCAAAATAACAACCCAAAAACAAAATAAAAAGCAGAAAAAAATAGAAAAATGCACGGCAAAAAGCAATAAAAATAAGCAGCGAACGTGACAGTACAGAAAAAGTGTTAAATGTGCAAGGAATAAATGCAAATAGAAATTTGTTGGCCACAGTGATAATTAAATGAATTTTTATAGAGGCGTTAGATACTCGCCGAACCAATGGAAACCAATCTAAATACATGTTTCGTTTGCAATGCGACTAAGCATAAGGGTTACAGATAATCACATAAGAACAAAGAATTTAAATTTTGTACTTATTTCAAAAATATACTTTTGTATTTCAATAATATTTAAGCTCGCAGTAATTCTTTTTACTAATTAAGTTAAATAAAAAGATAACAAATTATTTTATAATTTTACAACTTTTTTTACAGCAAACGCTTCGTAACCACAACTAATCTGTTAACTATGTGACTTTATAGAAGACAATTTATTGTTTTACATTCCAAAGCGGGTTTTCAGCTTGAATTTTAGTATCACATTTCGAATAAAAGATAACAAAAAACTGCTTTCAATCGACCGTCGAAAGATGATTTTTCTCTTTTTGATTTCATTTAATTCTCTTTTTTGTACGTATGTTTTTCTACTCTGAAAATCACGGCATATAAATGCTGTCCTTTATCATCTAATGACACACTCTAAAAACGTATCCTGTGTCCATCTATTACAAAACTGACTGCAATAAGTATGCAACGACATTTGCCATATGCCAGGACAATAATTAAGCGCTTGATATATTTCATTGCCGCGTGCTTAAACTACATTAAAAGACGTAAAAACGTTGCACGTAGCTAAAACCGACTGCGTAATACTCTGTAGCCGGTTGCATTAGTCGAAAAGAGTCTACTTAATGTAAGGATTGGGTATCTTTAGACTTTAACAATAGGAAACTTGATGTTCATATGAACTTTTATAATGCATAATGCATTAACTGACCTTGGATCAAAAGTTGGTAATAAGACCTTCCAAATTTGAGGACTTTTTTTTTTGCACTTCTTTCTGCAACCTTGGTCCAAAAACTACGCTAATATGAATTGAAAGCAACTCGGACATTGCAAAAAACTAATAGACTCGTCTTGGATTTGGGAAGCGAGTGTGAAAATTGGCATTGATTGGCGACGACAACGGCAATGGGAGAGCACAAGCACCCGCAACTACTTAAGCAGGTGCTGGGCTCTGGCCAGGGCAGCAAAATTCATTAAAACACCAGGAGCTGGAGCGGTTGCCAGTGCGCAAACAGGACTCTCGATAGTTGTAGCCACCCGGTGAGGACGAGCAAGTTAATGCCGTTGAACAGCAAATCGAACTAAATTTATGACACACACATTGAACGAGCGCAAAAAAAGGAAAAAAAAGGTGAAAAGCTACAAATACAAAAAAAGGGAGGGAAAAAATGAAAAGCAGCCAACGTAAATGTCCTGTATGCATGTCCTTTATGCAAACAGACGACAACCGCCGACGACGCTGACAGTCACTATATGCCAGGCAGTAGTAGTTGGCGGGGGCTGGTGCTGGGGCGGGGGTTGGCTGATGCACTGATGTGCAATGAATTAACTTTTCAACATATTTACACCCGCTCAATTGAATGGTAGAGTGAGTCCACAGCCCAGGAGGTGCTGCCTGCCACTATGTGCGGGGGCGTGGCTAGCGCTGCGCCCGCGGCATCAAAGTTGCCGAACAAAACGGGGCATATAATGAGGCGCTGGCGTTGGTTATTGTTGCAGCAGTCGCAGCAGTTTCGCAAATGAGCGGAAATTAAAAACTGATTTAGTATGATGACAGTCAGTGCGGGGATGGGGAAGTGGGAGAGTGGGAGAGTGGGGGGTGTTGCAGCAGGGCAGTGTCACGGACTCTGCTGCAGCTGAGACATATTGAGAGATATCATTCACTTATGAACATTTGCCTACATATGTATATGCATTAATATGCTCTGGGCAGCCAAAACTTATATGAGCCTGCACAGCACAGAAGGGCGCCTCAAAAGCTAAGTTACGAACGAATTGTAGCAAAATAGATGAAGAGATGCCAGCTGACCAGCAGAATGTTGCACACTCGAGCTGTGAACATAACGACTCGCCACATGCAACGACCCCAGGCTGTTGTTGCGAGTCCTCGAGCAGAGGCTTGCCACAACTGATGACTGCAGCAGTATGGAATGCCAAAATTCCTGGAATACACTCATTGCACATGAGCTAACCTGAATAGAAACAGATTTCAGCTTTAGAAATCCCACACATTCTCTTCACTCGAATAAGAATGTACACAAAAGGGTCCAACACAAAATGAACTACCTTGGCTATGAATGCTATAATCTTAAGATAAAAGCAATTTATCTTCTCGAAGAAAGCTGTTTTAATTAATATTTTTCAAGCACCACAAAACCCCCTTAACTAACTTAACCTATAGAGTATTTCTTAGAGACTTATATATATGAATAGTACCACATCAACAAGCTAATTGTTGTTCTTTTCAATTTCCATTGATTTTCATATCAGATCGTGCACATTTCAAGGCGTGCTTGTAGAGTTCGTCATTACTGGGGTTATTGTCTGCCCAATCGGAGCTGTCTCTTTGCGTTAATATCTTAGTTGTGAGGCGCCTCAACGTATGCAATACAAATGCTCACAAAAGGTAAAGCGCCAAATTTATAGCCACGCAACTCGGACCGCACTCTGGACAGGGCCGGACAGAAGCATCAGGAGCACACATGAGCCGGCACCCCTCGACTCGTATCGTATCAAGCGAGCACTTGAAGCCGCCGAACGATGAATGTGAAACAACTTTTACTTTTTTTGCTTTTTGCGACGCCGTCAGATGAAAATAAGTCAAAAAATAGAAAATGAATTGAATTATTGCAAAAAGCGCGAGCTGCGTTGCTTCCCAGAGAGAGAGAGAGAGAAACAGAGAGAGGGAGAGGGAGAGTGGGAACGGGGTAGGATGCTGGGCACTTGACAGCCCCAATGATAAGCAAAAGCCCCGGCGCGAAATGGAAATGCGATGGCGGCGAATGCGATGGAAACGGCGGCTTTTGCTTTCTTCTTATTATAGGCCTGGGACTTCTATCTGTGTGCGTGTACGTGTGCGTGTGCGTGTGCGTCTGTATGTGTGTGTGTTTGTGTTTTGTATTTCTTGTTTTGTATACCCTGTGTTTTGTGAGTCTAAGAGGGTAGCTTGGGTTCAGACAAATAATAAATATACCACAAAATTGGTGTATAAACTTTCTGATATGCAGAAGACGTTTGTTTAAGTTAAGTTAAATATTATGTGAATATACAAAAGTCATCTACTTATTCAAATAAATGATAAATTATACTTTTCGCTGTGCTCAAAATATTCTTAAGAGCTTAACAACCGTCTGAAACAGTATACAGGGTATCTTATTGTCGTTCAGTTTTTTTTTTTAGCACATTTTTGCTGGTTTCGTTGCATGCTTTTGAGCGCGACGCCGAATGCGAAATTATAATTCACACATGTGACCAGGGCGAACGACTTGTGGCAGGGGCTGCGACCGACCGGGCGTCTGAGTGTTTTGGGGGGAGGTCGAGGCTGTACTTGGCCATTTGCAGGGTGCGCGTCCGTCGCCTGTTAAAAAATGCAATTGCCAAAAAGTAGCCAGCAAAAATAAAAAGAAAACGGCGGCTGCAGCGTCGACTGCGTTGCTTGTTTGCTTTAATTGCAAATGGCATCTTTTTTTTGTGGGGCGCCCGCGTTACAGGCTGACCAACAGCCACACGGGGACCCTTTCCCGGCACGCGGCCAAAAGCTTGGAGTGGACATGCATTTCTCAGGGGCTGGGGGGGAAACAGGCTCATAAATTGTCGAAAAATATTTGACTTGTTCTATTTTTGGTCGCCAGCGCCTGCTGTGGCCAGCAATATGCTACATGCTTGCTGGCCAGCTCTCCTTTGTATCCCTCGGCAGCCATCCCCCGCTTTGTTCGTGTGGATGCAAATATTTTTGGTAGCCCCCCTCGCCTCGTATCCCTCGGTAGCTGCATGCACTTTTGCATATTTAATGTTTTGTTTAATGCAAATGTACATAATTTCATCATTGAGCATGCGTGTGTGTGCGTGCGTGCGTGCGTGTGTGTATTTCTCTGTTTGTGTATAGTTTTCTTTTATTTCAACTTCTGCGCCTGTTAAGTCGCTCAGAGATGTGAAAATATTTTTCAATTAATATTTATGTTGCTTTATATGCCTGAATTGGTAATGCCGAGTCTCAAATGAAACCACACTGTATTCTGGTAAATGGCTTGACCAGGCCTAACATTTAAGGGCGTGGCCAGAAGGACATCATATATCTGATTCGATCTGCTCCATGTGAGTCCAATGTGGTTCATTGAACTTCTGCAGCAGCTACCAGCTAGTGTGTGAGCAATATTAATGGAATTCAGTTTTAAAATAAGTTTTTAAATTTTTTTGTTTGCCTATTGCATTTCTCTTGACATATCCCTTATGCAGCAGATACATATTTACACACATACATATTTACCAATCAATTTTACCACAATTTGTGATAAAGCTGCAAATATATAATATATATATAAGGTACATCAAGATTGTATTTTATATAAAGTTATATGTCCTGCCTTTCATACCCATATACACATAAATATATATAAACCTATATTAACTTGTTAGCTAGTTTTTAATTATATAAAACTTCTCAAGTTGGTAGAAAGCCTTCTAGAGTTAAGTAAGATATGTATAAAATGAGTGCACCAAATTTCTGCATCATGTTTGCGTATTTAAAACTAAATTTCGATTACATCATTTTATTTTATTTATTATTTTTTGGCATTAATTTTGTTTAATAAGTATGACTTTCGAACTAATCTGAGCTACGAATTCATGTTTGAAATCCGAGTTTTCGTTTATTCAATTCCTCTATAGGGCAGATTATATAGATCCCCCACCCCCTCCCCTTCACTGTTTAGCCCCCCGCTATACATTGGCCAAATCCAATGAACTGCAGAATCACCCAAATATCCAATAATAAACAACATCAAAAGAAGAGCAAAAATTTGACACAGAAATAAAAAAAAAACAAAAGAGACGATAATAAAGCAGACAAATAAAAAACGTGAGCCGCCATTTGCAATAGCCAAGCGATTTCTTGCACAATTTCCTCGGCACACAGTGTGAATCAAAATGTAAGCTTCAGTTGCAGTTGCAGTTGCAGCCGAAACCAAATACGAATACAGCGGAGTCGCAGTCGAAACCCATTACGCCGCTACCCGCTGCGCCCGCAACTCGGCCGCGCAGTTCAATCAGTCCACAACAAACAAAAGCTGAGAGCTGCAGACATTGCAATTTTCACGAGCATTTGACCGGCTCTCTATATACACAGAAGCGCACGCATACAGATGCACTAGAAAATATATAGGTAGGCAGCGGATTGGGCAGCGGGGGCGCAGTCGCAGCCAGCTGACAGTCGCATGGCGAATGGCCAAACGAAAACAAAAAAGCGTGCAAAACAACAGCGAAACACAAAAACCAAAACAAAAATGTGTAAAAAATAATGGAGAAAAGTGTGGAGAGAGTGCAGAGCGCATAAAAATGGAACAAAACACAGCAGAGCCAACAACTGACAGCAGAGTTGCGGACCCGCCTGCCCGCCTGCCCGCCCCCCAACCACCCCATTCGAGGCTCGGTCCAGCAGTCGATGGGCCCATCAACAGCGACGGCAGCAGCGACATCAATGGGCGCGCCACTCAATCAACCCCACGCAGGCTGGAAATTGTGTGCGGGCTGGGTGTTGTCAAGGGTCGCTGGGGGCGGGCAGTGGGGAGTGGGGAGTGTTGGGCGACGGCTGCTGCTTGACAACAATGAAGGCCAAGTATTGTCCAGGCAGCGCGTCCCAACCCCAGGCACAAGTACAGGCAGACCCAATTTTTTTTCTTCCCACTATATTTACGGAGCTTTTTTTTATGCGCCGCTTCATTTAATTTTTTTCGTATACTTTCTTGCTCATCACCTTTCTCTCTCTCACTCTCTCTATCTCTCTCTCTCTCTCTTCCTCATTCTCTTGTTCGCTCATTCTCTTTGCTGTTGGCCATTTTTCATGGCCTGAGCGCCGCGTTTGCCTGCTAGAACTTTCTGACTGCTTGGTCGCTGGTCAGCCGCAGTTATTCTTGGGCCCCTCTCGACGCTCGCTGGTCAAATAAATGCTATTATCTGCCCCCTCCCGCCACACAGCACACACTCACCTCTTTGCAGGTTCTGGATAACGGCAACGCCCTCGTGCGTTACGTATGAGAAACTTTTGCTTGATTTTCACTTTTGGCGGCACATTTCTTTTTTGCGGCCCAAAATAAAAGTAAAAGTTGCACCGCACACCCACACCCACACCCACACCCACACCCACACCCCACCCACCCCCCGTTGCACCACCTGCCCACTCCTTTGACTGGTCAGTTGTGAGCCCAGCCTCAGTCCACGCGTTTCTACCATTTCGGGCGTCTGTCGCGGCATTTATTGCCACGTTGCAGCCCCTGGGGGCCGCTCCGTTTGACTCTGCTGCTCATTTACATCAAATTTTTAATTGGAATTGGTGCCAGAGAGTGGACGTGTGCATAAAGGAGCGCACAGAGAGCGGGGGCAGTGGAGCAGCAGTGGAGACAGTGAAAGACAATAAGCCAGAAGCGGCTTAGAAATACTGATTGGCTCTTTCTGCGCCCCTCTGCGACTACTCTAGGCTTTCGTTTCACAAGCTCAACGATTTAAAATTTGCAGAGTTACTGGCCCCATATATAACTAAGAGCCCAAGTTCCATATACTATATATTTACTTTGTCGACTTACAAAGGCATCACTCATCATACAGTTTTTCTAGTATATCTCAATGAATATACCATATAATTACTTTATCTACCTACTGTGGAATCATTAAAATAAGTTGATTTGGCATCTGTTATATCTATTTCTTTTCGGAGTTTTTTCTCTACTAATTTATTGTTTATCTTGTCAATTGGTTATGTGTTGACTGAGCTTTTCTTTGCCTCATATTCTTATTTGATATTTTCTTTGTCTTTCTTGTCTCTCACTTTATCATCAAGATAACAGGCAGCATTATCTGATATTCAAGTGTAGAGATTTTCGTACATCTTCAAAAAATTGTAAGTCTCTTTCCTCCATTTTTGGAAACTTTGCTTAGGTCTTTCTCTGTTCTCTTTCTCTCTCTCTCTATCTCACTCTCTCTCTATCTCTCGCAAACTGTACTAAAGGTGTATTATCAGACTATTGCTCAGATCAGCGCATCAAATAAAGTCATACCCTCTCGCCTTCCTGTCTCCTCTTTCCGCCCACCCAGCACCTGACGCCCTCCACCCACTGCACCACTTGGCAGCTGCTTTGTCACCTTTAGCGCCAGTCAGATTATTTTTTGTTCCTCCAACGTTTGCCGCACCTCTTCGCCCTCTACCCTACCCGAAATGCATACACCAAACCGCTTGGCTTCTGCTTGTTGTCGGCTTCTGCTATTTTTAACAATTTTTTCGTACGCAATTTTTGTTTCCTTTTTAGCAATGACTCCCCCTCCCCGCTCTGCGGCACAGATGCGCTGCTCCCTTGATCTCTGCTTGGCTACCGTTATGTTTGTTGTTTGTCTGTCGCTTTCTTTTACTTCTTGTTGTTATTTTTTGGCATTTTGTTGTTTCCTTTGTTGCTCTCTTTCTTGTTGTTGTTGTTGTTGTTGCTGATGCGTTATTTTTATTTTAGGCGGCAGTTGAGAAAACACAAAAGCTTTGCATTTTTATGCAATTGTTTTCATCTCTTTGGGCCACACTCACATGTGCTATGGGATGTGACTGTGAGCGTACGTATTCGTGTGCGTGTGTGCGTGTGTGTGTGTGTGCGTGTGTGCTGCTCTACGCTTTTCTCTACACTTCTCATTCGCTGCCGACGCTGCGTTTTTATCAAGAAAAAGAAAAAGTAACGTTTGTGTGCCTGCTGCTGATTGGTCCCGTTACCCCAGCGCACCCTTTCCCTCAAGCCCCAGCACCCCTCCCCCTCAGGCAACACATGTAGTAGCACAATGACAACAGCAGAAACATTTTTGTTTTAGCCGTAGAGCAACACACCCATTTTATTGTCCATTGTCCCTGTCGCACGCTGCGGGGGCGACCGGCGCGGCCACTATTCGAGCTCCTCAGCTCCAGCGGCTCCCGTTTCCTGTGTACTCCGCGATTGGCCATTAGCACGGGCTGAGTGCATCTCAAAGAAGTGCTCCTCTACCGATCAGGTAGAAGTAATAAAGATACCACTCGTAACTTAAATTCGTGGCCATTAAATGTCTCATACAGTAAAACCTCTATACTGGATGAAGAACTTTACACAAGTTTGGGAAATGTAAGATAACTACAACATGTCTTTGCGATTTGGTATATAAACCCATAAATAGCTTAGTTTTCTTGGTTAAATTTGATAAAGTTAAAGACACATGACATGACATGATATAAAGTCTAGGCAATGTCTAAGTTCTCCATTTCTAAAAGATATTTTCTCATGTTTTTCCAATCAAATTTAAGGTTCGTGCTGAATATTCGGTTATTCACAGTTGTCAGCAAGGATAACTAAAGTTGAGTTAATACATTTCCCACAGGATCTAGTGTGAACGACCTTTCATATATTGTATCCCAGTAGTTTAGGAGGAGTTTAGTCTATTCTTCCATTGTTTAGTTTAGTTTGCCGTTTGAAATCTGATTCTTCTTCTGTAACTTTCACCGTTCTACTTTTTGCAGCTTTGCTTGCAATTGGGAATACCCTTATGGTTTTTTGAATGAAAAAAAAAGTATGTGTATCGAAATATCTTTTAAAATAGTATAAGCTGAGTATAAACTCATGTTCAACATTTATGCTAATTTACATATACCGTAAGATCCCATTTACTGTTTGTCGAAACAATCCTTAACCATCTCTGCTGCCGTGCGTATTGACTAAACAAAATGTAATTACTTTGTGCTGCATTGTTGTATAGTGTCTCTGCTGCTCGAACATGTTACACTTTGTCGACCCTGCGCGGTGCCCTTCGCCCAGCCCCGCGGCAACTACCTTGGTGTAAGCCATATGACGCTATAACGCTTTAAAATTAATATTCCTATTTTCAATTACAACTGACACTTGTCTATGGCAGCCGGGCCCAAACACAAAAAACCCCAGCCCGCCCTGCGAATGGAGAGCCTACCAGGAGACGGCTGCATGAGTTGCAATTGTTGCTAGTCGGACGTCGGACGTCGTCGTCATCGTCGTGGACGGCACACACCCAATGTAAAATGTCATTACCGTTGACATAAATGAATAGCTGCATTCATTGCATTTGGCAGTGGTGGGCCAGTGTTGCAAAACAAGATTACCAACACCAACAACAGTACCAGCACTAGCACCAGCACCAGCCCAACCACCCCCACCCGTGAGCACCACCAGCCGAGCGGGTGCGCCACAAGCATTCTGCATTTAGTTTCTTGTAATTTCGCATTATCGCTTAGCTAATTAAAGCCAAGAAGCGGCCCATGAGCCAGGTGAGCACTGCAATTGCTTACCACCAGGTTGAATTGTGGAGCTCGTGAGCGAATAAACGTAACAAATGAACGATTTAATGATACGTCTAAACGAGTTAGATAATTATGGCTGTTATATGTAAATGTCTTTATTTAATTTCAAATAATGCTTGACAGAAATTAATTGTATTAGATAAAAATGGAAATTGAAATTATTATAAAATCATTATTGAGAACTACTATTGGAATAATAAGCGAAAAGGTCAAGGTGGCAGCGGCATAATGAAGTTCCGCGTTAAGATCGTAACTAATGTAATATAATATCAACTTAGTTCAAAGATTAAAAGTGCTAGAAACCTTAAAGTTGCATTGCACCATGTTTTTTTTACAAGTTTCGATAATTGCCCGCTATCGATAACTATCGATTTTCAGACAATTTTTCTTAAGCTTTCCTTTATATGTAATTCAATCTAATTGTTTTTATTTAATTTATATTAAATTGGACAGTATATTATGAATTTTTAGTTATTTTGAAATAATTATTTTCTAACCTGTAGTTGAAACAGGTCACAGCTATGATTTCTGTACACAAACAGAACTCAGATGGAGTATCTCCAAGCGTTAACCGAGCTTTTCTTTCATTATCTACTATTAAAGTTTAATTACTGTCATGTCGTTGAGCGTCGCATCGGCCCACGCTACTGCCTTGACCCTCTCCTTATGCCAAGTCCGCCCACATTGCACATTTAACCCTAATGTTGTCTAAGCACGGCCAGGACTGACCGGCATATGGAGAGCGAAAAACGTGCGCCTCATATAACATTTCTAATTAAAATTTTGTAGAGACCCGCTCCCGAAAATGGTTATTAACATATTTGCCATAACGTCGCCCATTTAGTTGAGCTCAGTACCGCCAACCCTTGGCTCCTGTCTGTGTTATTTACCAGCACATTTGTCCCAAGCTGTTGTCCATTAGTTCGCATGCAATCGAGCAACTTGTCCGAAAACCATGAGCTGCCCAACGCAGCTCAGCTAAGTAGCAAAGTTCTATAACCAGATTTCCAATGCAAACAGAGGGAAAGAGTGGGGTGAGAAACACGAGAAAAGAGGGTGATGGAGAGATTTGGATGAACAAGGAGCGCTATAGGTGGCGACATGCATGCATGCATGTTGGCGCCTAAGTAGCTGCGCTGTCTTCATTAAAAATCGCCCCTCAACCTGTACCCCAGCCAAGAGACAAGAGCCCATTGCCCAGAGCCTAGAACCAGACCTAGACCCATGTAACGTTAGAAGTTGCAGCAGCAACAACAAATCGAGCTTCATTCCTAATTTAAATGCAAATGAGATTCATTTGCCAACGTTTGCGGGTAGGCGAGATGCGAGAGTTGAGAGTTGCAACATTGGACAGGCCCATGGCCCTGTGTTCGGTCAAAGCCGCACTGGAGCACTCATTACCCCAACAGCTCACACCCGGCTCTGTTTTTGGAGTCGCCTACCTTGGATCTCAGCTCAGTGGGTCTGCGTTTTCTTTTGACGGGGGTGCTGGGAGCCGGCTACCGGCTGCCGGGTGCCGGGTGACGGGTGGAGCCTGCTGACTGCAGCTACATTTATGCAAGTAGCTTAAATGGCTACAAAATGCGTTGCTTCGGCGAGATTTGTTGCATACATTAGGGCCGGCTGGCCGACTGTTGGCAACGCTTAGGCGCAACTTAAGCCCAACAATGCGAATGAGCCAGACACGGCCATCCCGGACTGGCGCTGGCAATCAGGCCTGCCTGCTCTCTGTCTCCCTGTGCTCTGTTCAGGTGTCACGCCGCCTCCCGTCCGACTGCAAATATAATCAGCCTGAAAATATGCTATGCTTTTTGGATTTCTTGATTAGTGCTGCTGTTGTCGGTCGCTGCGTGGCTTTGGTTTCGCCGCCCACGAATCTCTCACCCACGCCGACTTTGTGACTGGCAGATGACTCCAGCTGGAGCTTACTCCACGACGTGCCCATAGGCGATGGCGGCAAACGTTGGCAAACGCATTCCACGAGAAATTACGGTTCGCATTTCGGGGTGAAGAACAAAAGACATTGCCTAAATGGCATTGGTCTGTAGGCACAGAAACGCTTTAGTTCCTTCAGCACCAGCCCTGGATTTAATATGTGAAATATCGAGTGATCCAAATAAGAAATGGAGGTTGGACAGTGTTCAACGCGTTTTACATAGCAGAAAAAGATCACAAAACTTGGTTCACAATCCTTCATATCTTCAAGACGGCCATAAATTATTATTAAATATAACTTTACAAGAATATAAAACTTTTGGGAATATTTGTTTTGTTTGTTTTGTCCCCAACGTAAATAGTTAAACATTAATCTGAATTCCACATGAAATCGGATCTCTTCTTTTAAAAATATAACAATCAACTAGACCAAGCTCATATAATACATTTATATACAAAAAAAACAAATGAATACGAAATTAAAGTTGATTTAAAGCTAAAGATCTTTTGATATCCAACTGGGATGAAAATTGGGTATACTAAAATATCAGCTGGAAAACTAAATAATTTGCAAAACGTAAATTTTCAAAAGTTTATTTTTGTTATATTCACACCTTTCGCTTCTTATAATATACATATCTCTACTGGCTTATAATACGTTGCAATACACATACTAATGAAAAATTGCTATTGCAATATATACATGTGTATATGCTACACATGTATGTATAGTAGTTAAAGTGCCTGTAAGTGTATATGGATAAATTTATTACTCATGCGCCACGTTGCACAGAGCACCAATCAATATGCAAGGCATCAAATATTTAAACTAAAAGTGCAAAATAACAAAAATGGCAGCGAAATTTAACACACAACATCAAAATACAAAACAACCGGGTGCGTGTGTGTGTGAATGTGTGTGTGTATGTGTGTGAGTGTGGGTGTGAGTGCGTGGAAACGAGATAGGGCAATGGCAAAACTGTTGTTAGACACAATGACAAAATTCTTCTAATTGAGTGCAATGGCATGCTGGCATGGGCGTGAGAGAGAGAGAGAGAGAGAGAGCGAGAGAGAAAAGAGAGATATATTTATAGATGTGTGTGTGTGTGCGAGTTAGACAGACAAGTGTATAAAGACAAATTCAAGGCAGACGGCAGCAGCAGCAGCAGCTGCTCTAAAGTATGCAACAAAACCTAAAAACCAAACCCTTCCATTGTGGTCAAAATGCATTTACAGTTATGAATATACACATCTGCACATGCATACATATTCTCACATATATGTATATATTTGTTGTATATATCTTGTTGATTTTTCAAATTATCAGGCTTTCGAGCCAGGGTTTGAGCTTTTGTGGCTCTGCCATTTGCTAGCCATGTACTTGTGGCCATTTTTTGAATGAATTATTAAATGCTTTGTAATTTATTTGATTGTGATTGTGTTTATGGCAGTGTGTATACACAGTATCTGTGTGGGTGGGTATGTGTGTGAGTCATGTATTTATTGCACTTAACTGTTTAGGGTAACATGCTACGTGCAGCCCTCGACATCACATTCTGCTGCCATTGTTGAAATCTTATGCATTTGTCATGAATTCGAAATATTTTCGGTCGGTTAAATGGTTCGGTTCTTCACTTGCCTGAACTCCAATGACAAGCTGTTCATATGTATATGACTGTGTGTGTCCATCTAGCTGCATTTACTGGTGGCTGCACCATACCCCCGATGGTTGTTTGTAGGAATAGGTATTCGTATTTACGATTTTCGTGTCTTGTTAGTTTTTTGTATTATAGCAATTTATTGATCAATATTTCAACTTAGGCGTTGGCGTTATTTGTTACGCAGGCTAAGACAGTCGAGGCATTGTATGCAAAACCTTTACTCTGAGTTCCATAGAACATAAATTACAAAGTAGTTTGCATATAATTGCAACATTCTTAAATATGCGTAGAGTATTATAATGCACGAAGATTATATGATATCTTAGGTTCAAAGCTTTGAGGAAATCATACCACGGGACTATAATGTTTATTCCACCTTATACTTCTTAATAACTCAACATAGATTTTCCATTGGAGGGCAGTAGGTGAAAACGAAAACAAATATTAAACTTGAGTCAAATAACTACGCCGGGTAGTGTATTCTTAGGGTTAAGAGTCAAACATTTTATTGTACAATATAATACAACCAATTTGTTGTTAAATTTATAACCTAGCAGATCCTCAATTAAAGAACAAAAGCTTTTTAGTGTTAAAAATTTGCTTTGAAATTAAAAATATTACGCTTGCGTCCTAATCAATTTATATAAATTTAAAACCACTTGTGCGCTTAGAAATGTCTTGTGCGCAAGCGAGCTTAAAACTCAGTCGCCATTTTACTGTGAAATGACAGACAGGATAGATGTACACACACTTATGTGCCGGCTCACATAATTAGATTGCATTATGTAAGTGTTGCCAAGGCGGCCAGTGGATGCCACTAGACGCCAAGCCCCACCACATAGCCGGTCTAAGCCCTTAACCCTTACCCGAGGCAATTTCAATAAAATTCGGTGCTAGTCTGGGACGAACTAAACCCAAAAAGCAGTCAAATGTCTCAGACACAAGCCGCAGCGATGTCTCGCCCTGGCATTATGCCTTGTCCAACACACACACACACACGCACACACATGCACACTCTTAGAAAACTTCCTCTCTGTCTCCTTCTCTGGCCTGTTAGATGTAGGATTTGGCCAAGGCAATGGCCTTTCAAAATTTTCGAATTTACGTAAATTTAACTTTCTTGAAATACACTTAACTGTAAAATTAATTATAAAAGGCAATTGTGTGTGTGTGTGTGTGTGTGTGTGTGTGTGTCTGGGCTTATGTGCATGTTTGTCTTAATGTATATGCATGTTATACACGTACATACAGCCGCACACCCACTTAAGTTTGTCTTGGTCTTTGGCCGAAAAGGTGTTGGCATGGAATTTGCATAACCAACTGAACGTCAATGTCTTCTGCATGCGACCAGCATGTGTGTGTTGTGTGTGTGTGTGTGTGTGTGTGTGTGTGGTATATATGTAAGCATGTACAGTTGTGCGCGTCGACATTTGCATAGTCCACGTTGTATACATGACCAACCAGTTTCTATGTATGCGAAAACACACTAATTAAATGTTGAAGGCAGTTTATATTGATGCCCCCGCATGGCCAGCGGGCAGGAAAATCAGGCTGAGACGCTAGGACAGGCACAGGTAAACATACATACACATATGTGCTGTGCATTATATAACAGAGAGCGTTTGTGTGTGTGTGTGTGTGTGTGTGTGTCGGCTTGCCTAAGAAAATCTATAGCCGACGGGGCTCAAACTCAAACCGCAGCCAAATGTCTTCATTTTACACATCAAACCAAATGCAGCCGCAGTTACACACACAGACACACACACACATTATCAGGTATGCTTGTGTCTGAGTGTGTGTGTATGCCTGTTAAGGATTTGTAATTACATTCGGCATCATTCGGACCTGTCTTTGTTGCCCAGAGCAGCAACGGAAGAGAACAGGATGCGGAGGAAGCATATCTATGGCTTGCTTAAACAAACTGCGAGCAAAAGATTCGCCAGGGAAACACCTAAATCGAATCAAAAGAGATTATTCAAAAATATTTAAGATAAGGTTTCAAAATGTATATATAATTGAAGAATTATGGTTAGATGCGTCGGAAATGATTTTCTTTTTTCAAGTTTTATAATGCAATATTGGGTAATTGCAAAAGCAAATATGTGAAGGCCGTACTATATAAATCTTAAAGCGATTAATACAAATTAATCAGAAGATTCGGACGAAATGCCAGAGTTGATAGCGAAGTTTTTGTATCAATAAGCTGGTCCCTTTAGCAGGTTGTTGTAAGGTTTTTGTGTGAAACTCTTGATAAAAAAATCTTGATCATAAATTATTTTAGTAAGCCCTATCATTGCAGTCCTTTGAAATTGAAGAAAACATGCCTTTGATTTTGAAAATTAATTATGTAATTATGTATAAAACTTTAATTGTGTTAAAAGCAATTTCGAAAAGTATCTACTGAGTGAATATCTGTGGCCTTGTTTGCCCCTTGCTTTGGGCCGTAATTATGCATTATGCAATGCAATTATCAGTCTGACAGTTCGGTTAATGCCACAACCCTATGGCTAACTAGCCCCGACTCCATAGCATTTTGCATAGTCATAGACACGGCACACGTGGAACACTCCTAAACAATAAGAAACTGTCTTGAGGCTCTGCCACCTGCCCGGTTTACACACGCAGACATTTTTAATTAAACGTAAAATTTTTGCGCTATTGATTAGTTTCCGAAGGCTGGCGAAGGGAGCCACGCGAGAGCATGTAAAATTGTGTAGCCCCAGTTATTGCCAACGCATTAGTATTAGCGCTTCAAATGACGTGACTTGCCCGTGTTGGGCCCGCGGGGGGAGCTTGCAACGCGGCAGGACTTGGGCTGCCGTCAGGACTGACACGCGAACAGCCGGTCTGCGGGCCTGCCATTGTTCGGCTGGCAGGCCACAGGCGGCGGGGAGTGAAGTGAAGTGTGGATGGTAGCGAGTTTTGGTTGCCAGTTTGGCGTCTTTTTAACACAATGACAGTTAATTAGATTGTAAGGATAGGTAAGGGATATATGCAGGTATAATGTTAAGTTTTCTATGCAGGTGCAATAGTTTCCCGCCCGCAAAACTTTATGTCTGCCTGTAAATGAGCCTAATTGACTTGGTTGCGAAAGTGGTTAGGACAGGCAAGCTGGCATTGATTTTGCATGTAGATACGATAAATCGAATATAATGTAAAGTGTACGTACACAATTTGTTATGCAGATGTTTTTGTCAACCTTACATTTTGACTGTAGCGCAAATCAATTCAACCCTAATTAAACTTAATTTCATGCTACGAAATTGTCTCATTTTAATGCCAGTTTTCCATGGCTTCAAGTAATGAAATCATTAAAATTGTTTAGAAGCAAATTTTCAAAAGGCATGCAGGACACACATATACACGCACACATTAGTAAACAGCGCCATGTTAAATTTATGTGGCTAGCTGAAGGTAAATATAATAAGCACATATATACTTTTATACACACATCCATTTCGAGGATATACACGCAAAGGACATTGCCTTGAGCCGGCCGAGAGAAACATAGACACTGCTAAAGTTGCGAGCGGCGCATTTAAAGGCAAAGATGCCAAGCTACCCCCATGTCGCCCCCAGCCTGTGCCAACTGCCAGCCGCGTACGCTACTTAAACCCTTGGCCAAAACTATGTCCCAGCCCAATGTGGGGGACAACGGCGGCCAGACATCGAAAACATGATTTTAGTGTTTTCAAATTTGAATTTTAAACAAGTCATAATATAATTTGGCTAAGCAGTAAAGGAAAAAGCAACATCACAAGCACAAAACCAAAACCCCATACTGCAGAAACCCCTTGTTAGGCCCTTGTCTGTGTCCACTTGCTGGGCTTTAATCCGGCAGAGAACCCGAGCCATGCCCGTATAACCCAACCCAGTCCGGCAGCTACGCAGCTCGAGAAAATTAGCTTAAGCTGAGGCCCAGCTCATTTTTCGTTTGGCGTTTTTCTTGCTCACCAAATTGTGAAATTTAAATTAGATACAAAAGTAGCTCAAGCTCACTGTTTATATACATTATATATATGTATATATAAATCCTATATGCTTATATACAGGGCTGCATGGTGGGTGTTCGGGTGCAGTTTGTCCGCGTCGGGCAAACTATCTCACACGAAATATTGTAATTTTCTTCCAGCTAAAGACGTAAACGGATATTAGCAGCAAATGTATCCCCACGTCATTTGTAGTCCTTAACGTCGTCCTGCCGTTGACTTTGCTTACAGCAAATGGCAATGGAAGCGCCCTTTGTTATCGAATATGCTGATTAGTTTCAGCAGGGTTGATATATCGCCAACTGCAAACTTTCAATTAATTGAGCAATTACAGTATACAAATAGATCCAGATAGCGCGATAATGCATGGGAATGAGCTACTTACAGCATCGAATTTTTTTTTTTTTGATAATTATATAGAAGGTACCTCTGAGTATAACAGTTACTTAATTTAAATGCCCCATATATATCAGTCAATCGATATTCGGACAATACAAAGACAATACTAAGTCCATCCACATATGCTTACAGTCATATAAATATCGAATTATCAATATTCTCTATATGAAAATGTCATCTCTCACTGTATGTATGTGCTCATATATATGAAAGTGTTTCATTCGAATTATTTAACAGAAGCTCTTTAAAATCAAAGTACCAGCTTAAAATAGCTATCTGAATTGATAATAATCGATTTTGAATAGAGTTATATTATACCACATTTGATGCATATCATTTTCCACTGTTTTCATAAATTACCTAGAGAATATGTAATAAAAACACATGATTGACCGAATAAGTAATTAGGCAAGATGTTACATAAAATGTACTGTATAACACAAACTATCATATGCCAATATTTAATATGTCGTCTAATATCAACTTTTCGATATTCGCTATGCCAAGTGTCATCTCTAATTGCTAGTGCTACAATGTAAATCGAAACGGCTTTTGCCGCATGGCAGCTCGACTGGGCTCGACTGGGCTTGGACTGCTGTCGCGGGTTTGCTTAAAAGGGACTAAGTATATATACACACTCACACACACACACAAACATATATAGTTTAAATCATATAGTAGTTGCTCTGCCGCAGTCGACGTCGCTACACTGTAAATATGCCTCGGTGGGCCACTCGGAGTGTGGGCGTCGCATTTCTAGGGCGTTGTTATCGTCAACTCGACTTGCATACATTTTCCATTCTAATTTCTAATTATTTCAATTATGTGAGTGTGTGTGTGTGTGTGTGTGTGTGTGTATGTATGTGTTTAGTGGTTGTAGTTGTGGCTGTCTGACCAGCTGGGTGGGCTGTGTCCTCGACCTGCCGGATTCCCCCATGCCAAGCACCATATAGCCTGTCTGTCTATGCGAATTAATTAAGTGTTTTCGTGCGCGGGCAAAATCCTTTTGCGGTTCAGCTGCCTCGTGGGCTGAGTAAAAGTTATAGGGCTTAGCTAAGGCTAAGGCGTTCTGTCCATGTGTTTACGCTCGTGCATGTGTGTGTGTGTGTGTGTGTGTGTGTGAATGTGGAGCTGAGAGAAAATCAATTATAAATTAAACATTTATTAAAGAAAGCATTGCCTTGCCCAAGCAGCACAAGTTGAGCTCCGGCCCACTATGCCTATGCAAATCAAGCGCCGCATAAATAATGCGACATCATTATTTAGGCAGGTAGGCGAAAGATTTAGCTGCGGATGCGGCCAGAACGTTTTGTCGTCAAGCCAGCGAGGGCAGCCAAACTATCTCAGGTAACCAAGGCAACCAAGCCATCCAACCATCCATCCATCCATCAATTATGTTGAAGTCGAGCTTTGCCTTTTGGCAGCTGCTTAAATGTGATTCCACTCATTTCGATTGTCTCCCTCTTGATTATGCACATGCATTTGGTAGACGCGCTCGTACATCAAACTCGAAGCTCTCAGCCCGTTGCTGGCAGTCGAACTCAAATAAATGCGGCCCGCATGCATATACGATCTACAAATATATGTATCTGCGACCATATGCTGATAGATGCCGAGTATAACTGATTTGTGTGTATATATCTGCATTGGTAATTTGCTATAAAGCGAATGTAATATGGCACGCAGTGCCCCTTGATTTTCTTTCCTTCAGACTTCTACAATAATCGTCTTTTAAGATAAGGTTTAAAATTTTTGGCCACGGAAGCATACATACCCCAAAAATTGATAGCCTACAGCTTGGACCTGCCTAGCCAAAAGATCGCGTCTAACATATTTAATTGTTATTTCTTATTTTATTTTAATTTTTGCATATTTCCCTTTAACCCATAACTCATCTCTAAAAGTACTACCATATTTTTTTTATTTTCATCCCAAGTCTTAAACATTTCATTAAGATCGGACTATAGACAGCGAAGAAAGTTCGAATGTTTGTTACGGCAGCTTATAGCGGAGTACAGGGTATATGCTAGTCAGGCACGCTTGACTAGAGCAATATTGTGTGCATTTGCACATGCGCAGCAGGAAGCCCAAAGATACTTTGCATGCCAGATGAGAGACTTGACTGCTCTTACTCTTGCCTTTCTGTTGTTTTGCATTTACATTGTTAAGTAGCCTGGACCCGGGTGTACCCGCTAGTATAATGTAAAAAACCTTTCCCTATTTACTTTTGAAAAAAAAAAAAAACCATCAAAGCAGACGTTAATATGACTGTCATTGATTTTCTGGGTAGGAATGTGTAGCCTGAAAACGTTCAGTCTGCAATCAACTGCGACAGTTGAAATTTGATTTTAATTTTTCCTTTTCGGCTTTCTGGAAAAATTTTCAAAATTTAAATTTCCCACTTTTTGGTTCCAAATTTTTAAAGCTCAATGTCGATGTGGAAACAAGTATCTGGTAGGTCTCGATGCCTGCTAGGAAAAGCGGGGATTCTAAATTCTGTTGGGCTTCGACGCTTTTCGGAGAAGGGCCACAATCCCACTCCAACATGCATGGAGAGAAGTAAGATTTCGCAACAGAACACTGACGCTTGCGTCGATGACCACCCCAAGGCACGCAAGGCGGAGAATATTGAAGAAACTTTTCCCTTCTACAACCTTATAAAATTCAGCAAGGATTGCTGTGAAATGGATTGCGCGGAGCTAGAGTTTCCTGGCTTTGACAAGTGTCTCTACAAAGAATCAGACAAGAACAAGCGCAAGTACCAGATCACCTGGGTGGAGTGTCCACCTATTGAAATCAAGCCAAAGAAGATCTGTTGCCATGTCAAGGATGCGCGCCCACCTTTTGAGCGTCGCAAGCCCAAGGAAAGACCCAGCACGGCCTGCAAGCCACCTGTCGAAAAGTGTGAGGAATTGGAATGTCCAAAACTTACAATGCCCCACTGTAGGCCTGTGCGTGTTCCAGTCAAGTGCCAACGTATCAGATATCCCTCTGATTGCGTAAAGGTGAAGGCGCCATATCCAGCCTTCTCGGAGTGCTCCCGTCCCAAGCTGCGCAAGAGGCGCAGATCCGAATGCCATTGCTGGGATGAAATACCAATGTGCGAGCTGCTCAGGGTTCTAAACAGGCGTCTCATTACCGGCAATATAAGCATGAATCCCTGCAAGCCCTAACAAACTGATGGTTATCAAGGCTACACATTGACTGGGTGTTTAGCTAGAGTAGCAGACAGTATAATTGGCATTAATAGAATCAATTGATCGTAGACTCTATTTGAAAATCAGAGGCGTTAATAGAACATTATTCATTCGAATTCATAATAAATAAATACTGATTCTAAATATTTGTTGTTTTCCTCCAATTCTCGGCAGAGGCTTCGGTATTACCAACATTTTTAAAGCTTGAAAATGGTTTCCTTTGTAGCCAAAATTGCTAAATAGAATCTATTCTGTTGGCGGTTTATCAATTAATAAAATTCATTTTAAGCAAAAAAATTAATTTGCGGCGGGCAGAGCATATACATTTATACGATCATTCTTTATAGTTTATAGCGGCGTAGTGGATTCTTTTGCACGAGTTCAGGTAGTCCGATTTTGGCTGCCACGTTGCATGGCAGCCATAGCTAGCTATTTTCAAATCAAAGTAGGCATATATTCGATTTTCCACACAGTTCGAAAGACATTTTCGTAGCATTGTCAGATTCAGACATGATTTGGTCACAATAAGAACAAATTTAAAATTTTTTTTCTTTTCGGCATAACTTCCAAATTAAATTTATTTATTTTACTTTGTTTTTGATTCGACACTTACAAAATGTCTGGTATGCTGTCTATTGCGAAAGGCGTTCGTGTCGTAAGCCCCATGGTTCGTTGTATGTCCTCCAGCTCAAGATTGACAGCGCTGTTGCGTTCGAGGACGATAGGTGGACAGGGATTCTTACAGAGGCATACAGAAAATGAAAGATCCTTGTTGGCGGGATTCCCAATTGGAGGCACCATAAGCGAAAAGCAATTGAGTAACTATCCTTTGGAGAAAGAAAATAAACCCCGCACTTTCAACCGTGGGATGTCCGTTAGGAAGCAAAAGGAAGAAAAACCATTGAGTGTCGCCGGGGAGGATTTTGGAAGAAAACCAACGAGCAAAGAGCCAATTCTCGAAGGGGAGATCTATTGTCGAAAACAGAAAGAGGAAAAGCCGCTAAATACGCATGGAGAGATCTTGTGCCGGAAACAAAAGGAAGGAAAACCCCTTCGAATAAATGGAGAGATGTTTGGCAGAAGACAAAAGGAAGAAAAACCCGTCAGTATAGATGGAGAAATCTTCTGCAGAAAGCAAAAAGAAGAAAAACCCTTCAGTATAGATGGAGAAATCTACTGCCGAAAACAAAAAGAAGAAAAACCAATCCTTACCAGTGGAGAAATATTATCCCGCAAGATAAAGGAACAAAAGACCGTTCGTGGAGAAGTCTTCTGCAGAAAACAAAAGGAAGAAAAACCTACCAGTATAAATGGCGAGATCTTCTGCAGAAAGCAAATGGACGAAAAGCCAGAGGCTATAAGACAGATCTTCTGCAGAAAACAAAGGGAAGAAAAACCCATCAGTACGGATGGGCTGATCTTTGGCAGAAAACAAAGGCAAGAAAAGCCCGTTGGTACGAATGGGGATATTGGCAGAAAACAAAAGGAGGAAAAACCCGTCGTTAAAAATACAGAAATCATCTGTAGAAAGCAAAAGGAAGAGAAACCTATGACTACCAATGTTTTTGGCAGAAAACAAAAGGAAGAGAAGCCAGTCAGTCTTAATCCAGAGATTATCTGCCGCAAGCAAAAAGAAGAAAAACCATTTGAAATCATCAAAGACATCCTCTGCAGAAAACAAAAAGAAGAGAAGCCTATGACTGCCAATGTTTTTGGCAGAAAGCAAAAGGAAGAGAAGCCAGTCAGTATGAATCCAGAGATTATCTGCCGCAAGCAAAAGGAAGAAAAACCCGTTGAAATGGTCGGGGAGGTCCTCTGCAGAAAGCAAAGAGAAGAGAAGCCTTTGACTGCGAATGTTTTTGGCAGAAAGCAAAAGGAAGAGAAGCCAGTCAGCCTGAATCTAGAAATTGTCTGCCGCAAGCAAAAGGAAGAAAAACCCTTTGAAATGATCGAAGAGATCCTCTGCAGAAAACAAAAGGAAGAGAAGCCTATGACTGTCAATGTTTTTGGCAGAAAGCAAAAGGAAGAGAAGCCAGTCAATATGAATCCAGAGATTATCTGCCGTAAGCAAAAGGATGAAAAACCCTTTGAAATGGTCGGAGAGGTCCTCTGCAGAAAGCAAAGAGAAGAGAAGCCTATGACTGAGAATGTTTTTGGCAGAAAGCAAAAGGATGAAAGGAAGAAACCCTTTGAGAAAGTGCTTTTGCCTGATAATTTACTTAAAGCAGGTCGCTTGTCTGTCGGATCGGCAACTAGACAATAAGACTTTCCTGACGGCAAATTTCTTATCGTATGCGATGTACAAAATAAAAAAATAAATAAATTGTTAAATTGAAGCCTTATTTGCTTTATTAATTCCTTTATTCAAATTGTAGGTAAGGGACAGAAGCAGATAGATTTGGTGAACCTTTTCGGTGCGCCTGTCTGCTTTAATCTCAAAGACAAAAAGCCTTGAACGTGGGCCGTCGAATGGATTGCGCTGAACGATTTAATCGATTCCGAAATCTTGATAATTGATAAGATGGTAAATCGATTAGGAGTGTAAATGTTTAAGGCCTAATAATCTTGCATTCTCCTCTTGTTCCGAAAATCAAAACTATAGATTTTCAGCATTTGTTTTTGAGCGGATATCGGAGGTTCTATAGATAAATTGGGTAATCTGGGTATTAAGGTTTTATAGGGTGTACATAATTAAGATACCTTATCCGAAGAACCCCACACTTGAATAAAATGTATTTTAAAGTCCATGCAATTTTTTATTAAAATCACACTAGACCCAAAAAAAATATATATATAAATAGCCATATTACTAATATTGTTGGGCTGAGAGCAAAAGATTTTTTGTAAAATTTATTTCGGGCCGGGTTCAGAGTGTCTCTTATGTATGAACTCGCGACAAGAGCATTCGTAATTTCACTTCACTTGAAAGAATCGTCTGACGACGAGCAAAATTCCTGAGGTGGTTATCAGCGACCTAGTTGCTTGTTATTTTTTAATGCACCAATATTGAAACCAATTTTCTAGCTATGATTGCATAGTCTTGTATCTTTAAGTTCAGTACATAAGTTGGTACTTTGTCATGAAATAAATATTAAATAATCGAAAGTATTACAAGGCACTAGATTAATATGGTTAAGTTAAAATAGCTATGTCAAACAGCACAACATCAAAGGAGCCCTTGCTTTTGGTAAGCTAAAGGGGTTTGCTTTGCCCGGGGATTAGTTGTGTTACGAGTGTTCGTTGGATAGATCTTTTGGAATTTCAAAAATTTATTTAGGATTTTCGGTTTTCTAAATTAAAAAAAAATTAAAATTCGTTTAAAATTTTCATTGCGAGAAAATATTCAGAATGCTCCGATTTCCCAAAAGATGTGGCGTAGGCAACATCATCTCGGTGGCTCGGCTGGGATCGCCTAGCCTGACAAGCCGACCAGTACGCCATTATTCGGACAAAGAAGAGTGTAAGCCAGTAACTGCCTCCAAGTGCGGTCTTGTGCTAAACGAATACACCTGTGGCTTAAAGCCCACTGAGATGTACGTTCCCAAGCCGAAGGTTACCCGTCCTCCCCTGGTGTCAATGTGGAAGATAGAGAATTGTGAACCGGACATATGTACTTTGGACCTTCGCTACGACATGAAGTATTATCGCATTTCAGATAAGAAGAAGCGCAAATACCAGGTGACTTGGAACGAATGTCCACGCCTTCTTGTCAAACCAAGAAAAGTTTGTCTCTATGAAAGAATGGTGCGCCCCAAGATAGAGCGTCGCAAGCACGCCAAGGTGGTTGCTGTTCCGCAGGTAGCGAAGTCTTGTATCGCCTTATTAGCAAAAGATACATGCGTGTACGTCAAAGCTCCTTGCTGCAAAGTTGGTCGCAGACCACCCAAGTGTCGTGCTGCCTTCCCCACTCCTGGCCAATGCGAAAAGCGCAAGACGCCCTATCCCAGCTTTTCCGAGTGCCAAAAGGATGCCGCGATACCATTACCGCCGGCAGAATGTAAATGCCTGAGTGCCTTTGCCTTGTGCGATGCATGGGCGGTATTACGTCGACGCGTTGCAAGGGGACAACAGCCAACCCAAAGTTGTGGCGAAGCTTAAGGCTTAGCTTGAGTTGCAAGATGCCCGACGAGCACGAGTTCTAGTATGAAATACTCGCAACGGATTGTGCAAATAATACTTACAATTATTCAATTTATTGCAAGAAACTGAAATTTAAAATAGCTTCATGCTTAATAAACGCAAATGCAAATTTTTATCAGATACCCTTTCGATATTTTATCATGGTTGCCGTCTATTTTCTGTCAGTGCTTAAAATTCTACAGACGTGCTCTTAAAATAGAAATTATTCCCAGAAATTATTAACACAAAATTCAATAATGCTTCGAGAAATGGCTTGGCATTTGCATTTGACATTGCGACACACTGCACGGCCAGTCGCAATTGCTCCTCGATTGTTTAGTAAGGATGCCTCATGTGGCGACAAGGCAGCCAAGTGCGACTCCAAAAACAAGGCCAAGCCTAGCTGTAAACGCACACGCAAGCCCCAGGACTGCAAGAAAACGTCTGCTCCTTACCCTAGCTTTTCAGAGTGTAGAAAAGAGCCAACTCCGCCGAAGTCACCCAGCGAATGCGATTGCCTAAAGCCGGACAAATGATTTAAGCTAATAGTAAAAATAAAACTGCAAATTATTCAAAGTTAAATGAATGTGAACGTCCTAGTTGGTGAAAGAAGGGAGATTTTTTGAAAAATTTTATTGGAGATATTCTCTTGCCAATAGAATATATATTATAGCTTTTCGTTTTCCGCTCTTGGAAAATCAATAAACATTCATCATATGCTGCCATTACTTTCAAATTGAAGACTTTTTCAAATTGAAAACGAAGTAACCCTAGGTATCTTGGGTTTATATCAAATATATGTGTTTTACAAATTATAACCTTTTATTACATGATTGGGTCTGTTACACAATTTTATTTTAAAACTGAAATTTGGGGGAAAAAATAAAAGAATAATATAAATTCTTGTTGTGTCTAAATTCTAAAAGCGAATATGCAAACATTAAAACAATTCTGGCGACTATTAAAAAATGGAGAGTTGAGCCTTCATCTAGCTGCCAACTCGTCTATACTGGATAATAAATGCTGGGACCTTCGCAAGCAAGCCCGCCAATCTGAAGCGCCCCAAAAAAAGCGACATTCCAGCTACGATCAAAATTTTTATCGACCGCGCTCTCGTGAGCGCCACTTATTCAGTCAAAATTGGTTGTCTAGAGAGGATGTGGTTCAAGGTGTGGCGAAAGAAGATAACCACAAGGCAGTCTGCGTTCAAGAGCCGGTTGAATCTGTACATGAGCTTTTGGGCGAGAGCCGCTTCGATTACATCCACTACAGACCGAAAAAACTAAAGGACCGATTTTATGTGCGTACTTGGGCTGATTTTGAAGATATGAAGAGTTTTGAACCGTTACACTCGCTTCAACCCAGCTGTGTGGCAACACAGCCAAAACTGGCCCATGAAACTATGTCATCCGTCAAGTTCAGAAAGCCCGCGGAGTTCAGAAAATCGGATGACCAGGACAAGAACATGGTTAAATATGAGTGTGTTGCCTGCAATCGATACTCTCGGACTCACCCACCCCTTTTCTTCCGACGTGTTACTGTTTAAGATACGATTAAATATGATTATAAATAATTCGAGAAAATATAATGAGGTTGTTATTTAAAAAAAGGGAATTATGCTAGCTGGGCATTGATTGCATTAAAGCTGCATATAAAATCGGTTTAAACGAAGGCTCTAGGCCAGACATTTAGCACATATTGTGAGGCATTATTTCAATGGTTTTTGTATTTATAGTTTCTCTCACAGCCCATTTACCAAAATAGGCCCATAAGAAAGATTTAACTATCCATGACAATCTCAGAACTTTGTATTTTCAAATGTGTTCCTAGAATGAAGCGACGGACAGAATGGCCGACGAATTGGATCGACTCGGATATAAACGGTTGTATGTGTATTTAATGCGGTCGAAAAAGTCTTTTTCTGTTCCATGCATTTGCAACCAAAAATCATTTCTACTACATTATAAAAAGTATGGGGTAATATCAAGCAAAATAAACATCAAAGTATTATCATTGATATTAAGAAAAACTTCATCAGGTTGGCTATGACTTTTACTTAAAATTTATCGGGAGATGGTCATGTGTTCCATACAACATTATTTAGTTTTTAGCTAGATTTTCTGGAGTTATGATCATTCCGGAAAAATAAAAATGAAAATCGTTCAGTAACAAAATATTTTTGGTTAATCACACGTTTGGGTATAAAATTTCTTCGAAAATTGTATTCTCTAACAAATCTAAATTGACGATGCGGTCTTTGAGAAAGAACTTTTCTCAGTTGCCGATGGCGGTAATACAGAGGTGTCCACATTCGCAGAGCCCAGGGCTTCTTTCGGCCATTGGCTCTTCGAACGTACTAAGCTCCAATCGTTGCTTGGACACATTGTATGGTGCAGAGTCATGTGAAGATTGCGCAGAGTCATACAGAATATCTCCAGCCCGAACTGACCTTAAGAAGATGGAAAAGCCAGATCCCTTTAAAAACAAGGATCCATGCTGGCAATCACTTCGTCGTACGGAGTACAAGTGCCGCACTGATCCCGAGTTTTTGCTGGATGCATTCATTGATGCAAAGAAGAAATGTCTCCAGGACCCCTGTGCATGGGATGTACCCCGTGCTGATTTAACCTACTACAGGCCGTCCGACAAATTAAAGCGCAAGTATCCACGCACTTGGATTAAGTGTGTGGTGAAGCGGCGCAAAGTTAAGATGCAGTGTGCCTGGAAGCCCGTTCCACACGAGCGTCGCAAGTTCCAACGTATACACAAGACATCGACCTGTGAAGCGGACGCCTGCGCTTTAGGTGCCCCTCATTTAAAGCTACAGATCTGCAGACCTCCAGAAAAAACGACGTGTCCACGTTTAACAATGCCATTTTGTAAGACAAGCGTTGTTCCACCCAAATGCAAAACTAGCGGCAGAAAGCCATCAAAGTGCCGCAAGCGTTTAACCAAGTACCCTGCATTCTCAGAGTGCCTTATAGATCCGTTACCGACAGCACCACCCGTCGAATGCAAATGCCTCAAGACCCCGTCAATGTGCAGTATTTGGGAATACTTCCGTAACAAGAAATCCTAGATGAATTCAGTTAAATGACGGATAAAATTACTTTAAAATATTAATGTCAATAATAAAATATGCTGAGCCACATACCTTTTAAAAGGTCTTATAACTAGGAATATCTACGCCAAAAATTAAACTTAGAGCAATTTGAGAATATCAAATTCGACATGTTTTAGAAGTTATTTATGGGTTTCTCATTTAGATCCGGTCCGATCCGACCGGTTGTGAGATATGTTATATTAGCAATGTTATATTAGCAACAGAAAGTCGGACCTTTGGAAGGTTACAGGATTGCTGTGAATCCGGGACAAGCGGTCGCCAAGGCAGTTGATACAGGTCAGAAATATATATACTTAATGGGGACGATGTCATAGCCGATTAAAAGTTGGTAAACATATGTATGAGAGGGTTACATCAGTTGCTCAGCTACGAAACCGAACGGGGAAGGCGCACGGCGACGAGCCGCGTCGATTACTTTTTTTTATACCACCCTCTTCTTGCGTCTTGGCATATATACCATTCAGGAACACATATATCATCAAATTTCACGTGACTTTTTGGGAATGAAACCTCAACACAACTTCTCCACATGTATGAGATTGTGCCTGACTCAAACAAGATTTATTCTATTCTGATGTTTATTTGTTCTTTTCAAAAATTTTCAGTTTTAATTTAGATTTACTGAAGGCAGTATCATTCCGTAAGAAATATGAAAATCGTTCAGCAATAAAAAATATTTTTTTTAATAGTTCAACGCGTTTGGGTACAAAATTTCTTTGAAATGCAGTTCCTGAGAAAGGGCTTTTCTCAGCTGCAGCTGGTGATGGTACAGAGGAGTCCACCTTCGCAGAAACCAGAACTTGTTTCTACCATTGGCTCTTCGAACCTCCTAATCTCCAAGCGTGGCTTGGATACTTTGTATAAATCAGAGTCTTGTGAAGATTGCGCAGGGTCGTACAAAATATCTCCGGTCCGAGAAGACATCAAGAAAATGGAAGAGCCTGATCGCTTAATAAACAAGGATCCATGCTGGCAAGCACTTCGTCGTACGGAGTACAAGTGCCGTACTGATCCAGAGTTTTTGCTGGATACTTTCATTGATGCAAGCAAGAAGTGTCTAGGAAACCCCTGTGCATGGGATGCTCCTCGTCTTGATTTGACCCACTATAAGCCGTCCGACAAGCTGAAGCGCAAGTATCCACGCACTTGGAATAATTGTGTGGTAAAACAGCGCAAGGCTAAGTTGCAGTGCGTCTCCGAGCCCGTTACACACGAGCGGCGCAAGTTTGAGCGCACACAAAAGATTTCGGCCTGTGAAAAGCCACCCTGTGCCCTAGGATCCCCACATTTAAAACTACAGGTCTGCAAACGGCCAGAAAAAAAGTTATGTCCACGTTTAACAATGCCGTTTTGTAAGTCGGGTGCTGTTCCACCTACGTGCAAGAAGGGCGCCAGAGGGCCAAAAAAGTGCCACAAGCGTTTAACGAAGTATCCTGCTTTTTCAGAGTGTCTCATAGATCCATTGCCGATCACTCCACCTATCGAATGCAACTGCTATAAGACTCCACCAATGTGCAAAGTTTGGGAATACTTCCGCAACAAGAAATCCTAGACAAATCGGACCATAAGATAACGTATCCAGTTAAATGACTCATAAATATTTCATATCAAAGTGCCATAAATAATATGTTGCTCAGCAACACAAATCCGATAGACAGTAATCAAATTGACTAAAAGAACTGTCGACAAAAATAGCGCAAGGAATGCAGAAGGAGCTTGTAAATCCCGTTTTCGATATCCGAGAGAAGTCAAAATTGGTATATAGGTTCTTAAACAAAATTCTGCAATTTTCACCACTAATTGAAAATCCTCTTTGAAGGTGGATAATAAAAATTAATTTTCGAGAATGCATTTTTTTTATGGGGAGCTGACGTAAGAAGGAGCACGACACGGCTTAAGGTGCGCACCCTATGTTGAGTGCCTATAAGTATGTAATCTACGATTTTGTTTAGTATGCATGTTTTTCAAATGTGTTACTGGGTACATCAAGGTAAATAATAGATCTTACGATATACGGACAAGGAATATTTGTCAAACGTAGTAGGATGTTCGTTATTTATGGCAGACTAATTATATTTAATATAATATCAGAATTTATCAAATATAAGAAAAGGATAATAATTCGTATAGTTTATTTGACAGCTATTCCGTAAGTTAATAGTTCACATATCTCATGTCATCTAGTGTCCTGACTGACTGAACCGCAACCAAGGCATAGCACAAGGCGGATGAGCTGAAGTGTCCTCTTATAATTGGGTCAGTTTTTACAAAAAACTAAAATAAGTCAGCCATACAATTGAGCTTAGAAATCGTTATGTAAGTAGACTGATTGGTTTAGGTGTCCAATCAAGAAGTCGCCGGTTCAACTTATTGAATTTGATACTCACAAAGAAATACAAGAAAAGATTAAAAAACAACAATTAAGTGGAAAGTAATGCAAAGCTAATACTAATAATTATGTTTCCCTTGACAATATATTTTATTTTCGTCTTTGGTCAGTCAATATAGTATAGCAGTTGACTAAGCGTCCGCAGTAGAGAAGGGCTCAAGCCCCTGAACAGACGGAACATAGAAACACTTTTTTAAATTTAAAATAAAAAACAATGTGTTTTGAGTAAATCAAAAGAGCTAATTCCTTTGCCCGATTAGCGCGAGCTGACTTATATGAACAGTAACGTGGGCGGTAAGGAGCTTCCTTTTAACCACAACAAGGACTACGGGGCCGTTGGATGTAAATTTTCAACATTAATTTGTTGAGGCTAGCGAATCCGAGCAACTTCTATTGTAATATAATTCAAATTCTTTGTATTTCATAGCTTACTCTATATTCAGTCTTTGATTTCCTTTTCGGCAAACCTGAAAATTATTTTCAAATTTCAAAATAATGCCTTCTAAGCCGCTATTAACATCAAAGCTGTTGCAGCGTCCAGGAGTATTGACTAAAACTCTGGTATTCCATCCACAACGAGCCTACAACTGGGGCAACTACGACGCCAGTTCTAAAAAGTGCTGTAAAATGCACGACGCTGAAACGTATAAATGCTTAGATGGTAAATTTAAATGCAAGCCCATTAAAATTCCGAATAAATGTTACAAGCGAGTCGATGAGGAGTATGTGTCGTTTGGTGAATACCCCATGCAATTGTTTCACATCTTAAGACCCGCAGAGGTTGATTGTGGCCTAATCAAGCATGATATGTGCTACTATAAACCATCAAACAAGAATCGTCGTTATCAGCGCACATGGCCCGAGTGTCCACTTATTTGGCTGCACCCAAAAAAGACCTGTTGCCCTGATCCGGAGTATTATCCGCCTATTTGTCGACGCCAGAGGCCACCACCACGGCCACCAATGACTACGATCGAAAAGTATTTGTACATACTTGACAAGGAGTGCAAGTCGAAGTGTCACAGGGATGTGACGCTGAAAAGGAAATGCAAAATAATCAAAGGACCCAAAAAGTGCGAGAAGGTAGAGGCCCCATTTCCAAGCTTTTCCGAGTGTAAAAAAGACTCCATAGAGGGTTACTGTAACACAGAGTGCGGCTGCAAATTGGCACCCTCTCTCTGCGACTTATGGAGTGTGCATCATCGCAACACAAGTTTGATTAAGAAGTGCACTGAAGCTATAGTTGGTTACTGTCCATTTAAGAATCGTGGACGCCCTATAGGCTAGAGACCAACAAGAAGGCTTGCGATAATTCTGGGCGAAACGCTTGCTGAGTGGGTTAACAGGTTATGCTGATTTCCACAGATCTAGTCATTCGATTCTTTTGATACAATATTCGGCATTTGCTATCAAAAATAACTCCAAATTCTAAATTTATATTCGGAAATGGTACTAAAATCTAAATTGGCTCGTTTATTGTCACCAGCCAGGTGCCTCTGGAGCGTGCGTGGTGGTTTATCTAGCTCTCGCAATTTAGCTAAATTTTCACCCACATTTCCTGATCCACCCTGCCAGCCCCCCGATCTGCTTTGCCACTACGTGAAAGATAAATGCACGCCGTCCCGTGATATTCTGGAACTTGAGCTCCCCTTTGACAAGCACATGCTTGATCTAGAGAGGCTGAAGCGAGAAAAATTGTTGGAACCGCCGTGCTGCGTTTTACGCACGGCCCATCAGCATCCCTGTGTGGGGGTCTATCCAATACGGAAGAAGATGAAGAAGGAAGAGTGTCCGCCGTTCCGTTCTATGTGGGAGATACAGTGTCAGACACATGAGCAACGCTACTGTAAAGGAATGTTACCGCGCTTTGATGAAATCTATTACAAGCCGTCGGTTAAGTGTAGATGCTATCAGCGCACGTGGGTTGAATGTCCGCCAGTGAAGGAACGTTTAAAGAAGGTCTGTTGCCTGGATGGCATTAGTCCGCCGGAGGTGCATAAGCGCAACAAGGAGCGCTGTCCCCAAACGACCTGTATGTTTGACTACTCACGCATGCGACACATTTGCAAGAATCGAGGGGCTGAATCTGTGTATCGCTGCCCCAAGATACATTGGCCGTGCTGTAAGCCAGCGCGCTGTAATAACAGCTGCCGTGTTCATAAGAGGCTCAGCAAGTGTAGAAGGCTACGAACTCCGTATCCTTGTTTCTCGGAACAACGCCCGAGGTACCAACCACTGCGAGCTCGACAGTGCCACGAAGAGCCCATTAGCAGGTGCGAAATCTGGCGAATGTTGCACAAACGAGAACTTAGTGGATTGAAAAATTTTTACTGCTAGTCCAGCCACGATCTCGAGCAGTCAATGAAGATATACCCCATGGTCTTTCATCATTGATTGTTCTAGAACGTAATTTGCAAAAGCCTCACACACTTTGAACGGAAAGCGTTTTACGGACACACAAAGGCGTAGGCTTAACCCAAGACAAAATTTTACAGAAGATCCACATACGAGCCTTGGATCATTCAATTTGACAAATGTGATATAGGCCAGCAGCGGTACCTTAACAACACTGTGGACCCATCCTCCTAGCAAGGATAAGCTACAGTGTTTCGTTAAAGAACGCGTCAGCTGCTGTATACTCGTTGAAGTCAAATAAAGGACATATCAGCTAGAATTTTATTTTATTTGTACGTAATGCAAAATTATATCCAATTACACGACTTGAAAACTTTCTAGGGCTCTGTGATAGTAATTTTAGCCGAAAAATAACCGGTCCCAGAATCCAGTCTGTGAAGTGCTCGCAGAAGGGCATAACGCATCAGTTGCCTTGAATCGGGATCTTCCATATTTGTCTCAATTTCAGTTTTGCCAGCTTTTTTAATCTTATCGAGGTCAGCATCTTGATTAACTCCTTCGTACTTAACGTTCTCTGGATGTTCAGATTTTTTAGTTGCTTTTGCCGCTTCCTTTGCGTCTGGAACTGTTATCGGCACCTCAATAGTTCGAAAGGGCTTATAAGAGGGTATGGTACTGTCGTCTCTGCCCTTCTGCTGATAAGGCTCCGGGTTCTTTGATTGATAGAAACCGTCGTTTTGGCTACGGGAATCATGTGGAGTTTTATTAGACAAGCGCCTAAGATTTTCTTTTTGATGCAGAATTTTCAGCTTGCCGTCATGTAATCCATCAATTCGGCATGGAGCCTCACAGTATTCAGATTGGCCCATCCAGTGCCGCGACCTACAGCCAGAGTATTTCATGCTATTGTAGACTTGGGCACTCTTATAGCCATGGATATCAAGCAGGTCCACATTCCGATTCTTGCCTGGGCTTAAGCCAAGAATTTCGCCATCTGCCTCGTAATTATCTGTAGAGATAGGGCTCTGGTTAATGTTTGACTGCAAGTTCTTCTGAGAGGCATCTATTGAATATGCATTATCTGCACTGTCTTGCAAGGGATTACGAACTGAACCATCAGATTCGACTTGTTGGCTTATGTATTCGTCCAACATCTCGCCGGAATCAAAATTCATTTTATTTATGAATGGCACATGGAATTCTTCGACCCCGATGCAATTATCGTCTGTTATTTCGGCATCTCGCGTTCCGCACAGCTGTATTATAGACTTCACATTTCTTTCCAGCTCCGGATCCATTTTCTGTTCACTCCAAGTCTCGGTTAATTCATCTGGAAAATCTGATAGCACCGAGCTGTGAAGCTGTCCATCCTGATCATACTCAGATTCATTAGTTTGTCCGAGCTGGTCACTGTAAGCATTCATGCTACTATTCTGTTTGCTTAGATTACTTCCAGCGTTCAGATCTTCGTTACTTAGGTCCTGGTATGTTTCATTGCTGTTGTTACTATACGTTTCCTTCGGTACAGCATTTTCATTATGTGGGAATTCGATCCTGTTCGCATTCTGATGTTCATTGAGATGAGATAAGCCCTCAGCGCTCAGAACTTCCCCATCCAACGGCGGACTTTGCTCTGAGGTACTACACCGTCTGACAGGCATCCATGAGGGCGGGGCTAGGGTGCAACGACATAATGAGCGTACATAATAAGTTATCCCAAACAGACGGGACATCACAGCGGCTGTAGTTCATAGACAAGCGCTGATAATATTTGTATATAAATTTTGGTGCCGAAAATTTAGAATTTCCAAAGATAAGTTAAGAGCTTACGATAATTTGTAAAGTTCAAGAGCTACAGTAGACTAGTACAAGAAAATTATTCTATTAAATAATGTAACTGTCAGGGGCTGCTTGGATTAAGGGGAAAAACTTAAAACGGAATCTTGTCTTAATCCAGTATACAGAAACTAAAGGAGCTATTGCGACGCGTGAGTAAAAATGTAACCAAAACTGGAAAACAAACCATCATCGACAAACGCAAGCACTTCAGGAAGTCAACAAGGCTTCGGGTGAAATTCTAAAACAAGTTGTTCGCAAGCGGAAGAATGGAAGATTCTTTCGCTAATGACCGAACCGAGGGAGGTTATAGAATTCTAGAAAAATTCAATATAGATATCGCTTGAAATTTATAACACACTTAAGAGAATAACTGCATAATAAAATAAAGATAATGTTTGTATTAGAACATTTATATTGTTAATATCTTTTCTGAATTGCACACTTGAGCATTTTGCCCCAGGCCTTAAATATATAGAAAATCCTTCTAAACTATACTGCATATTTAGCATCGGAGAGGAAATAATACAGTATAGTTTAAGTGGACTTAATTTATTCGCAAGTGGGGCAAAAGCAGTATTTTTGGGAAATCCTTTCCTTTCTGTTCTGAAAGCGGTAGGCTTCACATATTGATATCAAGCTTGAGCAACCGCACTCCCGAGGACGTTCGGCTACTACAGCAGGGTCCATGCGATCGCATTCGGAGTAACTAGGGAAGGGGCATTTGGTCTTCACACAGTCGGTCGGTTCACGAGTTAATTGGCAGTTAGGCGGTATGCGGGACGCGCGACAGCACGGCATGGTTTGCCGAGGGCAGCCCTTGGCCTTCTGGTTGACGCAGTCCATACGTTTTTTGTCACGGCCCTGCATGCAACTGGTACGCGGACAGAGAGGCAAGCAACGCCGTGATATCTCGGGCGGAATGGAATCGCACCAGCAGCAGACGCGCTTGGGCACCATTCGAGGACAGCATTCCCACCACGTACGCTGAAACTGACGACACTTGTTCGATGGTCGATAGTACATCACGTCAAAGGGAATATCCGGGCACATGGGGCAACACTCGGGTGGATAATCCCATACGAGATTCCCTGCCCGCTCCTTACTTACTTTCTTTTCCCACATCGATATAAACTTGTCCGGCTTCCTTTTAAACTCTGATGCCTTGACAGGCTTTTCACAAATGTTATTCGAAATTCGCTTACTCGCGCAACAGGACTCATTTCGTTTTTCTGGACAATCCTGCTCGCTGCATGGCCGCACTGGAGGATCCGTTGGGCGACATGGCTTTGAGAGAAAGGTTTTGCAATCTTCAGTATTTGATACTGGGCAGTCCAGCGGGCGACGGGGATTATATTTTTCTCGCAACCTGTTAGTGCAATGGAAATGGATCTTGGGTATATGTTTCGGCTGACATCGCGTTATTGACCGAACGGTAACACCCGTGACCGCATTCCTTAGCATTGTAGAGATTAGCTTACGCTTATTAACAAAAGGAATAAATTTAAAATTTAATTGACATTACCGAAAGCTTATCCAAAAACTGTTATAAATGCCGGAAATATTTTTTGAACGATTGTTTTCACAAATTGTTTTCTCTGAGTTACCTAGCCAGGCTAACATGTGGGGGTTCGTAAAGGCCCAGACGTATCATTGACCATCCAATCTTGAATGGAGTTCCAATTTGGTTCCCCTACACAAGCCTTACGAGCTTAATGAAAGATTCAACCTTAACGAGAATAGTTGTTTATTTGTTGGGATATAAAGCAGCGGGGTCCTTCTGCCACAGTCGACTGTTGTTTATTCACAATAAAATATTGTGAAAGCAATGGGACTACAGCCGAAAGAGGAAGAAGGATCACGTTGCTGCATACTACAGATTAAAGACGAAATACAAAGAAGTACTTTGGACCCAATGGCACGGTGGAGGGATAATTAAAAGATTGGGCGTATTTGCGGCTTGGAATTAAGTAGAACATTGGCATACTTGGCCAGGACCTGATAGCGAGCCTTCGTTTTGGTCAAGGTCTGATCGAAAAATTGCTGACCTAGACCGCAAAAAACAGGGCGTCCATTGCAGAGCATTTCTGATGCGTCAAATCCATGAAAGTCGGCCAACAGCTGCGATCTTTGCAGGCCGCTGACTCTGGGTCTCGCGTCCGAATTGGCGTCTCTTTGTTGAGACTTGCCCTGCCCCTTTATAAAACCGTAGAGGTTGTCTAAAGGCTTGGGCCTTTCCAGGAGCGGCATTTGAAATTGATTTTCTACCGACTGGCACAGCGAATACTTGCGCTCGACGGGAACTACTCGTACGGTGGGTGGTGCAACATTTGGCTTAATCGATGCCACTGGAATGCTGCTGCGCAAGTTGCCCGTCTGCGCCTTAGAGTAACGCGTTAGGAACTTGGTCAGGCGCTCCGCACAGATCGTAGCCAGAATGGAGGTGCCCGCCATTAGAACTAGCTAATCTTGTTGCTAGATTTAGATCGTCTCTTCGTCTTATTGCCTGTTGTTAGTGAATTATTTAAAACAACAATAGATTTTGAAGATTTTGTTTACAATGATATGTGTGAGCTTAAAATCAATGCATTTGTTTGATTAACAGCAACTAGACAGTCGCTTCCCTTTGTGTATTCTTCAAGATTTTCACATGCAAACGGATCGAACTTTTTCTTTTAAACTCTCAAAATTTTGAATGTGAATATCTTTATACTGTTGTAAGTTTCGATTTATTCTCTCCTGGTTGCTGCTGATTTAAGTATTAATATATTGGCTCCGTTGCTTGGCTTGAGTTCTACGCACCGACAGTGAACAGCAACAGTAACAACAACAGTAATAACAAACGGCTAACAACAAACTGCGCATGTTTAGATTTAATTGAACATTTAGCCAAATTAAAATACATTTTATTACGCAGCCAAGAGACAAAGTCTTGCAGTGAAATGCAAAACAAGCCAAAACGCGCGCCCAATCAGCCAAACTTACCAAAAAGGCTAACAGGCAACCGGAGACAGACAGGGACGGAGACTGAGACAGAGACATAGACATAGACAAGGACTGAGACACTGGTAATGGAGACAGAGATCTTAAGTTGCTGGCCAGGCTTTAAAGCACGCAACGGTTTATTTGCCTTTTCGTATATTTTTTTTTCGGCTGTGAATTGTTGAATTTTTTTCTTATGCGAAATTTGGCACAGATTCGCAGCCATTTGAGACGGAACTAAGAGCCAAGTGGCCAACTGGTTTACAGGGTGCCTAGAAGGGGTGGTGCGGTGGGCTGGGGCCTGGAAAGGCAGCTAACATGCGTTCTGCAATTGTTTAATAGCCTAATTAAAATGTGCGCTCGAACAGGTTAAGAGCCTGGAAAGTTGTACAGCAGCAGCAGCAGCAGCAGCAGCGGCACATGCAAAAGCGCCGGCATCCAGTCACAGCTGCTGGCGCTATGTGACAGCTGACGAGTCGCAGTCACTGTATTGCAGTCACTGTCACTGTCACTGTCAGGCGGGTGGTTTGTCACTGCCTGCCTCAGCTTCTGCATTATTTTGTATTTTTCTCTCTGCATATTTCTTTTTTCGTTGCTTGCTCGCAATTACATTTGGTTGTTAATTGCATTATGCATATTTATGGACGGGCCCCCAGTTAGAGACTCAACTCCCGGACCCGGCACAATGCGGCTCATTAGCATACATCAGCGCGTTAAGCGCAGAATGAGTATCTGGCTCTGAAGGGTCTGAGTGGGTTTGAGCAAGTGTCTGAATGGGTTATATGTATCAGAGCTGTCTGTTAGTGAGTGCTAGCATCGCATCTCTGCGAACATGGGTGTCCGAGTGTGAGTGGGTCTACTTCTCTCCCCCAATCTGACATGCTCAACCACTCACTCTCTCTAACTCTAATTTAAATTAAAATATGAAAAATACTCGAGGCGACAGGGAGTGCAGCAAAGAGCGGACGAGCAGCAGAAAATGTGTGTGAAAATCAAATCTAAAATAGCTGCCGGACATAACATAATCAAATTGAATGTGGCCAGTCCAAAGCATAAGAGCTGTGAATGTTCATGCTTTGTGTGGGACTTGAAGACTTGATGACACGCATCTAAATTTAATGTTAGCATTTTCTTTACTCGTATAAATAAATGCATATGTTTTTGGATAATAAACTTCATAGCATTTCAATCTTGGCATTAAAGGTTAACGCATAAAACTTAAATACATATAATTATGAAATTTAACTGAGGTAAAATAATTTAAGCCTCTTTGGATAAATTACCCACTTTGCTCACTTAGCTGTTGCTTAATATGCCATAAAATATTTGAAGTTTCCTAATTCTCGATAAACTTAGATGTTTTAGCTTCAAGTACATAGCTGTCCTTACACTCTCCACATACCTTTGCATATCTGAAGGGAAAAACATTCAAGTGTTTCTTTTTGCCTTCTCAACACTCTACTTGGGGTGTCCAAGCAACTTCAATCAAACCTTAAGCAAACAGCTGTAGCTCAACCCACTCACCCACATGCCAAAATAACACACACACCCGCATACGCGCACACACACAACTCCGCTTATCGGAATTTTCTTGCCAGCCAAGTATTGTCCAAGTGGAAGTACTCGTGTATATATATGCCTACTCATAGTGTGAGGGTTTCTTGTGAGTGTGAGCTCCCAATCTCCCTAGCCAGATGCCCGGCTGCCGTTTGCTGTGCGCCTGCTATGACGCAGAGCTGTGCCGAGAGAGAAAGAGAGCGTAGGACAGTAATGAGTACGATGTGGTCAGAACTAAGCACGTGAGTGCAGCACGCTTGGAAAGTCGCGACAAATGGCGGTAATAAATAAATATGCCATTAACCCACTTGGAAAGCGGACGCAACGTCATTTCCACATGCAAAAATATGTGCAAATTTTAGGCGGCATTTGTATATCAATATGAGGCAGCGGAAAACTTTCTAATCGCACAATAATTGCAGGCAGAAAAGGAGAATAAGTTGCTGCAGCCGCAGCTGCCATGCAACAATTAAATGTTGCCTCTGCAACATGCTGCTAAGAAATTTGTAGTCATGTTGCCAAGCTCTTTTGGAGCTAACAGCGTGACCGTGAGCATATTCATCGACTGTGCAAGAATCACGTGAACAAATTGAAGAAATAATGTATGCCGTCTAGTCAGAATCTATTTGCTACTGAAATAAATACAAAATAAATGAAAGCTCGCCCTAGTCCAAATTTTGGATTAATCGAGCTGTATATATGAACAATAAATGCATAACGATAGAAAATAATTGACTAATTAACTAATAATCGATTAATCGAGAATAAATCAAGCATTGGGCAAGGCCCCACTCTTAAACAGCTAATAAAAACTCACACCCACTTTTGAGGCAACATTTACTTTGGCTTGGCGTAAAAAATAATAATAAATTAAATATAGATCATTTTTAAGTCGATAACTAAAACTCAATAAGACAACAATCATTTCAATTGGCCAGGGCCACAATATTCTCACGCTGCCACCTCTAATCAGCTGCTAAGCCATTTGCATTCACACCTTGGCAACATGTTGCCGGGTTAAGTGCTTGGCAACATAATATTGGCGATTGCGCGTCCACATTAATTTATATGCCGCGATTAGGGGCAGCCCCAAAAGAGTTTTTGTCCAACATCGGATTTTTGGTTCGACTGGCAATTTACAACTTTGACTAAATAAAATTTATTGTAATGACAGTCGCACGACATTTTATAATTAAGTCAAATTGTTGGCCAGCCAAAAAACCGGTACCGATACCTGGCATGCCATTTAGCTGATCTGGCTGATTGATGTGGCTGCTCTCGCCAGTACTCCATATGCGGACGCTCTATCGATGATCGCCAGAGAGAAGGGGGCGGCATAAGCTCAGTCCAGTACGAGCCAGAGCCAATGCCAATTAGGCCGACCTTAATATCCAGGCAGCCCCCCTCCGGCAATTAAATGAAACGGAATAAAACGATACGGAACAGGACCCGCTGATGGTAGCTAACTCGGGCCCGGGACAGCAATACGTATCGTTTAATTGAAATAATTACACATTAAGTGCATTAATTATTTTTTCACTCGCGTTTTGCAACCACATGCAAACGTGGCGACGCGCCTGAAAGTCGCCTGCGCCTTTTTCTCCGTAATTATTAATTTAAAGCATTCGACTCCGCTGGGTATCGTAGGATATAGCCACAATTAGTTGTTGTTCCAGCAGTTGTAGGCACAGCAGTAACAACAATAACAACAAGAACAACAACAACTGCAGTAAAAAGCAACGACAACAACTGCAACTTGCAACTCGTTTTGTTAGCTCATAATTATTAAGGCGAAATCATAATTAAAAATATATTTAGCCAGGTTTTGAAATATGCTTAGATGGCCGTGGGGCGACGACTCCTGCAACGAGCTCCAGTTCCAGCTAGCAGCTAGTTAATATATCTACCCATGGAGAGGGTGCAGCAAGACTGGCGATTTGAGGGTAGCTGAGTTAATTAAATTCAGCTAACTTCCTAGAAGTTGAGCTTAACACGTTGTTGCTATCTTGTACAATTCAAGAATCAGGTATTATTTAATCAGGGTAAGATTATAATAATTGAAAGATTTTAATGAGGATAGAAGGAAATATATATTTTTAAATTTGCTTCAAGTTAATGACTTGCAGTTCTGTGTCATATATACATTATCTAAATATTAATTGCTACTTGGAGAAACTGGTTGGTTTCTCGTGGAGTACTGAGTCTAATTAAAGGTATTGCAATACTACATTTTTTGAAAACCGAACTCCTTATAATGTATGGTTCGATTCAGTTTTGGGTTCACCTGTTATTCAACCGATTAGAGTTTCTTCTCATGGAGAATAAAATATTCTGATTCCGGGTTCAAACCAGTTCGGCTTAAACTAGGCTTTCAGTCTTAAAAGCAGTAATATAAAATGGTCTTAGCTAAAAAAGTAGCTCAAAGCCTAACAATTTCAAAAAAGATTTTAAGTGAACGCCCAATCACAATCATTTCATACTAATTTCTGCTTTTGCCATTTTCTACTTAATTACGCCCAGTTCTGCCAGCTGATAGCAAGTTGTAATACGTTATTATTAACTAGAATAAAGTTGTTTGCAACTAATTGATAATGGGTGCACAATATGTGTGGGGGTAAAGTGTAGAAGCACCCTGTATGCATGCCGAGCACCATGTAATTAGTCGTTTGGCTAATTGCAACTAATGTGCATATAAGAGCAAAGACTTTTTAATATTTTGTTACTAACATCAATATTGTAGCTGCTGTTGTGTTTGTTGTTATTGCTGCTGTTCTTTTATTGTTGTCAATGCCAATTAAGTGAAATTTATGTGCTTCAATAAATTATGAGTGCCGCAGCTGACATATGCGCAGTGTCAGAGTAAACAAGCCAAAAACAGCAAAGCAAACTTTTTGTCCAAGGATACCCTGAAAAATGAGTTGGCTTGATTGGTTGGTTTTCGGGACGACACATGTCGCTAAGGTAAAATAGTTATTAGTGAATATACATATACAGCATATAGAGCAGAATATTTGAACAGAACAGAAGACACATGACACTGTGACGCGTTGCACATACGCCACATTGCCCGCCCCACACAACCACCCAACGGCATTGTACGAACTAATAAAACAATTGAAGTGCTGCGATCATGGTAAGAGGTCGGGCGCGAACGAACCCAGGAACAACCCACAGCAGTTGACTGCAATAATTATTCAAACAAATTTCGCTGGCGCCACAGCGAGGCAGCAACAGCAGGAGGCAGATGAAAAGGAAGACCAAGGGACAGGAGGTTCATTGGCAGCCGCATCAAGCAACGTCGCCAGGTTGTAGCCGCTGTTGACCCAGCCAACTGAGTGAATAGATGACTATTATTGCGCACAAGTTAACCTGTTTTAGTAATTAATTTGGGTATTGTATGTTTTAATTAGTTGCACGGAGCAGCAGCGGCAGCAGCAGCTACAAAGGCAGCTGACAGATGTTTGCCACCAATTTGGCCAGAGTATGGGTCATAAAGGGATCCACACTCCAATCACTTTTGGCTAGAGTATGGGCCATAAAAGGATCCACACTCAAAGCACTTTTGAAGTAGGTTCTATTCCCACAGAGGAAAACATCTCTTGTTAAATTCATATCTAAGAAAGTTGCAATCATGTCAAGAATTCAGAAGTTTGTAAAACAGTTCAAAGTACAATTTTTTAAAAATCTTTTGTAAATCAATTTAATTGTAGGCTATAATAGTTTTGCATATTTCGCAACATAATATACATATACATAATCATAATCATCATACATATACATAAATCATTTACAAATAGTTGCAAATTATCATTAAATGTATTCATAATGTAATGAAAAATTAAGTTTTGCCCAAAGTACAGATAGATATATTAGCTAAGATCGTTTAAAATGCGATTCCGGTTTGCTGGACGAAAGCTTGTTTGTTTAATATTTTCTTCTTTCGTTCACTCCCCGCTCTGCTTTCCTTATGCTTTCCTGTTTTCCGCCCATTTCGGGTCATTCAGAAAACACAAGCTACACGTTACTTATTCGCATTGGCATTGTTTGTGCTCTTGCTGGCCACACCCAGGAGCAAACGCAAACTCTAAGCAAATAGAGAAAAAATTATGCATTTTCTTCTCGAATTTAGTATGCCATCTGCGAGTGCATCTATGAAAACGACTCCTCGAGCCAGTTGGCCCGCTCATAATAAACGAATTAGCGCCTCCAGCTAAATGGCCAAAGAATGCGCCTTTATTGCAATTATCGAGTTCGAGTTCCAACTGCAGCGCCAACTTTGGCTCTTTCTTTCGACTTGTGTGGAGCTCCGCTGGGACTGTTGCATGGCTGGCTTGAATAAACAACTGAGCCGCTGCTGCCCTGGCCCAGTCACCGGGCTGCCAGCCCCTCTACTTGCCCCTGTCCCCTCATTGGCCCCGAATAATCACATAAAATATTAATGCTGGCTTAAAACCAGGTACGTTTCGCTCATGGCCAATTTCTTTTGGGGCCACAAACGCAGCGCTAACAAATAGAAAAATTATCGCAATTGTGGCATCTCTTTTATGTTTAGTCGCCGTTTGTGGGTTTGTGTTGCTGTAGTTGTGGGTTTTACCTTATGCCAAAACGAATGTGCATTTAATTTGTAAAGCAGACGGGCAACACTCAAAAAAATTAAACACTAATTGCACAAAGTTAAAACCAAGTATACTAAAAAGTAAAAAGAAAAGTGCCGAAGAATGTTTACCCTAGCGGCTTGTTTTTATACTCAGCTGCGTTTAGTACAAAATTCAATTGCCAACTGATTAGTTATATGGGAGCTATATTATACAGTTGTGCGAAGCTCAGATTTGACTTTAAATAGACAGCAAGTTAAAGCTCGAAGCTGGCTGAGATGAGATAAACGAGAGAAGCATAAAAATGTTCTGACGGTTTTATTTAGTGAATGATGCTCTCGACCAAATTTGACGAAAATTCTTAAAAAAATATATAGGAAAACATTGAAAATGTAAACCAACTCGCAGTATATATAACAAGCCTAGGGGTAATATAATGTTCTCTTACTTGCAGACTGAGATAAATTCACAAAAACATATATTTATATTATTTATAGTTCATGCCATAATGAGCTCTATAGTCATCATTTTTAAATCTGTCCCTCAGTGTAATCCACTCGCATTGGCCAAATTGTCCCGCTGATGCATAAAACATCAATGCGATGGCCGAAGTGGTGCCACGTACGACTCCAGAGGCCGCAGCTCAAAGAAGCGCAAAATAAATGCCAAAATAAAAATAGCAACAACAAACTGCAGCAATAACAACAATAAAAACAACAAATATTATGCCTGCTGGCAACAGTTTTTCAAATCCCAAAAAACAACTGCAACAACAACTGCAACGGGTACTCATAGTCGTACTCGTACTCGTTCAAACATGGTCATAATCACGCGTTAAATTAATGAGTTTAAATGCTATTTTTGGCTTTAACTATTGCTGGCTTACACACACACACACACAGACACACACAGACACAGGCACATCGAGTTACCGAGGGGCATTTAATTGAGTGTAGCAAAGTTGAACCAACAACGTCGCTGCAGCACTCTACCAATCTGCCACTCGGTTGCAAATTATGAGAGGCCCGCCAAGTTCAGGCTCAAAACGTGGCGCATGCGCAGCTCACAACTCGCAGCTTGCAACTGGCAACTGGCAACTAGCAAACTTGCAACCGGCTCGACTCGCCAATATTAAATTTATTTTAATGCGCGCGCGCTCATTGCAGAGACGCTTCCCGTCTTGTCCCGGTTCGGTTTCAATCTCAGCATCAAGACCCCGTCTTATATGGCCAGTGGGCATAGGTATTGTTTTGCTGCCTTGATTTCCACCGCCTTGGCTTGTCGCGCGGGCTTTAATGATAATGTGCTGCGCTTTATGTTTTATTAAGTACAAGTATTCACCCGGCCCAACTCGCTGACTGACCGTTGAATTTGGTCCGCTTCTTGCTAATTACTTGGCCTGCTCTTTTAGCCAGTTATTGCTGCAGCTACAGCAACGGTTTTTAAGTTTGGCTTAGGTAAGAGGTCAACCGCATATGCAGATGTGCAGCACTTTTGCACGTGGCGGCAGATATAAATACAGGCACAGATATCAATAGAGATACGGCCATAAATGCAATGCAGATGCCGATATGAAAGCATACACAGATACACACTCTGTAATGTATAGATACATTCATTTAGTTGCGTTTACGGTAGCATATGGCAGATGACTAAGCAAAGGTCAGGGCTCAGCAATAAAGAACTCTAGGCTGGCAAAGGGCAAACTAGCTGATCTATAAAGAACAATGGCTTCATAAGTTAAACATATTTTCATCACTTGAGGCAGCAACGAAAATTCCACACAGCGAAATCTTGAGGTTCATAAGAACATGGATTTTTGGAACTAAGGACTTATGCGAGCTCGTGTAGTGACTAATCTTAAACTTATCTAATTTTATATTTTATTTCACATAAGATTATTATTTTAATAAGTTTTTTAGGTTTCAGGCTTTGAATTTTATGTGCTTATTGAATGACATATGATCCCCCTTTCTCCTTTTAATTTGTATTCCGCTCGAGAATTGCCTTTAAGAAGGATTCACTTATCCTACGCTTAAATGTCTCATTTTAAAAGTTTATAGTCACAAAATTAGCTCATTTTCCCATTAGCATTCAAATTTTAAAATATTTAATACGCTTAGCCGCCACTATCAGCGGGCAGGTGGAGTTGTTCACATGCTTGTCATATCCAAGCGCGAACGGAGTCTCCAGCTCTATTTGTAGCTTATACTACTTAACAAATGCAAGCAGCAATAACTGCACAAGCATCAATAACAACAACACAACTTCAGAATTGTGGGCAACGTCAACAACATTGTTAATAATTTTTTAATACCCATCATAATTAAGACGAAGACAATTTGCCATTTGCTGTCTTTTTTTGCGTAAGTAAAATGAAATTAAGGCAAGTCAAGGCCTCCGCTGAGAACAGAAGGGGTGGTGTTGGGGTGCAGGGGGTGTATAAAATGAAAAATGAGCTCAACGTCAAAAAAAATCAACTTGCCATATAATATCGGCCCATAAATGCAGCGCCTGATGATTATTGGCATTACGTGGACGTGCATAAGTACAGCTTGCATTATAATTAATTTATAATTAAATACGCTGCCAATTTCAAGTTGCATGCAGCTGACGGAGCAACCGCAGCAACAATAACAACAAGAACGACAGCCGCAGCAGCAGCACGCAGAAACAGCAACAATACCGACAACAACAACAACAAGAACAACAACAACTACCGACAACAACAACAACGACAATCGTCCGACACACAAATTGCTTTGTAATTTATTTGCAATTAATTTTGAATTAATACAACAAAAAATAATAAAGAAAAAACCACAAATTGTCCGTATGGAATTTGGGTCTTGTCTTGGCTGCGACTTACACTTACACCTCAGACAGCGGGGGGAAACATTATCCACATAAATACTGAGTTTTTGGGGGCAGCCGAAGAGCCTGTCAAATGTCAGCCATGTGAAAGCGACGGTGAAGGCGTGTCGAATGTGGGACTAAAGCTGAGAACCTGCTGCCGCTGTAGTTGCTGCTTCAGCTTGGGAAACTCTTCGTAAATAGTAAGTCGAGGATATTGAAAATATGTAAAGTGGAGATTAATTAATTTTTCAGCGAGATAACTAAATTAATTGATAAAAGTTGCTCACGAAACTTGATTTATTGATAGACTAATTTAAAAGTTGTTTGTAATACCAAGAAAATAAAATGATATTTTTGTTTAATTTAGTTAATTTCTAGGATTCATATAACTTGAAAAAAATAAAAAAAAAATATTAATATTAATATTAAATTATATGTTAAAAGTCTGGTATATTAGATAATATAAAAAGCATTTGTATTTAGTTCCAATTATAAAATAAACGAATTTGTTACTTTTTCAATATTAGTTTTTACTTTCAAATTATAAAATACTATTTGAAAATTTAAAAAATTAATATAAAATGTATAATATATAATAAAATAATTAATAATAACATATTATATCTTCAGACTTTAATTATTTAAATCACCAATAAACACCTATTTGAGCACATGCACTCTGCGCTTTTTTGCTGAGCCCAATTCAAAGGTATTTGCGGGTTGATTTCTTTATCGCGCTGTTCACTCACCTCATTTGCAGTCAATTTTCGCGCTGCTCGGCGGTCATAAAAATTGTTGCAGAAAACATTCTTTTTAATAAGCAATTATTGTCTGCTCCTTTTAAACGTTGACGCGTAGAGACTCTTAACTAATTACAAACGATTTACATGCCATGCAGCTAAGGCCAGAGAGTGGAAGAGAGAGGTGGACAGAGAGACGGGAGAGAGGTAGGGAGCACAAGCCCCAGAACTGGGCCCAGAACCAGGCCAGGCCTCCGGTTCGCTTGTGGATAATCCCGCTTTAAATATTTGCAACATTTAAAGTAAATGCAGAAACCGGTTGCCACTCTTAGCTGCCAGTTGCTGTTCTGTGCTCTTGCCGATCATCATGATGATGACGTTGCAGATGTGAATGCGAAAGCACACTCATACACTCTACACACACACACACGCATACACACACCCACCCAGCAGGGCAGAAGAGGCAGCGCACATGAAATCCGCTTGGCACTCACGTAGCCGCAGCCGTGTCAAACGTGGCAGCCACCACGCAGCAGAAGGCATCCTCATTGCACATGCGCAACATGTGCGCTGTAAAGCGAGTAAAGGCGTAAGTATGAGTATGAACATGAGTGTGAGTGCGAGTGCGAATAGTGCAACCAGCCTGTGCTTATTCAGCGCAGCTTGTAATTAGCGACTTTAGACTTTAAATTAGAGTACATGTGCGGACTGCGGTGCTTTCACCAGAGCCCGGCCGGGCCAAGCCTCGGGCTGAGCAGGCTCATTAGACGCTGCAGTTGCCAACATGAGTCACCCAGCGGGCTGGCTGCCGCCTTGGCCTCAAATGCAGCATTGAAATTGCAGTTGCGCTGCCAAAGCCGTCAAATTGCGTAGCCAATGGGCTGCCCGACTGCCCCGATCATAATTAGCTGTAATATATTGTGAACTGCACCCAGCTCCGCTTCCCCAGCTGCTGTCAGTGCGCTATTGTGAAGTTGCTTAACTCGAAATACCCTTACAACAGAGTTGCTCGCCAATGTCTTGAGGCTGTGCAACTAAAATTGTGGCAAACACTTTTCACAAGGCGTCATAGTTGTTATGAGACTATTGTTATTAATTTAAACTAAAAACTAAATTGATTAATTAATTAATTTTAGGAATAATATTTTACAACTTTTGCTATCCTTGCAAGTGTATGTAAATTTCGGTATTTTAAAAACTTGGCTTTTCTCACTCTTTTTTTCTGTGGCCTTTAATACGATCTTTATAGCACCTGGATTTTCTTGTTTCCAGTCGCCAATATAAATTTATTTCTTTTTTTGTACGAGTGTGTGAGTGAATGTGTGTGTGAGAGTGTGTGTTTGTGTGTGTGCTGATTATTTTGCGCTTATTATTTGGCTTATGCGATTTTTTTTCTTGCTGCTGTCGTTTCTTTTTTGTTTAATTTTCAATAAATGCTGCTGGTTTATTATTGTCGCTCTTGTTGTTGCTGCTGACTCTATTGTGTGTGTGTGTGTGTGTGTGTGTGTGTGTGTGTGTGTGTTTGGATCAGGCGATTACTCATTTGACTGCATGCACATAAATTTTATGCACTTTTTTGATTGCTTTATTTTTATTAATTGCTTTTTACAACATTTTGTTTGGCTTTTTGAGCATTACAAGTCGCATTTTAGTTGCATGATTTGCTCAAGGGAAAACGGCAGGCGGTATGCAGGGGTCGCTGGCAGGGATAAGAGGGGGCCTAAATCGCATGAGAGGGTGTCACTCGTTGTGTGTGCGTGTCGTGTGAGCTGATTGTGTCATTAGAATGAATGCGGATCGGACAGAGACAAAGCGAGCAAAGCCAAAATGCGGTCAAAGATATCAAATATGTTTCTATTATTTATCGAATATGGAATGGCCAACAAAGAGAACAATTCGATTATTTTATAATTGCAGTTACTTGTGAATCAATTTGAATACAATTTCTTTTTCACTCAATCAGGAAGATTTAGATTTGAATTCATTTAAATTTAAATTTGATGGAAAAAATGTTTATATAATAGAAAAAGAAAATATGGTTTAAAATTAATGATTCGAAAAAATATACAATTTTGATTTGTTTGCCTAAATTTGCTGCACATCATAATTTTATGGATCCGAAATTTGTAATTGCCTTTATTGCTTTTGTCAGCCTGAACCTACTCGAAAAGGGACAGCATTTCGGCCATAATTTAGCCCAATTTTACGAGCAACGACAACAATCGCCTTAGACTTAAAATTAAACAAAAATAAACTTGAAACTTGAGAGAAAAAAAAAACTGATTTAAGCTCGGTTCGGCTATCGACGGATCGGCGTCTTCAATGTTGTTTTCCTATTGGCATTGTTGCTGTTGTTCTTGTTGTTGTTGTTGCTGTTGGTTTCTGCTGATTCGCCAAGCAACTATGCGCCAGCAGGCACAGATCGAGCCCAGGCAAAGCCAATGCGAGCCCAAGCGAACTGAGCCAACGAGGACATGCGAAATTTTTTATTTATTGCTGACAATTGCACAAACTTTTTTGTGATCTCATTTTGTTGGTGTTGTTGTTGTTGTTGTCGCTGTTTTGTTTTTTGCTCAGTTTTTATGGTCATTAAAATTGGGACAAATATTTGACCGAGTGTTGCTGCCGCTGTTGTATTAAGTTTTCGGCATTTGTTTTTTATTTATTTACTCGTTTTTTGTTTTGTTTTTGTTATTGTTGTTTTGTTTTTGTTTTTGCGCACGACATGGCTTCAGCCTGCGGCTGCTTTATAACGTTTTGTAGCGTAAAATGTTTGACGCCAAGTTTGCCCTTGACGCTCGGCCTGAGTTGCAGGAATTGTCAAAGTTGTTGTAGTGGCAACATTTTGCGGCAAGCTCGCTGATTTCATGATTAGCCAGTCGGTGCCGCGACTAATTAATGATCGCCGCGCCGCTTGCATGCTAATTAAATGCAAACCAATTTAAGTATTCAACTAGAGATGCGCGCGTGACCATATTATTTGTCACGCAGAACCAAGCGAGACTATTTTCGTGTCAATGGCAAGAGTTTAGAATAGATTTTAGAGGAGTTAAATATAGTTTTCTGCGTGATTCGTAATATTGCACTACATTTTCGATTTCAAAAAGGCACTAACTTTTATAAATAATGCAAGAATCGAATTTGGTTTATAATACCCCATTTTTCTATTAAAAACGCAATTAATTTTGTTTTATTATCTCTTCAACTATGCACTTGATCGTTTTTATCCGCCCAGCTGATCTATTTCGATTGCGCTTCATTTAACCCCCTTAAGCACGACTCACGCAGTTGCTCTGATTAGAAAATTCTAATTGGAAATGTTTGCGTTTAGCGACTCACCGACTCGGTTTTGATGTTGAGCGCCAGCACATGCGACGAGCTGTTGGAGGAGACAGATGGCGGCGAAGCGGGCGTGGCACCGCCACATGGTGACTGCGCCGCAGCGGCCGCTGGCGAGCAGCGGCTGAGCAGCGGGCTGGCCTCGCGCAGGGGGCTGGCGAGGGCGACGCCGATGCCGATCGTGCCGCTTTGGGAGTAGGGCGAACCGGGCGACTTGTTGGCATTTGTGGAGCAATTGGAGGGCACTACGGCCGCGGTGGTACAGCTGGTCAAAGTGCTGGCTGACGAGCTGGACGAGCTGGATGAGCTGGAGGAGGAGGATGATGATGAGCTGCTGCTGCTGTTGGCATTGCTGTTGTTGTTATTGTTGCTACTGTTAATATTGTTGTTGCTGCTGCTGCTGCATATCAATGCTTGCATTTTGGTATTGTTGTTGTTGTTGTTATTGTTGCTGACGGCGCTGTTGTTGTTGTTGACACTAGCACCTGGCATGATGCTGCCATCGCAAAACTCTCGCTTTACAATGTTGCTGGCAGTGTTGTTGCTGCTGCCGTTGTTGTTGCTGTTGCTGCTGCTGTTATTGTTGTTATTGTTGTTGCTGCTGCTGCTGCCGGGCGTCGCTACAATAGCCGCCTCGCAGGGCAGCACCGTACCCAGCATCTTGTCGAGCTTATACTGTGACGTGGTGGATTCAGCGGCGCCGGCAGAGTCCTCGCAGCCCTCGGCCATGTCACTGACCCGCTCGCATTGTGTGCGCCGTCTGCAAGAAAGGTGAGCAAAGAAGTCAAGAGTTGCCTTTAATCAAACAGTTCAGCTTCAAAGGATCATCTTAACAGGTTGTCATCGTGTGGGTGTAAACAATAAATGAATGACTTGCATGAGTTATATTTCGTATATATGACAAAATTTAACGCTGTGCAGCAGGATTCGAGTTCCCCTTTGTCTGCTTTGTCAGCAACTATTCGGCATATTAGCTTATAGGTTTGATAGAACTAAATTATTTTCTATTTGTAATCATCTAATTAATAAAATCAATATGCTATTGCGCGAAATAAAGTGAAATTTGAAGTCTTACAGTAATATTTTAATTAGAATAATAGTTCTACATATAATTTCTACCTTAGCTAAGAATATAACCTGTTGCTTTATCCGTCTAAGACCTATTAACGGCTGGCTGAACCCTTGCTTAGCATTAATATAATAATAATATAATAATACTTGAAATATCTGGAAACAATAAAAAGAGCATTTATCAGCCTGAATTTTAAATATATCCCTGCCGGAATACAAGTGTCCTCATACAAAAACTTAACTTCTGACCTGTAGGAGCTTTTTTATATCGAAAAGATATAAAATTAATTTCGCAAGAGTATCTAATTTTCGGCACCTCGAGGGTATAATATTTGTGAAATTTCTTAATAGGTATGCCAATGTGTCTACGGAAGTTAATTGCCATTAAAATGCAGCTGGTTATGCGAACAACCCTATCGACGGGCATTTGGCTAAATGGTGACTGTACCTGTGCCTTTTGCCTGCTACGGCTCATAATTTAGAATTTACATTTATCGAATATATTTCGTGCACTTAAAACTCATGCCCAAGCGCATTAATTTCATTAATTATCCCTGTTGCCATCCGGTTGACCACAGCAACACAGCAAAAGCAACAAACAAAATAACAAAAGCCAAAAGCAGCGTCAGCGGCAAGGGGGAAGCGGAAAAGGCGGAGGCGGGCCTTTGGTGTGGGAAGCGTCGCACACATGCCGCATAATTTTGCAAATGCAAAACGTTGCCTCGAGTCCGAGTCCTGTGCATGTCCTTGCAAGCCACGACGACCTGCACTGGACAATGACTCCGCCGTGGAAGAAGGGGATTCGCAAAGTAGCTACAGCAGCGCAGTGTGGCTTCCAGCGGGTGGTTAGGGCTGCCCGCCGCCTGTCGTAATCGAAAATTTTACACCTACTCCGCATTATAATTTATATGCCTGGCGGGACGGGGTCCAGACTCTGAAAGGGAATGAGTCACGTCTGGCAAGAAAGTTTTTGTTATACATACATACATATGTTTCGAGCTATATAAATGCGAAAGTCTTTTGTGTATATAAGAGATCAGTGTATGTGCGAAACTTTTTTCATAAATCATGGAGGGATGTGCTTAAGACTTCAGGCCATGAGGAAATCTTATGAGAAATAGTCTCTAAATTTTATAAGACAAAACATAACTGATCAAAATAAAAATACAAATAACTACATTAATTAAAAAAAAATAAAAATATAAAAAAATACTTAAAAATAAATTCGACAAAATAAAAACTTAGTGAACTAATAAAAGAAAAAAATTAAAAATCTTTAAAAAAAAATAGGGAATATTTACATAATGTTAAAAGCTTCTGTTCTCGTACTTGCATTATTTGACAAGATTTCAAGAAGATTTCGACATCAAATAGATGTCTAGTTTAAGCCTTTTATGCTTCAATGGGTAAACTGCAAATTGACTGAGCCGAGTTAAGGCGCCTAAATGAAGGCAACCAGCAAAGTATGCCCAAATCATTTGCTTCCATACCTTGACATTTGTGTCCAACTCAGTCTCACGCACACACCCACAAAATGCGTGTTACTCGTATAGAGGCGCCTGGTCGAAAATCGAACACTAAATGCGAAAGTCGAGCTACGATTCTGGATGTGTTGTTCCTGTCTTCGGCTTCGGTACACAAAACGGGCGTTGATTTTAATGCATAATGCAAATGGATGTGCATGTGTATGCCACTGAGTCTGAGTGTGTGTGTGTTTGAGTTTCTGTTGTTGCAGTTGTTGTTGTTGTCGGCAACTATGCAGGCAACTCGCCTACAACTGTCTGCAGTTGTAATAATGCAAAGCCGCCATGACCAACGTCATCAACAACAACAGCAACTGCACTCAGAGAAGGAGGTCGAGTCGAAGCTGGGGTCAGAGTCGGGAGTCCGAGTCACAGACGACACTGGGCAGCCGGCAGCAGTCAACGAACGCACTTTTCCGGCCACGTCGCCGACGTCGTTGGTCATAATGAGCCACAAGCTGGGGAAGGTGGGCAGGCGGGATGGCGAGGACGATGCCTTGCAAGTTGTGTGCAGGACATGTAATGCCCGAGTCAGGGCAGCAGACGTTGTATTGTAGATTTTGGACAGGAAGTGGACAGCACGAGGAGCCGAAGCACAGGCCACTCGCATCGGCCAGAGAAGGAGTAATAATTAATTTTGTACATTGCATGCAAATGTCTGGGCCCTGGTCGTAACCAACTGCTGGTCTGGGCTAAGAGCCACCCACCCGGTTCGAGGCATGTGGCATATGCATAAGCAGCAAACAATGCAAAACAAAGCAACACACGAATGCACAGCAGCAGAAACAACACCAAAATAATTTCTACAGAGAGAGAAAAGGTATGGTAACTACTTAGGAGACATGCCAAGAATATAATTTGATAGGCTCAGTGTATGGGCACGTGCGAACGAGATGGCTGAGTTGAGGCTTAATGAGCAATTGTTGCTGCTGCACCTTGGCAACATGTTGTGAAAGTTAGTCGTAAATACGGAAAATTGCAGCGACAAAATATGCCAGCCAAATTAAGTACAATTTGCGCATATTAAAACTCTGTCTAAATTGCACAGGCGAGCAGCAACTTGCAGCATGCAACAGCGCTTCCTGCAGCAGCAGCAACAGCAGCAACTATGCTGCTGCAAATCTAATCAATAACCGACAAACTGGTAGAATTTCATGTAGCACACTAAATAGCACGATTAATTATCGCTATGGCCGGGCAGCTATAATTCAAATCAAGTGCTGGTATGTGTTTGTTGTTGTTTTTTTTTTTTTGTAAGCAGCAGCAACATGCAACATCTGCAACATGCGCTGGCCTATCGCACATAACGCATTACAAACCGGTCTAATTATACTCATTTTGTTGCCGCAACGCGCTTGCAACATGTTGCTGCTGTAAAATCTAGCTATAAATTGCAATCTCCATGCAACTTTCTATTGCTAAAAATTTATCATTTGAGACACTCGACCGGCCAATGTCTTGGCCAGCGTTTTGTCTTGCCCCATTCGAGAGCGGTCCGGAGCGGCAGTTCCTCGCCAATATTCAAATTAATAAAATCATCAATAATTTTGCATAGCTGCAACATGCTGAACATGTTGCTGCCACGGCTGCTGCTGCCACTTGTTGTAATTAATAGTCAAACTAAATTGTAGCACATTCTGCCATCCATTCGGAGGTATCGCTTCAAATGTGGCACAAAGCAATTTCTGATTGGAAAACTGCGTCCGGCTTGAGCCAAACTCCAATTTATGCCGCAGGCTATTAAATTGCCTTTTGATTTGTAATTAGCACAGAATGCACATTAAATGCCAAGCGAATGGCGACTTCTTTAAGCCTGCGTATCTGGCCGACGGCAGGGAAGGGGGCGGGGCGGCCTCGGTGCAACTTTTTGGCAGCCAAACTTTGCGAGTGTCGGCCTGAAAAATAATCAATAATGCGCCCCATGCCACAGGGTGGCCAGCACAACATTAAGTCATTCAGTTAAAATTATTTATGCAACATTTACTTACGCACACACACAGACAATAACACACACAAACACACACCCGAACACACGTGAGCTAAAAAGTTTTCTGGCTGAGTTGTTGTTGGCCATTGCATTGTTTTAGGGTTGTTGTTGTCGGGGATGTTCATGCACTGGCACGAGTGTGTGTGTGTGTGTATGTCTATTCGTCTGCATGTGTGTGGGTGTGTGAGTAAACGTGCAATTTTCTTAAAAATTACACACGATTACACATGAAATACAACCGTTAAGGTGGAACATTATGTAAAGTAGATAGAATGGTATGAGGGCGTAATGGGGGTATGGGGGGGAGCGATGGTAATGAAAGCACGAGCAGAGCTTGTAGTTTTCCAAATTGAGTCAGAGCCATAAAGTTTGGAGGGTGCACTGCTAAACGGATTACAAAGACTCAAGTGTGCGTTGGCTGAAAGCTATGCGATATAAGTAGATCCAATATGAGAAGCAAAATATATATTTAAGAGATGTTGGAAAATATTTAATTATAAATGTAAAGTAAAGAATTTCAAATCTTTAAGGTAAATCCAAATTGTTTAATTAAAATATTTTAGTTAGTTAAGCTTAGAAGACTCCATTAATGCATCTATATTTTTTGCGTACATCTAAATTTTTCGTCTCCAGCTCTTCAAAACTATGCGATGTGCTGCAAGAACTTTATATTAAAATCGATATTTACATATACTTTATACCTATATATACTATGTAAGTAGGGGCTGATTCTATATACATTTCCAAAAAACTTGCTTACCCTACACTTACTTTTACGTTTGATTGATATTGCTTCTTGAAGCAATCTTAAATCAATGTTATTGATAATTTAAACCATTTTAATTTTTATAAATATATATATATATATATATATATATATATATATATATATATATATATGTGGAGCATCGATTTCAGGGACCCCAAAAAGTGGGGGTTTTCTCTTTGGGGAATCATGATGGAACTTCTAAATTAACCTCTGGGAAATTTTAACGGTCTTAGAAGCATAGCCTCGTGACTTATGAGAAATTTTATATACAACCATTATTTTGGGTACACACCATGTAACGTGTTTTACGAGGACTCAGTTCCCGAAATACTCTCAGTATATAACATAAAAATTTTCCGTATAATGAACTTTATATATAAGGTCAGTTTTAGGAACAAAAACGCAGGGTTGCCATATGCAGACCTTTTTGCATAAGCAACGTGTATTATAAGGACACAGGAACGATGAGATTTGGTCCAGTTCACACTTCAATTTAGTAAATAACAGTCAAATAGCTGTCCCCAAAAACATACTGATTTTATATAAATATAGAGACTCATATATAGAGGTTATGAGGACTAGGGAACAGTGAATTTCGATAAAACTCACTAAACTAAATAAATATAACGCTAAACCACGTAAGACTCAGCAATATTTTATTAAATTTATACATTTTAAATTTAGTGGCAGACTGGCTTAATTGAAATTAAGAGTCAAATTTATTTTGAATGTAGTTTTGGATCACTTTAGGTTAAAGTAAAATTAATAATGTGAATTAACATAAATGACGTTATTAAATACATGCATTTAAAATGAATTTTTTTTTAATTCCAAAATTTTTTAACATAAATTAATATTAATATACGAAAAAGTATAATCCACTTATTTTAAATATGGTCAACATATTTATTATTTAATCTATTTGCGGAGTTCCTTGATTTAGCCTTGCGCTGATTATCTATCCATGTTTTTACTTGCGCCGGTGTCCTACATTTTAGATATGTAGAATTATTTATAACTGTGTTGCATTGATTAAGTGACGGCAATCCTTTAAGCGACAACAGGTCGCCAAAAGCCTGGTATATTTCTTCACGCTCTTCATTCGACCACCGGTTTCTTATCGTTTTTCCAAATGATGATCCTGTTAAATAATAGAGTTTAATACAATTTAGTGTGAAAAAGAATAACGTTTTAGTAATATAGAAAAATATTAAAAACTTTGCAGTCGGTTGCAACCGTCGCAATACTCAATCATAGACCAATAACAGATTAATACAGCCTACCAGAACAATTTATTAGGTGATATCAATTTTAAACATTCGCCACGCACCCAGTCAATCGTAGGCAAACTAATTTTTATCGATCTTCAGAGTAGTCCATCAATAGTATTCATGAAAAAGTTAGTCAAGCTCTAAGATTCTGTAAGATTTGCGATTGTGCAATTTAAAACGATTTTTAGGATTTACAACGCCCCCAGTGGTCGTCATTATATAATTGTAGCACTTTACCTATCGTGGATATATACGTGTATATATTTCAAGCCCAAAGTTTCTAACTTCAATGGGCCCGCAAAATAAGCACGATATATTTTTTCACTTTGCGAATGAGGATAAATAGGACAGACTAATCGCAATGCATGTAAGCACGTGACAAAAATATGTAGGTTGCAATTCAATACTCACTACTTGGACGCTTTCCTTTTGCATTGGATTTTTCTACAATTTCATCATCGGAAATATTAAATTCGCTTTCTGATCGCTGTTCAGAATAATCTGATTCCGAATCCTCTAAAGGATCATCTGCAAAATACATTTTAAGTATAATGTAAAAACATTGACAATAGGGCTTATTGGATAAGTAATTATTAGATAAGTTAAAATATTATATTCTACACAATAACTACACTTAGTATCACTCACAACCTTGATGAATATATTTACTCACTTTCTTTTAACTGATCAAGGGCTACTGTGTTTTCATCCTCAACATTATTTCCAAGAGCTGCCATAAGCATCTGGGATACTTCGGCAATCTCCGCTACTGTTACAGGGATTCTGTAGATTTCTTTGTGTATATCTTTATGATGACCCATAAAATTGGCAAGCCTATCAATTTGGACATCTTCGACGTTAAGCATCGATGTATAGGTAGCTAAATGCTTTCGAAGCATCGTTCCCCTTAAGGCCCCTGGGCAGCGAGCCCCACACTCCAGGGCAAATCTTTTTAGAATGGGGCAAGCCCGTACATACTGCTTTGCTAAAGGCTTGGCGTTAGGCACGCTAAATATGTAATCATTATTTTTCTTAACACCAGCTCTTTTACGATATTTAAGAATAGTTTCAATACAATACTTGTCAAACGGTGTGAGCAGCACTGGCACAGTTCGATTTAGTTTTCCACGGATAGTCAACCTTGTGTATTTTTGAGCAATTTCTCTAGTTTCTTTCGTGAGACGGTCGAAGTTTTCTTTATCCACATTTTCATCGATGGCGTGGCCTGTTAGATAGTTCTCAATTGTTAGTCTTTCAATTTCACCAGCTCTACGGCGGTTAAAAATTTGAAGGCCAATTAGTGTGCTTTGTATTAACGATGTCCATGACAAAAAATCAAACTTAATTTTCAGCACACTAAGAGAATTTTCAGACTTTTTTATCACATAATCAAAAAGTTTTTTGATGTCTTCTTTACATGGTAAGATAGTTGGTAGAGCTCTCTTTTTCTTTGACTGATCTTCTATAGCTTTTTTGTTTATAAAAAGAGGGATTTCGGTTTCCCATAGAACAAGAAAATCTTTAATTATTTTTTTTTTTCATGATTTTGTGTTTTTATGCAATGAGTCCATAATATTTTTGCGCACTTTTTAATTAAAGTTGTAAGGTTCGTTGCGACTGAAGGTGTTTTAAAAAACAACAAAGAAGAGTCCCACTGAGCCACTTTTCTGATACAAGATATCATTAAATCCAAATGTTTGGGATTAATGGCGTCTTTAAGTTCCTGTATCTCATTGGGTTCAGATTTTTTTATTTCACATAATAGTCTGCTTAGCAATCTCATGTTTGCTCTGATCATATCGTACTGAAGTTCGCCGTGCTTCATAGATTCTGCGTTTGCGAATAAAACAATCAATTCATCATATATCAGATTCCGAGAAATTGGATCATCATTTAAAACAGGCATTATTTTTGTGCGCACAACGTCGTTTGCACTTTTATGCATAAAGCCGGTTTTGGAGCGACCTTGTTTAAGCAAGTCACGAGTTCCTTTCTTATGATCGCTGCCTTTGCAATTATTAATATGACTTCGTATTGTGCTTTTGGGAAAAAATCCAGAACATCCCTTGCAACATATGAAATCAACAACTTCATTTTTAGAATTAACTCGCTTTTGACGGGGCACGATTAGAGTTCCATTATTTAACGATGCATCGATATTATGGATATAATCACCATTTTTTCTAATTTCATCAATAAGTAATCTCCGAGTTTTGTCATTTTTCGGCAGGCATATGAATTTTTGTACTTGCGGCTCATTTTTATGAACAAGCTGCAAGTGACGAGCGAATTTTGTTTGCAACTTATTGCAAAATAAGCAAAAATGTTTCTTACAATTTTTTTGGGTTTTCGCAGTTTGAATAATCAAATCCCTGACATCACTTAGTGGAGTTTCAGTTGTGTAAGTAAAAACTTGTTTATTGGTTGAATTATTTAAAATGCTGGACTGGTTAGTTATATCCGGAGTATAACTGGAATCGAATCCATGAGTGGAATCTGGACAGTTAGTATTAAGCGATTGAAATGTATCATTTATCGTTGAATGATTTTGATTTTTTGCCGATGAATCTAGCCTATCATAGCCAAATTCGTTAAGTAGTTCCAAAGATCTTCTATTAGTCGATGAATTTTTAGTTGTATTGATAAATTCTTCGGATGCATCTATTTGAATATATTTAATAATAAATATATAACGAGGAATCCATATTAATTATTACTGGACATAATTCAATATTTTAAGTAAATATTTCGTATCTAATATAGTAGCACCAGGAGCTGTGCCTATATACATATTTAAGAACATTTATTTTACTTAACTTTCAGACCTGTAAGGATGTGATAGTATGACATAGTGTATACCTCCACTTCACTTGCAGTTAATTAATCATTCGGATGTGTCTCTATTACATCTTATATTTTAATGTATACAATTATTTTTATATTACGTTAAGCAGAATGAACGTTATTAAAAAATGTATATCTGTACTGATCATGATAAGCATTTTATTTATATATAGATAAATATTTATATTTTTCATTACCTTTACTAGAAACATATTAATATGAGACGAGAACAAGACAGCTGATAGGAACACAAACTAGCTGGAACGAACACGAATCAGTTAACAAACTATAAATTGGGTGATGTCAAGTATATAAAGTTAGCATTAGTAAATAAATATTAAAATTAGCAAAAAACGGTTTAGATATGTCGGGAGGCATATAGCTTAAAAGAGAATATACTAATCCAAGTAACGCAATGACGGATTGTTTCTTTGATATAGTAATTTTATGATAAGTTAATCAGATCTTACCAATATGAAAAATTTTTAATTCATAACATATAAGGTATTGAATCTTTTAATGTATATCTTCAGATTCTGGCTTTGAAACTGTGCTAATCAAAATTATACACATTTAACGCTTAAAATTGTGAAGGATTGCATTTATTTGCTGTGTCACTATTTGACTTATCTTTAAAAGTCAAATTTAACATTAGAATTTTAAACGGACGTTAATATTGCAAGTACTGGATTTATCTTCATTCGTTGCTGATTCACTTTCATTTAATTTAGTGCCTGCTTCTAGTGTCTATAAATATTTTAGGTATAAGGGAAAGTTTCCTTTCATTTTTGTTTCATAATTTTGTGTTTAATTGCAATGAGTCCATAATATTTTTGCTTACTCTTTTATTAAAGTTGTAAGGTTCGTTGCGACTGAAGGTGTTTTTAAAAAAAACTTCGAAGAACTGAGCAACTTTTCTGATACAAGATATTAAATCCAAATGTTTGGGATAAATGGCGTCTTTAAGTTCCTATATCTCATTGGAATCCGATTTTTTATTTCATGTAATAGTCTGCTTATCAATTTCATTTTTGCTCTGATCATATCGTACTGAAGGTCGCCGTGCTTCATAGAGTCTACGTTTGCAAATAAAATAACGTCACTTGCACTTTTATGCATTGGGCAGGTTTTAGATCGACCTTGTTTAAGCAAGTCACGAGTTCGTTTTTTATGTTCGCTGCCGTTGCAATTATTTATGACTCCGCATTGTGGTTTTGGGGAAAAATCCAGAACATCCCTTGCAACATTTGACAAAATATTAGTCTTTAGAGTTAACTGGCTTTTGACAGGGCATGATTAGAGTTTCGTTATTTAATTATGCATCGATATTATCGATTTTATCGCTATTTTTCCAAATCTCAATAATAAGTTATCTGCTAATTATATCATTTTTCAAGGGTCATAAAAATGTTTTTACTTGCAGCTAATTATTATGTACGAACTGCAAGTGACGAGCTAATTTTGTTTGTAATTTATTACAGAAAAAGCAAAAATAAAAGTTACAATTTTTTGGGTTTTCGCAGTTGGAATAATCAAATCCCTTACATCACTTAGTGGAGTTACAGTTGTGTACGTTGAACCTTTTTTGTGTTGGAACACTTTATATAGTGCTGGACTTACTTATATCCGCAGTATAGTTGGAATCAACTACTTGGGTGGAACGTAGATAATTAGTACCAAGCGATTGATATGTATAGAATGCTTTTGCTTTTTTGATGGTGAGACTGGCCAACAAGAGGCCAGGCAAGGGATAAGTATTTTATTTATACATTTATTTCTTTTACATATTAATATAAGACGGACACAAGACAGCTGAATCAAACACATAATAGCTGGAGCAAACACAAAACAGGTAAGAATCCATAAGGTGAGTATTCTCAAGTATATAAAGTTAGCTTTAGTTAAAATATACAAATATATATAAATAATATAAATAATATATAATAAGGATGTACGTCAGAAGGCATATGGCGTACAAGAGAATATTCTAATTTAAGAAATGTAATGACAAATTGTGTATATTATATAGTATTTTTATGATAATTTCCTCAGATGTTGCCAATATGATTAACTCATAATACAATTTAAGACTGAACACTCAATAATAAATATATCACAATATATAACTCTGCCAGAAATTTTATGCAAATGATTTTTTATTTAGTCCTATTGGGCTTAATTTACTTATTTGCATACATACCGAAAGCTTCAAATTGGCCCGGGTTGCACTTATTTGTTGTGTCACTTTCTAAATTAAAGTCTGCTACTGGCGCGCCTTTAAAAGACAATGTTAATTAATTAATTTTAATATGACGTTAGTGTTTTACTTACTGGATTTATCTTCGTTAGTTGTTGATTCACTTTCACTGAACTTAGTGGCTGCTTCTAGTAATTCTATAAATATTTTATGTATTATTAATTTAAAAGTAACAAAATTGTTATATATGTACACACCATTATTAAGTTTCTGACATTGCTTCTCCAATATTTCTCGATCTTCTAAAGAAATATAAGAACATATACATACAAATACATATAATTATTGAAGGGAGAAATGTCAAGCCCAACTTACCATTCGAATCAATAATTTCCGCTTCAAAACTGCCTTTGCTGAATTTTGCAATGCAAATTTTACACCCTTCGTCTATTTTAATTTTTTTTTTTGGCAATACATAATATTGCTCGCACTTAATTAAGAAATACATCCTCTCGCACGCTTTCCAGAAATTTAATGGCGCCAAGTTTTCGAGCTACGCGACGAGTCAACACACGACAAGTCAAGTCATTTCTGTAAATATACTTTTAAGGCAGCTCTGCACTATCAAATTGAATACTCGAAACGCGTTCATTTTGCTCGTTTAATGGTAATCGATATTTATGCAATTAAAATAAGAGTAAAATAAGATGTGAGAAATATATTTGATTGATGATGGATGGTGATCACGAAAGCGGTCATAAAGAATAACTGCTAGCGGAAATAACTGTTTTAATTGGGAAAAAAATTAAGCCCATTTTTTGTTAATAGATTCTTATTTTCATGCTACTATCGATATCTTACTTACATGTGAAGCAAGGTTTGTATTACGTCATAATACAAATAGAAAATACATTTTACTCTTCATGCATTATTATTAAACATTTCATGTTGCTTAATTAAACTAAGTTAATAATAATGCTTATAAATATTAAATAATTATTTCACTAAATTACCTATAGATGCCCGATTAATTGTAAGCATTTTTAACTAAAGACTCTAACTTAAAAATACGTTTTACATATATGGGCCTTGTACGTGATTTGAGTTAATAAAAAAACCAAGCTTATAAATAAAAAATTTGTTTAATTTTTTTATACTAAAATCACGTACAAATATATTTATAACAAAATTTTATTAGGTAAGAGTCGATAGTTAAATTTTCTTACGATAACTTGACTTTGGTCAAGATATCTTGAAAAAAAAAAATTATTTTTTCTTACAACTTAATTATCGACCAATCGTTCCTCTAGCAATTATACGTTAAAATGGTCCGATGTTGACATGATTTTGCGTATATATGAGGAGTATAGTATAACTAATAAGTGCCGAGTTTGGTCAAGATATTTTAAAATACGAAAAAATTTGTCATACAACAACTTAGTTTCGACCGATCGTCCCCATGGCTGCTATATGTTAAAATGTTCCTATGTTAACATGATTTTGAGGAGGAGTTAGTCAAACTAATAGGTGCCGAGTTTTGTCAAGATATCTTGAACAACAAAAATGTTTTCCATACAACAACGTAATTTTCGACCGATATTTCCTATGGTGTGTAACAGGCAGAAGGAAGCATCTCCGAGCCTATAAAGTATATATATTCTTGATCAGCATCAATAGCCGAGTCGATCTAGCCATGCCCGTCTGTCTGTTCGTCCGTCCGTATGTATGAACGCAAGGATCTCAGAACCTGTAAGAGCTAGAGATTTGAAATTTTTTGCTGTTGGACCTCCTAGGTCCCGCGCAGATCGAGTTTGTTTCCGATATTCAATAACATGCCGCGTTTCCATGTAATCGATAAAAATCGATATCGAAGTCTGATTTTTTGAGAAAATTGGGCAAATAATAAGAGCTATAGTCCCCAAATTGACTCGTAGCTTGCAGAATAGAATGTATATATCAAGTATCTTTTCGTTTTATATATATCACCCCCTCCCCTTTACTGTGTCGAAAGAAGATGGTTTAGGGTATTCCCTAGTCGGGAGCTTCCGACTAGAGCCTCTTACTTGTTTTAACATATGTTCTGCGTGCATAAGAAAGAGGAACTTTTGCAAAGTTTCATAAAAATAGTTTCAAAACGGAAAGACTAGTTCTCATAGAAACAGACAGACGAACAGGCGGACATGGCAATATCGACTGGGCTGTTGATACTGATCAAGAATATATATACTTTATGGGGTCGGAGATGTCTTCTTCTATGCGTTACATATTTCACGACAAAATTATAATACCCTCTTCAAGGGTATAACAAGGCCTACACATAAAATATTTGTTTTATTTTTCAATAAACTCAGAATACATAAAATGCCCAAATATATTTAAAATATATTTTATTGAGTCTTTAGGTAAATTTTCTTACAATTAATCGAGCATATATCGGTAATTTAGACAAACATGTATTTTATAAATATAAGCATTATTATTAACTTTGTTTAATTAAGCAACATTATAACATATAATTGCTAGAGGAACGATTGGTCGATAATTAAGTTGTAAGAAAAAATAATTTTTTTTTTCAAGATATCTTGACCAAAGTCAAGTTATCGTAAGAAAATTTAACTATCGACTCTTACCTAATAAAATTTTGTTATAAATATATTTGTACGTGATTTTAGTATAAAAAAATAAAACAAATTTTTTATTTATAAGCTTGGTTTTTTTATTAACTCAAATCACGTACAAGGCCCATATATGTAAAACGTATTTTTAAGTTAGAGTCTTTAGTTAAAAATGCTTACAATTAATCGGGCATCTATAGGTAATTTTTATTATTAACTTAGTTTAATTAAGCAACATGAAATGTTTAATAATAATGCATGAAGAGTAAAATGTATTTTCTATTTGTATTATGACGTAATACAAACCTTGCTTCACATGTAAGTAAGATATCGATAGTAGCATGAAAATAAGAATCTATTAACAAAAAAAGGGCTTAATTTTTTTCCCAATTAAAACAGTTATTTCCGCTAGCAGTTATTCTTTATGACCGCTTTCGTGATCACCATCCATCATCAATCAAATATATTTCTCACATCTTATTTTACTCTTATTTTAATTGCATAAATATCGATTACCATTAAACGAGCAAAATGAACGCGTTTCGAGTATTCAATTTGATAGTGCAGAGCTGCCTTAAAAGTATATTTACAGAAATGACTTGACTTGTCGTGTGTTGACTCGTCGCGTAGCTCGAAAACTTGGCGCCATTAAATTTCTGGAAAGCGTGCGAGAGGATGTATTTCTTAATTAAGTGCGAGCAATATTATGTATTGCCAAAAAAAAAAATTAAAATAGACGAAGGGTGTAAAATTTGCATTGCAAAATTCAGCAAAGGCAGTTTTGAAGCGGAAATTATTGATTCGAATGGTAAGTTGGGCTTGACATTTCTCCCTTCAATAATTATATGTATTTGTATGTATATGTTCTTATATTTCTTTAGAAGATCGAGAAATATTGGAGAAGCAATGTCAGAAACTTAATAATGGTGTGTACATATATAACAATTTTGTTACTTTTAAATTAATAATACATAAAATATTTATAGAATTACTAGAAGCAGCCACTAAGTTCAGTGAAAGTGAATCAACAACTAACGAAGATAAATCCAGTAAGTAAAACACTAACGTCATATTAAAATTAATTAATTAACATTGTCTTTTAAAGGCGCGCCAGTAGCAGACTTTAATTTAGAAAGTGACACAACAAATAAGTGCAACCCGGGCCAATTTGAAGCTTTCGGTATGTATGCAAATAAGTAAATTAAGCCCAATAGGACTAAATAAAAAATCATTTGCATAAAATTTCTGGCAGAGTTATATATTGTGATATATTTATTATTGAGTGTTCAGTCTTAAATTGTATTATGAGTTAATCATATTGGCAACATCTGAGGAAATTATCATAAAAATACTATATAATATACACAATTTGTCATTACATTTCTTAAATTAGAATATTCTCTTGTACGCCATATGCCTTCTGACGTACATCCTTATTATATATTATTTATATTATTTATATATATTTGTATATTTTAACTAAAGCTAACTTTATATACTTGAGAATACTCACCTTATGGATTCTTACCTGTTTTGTGTTTGCTCCAGCTATTATGTGTTTGATTCAGCTGTCTTGTGTCCGTCTTATATTAATATGTAAAAGAAATAAATGTATAAATAAAATACTTATCCCTTGCCTGGCCTCTTGTTGGCCAGTCTCACCATCAAAAAAGCAAAAGCATTCTATACATATCAATCGCTTGGTACTAATTATCTACGTTCCACCCAAGTAGTTGATTCCAACTATACTGCGGATATAAGTAAGTCCAGCACTATATAAAGTGTTCCAACACAAAAAAGGTTCAACGTACACAACTGTAACTCCACTAAGTGATGTAAGGGATTTGATTATTCCAACTGCGAAAACCCAAAAAATTGTAACTTTTATTTTTGCTTTTTCTGTAATAAATTACAAACAAAATTAGCTCGTCACTTGCAGTTCGTACATAATAATTAGCTGCAAGTAAAAACATTTTTATGACCCTTGAAAAATGATATAATTAGCAGATAACTTATTATTGAGATTTGGAAAAATAGCGATAAAATCGATAATATCGATGCATAATTAAATAACGAAACTCTAATCATGCCCTGTCAAAAGCCAGTTAACTCTAAAGACTAATATTTTGTCAAATGTTGCAAGGGATGTTCTGGATTTTTCCCCAAAACCACAATGCGGAGTCATAAATAATTGCAACGGCAGCGAACATAAAAAACGAACTCGTGACTTGCTTAAACAAGGTCGATCTAAAACCTGCCCAATGCATAAAAGTGCAAGTGACGTTATTTTATTTGCAAACGTAGACTCTATGAAGCACGGCGACCTTCAGTACGATATGATCAGAGCAAAAATGAAATTGATAAGCAGACTATTACATGAAATAAAAAATCGGATTCCAATGAGATATAGGAACTTAAAGACGCCATTTATCCCAAACATTTGGATTTAATATCTTGTATCAGAAAAGTTGCTCAGTTCTTCGAAGTTTTTTTTAAAAACACCTTCAGTCGCAACGAACCTTACAACTTTAATAAAAGAGTAAGCAAAAATATTATGGACTCATTGCAATTAAACACAAAATTATGAAACAAAAATGAAAGGAAACTTTCCCTTATACCTAAAATATTTATAGACACTAGAAGCAGGCACTAAATTAAATGAAAGTGAATCAGCAACGAATGAAGATAAATCCAGTACTTGCAATATTAATGTCCGTTTAAAATTCTAATGTTAAATTTGACTTTTAAAGATAAGTCAAATAGTGACACAGCAAATAAATGCAATCCTTCACAATTTTAAGCGTTAAATGTGTATAATTTTGATTAGCACAGTTTCAAAGCCAGAATCTGAAGATATACATTAAAAGATTCAATACCTTATATGTTATGAATTAAAAATTTTTCATATTGGTAAGATCTGATTAACTTATCATAAAATTACTATATCAAAGAAACAATCCGTCATTGCGTTACTTGGATTAGTATATTCTCTTTTAAGCTATATGCCTCCCGACATATCTAAACCGTTTTTTTGCTAATTTTAATATTTATTTACTAATGCTAACTTTATATACTTGACATCACCCAATTTATAGTTTGTTAACTGATTCGTGTTCGTTCCAGCTAGTTTGTGTTCCTATCAGCTGTCTTGTTCTCGTCTCATATTAATATGTTTCTAGTAAAGGTAATGAAAAATATAAATATTTATCTATATATAAATAAAATGCTTATCATGATCAGTACAGATATACATTTTTTAATAACGTTCATTCTGCTTAACGTAATATAAAAATAATTGTATACATTAAAATATAAGATGTAATAGAGACACATCCGAATGATTAATTAACTGCAAGTGAAGTGGAGGTATACACTATGTCATACTATCACATCCTTACAGGTCTGAAAGTTAAGTAAAATAAATGTTCTTAAATATGTATATAGGCACAGCTCCTGGTGCTACTATATTAGATACGAAATATTTACTTAAAATATTGAATTATGTCCAGTAATAATTAATATGGATTCCTCGTTATATATTTATTATTAAATATATTCAAATAGATGCATCCGAAGAATTTATCAATACAACTAAAAATTCATCGACTAATAGAAGATCTTTGGAACTACTTAACGAATTTGGCTATGATAGGCTAGATTCATCGGCAAAAAATCAAAATCATTCAACGATAAATGATACATTTCAATCGCTTAATACTAACTGTCCAGATTCCACTCATGGATTCGATTCCAGTTATACTCCGGATATAACTAACCAGTCCAGCATTTTAAATAATTCAACCAATAAACAAGTTTTTACTTACACAACTGAAACTCCACTAAGTGATGTCAGGGATTTGATTATTCAAACTGCGAAAACCCAAAAAAATTGTAAGAAACATTTTTGCTTATTTTGCAATAAGTTGCAAACAAAATTCGCTCGTCACTTGCAGCTTGTTCATAAAAATGAGCCGCAAGTACAAAAATTCATATGCCTGCCGAAAAATGACAAAACTCGGAGATTACTTATTGATGAAATTAGAAAAAATGGTGATTATATCCATAATATCGATGCATCGTTAAATAATGGAACTCTAATCGTGCCCCGTCAAAAGCGAGTTAATTCTAAAAATGAAGTTGTTGATTTCATATGTTGCAAGGGATGTTCTGGATTTTTTCCCAAAAGCACAATACGAAGTCATATTAATAATTGCAAAGGCAGCGATCATAAGAAAGGAACTCGTGACTTGCTTAAACAAGGTCGCTCCAAAACCGGCTTTATGCATAAAAGTGCAAACGACGTTGTGCGCACAAAAATAATGCCTGTTTTAAATGATGATCCAATTTCTCGGAATCTGATATATGATGAATTGATTGTTTTATTCGCAAACGCAGAATCTATGAAGCACGGCGAACTTCAGTACGATATGATCAGAGCAAACATGAGATTGCTAAGCAGACTATTATGTGAAATAAAAAAATCTGAACCCAATGAGATACAGGAACTTAAAGACGCCATTAATCCCAAACATTTGGATTTAATGATATCTTGTATCAGAAAAGTGGCTCAGTGGGACTCTTCTTTGTTGTTTTTTAAAACACCTTCAGTCGCAACGAACCTTACAACTTTAATTAAAAAGTGCGCAAAAATATTATGGACTCATTGCATAAAAACACAAAATCATGAAAAAAAAAAAATAATTAAAGATTTTCTTGTTCTATGGGAAACCGAAATCCCTCTTTTTATAAACAAAAAAGCTATAGAAGATCAGTCAAAGAAAAAGAGAGCTCTACCAACTATCTTACCATGTAAAGAAGACATCAAAAAACTTTTTGATTATGTGATAAAAAAGTCTGAAAATTCTCTTAGTGTGCTGAAAATTAAGTTTGATTTTTTGTCATGGACATCGTTAATACAAAGCACACTAATTGGCCTTCAAATTTTTAACCGCCGTAGAGCTGGTGAAATTGAAAGACTAACAATTGAGAACTATCTAACAGGCCACGCCATCGATGAAAATGTGGATAAAGAAAACTTCGACCGTCTCACGAAAGAAACTAGAGAAATTGCTCAAAAATACACAAGGTTGACTATCCGTGGAAAACTAAATCGAACTGTGCCAGTGCTGCTCACACCGTTTGACAAGTATTGTATTGAAACTATTCTTAAATATCGTAAAAGAGCTGGTGTTAAGAAAAATAATGATTACATATTTAGCGTGCCTAACGCCAAGCCTTTAGCAAAGCAGTATGTACGGGCTTGCCCCATTCTAAAAAGATTTGCCCTGGAGTGTGGGGCTCGCTGCCCAGGGGCCTTAAGGGGAACGATGCTTCGAAAGCATTTAGCTACCTATACATCGATGCTTAACGTCGAAGATGTCCAAATTGATAGGCTTGCCAATTTTATGGGTCATCATAAAGATATACACAAAGAAATCTACAGAATCCCTGTAACAGTAGCGGAGATTGCCGAAGTATCCCAGATGCTTATGGCAGCTCTTGGAAATAATGTTGAGGATGAAAACACAGTAGCCCTTGATCAGTTAAAAGAAAGTGAGTAAATATATTCATCAAGGTTGTGAGTGATACTAAGTGTAGTTATTGTGTAGAATATAATATTTTAACTTATCTAATAATTACTTATCCAATAAGCCCTATTGTCAATGTTTTTACATTATACTTAAAATGTATTTTGCAGATGATCCTTTAGAGGATTCGGAATCAGATTATTCTGAACAGCGATCAGAAAGCGAATTTAATATTTCCGATGATGAAATTGTAGAAAAATCCAATGCAAAAGGAAAGCGTCCAAGTAGTGAGTATTGAATTGCAACCTACATATTTTTGTCACGTGCTTACATGCATTGCGATTAGTCTGTCCTATTTATCCTCATTCGCAAAGTGAAAAAATATATCGTGCTTATTTTGCGGGCCCATTGAAGTTAGAAACTTTGGGCTTGAAATATATACACGTATATATCCACGATAGGTAAAGTGCTACAATTATATAATGACGACCACTGGGGGCGTTGTAAATCCTAAAAATCGTTTTAAATTGCACAATCGCAAATCTTACAGAATCTTAGAGCTTGACTAACTTTTTCATGAATACTATTGATGGACTACTCTGAAGATCGATAAAAATTAGTTTGCCTACGATTGACTGGGTGCGTGGCGAATGTTTAAAATTGATATCACCTAATAAATTGTTCTGGTAGGCTGTATTAATCTGTTATTGGTCTATGATTGAGTATTGCGACGGTTGCAACCGACTGCAAAGTTTTTAATATTTTTCTATATTACTAAAACGTTATTCTTTTTCACACTAAATTGTATTAAACTCTATTATTTAACAGGATCATCATTTGGAAAAACGATAAGAAACCGGTGGTCGAATGAAGAGCGTGAAGAAATATACCAGGCTTTTGGCGACCTGTTGTCGCTTAAAGGATTGCCGTCACTTAATCAATGCAACACAGTTATAAATAATTCTACATATCTAAAATGTAGGACACCGGCGCAAGTAAAAACATGGATAGATAATCAGCGCAAGGCTAAATCAAGGAACTCCGCAAATAGATTAAATAATAAATATGTTGACCATATTTAAAATAAGTGGATTATACTTTTTCGTATATTAATATTAATTTATGTTAAAAAATTTTGGAATTAAAAAAAAATTCATTTTAAATGCATGTATTTAATAACGTCATTTATGTTAATTCACATTATTAATTTTACTTTAACCTAAAGTGATCCAAAACTACATTCAAAATAAATTTGACTCTTAATTTCAATTAAGCCAGTCTGCCACTAAATTTAAAATGTATAAATTTAATAAAATATTGCTGAGTCTTACGTGGTTTAGCGTTATATTTATTTAGTTTAGTGAGTTTTATCGAAATTCACTGTTCCCTAGTCCTCATAACCTCTATATATGAGTCTCTATATTTATATAAAATCAGTATGTTTTTGGGGACAGCTATTTGACTGTTATTTACTAAATTGAAGTGTGAACTGGACCAAATCTCATCGTTCCTGTGTCCTTATAATACACGTTGCTTATGCAAAAAGGTCTGCATATGGCAACCCTGCGTTTTTGTTCCTAAAACTGACCTTATATATAAAGTTCATTATACGGAAAATTTTTATGTTATATACTGAGAGTATTTCGGGAACTGAGTCCTCGTAAAACACGTTACATGGTGTGTACCCAAAATAATGGTTGTATATAAAATTTCTCATAAGTCACGAGGCTATGCTTCTAAGACCGTTAAAATTTCCCAGAGGTTAATTTAGAAGTTCCATCATGATTCCCCAAAGAGAAAACCCCCACTTTTTGGGGTCCCTGAAATCGATGCTCCACATATATATATATATATATATATATATATATATATATATATATATATATACATAAATACATGCACAGCTATGTATGCGCCTGTGATGGCAACTAAACGCAAATCCTTGTTGTTTCCCGCAAATTTATCACAGACAAATCTGTCAACACAACAACAAACACAACAGACACAGTACAATGGCAGCATCAGCAATGGAACCGCAGCCCCAGTACCAGCAACTGGCACGGGAACAACTGCCACGACGCTGGTCACGCAACAACAGCAGCCACCCGCACCTCTGACAAATGGACACGCCATGGAGCAACTGCAGCAGCAACAGCAGCAGCAGCAGCTACCGCATACCCCACAGAATGTGCTCAGCATTGTGAGTTTGGCCAACACAGCAGCATCAGAAAAAAATTATAATAAAATAAACAGTCAAGAAAACAAAAAACTAAGGGACAACTCGAGAGCAATGCAAACAATTGAAATATACGTACGCCATGAGTTTGGTTTCGGTTTCATGCTTGCTCTGGGTTTCTGCAGCTTAAGTTTTATTTTTTGATGCCTTTGGAGCTGACCAGCTCCTTCATTAGGCAAACGTTGCTACTTAGTCATAGAAAACCCACGTTGTTGGTCCACATTCATTGCAGCTATCGCATTATCATTCCCAGCACATATTTTATATTGTTGTGCAGCGTAACAATTCTCCATAAATTCTCTGGCAAGGCGAATTTGTTGTCTAGTTTTAAATTTTTTAATTTTTACAATTGAGTTGATGAAAAAATCTTGGCAGCCTTCCAGCTAAATTATTATCATTAAAAAATTAAAACTTATATAGAATACTGGCAGTTAGATTTTACACTTTTATTTTGAAGTTTCGGTTGTTACATAAATATGATTATGTCCGACAAAACAAAGTATTTACTATTTAATCATAAGTTAGCTTGTGTACATAAAATATTCATAACTTAACACCAATGCTACTAACCAACTGAAGAACTTCAACCAGATGCCACAGAAAGTAAAAGTTAGAAAAATTCAACTCGCATAAGAAAATGCCAACACCTTTCGCATTCATGTTGAAGCATTTAGCTCAAATTCCTTTACCGTTGCCTTTTATATGTTATTCCTTTGATTTTGAGTGAAGGAAAAAGTTGATATACTCTGTTAATTAAGTGAGCAAAGTATTTAAGATTCGTTAGCTCAAAAATTCGGCTGTCAAATAAAAATTCTCCGGTTCGCAGTTTAAAGGTCACTAATTTGACATTCTGCCGAGCATAAAATCTTTCATGTTTAAACATGTTTTTTTTCAAGCCACTTTGAGCCCATGAACAGAGTATCCTGCAGTCGTTCTCGCTTGTCTCTTTTGCTGTTTCGTAATGTATGCAAAAATGTTTGATGCGGCATCAAAATGCGAGCGACCTTTTTGCTGGCGTCGCGTGCCTTACAAAGGCATTTTATAAACTAAAAAGCGTTAAATGTCATTTAGGGTAACCCAATCCCAATCCCAAGTTGTAATACCTGAACGCCCCCGTCCATTTTCAGGCCCGACCTACGTTATCGTTAGCCATTTATACGGCTAAAGTTTTTCACGCTATTTCACTTTACCCCACCAACCGCCATCTGATCCAAGGAAAATAATGAAAATGTGCTCTAAACATGCAATCGGAATCGTACAGAGAATACCCTGCTCTGATATGCATATGTGTTTACAAAAAGAATTTACTTAGATTTATGTGTCAACAATGCGCATTTAATACGAATGCCAAACGAAACCCAAAATTAAGTTGGCGTCATTTATATTGCCTACTTTATGGGGCGTGTGTGTTATGGGCGGTTCGAATTTATTTGCTATTGTTATTATTGCATTTGCCAGTGCATTTTGATCGTGTGCGTAAATTGACAATAATATGAAATTATTCAAACCCAGAGATAGAGAGAGAGTCAGAGACAGGGATGCGCCTGAGGCTGACTCTGTGGGATGTGCTTGGGCATAGCCTGGTCGGCTGACAACAATGCCAATAGACAACATGCCACTGTGCATATTCAGTTTTAATAATGCAAAAATACAAATGCAAACACATCCGCAGGGTCGCCGCTGGGATTTGGTTGCAGTAAGGGGAATTGCAGTACTTGCGCGACAGTTTTATTGCATAAGTCAACAAAAGTCTGTGCCACAAATGTGCCATTCCATGGGTTCGACAGTCTGTCCGCTTTTCTGTCGAACTGTGTGTGCTTTGTAACTTTTTTATTGGGTCACCCACACACACACAGACAGCTGCACTTTGCAGTGCATAACGTGTGTGTGTGTGTGACTGCCAGTCTACAAACCACTTGAAAATTGTATTTTCATTTCAATTGTTTATTTATTGCGGCACTTGTTCGCATTCGATTTTCAATGTGGCAGCTGCAGCAACCACAAAAACATCGACAAGTACGAACATTTCTATATTTCACCAATTTATAATAATGCATTTTTACTAAAGCATTTCAACAGTTACCAAAGCAGGTGTTAACAAATGTTTGCAATCGAATTAAAATTTTAAAATTAAATTGATGGGAATTAATAAATAAAGCACAAAAATACTGGGACTTTGTTGTATGGGCTGGGAAAAGTGAAAAGCTAATGTAATAATATGGTCAAGGTTATGAGCATAAAGGTTATAATTAAATGAATATTGGGCTAATAACTAAATATTTCTTTACCAATATTTCATTTATTATCTGTACTACAACATAGACTAGTAGAAAAAAGCCTGTGCCTAGTTCAGAAATTCCTTTTATACAGGTATACTTAATTCATAAATAGTAACAGACGGGCTCTAATTTAACTATATTTATCATATGTGATTAAATTGAAAAGTAAAATTCCACCCGTATTTAGATAACGTGTGGAAAACTGTTGAATGCAACTTTTGCATTTTTCATGCGATCCGTTTAATTTTCAAAGATCTTTGTGAGAATCCATTAGATAAATGATTTATTTTAAGAATATTCGAAATGCCTGGCGCAATTTACTAATTAATTTGTTCAATCTATTCTTTTTTCTCGTTTCTGCCACAGTCCACAGTATTGATTGCCAGTGAGGCAGCGGAGGCACAGCAGAACTCTGCGTTGCCACATGCTGGTGGTGGCGGTGGTGGTACCGGAGGTGGCGGCGGCGGCGGTGGCATGCCCAGCTCACCGCTCAGTAGCTCACCGTCCAGCGTTACAGTCGCCTCGACAGCAGCCACACTCAATGGCAACAGCAACAGCAATAGCATCCCCAACGATGGCAACGTATCAGGCAACACATCACCCATTGCTAGCGGCGAGCCGTTGCTGCAAACGCCACCAGCAGTACAGCAACAACAGCAACAACAGCAACAACAACAACAGCAGCAACAACAGCAGCAACAACAACTGCAACAACAACAGCAACAACAACAACAGCTCATTTTAAGCAGCAGTCCCACAGCAGCAACTTCAGTGACCGCCAGCTCCATAGCCTCGGGCACCTTGGCCGCAACGAGCAGCAGCATGTCCACAGGACTACTGCCCACCGCCGGACTGGATAGTAATGCCAATTGTGGTGTGCCCGCAAGCACTTCTCAGGTGATTGCGCATCTAAACGCAGTCAGTGGCATTATGACAGCGACCGTGCAGTCACCCAATGTGGTCACTAGTCTAAGCAGCGCTCTAGTCCCGGCACAGTCGGTCTCCTCATCGGTGGCTGCCGCCGTAGCCGCCGCTGCCTCGTTGGATGCCAAAAGTCAACCGAAACGCTTACACGTCTCCAATATACCGTTTCGCTTCCGGGATCCCGATCTGCGTGCCATGTTTGGGGTAGGTCCGCTGCAGCAGTCGAAACAATTTCTTATGCTAACCTACTTATTATTTGCCTGCAGCAATTTGGCAACATTTTGGACGTGGAAATCATCTTCAATGAACGTGGCAGCAAGGTAAGTTCCCATTATGTACCCTTTTCCTCTTGCACGATTCATTTAAATTATGCACAGGGCAAGCACTTGAGGGGCATACTCAAGTCAAGTGAACTCCTTTGTCCAGGGACGGCGACGTCATAACGTTGCCAGAACTACCTTGAATCATTGTGTTCCGGCTAAAAATATCACTTGGACGTATTTTTCCTGTTTAGCAACAGCAGTAACAAAAAACTAAAGCATAAAATCAGAATGTCCCTTGCAGTATTCTCCTGGCAACCGCCGTTCACTGATATAATTGCATAGTAACGGGCGCTGTTGCTATACGACACGAAAAATGTGCATAATTTAAGGCGCTGACGCATGTCCCAAGATGCTGAGCCCCGCATGTCCATGGCCCTCACTGTCTCCCCAACGCTCAGTCTGTTTGTGTGTATATTGTAGCTTAGCATTATGACTTGGTACAGACCTTGTTTTATCGTAATTTATATGCTATATACTCTACCTAAATATATGTATGTGTGTATATATATATATATATATATATATATATATACATATATATTCTTATATACTCTATATGTTTTTTTAATTGCATGTTTGATTGCGAATGGCAGGGATTCGGTTTTGTAACATTCGCTAACAGCAACGATGCAGAACGAGCACGCGAACGTCTACACGGCACCGTGGTTGAGGGACGCAAAATCGAGGTGGGTGCATGCAAGCAATACCATAAACCACATATACCATCAACACACACACACACACACACATATACATAGTTGCATACGGCCCGTTCACATGGGAAGCTATTATTTAAAACTAATTGCAAAACTATAACAAGTTTCTCATTTGCCACTAAAAAATAAATTTGGTTAAGAATAGAATCCCCTTAGAGGGAAAAAGGCTTTCGACTTGCGTGTCGTGAAACTTTTTCACATGTTTTCGCGTTTCAGAAACTGATTTTTAAATTCCGATTGCTCTGATTGTGCTTTTGGCACTGCGAAACGTATTTAAAATCGGATTCACGCATGGTCAGCGCATTTTGATTTCGAGTTTTAATCGAACGCTCATTAATTTTAAAATTATTCGCCGCCTTTTTTATTTGCCTTTAATTAAAAATTAATTACTTTTTTCCCATTTTGCATTTCCTTGCAAATGTCTGTCAGCGCTTACCAATTTCTGTATTTATGTTGAGTGGATGGCCGCAAATAATTGGCATTTAAAATATGCTGAAAATGTGCAAAGTGGCAACTGATATTTAAACAATTTAACTGCAGGCCGCAAAAGACGGCAGTGATAATTCATTTTATTTGCAGCGCAAGCGAAAAATAACGAAAGCTGGCTAATTACGTGAAATGCGCCAAAGCGTTGCATATGTATAGGTTAATTAATATTAAAGATCTGAGAAGGAAAACTCATTTTTGTAGGAAGCAGGTTTTAGCTGTTTAAATTTAATGCCTTACTTGCTTTTAAAGATGCTTTAACACTCTCACAGATACACACACACACACACACACATACACATACACCTCATTCAATTATAATTGTTTACTAACAAATAATTTATTTTCACGTTCCTTGTACATGCGAAATGCGATTAAACAATAATTTTCAAAAAATATAATTCTATATAATGTATACATTATATTAAAATCAAAATAAAAAACCATCACCAAAACCAACCACGCTCGCTGCAACTCAACTCTACTCGTTACTCGAACTCTCTCGTTACCAATAACCATTGTGAAGGTGAATAACGCCACTGCACGTGTACAAACCAAAAAAGTGACAGCAGTACCCAACGGTAAGTTGCTCTAACGTACACACACAAACACAATATACACCTGCTTACACACACACACATATACCCATATAACACCCATGTATAAGCTATGTAGCGAAACAAGTTTAAATGTTGAACAAAGAAATGCAATTACGTCTGGCCTAGAAGAACTATAAGAAATGAGAAGCACGCAAACGGCAACTTAAATAACAGCAACAACTACAACAACAACAACAATAAAAAACTTTAACACAACTGCCATAATATTTGACTGGCCGTTGCCGTTGTTGTGTTTGGCGTTGCCGTACTTTACGTTGATTTCTTTTTTCTAAAATGTATTCTTTCTTTTCTTTTTTTGTCCGTTGAACTTTTCACATAAACTTCTGCGGTTGCTGCTAAAATGTTAGTTCCTGAACCGAAATGTTTCTTAATGAAAATGTTTGGTCTTGGAAATTTGTTATTGCTTTTGATTTAATTTGAAGAACTTGTTAATAAAGCGTATGCCGAGGCGTTTGGCAATCAAAAACTTGTTAACTGTGTTGTGCCGCACTAACAACTTCTACCAAAATTGCGGCTGCTAACAAAACAATGTATACCATAAAGCACACACTCACACACACAGTATTCGCTGAATTCGGCTTTGTTTGTTCTGTTATTTTGAGTTATGGTTAACAATGTCTGCATTTGAATTTCCTATAACAAACCGATTACTGATGATTGAACACACATTCTGATAATTAAAAAAAATTTTTTTTTATTTACTTTGTTTTCTCTTACACACCACCACCACCACACAGTTGTACTGACCAAAGACGGTGCCCTACCGGCTCCAGCTCTAGGTGAGCAAACCAGAGAACAAATAAAATGAAAAATTGCAATTGTTATATATGTCTTGTTGTGCCTTGCTTGCCAAAATATAAATAATAATTAGAATAAATATCCCACTCAATGTTGTCCATAAACGTAGGCACCTAATAACGTACCAGCATAACCCTTAACTATAGCACCCAACTCTATAGTCAACAATGTCCTGGCATGTTGCACGCTAAAGGTGGCATGATATGAATCCCAATATTGGCTAAATAACTCTAAATCAACTGTTAAACGATATAATCTAAGCATATGCATTGACACTCATAGTCCCAGCATGAATACTCTCCACCATATCCATGTTTTTTATGATTATAAACTTTCAGTATGTACTTCATTAGATAAAGCTGCAGCTGCGTATGCACAAAACTGTGAAAAATATGTTTAACATATCGAATATGTATAGAGAGAGAGAGAGAGAGGCATTAAATTCATAAAATATTTCATGTTTATCTGTAGGCTGACTAGATCTGTAAAACACATAAACTTTGGTCTTGTCGTGTGGTTTCTTATGGGAAGTTTTGTCAGCTAGAAGTTCTTAGATGCTTAATGTTTCGTTTGCACTGCGCACAATTTCATTTGAAGTTGCGGTTGCTTAAAAGTTTACTCTCTTACCCAAAAAAAAAAAAAAAAAAAAAAAAAGAAGAAGAAGAAGAAAATATAAAACAGCAGCAAGAAAGTTTCCATGCCATGTATAATAAATAATGCTGCTGATTAAATCGCCTTTCCATGCAAGCTGCCATTAAAAAGTATTCACAGTGCAAAATCTATACTTTAGTTTCGCTCAAATACGATAAGCCGCTTACCAGCCCAAACCCAACCTAAACCCCACCTAAACCCAACCAAACCCAAGCAAACAAAACTGAGCTGAACTTAGCCAGCAAAAAGGGAAGCAGCTGAAATGTAGCCAGCAGCTGGTCCCACGGAGTTTTTGCCTTCACGTGGACAGGACATGCAAAATGCTTTTGTATCGCCAACAAACTTAGATGCAGACAAACCGACAGACCAACGTACAGATAGGAGATCAGATGCTGCACATGCGGCAGATTCTGCTGGCTGCGTCTTTGGCCTTAGTTGCCTTTGCCGTGGCTTGGCTTTTCCTGCCTTGCCCGTCCCGGCAACATTTCTACTCCTGTGCACTGCTCGCCACGTGCACGTAATGCGCTTCATTTGCGTTGCACTAAATGCGAGCTGTGTGTCTGCTGGGACACCCAGCTATTTATGCGGCTGCTAGCATATTATAGAAATAGACAGACAGACCAAAAGGTACTTGGTCAGACGGAAGAGTAAAGACAAGTGGCAGGAGCCACTTACTTTATCACGTTTCGAACTGGCTTCACTTGCTAGGCAAACGGCTGGCAGCATTAGCACCAACAAGAACGAGAGCAGGAGCTCGTTACGGTGCATGCAGGCGAGGCGGGCGGTCAGGATAATTACAAAAAAAACCCACAATGTTGCAAGCATGTTGCGGCACACACATAAATTGCAGTAGCAAAAAATGAAAAACTCTCCTCCAACTCCTGTTGCCTGGTACGTCCTTTGGCCGTTGCAAAACCATTTTAGTTTTGATCCTTTGGTTGTGTCTTATGCAAATGTCTTCCATTCGCACACATTTTAAAGAAAGTTTGCCATCTACTTTGTATGTTGACTTCCCTCACATACATGTACATATGTTATGCATATATGTAAATATGTTTCTTTCTGTTTTATTTTTCGTTGATCCTTTGACATGTAAAACTTAATGCGCCCAACCAGCAGGAACAACATTTCTGACTGCCTGCTCGTCTATTTGACATTTATTTTACTGCATTTTTCGATTTGTCGCTAGTTGTATATCCCTCCCTTTGTATTTGCTTAAAGTCGATTGTTTAGTCAGCATTTGAGCTTATTTGTTATTTCGCTAGCAATTTGCTTCATTGTGAAACGTTTCACATTTTCAATTGCATCATTTGTGAGCATCTTAAATGCATAATACAGCATTGAGACAAAAAATGTCAGTTTATTTGCGACAAAAACAAAACAGCATGCAATGCTCTAAAACAAACTCAAAACGATGTTGAATCAAAACAAATATAACTAAATTTGGTTAAACCAATTGGCTTGAACTGCGAATTTCGCCTAGTTTCGTTTAAATTGCTGCTGAAAGCGTTTTTTTACTATAGTAAAATAATATAAAATATGCAAATAAATAAATGTTTGTTAAATTCAAATAAAAGTGCATGTTTATGCTGCAACAAACCCCAACCAGTATACAAAAATAAATTGAAGAAATATTTCAACTACACCGCAACTGCATTAGCACGGCCCAAACTTGTAAATGTAATTGAGCTGCGTGTCATGTATATAAAATCAAAAGTTTTATTTATATAAATAAAATCACAATTTTAATATAAAACTAATTCAAAATTTTCTCTTCATTTTTCCATGCTCCACAAAAACAAAAATACAAAAATTGCTGCGACTATAAAAAAAACTACACCAATTTATATAAATCAACTGGCTGCAGTTTGCGTTCAATGGCCTGAAGGTAAGCGTTCCGTCACGTTTTATTTGTACTATTTTTTGCTGTATTTGTATTTTGTATTTATTGCTTGCCGTATTTTGTTATAAAGTCTAAAATTACACAAACAATTTGAACAGACACACACACACACACAAATATACAGTAAAAATAAGTTATCTTTAATGTATACGAGAGAGACCCGTTCAGTTTTTAACATAAGTATAAGCCGTGGCATATTTTTTAGAGTGTAAGCGACAAAAAACATAAATACATACATAACTAAATGACAACCCATAAGAAAACTATGTTAGGCAGCTCGACATGTGAAGCATATATATATGTAAACGCTGGGATTTTTGACAGTACGAGAAATCATTTGAAATGCTCATTATTCAATTTTTACCTAACTAAAAACTTAATAGATTTTTCATTTTTATTGTTAGGCTCCGCGTTAAACTGTATGCATATATTATATTCGTAAACCTACATACTTTTTGCAATACTAAATATTTGATGACTGTTTGTAATTGTACTCTATTTTTTTTTTTAATGAGTCATTTACTTTTGCATATAACCCAAACTTGGAAAAAAGAATTGAACCAAAAAATAGAAAACAAAACACGAATGAAAATTAAAAACAAAATTTGAAGCATAAAAAAAAAACAAAAACAAAAATATCGTTACTTACCGCTCGCAAACCCATTCAGAATCAGGCGCGTCACCATTTTCTTTCTAGTCTTAATGATGCTGATGATCCTGTGATCATCTAATAATGGTTATGAATTTTAGCATATTGCGGCTGTGTTGTCTTATGCATACTACTTAACTACTATATATAAATATACTCTTAATAAATATATAAATATATATATTTACTATATATCTATATACATATGAACAATCCATATTATTTTGTTTAACACATTTATTTTAACCAGTTTTGTTGTATGTGCGTTTTGTTTTTATGTCCTGAGTTCGTTTTACGTTTTATATATTTTGGTCTGGTTCTTTGATCTGAACATTGTCGGAAATGCTCCTTAGCATAATTACTTATTACTTAAGTCAACACACAGACACCAACACACACACACACACACACACACACACACACACAGACACATTCCCACGCAACTACAAACACGAATGTATGTAAATGTTAACTCTCGTCGCGTTCCAAGCAGCTTAACTTAGCACTAGACCTAAGCTATACCACAAAAACCAAACCAAGCCGAACCAAGAGAACGTCAATCACTGCATCCCAGAATTCGATATGTAAATACAAAACACAGCCATACGCAGACCCGTATATATATCTATATATATACATACACACAGACAGACACATCAGCTCATCCACTGATCCATCGAATGATACAAACAATTTTAACAAAATTTATGAACAAAAATATGAACCTTAAGGTTATCGGCTGCCCATGGCCGCTGCGTGGCCATTTTTGGGTGCGCCAGTTGGGGCCGGAGCGCCGACGCTGACACCGATGACGCTGCAGATGCCACTGCAGGTGGCACAAGCGGCCTCAGTGGCACCAGCGGCGCACAGCGCAGCCACGCCCACAGCTACTCCAACAGCCACGCCCATTGTGTTAGCGCAACGCCATCCAGCACACAGTGCAATGCCAACAAGTGTGACGGCACAAACTGCAGCAGCAACGACACGGCGGAGGTACATTGAAAATTCTGGATCGAATTTGTTTGAGTGTATGCGCCAAAAAAAGCAGAATTCAAAAATTAAGTAAACTCGCTGACTCACACAAAAGACAGACCAACACATACAGATACACAGAGAGGCACACCCATACACACACACACACATACACAAAGGCATAACTACAAAGGCAACAACAAGTGACAAACTCTTAGTTTTGAGATCTGTACCATATACTTACTATACATACATATGTACACATATATATTTGTTGTCTTGTTAATTTGGTTACGCATTTGGGTTTGACTGTATGCCAAGTACTATATATTGCATACCTTTTGGCGCCCTTGAGATTGCATTGTTCTACGGCTAGGCACACACAAGCAAACACAAGTCCACGAACCCAAGAACCAACCAATCAGTCAATCAATCAATCAATCAGTCAATCAACCAACTAGTGGCAACCTCACATGACAACTGTAATTAGCAATTAAGTATGGAAAGGTTCTTAGCTTTAACCATAGTGTACCTACTATATATCGTAATTTATAACGTACCCTATATCGTGTGACGGTAGACAATTTTTGCGCAGCAAGCATTTTAAAAAGGCATTTTTTCTAGATTATTAGTTTTTAGCAACTCTTGTACTCTTTATCTCTCACTGTTTCAATCTTTCTCTATTGTTTCATATCTCTCTGTTTATACTCTTGATATGTTTTTACTTACTTTGCAATTGTGCACGTTTTACTTTTTGTGTTTTCATCGCAAAAAATGCAAATTTTTTAAAAATTAAATGGAAATGGATAATGAAAATAAGTAAAATAAGATTGCCTCAATAATGAATTATTGTCAAGTTGAGAAGACGATACGATTCTACAGTTTTTTGCATGCTACAAAAAGATAAGGCCAGAAGTTATACACTTTAATTGCTTGGCTCTAATGCTTTTTTATTTGTAAATAGCAAAAATCGAAATTAACTTTGATAATTGAAATTAAAAATTGCATTTACATTGTTGAAAATCTAAATAATTTGTGCTCTGTCAAGCTTTTAATTTGCATTCGAATAGTCAAATCGAATTAAATAGCAAAATAAATTTGTAATTTGTTTTTGGGCTTATAAATTGCATTAATAATAATAGATGCGTTGGATTTTCAAAGAGAACTGTACAAAAGTTGCCGCAATTGCAGCTGAGGTCTCCAATTATGTTCGCTTTTGTCCTGGTTATTGCGGCCGGACTGGCCAATCGTTTAAAATGAGTAACAAATGTATTTTTAATTGCGTGCCAAGCCTCAATGGCATCCATCGATGTTTCACGTATTATAAATTTTAACAGATTTTAAAGCATTTCAAGCTGCTTGTGTTTTACTTTAATGTAGAGCTTGTTAAAGACAACGTTTTTACTCTAGATTATCTGAGCACAGTAATTGCCGTTGCAAAAGATCGCATATGATCGCAAGGATCATATATTTGTTTGTTATCTGTAAACTTTGTTCTATTTATATAGTTTTTAGTAAATGTGTTTTAATAGTTTTGATTTTATTCTAAGGTTGAAGGGCTTTAAATATACCAACGTTAGTTAAATCGTACCACTTTCTATATAAACGTTATAAATATATATTTTCTTATGCTTTGTAAACGAAAACCTCTAAAAATACTTTGACCAAAATTAAATGCAATAAGTTGTAACAAAACAAAATGTCTTGCCGCATACACACGTATATACAAATTTTATATATGTTTTTAATCCAAACTGCAGAACGGTCAAATGTTTTGGTATTGTTAATGAATGGTCATATTAAACCGTATATATATATAATACGAACACCACAACCAAAAAAAAAAAAAAAAAAAAAAAAACAACTGCGTAGCATTTCTTGGTAATTCAATGTTATAATGTTAAGTATGTTTCAAACTGAATCCCCCTTTAAATGACTGACTTCACGTATGTCTTATGTATTGTTATATGTATATACCAAAATCATTTCAATACTCAATCGATACCTAAACTATATACATCCAAACCGTTACTACATATTGCCTAGTATTTGCTAAACATATACTATATGCTATTTACTATATATATATATATAAAATTATATAAATTTACTTATATAAAGAGAGAGAAACTAACCGCATGCATTTTATGTTCTTTTCTTTTCCTTTTTTCTACTTTTTGCACACGAACACAAACAAACGAACAAACACACAAATACACACGAAACATATATAAAATGTAATGCGTGTGTTCAAACACCCACACATAACACACACACACACACACACACACACCCACACCCACACACACACACACTGGTAAAAATGTTGTGTACAAATCGTTGCAAAAATATCAATCAAAAATCAAAATCCAAAAACAAAAAATCGTTTGGCCGCCTCACAGCCGCCGTAGCCGCCGCCGCTGCCATGCGTGGAGTTGCCATACAACGTGGACACGTGGGCGTGGTCGGTGCCACACCCTTCCATCATCCCCATCATCCGCACCATCATCAGGCGCTGGTTGCCGCCGCCCAGCAGCAACAGCAACGTCAAGTGGCCGCCGCTGCCGTGGCCGCAGCAGCCGCCCAACAGCAGCAGCATCAGCAACAACAGCAACAGCAGCATCAGCAGCAGCAGCAACAACAACAGCAACAACAACAACAGCAGCAACAACAGCAACAACATGCGGCAGTAGCCGCTGCCGCCGCTGCCCAGCACTCACAACACGCCGCTGCCGCCGCCGCCGCCGCCGCTCACGCACATCCGCATGCACATGCGCATGCTCTCGCCCCCCAGCTAACCCAGCTGCAGCCGACGCTCCAGGCGGTCGCCGTGCCCACTGCCGCTGGTAGTGCTGCGGCTGCTGCCGCTCAGCAACACTCGGCGCTGCAGCAATCGCTGGCAGCTGCCGCAGCTGCACAAAATTCGGGCGTGGCAGGCAATGCGAACGCTGCTGCCGCCGCTGCGTATGCGGCACGGCTCTCCGCTGCCACGGCTTCCCAAACGCCGGCCGCTGCTGCTGCGGCTGCTGCTTCCATGGCAGCGTCGGCTAATGCGGCCAACAGCGCTTTGCATGGATTTGCGCCGTAAGTAGAGTTCACTCCACGTTGCCCCAAAATCGTCGCCGTCGCAAAAGTCGCCATTAAAGAAAAGAAAAAAATACTTCCATGTAGCTCTAGTTGTATCTTGTTTTCCTTATTTTTTTTATTTAGTTAAATAATCTCTTATATATTGAATGTAGTTTTAGCGCACTTACTTTTTGTTTATGTGGTGTCTACGCTCAATCTCAAACGCTTACTCAAATCACCAACTGCAGCAACAGCAGCAGCAAGAACAACCGGCTCACAGAATTGCATGCAACAAAATATTACGCATACGCCACGTTGTGCCAGCTGCTGCTGATGGTGTTACTGTTAGACACGATCTATCATCATTTTACAAAACTTAACTTCTCCCAAATCCCCATAATATTAACCTTATCCCAAATCCCAGCCACCTCCAACTTCGAGCGCAAATTGTTTATAGCTTTAACGTTGTTTTTTGTCTCTCAATTTTTGGTCTATGCGGTGATTTTCATTAAATATTTAGCTACCTTGTGTGTGTAACGTTTTTATAAGTATATTCAAAAAAATATATATGCATAGCGCCACATTTGCCTAATGTACCATCTAATTCAACCGCAAGTTTAGACTTGTCTCTTGTATAAAGTCAACTAAAACAACAACAGCTACAAAAGCAGCAACCAATTAACGCACGCCAACTATTACATAAACTATTTAAAATAAAACATATATATATATATATATAACAAATATATATATATATATATACATATTTAGATATACAACTATATATTCTTGACTGAGAGAAGTTTTTTGGCATCGTTTAATATATTCGTATAATTATTTGATTATCTTGGTTAAAGGGAACTACGTAATTGTATATTGTGTACCACTAGGCGTATGATGAAATTGAAATTGAATTGAATTACAAATGTTTTTGATGCGTCTGCTGCTGCTGCCGCGCATGTTTCCACTATATCTCAATAATTGTTAATATTATTATTTCTAAATACACCCGTTCTATTTTTTTTTTATTCTTTTTGTGGCTGCTGTTCTAATAAACTAAATAATAGCGTATGAATGATGAACAATGATAATGCTATACCATTATATATGAATTCTACCCAACTAATTAGCTAGGTGCATGAATGTCTGTTCTGTCTATTAAAATGCAGAGGTCGAACAACAAGTGTTTTTTGTAGTATCGGGCAATTGTAATGTGTACTCGTACCTACCATATATGGTTGATTATCCTTGCTAGTGTTCTACTTATAATTTACAAATGCATATGCATAACCTAAAAATCACCTCGTCATCAATTAGGATAAAGCAAACAAAGAGTACAGAATATAAGGTTTATTGCTAGGTGTTAGGATTATAGGTGGGAACTTGGTTTCTGTGAGGATACGAATAGGGCTTAATTACCTTTTCAGTTATACCTTTAGTTTCAGCCATTATACCCAATGCACCCGGTACAAAAGAAAAAGTAAACAGACAAAGGTAAAGGCAAAGTTTTCGCAATAAATTAAAAAATATATCATACAGTGATGTATGAAGCGCCAAAACTATGTAATTACCTTCTGCCCATAACGCCCAAACAAAAACCCACACACAAGTGCGTTAAAAAATTAATAAAAATATAAAAAGAAAAATAATAATATAATATGTATAAACATTTTTGAATTTTGCTTTTAAGTGCTATTCAAATGAAAGTTGAGTCAGATAAAATGAAGAACAATATTTATTGGAAATGTTCTAGTGTTGATCCGGCTCGGCTGACATTGAAACCAATTGTAAAGAGTGTCCAAGTGAGTTATTAATCTTGAAATCTGTCTTATCCTTCTTCTTAAACACACACAGCGTATACTATGATCCCTTCTTAGCAGCCGCTGCTTCCGCTGATCCAAATCTACGCTTCCAGGTAAGTCTATCAAAATTGTACACTATAATATTTTTTGTTAAGACTATCATTTAGATATAGGATTATGTGTAATATACGTTAAGCTATGTTAAGAACTAATTTAAAGCTGGCTAGCTAAACTAAAAAACCTTCGTTTTTAAAATATATATACATATATATTATATATAAATTTTACAGGCAGCCAAACCGGTCACTGAAGTTCCAGCCGCACAGCCAGCCGCCATATTAAATGTAATGAAATCTATTCAAATTGATACGCTAACCGTAAAGCATAAAAAAAATCGTTTTGAGAACGTTATCTCAACTATTATATTTATTATACACTCGTACATACACATTTATTTACACATTAACTTTCAATTGAACTTGTGAAAGACACCAATATTTGACTTGGTTTTTGAACAGAACATTCCTATATACATATACATATGTTTGTACAATTATTTTTCGCTCCTTTTGTTATTATTTTTCCGTTTCATATTATTATTGCATAAAACACTAACGACGCGTTTGGAGACACACTTCTTTCTTTACGTACCCACACATTGGGATTGGTGTTTTTCTATTGTTTAGTTTTCTTTGGTAACTGGTCGTGCAACTAAGTCTGTAAAATTTTGGCATATATAAAAGCGTGTATACTACATATAATTCACAACACTACAAACATGAAATATATATATTATAAATTCGAATTAGGGGCCCAGTGCTGAGCGTCATTAACAAATTTTCATACATAAATAATTGCTTTTATGTATTTAAATATGTATATTACCATTGTGTTTGAACACTTACGTCTATTTCTACTTATAAAGCGATTACATATTTGCATCCTTAATTGATTTTGCTAACACATTTTTATAACTATCTAAGTATATTCAAACTACACGCGTAGTCTCCAAGAGAAATACAAACAAACAACAAATGCTTTAATTAGCGGCCACTTAAAGACGCATAGCATACTTTCAGGCTGCATGCCGCTCTACCTCTTTCTATCTATCTGTCTCTCTCTCTCTCTCTGTCTCTGTCACTTTGTTTAAATTATGATTTGAAACGAAAAAACTTCAAATATTATTTTCTCTTGTTTTTTATTACATTTCGATCAACATATCTCACGCAAGTTATGGTTTGATTTGAATTTTGCTTTTACAATCTATATATATAAATTTATATATATATATATATTAGACTCATATCTTCAATTAAATCTAAACTTAAGTAGCATATAAATAAATATTCCTCAATGCTGTGAACATTTTCGTAATTACTAAGTATGTATTCTTTTTTGGTTACTTTTTTCACGACTGTTACAACATACGCAACAACAACAACAATAACAACAACAACAACAACTGCATCAAATATCGTTACAACATTATCAAAACCAAAATTTATACCAAAAATTTATACCAATATATCGAAAAACTTACAGCGCCGCACTGTGACTACGCTAAACAGTACCCCACATACGATCAACCGCATTCGGTACCACAGAATGTTTTGGTAAAAATAATCATTTTTAGCTAGCAAATTTGAACATTCCAATCAAATAATTTATTCAAATCCATTAGAGAATTATTGTTTGTTGTGCCCAATTTGAGTTTTGATTATATGTATGTGTATTGTTGTTTTTTTCTGTTTTTCATGGGACTGCGCTTTATGTCTTGCCCCCACACCTAAGTTATGATCTGAATACTAGCCATAATCAATATGCTATAAGTTCTTTGTATTCCCTGCACTTTTGGCGCTTTGTTTGTAGCATTTAAATACTACGTATATTCATAAGATTTTTTGGCATCTTGGGCTTATAGCTTGAATTCGCTGATCACCACCTTAAATATTAGATTATATCTATTTATATATTAAAACCAAAAAATCGCACTGATATGATTTGTTTGCACTCCTCTTCTTTTTTTTTTTTTGTTATGGTTTAGGTTCTTAACTCCTTTTGCCATTTTGCTCTCTATCACCTGTCGCTAGTTTTGTCGTTGCCGTTGCATTTGTTCGATTTGTGCCCCACCTTTAACACACAATTTGCTTCAAATTATTCCAGGCCACTGCTCCGCTGTTAAAGACACCCCTGTCTCAGGCCCAGCAGCAGGCGTACGCCACGGCGGCCACCACCTACACGGCGGTCGCTGCCCGGGCCGCCTATGGCGCCGCTGCAGCAGCAGCCGCCCAACCAGCACTCGCTGGCTATGCCACCGTAGCGGGGTAAGTTTTCATCAAAATTTTCCATGTGCGCCACTTGCTGCCTCAGCCAAAGTTGAGCTGCTCCACATTCACAAATTGTCCACGAAACATTTTACTAAA